>NW_024871423.1:0-600000 GCF_019054845.1 Dipodomys spectabilis
CTAATTTATGACTCAGTCTATTATATGGCAAGTTATCCAGAATAAAACTTTAATATACTTAGTTTCATGATGCAAAATAATTTTTATCTTTGTGTATCTTTAAAATAAGGTCAAATAAGAACAGAAAATTCCTATATGGGAAAATTTGTTTAAATAATATCTAAACAACTGTTGGCTAAAATGTATATCCGTGCATACATAGAACTTAACCTTGTGCCTTTAGAAGTTTATGTGCTCAAGACAGACAAGATTCAGCTTAAACAAAATAATAATACCATATCCATACAAGGGCTGCCAAGAGAAAATTTTATTACGACTTGTGTTAGTTTCAAATTTGGGAAAGGTGTCAGAAGGGAAGATTAATTCTGAAAGTGAAATTTTACCTAGAAAGAATTTCTTTGAAGCATTTCAGAGTTATAAGTTGGAGTTATGGAAATAAGAAAAGTAGATTGGGGTAGTTAAAAATTTGGAACTCTTGGTAGAATAGTGGTTTAAAATGATCACTCAACTATATTTATTGAGCTTTTGTTTATTCCAAGAATAGAGAAAGGCATCAGATTCAATGCTGAGAAGTAGAAGGGAAAGGAGGAGAAATGGAAAGAGAAAAATAAAAAAGAGACAAATGCTTTATTTCTGCAGTAGACTTCTAATGACACCAGGCAACAACAGTAATAATTTTACTGTGAAAGAAGTTGAATATAGGGCTGGGAAGGTGGCTCAATGGTAGTGCGCTTGCCTTGCATGCCTGAGGCCCTGGGTTCGATTCCTCAACACCACATAAGTAAAAAGAAAAAAGCCAGGAGTGGCGCTGTGGCTCAAGTGGTAGAGTGCTAGCCTTGAGCTGAAGAGCTGAGGGACAGCACCCAGGCCCAGAGTTCAAGCCCCATGACCGAACCCCCCCCCCAAAAAAGAAGTTGAATATAAATATGTGTCCATGATAAAGAGTGAACAATTTAAAAACAATAGTTATTGTGCAGGATGCCGTGGGCCACGCCCGTATTGCTAGCTACTCAGGAAGCTGAGTCTGAAGATCACAGTTCAAAGCCAGCCTAAGCAGGTAAGTCTAAGGAACTCTTATCTCCAATTATATATAAACAATACATAATAAGTAATACATAAGTAATAAAGCCAGAAATGAAGGGGTGGCTCAAATGGTAGAGCACCAGTGGTTCAGCAAAAAAGTTCATCAATAATGCCTGGGTTCTGACATCCAGTTCCTGTGTGTACACACACACACACACACACACACACACACACACACACACACACCATTATCAGCTTCTTGCAAAGCACCCTTGTCTAAATAGCTGGATTGACTAGAGCATTACATAGACCAGTATCAATTTGCCTAATGACAGAAAAAAATAGGGTAAAGGTACTAAATTACCTCTTAAGGACTTCTCTTGTTTTTCAAATGGAAATGGCAATAGTCTATTTGTTATTTGTTATTGGTAAGACAAATACAGATATACGACTTTTGTTTAAGGGTGGGCATGGCCTTTCAGAGTTCCATTTATGTTTCCAGGTATTTAACTTTGCGTCCTCATGACAATGATGGCTGAGCCTTGGGAGATCAATTGAGAAGAGAAATGGAAAAGAAACAGCTTGGTGATGTACTCTTCTACTTCTTCTTTAACTTAGACTCAGGAGAGCAGAAAAGCTGCCAAAACTGAGTAAACAAACCACTTAAATACTTCAACAGAGAGGTGATAGATTTTATTGTCTGAATTATAAAAGATATTTCATTAAAAATCAATAGTGTGGACATAGTTTAATAGAAATCATAAAATACTGAGCAACAATGCCCCTTTTCTCACCAAGTTCTAAAATAGGGGTATGGTTTATTAAAGGAAGAATAAAAAAGTAAAGAAAGGTATAATATTCCAAACATGAGTTCTGTGGCTATTATTGAAAAGATTCCAAATTTAAGAATGTAGAATGATAATTTAGGGAAGGGAAGGGAAAAATCAAAATGTTTAAATAGGGATACAGATTGACCCATTGTAACAATGAAATGCATAAAATTCTATGTTGAAAACCAAACTTTACAATTTAGGTGGGGCGGGGAGGATAGGGGGATTGTAGTTGTGGAGGTGGGAGGGAAGGGATGGTAGGGGAAAAACAAAGGAGGAGGCAACAATGCTTGATAAGAAATGTACTCATTACCTTGCTCATGTAACTGTAACCCTTCTTACAGTATTTTTACAATAAAAAACTTATTAAAAGACAAACAAAGAATGTGGAATGAGAGGTAAGAGGAAACCCAGAAGAAGAAGAAGAAGAAGAAAGAAGAAGAAGAAGAAGAAGAAGAAGAAGAAGAAGAAGAAGAAGAAGAAGAAGAAGAAGAAGAAGAAGAAGAAGAAGAAGAAGAAGAAGAAGAAGAAGGAAGAAGAAGAAGAAGAAAGAAGAAGAAGAAGAAAGAAGAAGAAGAAGAAGAAGGAGGAGGAGGAGGAGGAGGAGGAGGAGGAGGAGGAGGAGGAGGGAGGAGGAGGAGGGAGGGGAGGAGGGGGGGGGAGGAGGAGGGGGGAGGAGGAGGAGGAGGAGGAGGAGGAGGAGGAGGAGGAGGAGGAGGAGGAGGAGGAGGAGGAGGAGGAGGAGGAGGAGGAGGAGGAGGAGGAGGAGGAGGAGGAGGAAGAAAGAAGAAGAAGAAGAAGAAGAAGAAGAAGAAGAAGAAGAAGAAGAAGAAGAAGAAGAAGAAGAAGAAGAAGAAGAAGAAGAAGAAGAAGAAGAAGAAGAAGAAGAAGAAGAAGAAGAAGAAGAAGAAGAAGAAGAAGAAGAAGAAGAAGAAGAAGAAGAAGAAGAAGAAGAAGAAGAAGAAGAAGAAGAAGAAGAAGAAGAAGAAGAAGAAAGAAGAAGAAGAAGAAGATACCCTGCATCTAATGAGAGTAAAATATTTCTCTAACATAGAGTTAGAATGTATGTCAAAGGAATAGGGGATTTTTTTATTCCTAAAGGAAGAATAGAGCATTAGATATTACTCAACTCTAAAATGAAATGGAAAAAAACTGATTACTAAATGGAGAGGTCAGTCTGAATAGTCTACCCTATTTCCCACTAGTGTAATTCCATTCTGCAAAAGGCACCACTGTGGAGATGGTAAAAGGAGTCAGTGAGAGGTTGTCAGGAGTGAGGGAAGATGGTGACTAGAAACTAGGAAGGGATTTGCAGAGGAATGAAAAATACTTTATGATATTAGAGTAGTAATGACCCGTTATTATGTTTGTTCCAGCCCATGCAATGTATAACAGCATGGGAGAAGTATAATGTAGATTATGGGATCTGGGTGACAGGCATGTGCCATTGAAGGTTCATGAACTGGAGCAAATAGGCCACTCTCGTAGGATGGTAGTTGTGGGGGGGACCGTGGGTGCAGAGGTACAAGTCAATGGGTACTCTGTACAGCTCACTCTATTTTGCTGTGAATGTATAAATCATAAAGTCAATGGAATGAAATACATTGACACAAGAAAATATGTCTTTCAATGGTGATGCACTGTAAGAAAGAAGCAAAAACAAAAACATTACATCTTAAATAACTGATCTGTTGGTATAAAGTTTCATTTCAAATTAGTTTAGAAGAGTAGAGAGCACATGGTTTAGGGAGAAATAATTTTAAAATGTGTGTTTGCTACAAGTGAAATAAATCACACTAATTTAAGTAAAAAACAAATACAAACACACATGGCCTTTAGAACATTCTAATACAGAATGCAGGAATTTCAATTATCTAAATCTCCAGGTCTCAGGAAAATCACCTTATTGATTTTGAGCCAATTGTTTCTGAAATGCATCTCAGGCATCTAAACAGGGGCCAAAATAGAGAAATAGGAGAAATAGCTACTAAATCAGAAGAAACTCAGGCGAACAACAATAGGCAAGAATCCAAGTTCAATGTTCCAACACAACAATAGGACTAAACCAGATCAGAAACTGTAACAAACGTTGTGCTTTCTGAAAGGGGAGAGCAATGAAATAGCTGGGGATTGTGCACGGAGAAGAGAACCTGGAAGGAAAGGACCATGGGAACTTGCATTGTGGTGAAGATGCTAAAATAAGTGAGCACAGATCAAAGGAGGAGACATTCAACAATCTCTCTGCTTCCGTGAAGATGACCGCTGGGATTCAGTCCCAACACTTCAATGATAGAAGGATGTCATTTTATTTTGTTTCAATATGAAAACTTGGCTGGAAAATAAATATGACCTCCTTTCTTTGTCACTGTTAGCAAAAGAAAACTTATTTGAATTTTTGGTAAATTCCTATAGTGATAGAAACCAAGGAATCTTGTTATTTATTTTTAAAGGGGGGGTGGGATTTTAAAGAGGAATGTTGAAGATGTGAATTTCCTGCAGAATGTGTTATGTAACTATCAAACTGCAAGGGAGAGAGGAGCAATTATCACTTTAATTAATTAGGGCCCTTTTGTAGCTCCCTTGTGAAAGATAATCCTTGATTAAAAGTGTCAGTATGTAAAAATATTGACTGATATTGAAATGTAGGAGTGTGAATTTTCAATTAATTGTAAAAAAAAGTAGCAAGTATCATCATTTACCAATAGACACTAATGATTCTCAGTAGACTAGGGGCATACAAACAAATAATTAGAGTTGACAATGAACATGTAAATAGGGTTACCATTCGTGTACTGGTGGTTAATTCCTAGAACATCTGGGTCCATTAGACTTTAGTCTGTGCAGCTTGAATGCAGGGGTTAGCATTAAATAATAACAATTGTTTTGCTGAGAAAGGGACTATATAAAATAGAAATTCAATAATAATATTTACCAATACTTAGCGTTATCTTACTACAAAGATATTCTTTTTGTAAATATCCATGTGATCACAAATGCCCAGAAATTCTATATCTAGGAGCCTTGATGAGAGTCCCTCTAGAAACCACTCTAAGGGAACTATGAAGAATCCTGAACTTCCAAAGGTAAGGCTGATAGATTGGACTCTGACAGATTAGTGGCCAAGACCATGGATTTGAGACTCATGCCTCATAGCATGAACCATTTCACTTTACAAACACTGACTATAAGCAAGACTTGCCTTTATTCCCTTTCTCTTTCTTTGGGAGGTATAGGAATTTAAACTCAGGACCTAAAGCTTTTGCTTAACTTCCTTGATCTGCTGATGTTCTAGTACTTGAGCCATACCTCCAGTCCAGCTTTTGCCTAGTTAATAGGAGGCTGAGTCTCACTGATTTTTCTTCAATAGCTGCCTTTGAACTGTGATCTAGCTCTCAGCTGACAGAATAGCTAGGATGACAGGAGTGAGCCAACAGCATTTGGCTTTTCTTTCTTTGGTTTAGATCAGAATTAAATCCCAAATAATGTAATGTAATGGGATGATATCCTTGTAAACAAGTTGCTTGTACCAGTAAAGGATACCCCCCCTCCCCCAATAAACAAATAACATTTTGGAAGTGGAGGTGTGGCGCAAGTGGTAAAACAGCAGCTTTGAATGAAAAAAACAAGCAAGAATGGGAGGCCTGAGTTCAAGTCCCAGTAAAAGCACAAACAGAGTTCCAAACCTGGTCTTTGACTCTAAATGTGGGACTGACTCCAAAAGCCAAAAGCTTAAGGTTAGGACCAAGTTATTTATTGTCAAACAGCCCCAGTTCTTGGACTTAGAAAGAAAAGCTAACAAATAGGTACCACCCATGGAGGATATAAGGTGCAGGAACAATATTCACAAAGAAAGGTAGAGAGCTGAAAACTTTGTAGACATGAGACACAGCACTTGCCATTTCCTGGTGTGATCTATTTTTCCATTATTATTGTCACAGAAGAGTAACTCATGTACAAATCTGAAATTTCCTCTAACGGGAATAGCTACCTACAGAAATTATCAAGTGATACTCATTATCTGATACAAAAGTAATTTGGGGGCAAAGGAAGAAAATATTATTTTTTCCCATGTGGCAACAATACTTTGGCTCTGGGGCCTTTTTAGATTTGCTTCCTAAAATGAAACAAAATGTCCCAATTTTTGGGTGGATGGAAGGAAGGAAGGAAGGAAGGAAGGAAGGAAGGAAGGAAAGTTGGAAGGGAGGAAAGGAGGGAGGGAAGGAGGAAGGGAGGAAGGGAGGAAGGAAGGAAGGAAGGAAGGAAGGTAGGAAGGAAGGAAGGAAGGAAGGAAAGAAGGAAGGAAGGAAGGAAGGAAGGAAGGAGGGAGGGAGGGAGGGAGGAAGAAAGGAAGGGAGGGTTGTCACCCCACAATTAAGTACAATTTCTCCATTTTCCCTGTATTCATTTGCACAAGTTACAGAAGAATTATCTTCTCTTGGTGACTGTTCAAAGAAAGGTATAGAGTAATAGGAAACCTTCACAGAATCCAACAATATGAAATTATATCTGAAATTCATCTTATTCCCCATACAAGTCCAATTGTTCTGTGCTTAGCTTTTTATGAAGAGTGGTCAAAATTAGTCTTCAGGTAATTTTTCTTGCTCTCTCATACCCCTTGTGGAGAGTTCCTTAGCAGTTAATTAATCAAGAAATAAGAAGTTCATTTTCCTACAATTAATCTGTGTTGCTTAGTAGCTTGGCCTGGATGGCAAGATAAGAAGTATCTACTTTATTAGAGCTGAAGAATCAGCTTCAAGACTAAGTGAACAATAACACTGGGAAAAATCACTGGCTTTCTCTTCCCTTTTCCTAGAGGATGTTTTATATTGTATAAATATGTTTCTTGGAATAAAAGATCACCAATATTTTGTAAGAGCCAAAAGTATCTGGAGAACATTACAGATAATTCACTCATTTGTCCTCTAGGAGAAGGAGAAGAGGAACAGGTGTCTGGCTTAGCTAGATTCACAATGAAAGCCTTGACACAATATGAAGGAGCTTTGGAATGGTGAAGATGGTCTAGAAGATATCAACAAAACAAGGATTCCAACTTGCTGATCCATAAGCTTTGCCAGAAAGATGGAGCATTGTAAGTATGCTGTCTATGAATTGATAACTAGTGCTAAAAAAATTCAATAATTCAGAACTTTGTCATTCAAATCATGGCCTATGAAATTGATTGTTGAAAAAGTGTTTTCATTTCTAGGGAGAATTCATCATCCAAGGGTACGTGGAATTCTCAGTCTCATAAAAGAGAGATCACACTTTTCAGAGTCTGATAAATGCAGCAACTTTACAATGCGACCCTGTTATCATACTTTTATTATCTTCGTTTATCTTAAAAATACAGATTTCAGTTCTGTTGTTGCCATCCCAATATCTATGTGCTGGAAATCTAAACTTAAATTAATATTTACCCAGTGAAGAGGTTTATATCTCCCCTGAGGATTATGAATATTTATGGGGTTACAAGACCCTATGCAAAAACTTATCTACTGAAAATGAAAAATCCCTACTGCTAATATATACAAAATATATATTTATTCCTCAGTAGTTCCACTTGTAGCTCTGTTACTAGCACCAGATAAAATCATCTAAGTTGGCTAGCAATTTTCTTTTGTAAATAATTTAGTTTAATATATGAGAAAAGAGATTAGCTAAATCCACAGACCCCTGTAATATAATAATTAAAAAGGAAACTGATATTTTTACCCTTCAAAACACTTTTTCTGTGAATGTGACATGCCAATAATGTCATACCATTACTATATTATGTATGTAAAATAGTAAAAAGTCTGCTGCTTTTCATTATTCCTTGCCCAAACAATAACAATAATGACTTACACAGAAAAAAGAATGGAAACAAGATGAATAAGAGAAGAACCCTATTGGCTGATGAACACATATCACTTGCTCTGCACCAGTCATAATGCCGGGTTATTTATATGCCTTCCATCCCTGTGCTGTGCAAACATGAAGAAAGGGCTGGTAGAGCCCAGCTTCCCAAAAGGGCCTTAATCACTTTCCGGGTCTTTCCTTAACAGTCAAGAAACACTGAAAAAAATTAATAAGAGAATGGCATGTTCCAATCTGCCTTTTAGAAAGGTTGAACTGGCAGTGAGAGAATTCAACTGTGCTAGAGAAAGTCCAGACTATGGAAGTCCACTTGAGAGCATACGACTCTGGTGATAGTTCACATTGGAGGAGCTGAAGGTCGAGAAAAGCTCTGCCCATGGAGAGAGGTAGATGGATTCTAGAGATAGAATCTGTAGATAGTCTCATAGATAGAACTGTTTGCCTTGGTTACTGGCCAGAAGATGGTTAGAGAATTGGAAGGAAGGAAGAAGGAATATTTCTAGCATAACAATCCACCTCAGTATAGCTTGTCCCATTTTAGTGAGTAATAATAATATGCAAATGAATGTTGATATTTATGCAATCAGATAGAATAACAGTACAATTTCTAAATAGTCCAGCAAAAAAATGGCCCTGTTATAAAGATAGACGACTTCTATTTAAAGCCTTAAGACCTTAAATATACAGAAGAACCTCTCCAATTACATTCCCAGAGGCATCCTGATGGCATATCTGTGCTTCATCTAGGAAGGTTTTCAAAATAATGTTAAGCATAGAAGAATATCTCTCCCTTTATGCCACAACTTCCTGGACTTTTACATAGCGTTTAACATGGCCAGGCAACATCTTTTTGTAATCTCTTTGCTTAAATCATATCAATTACATCATTCTGGCATACTTAAATTGTATTAATGAAAATCACTCTTATGTCCATTGTAAACTGTCATTGAAATTGAAATTCCCTCAAAGCTTTAGAGAGTAGGATGTCTGGTATCCACCCAATGTGCTTTCTGTTCTTGAACACCAGAGGGCATCTGTCAGTGAAAGGATGGAGAGCTGGGTCAGGGTCAGGAAGAAAGAAAATTCCATTACTAATGAGAGAAACTGATTTTTTAGTGTGTATACCCTTATCTGCCATGGAACATTACCATGGTAACAGCACCAGTTAAGATGGTTGTATATTTAGGTCATAGTATAAAAGGAGCTTGAGCATGTGAAAAAAAAAAAGTAAAGAAAATGGAATAGAGATGAGAATATATAGAGTAGAAGGAGGCAAACCAACTGGAACCTACTTCATCCACTGCTGCCAGCAGGCCACCACGTCACAAAGGGCCTTTCAAAGCAAAAGTGGACAGGAAATAAAGAGTTGGCTTAACTATGTTTCTGCACCATTGTTGGTTTGCTGCATTACCTCAGGGAATGTCTATTATCCACTCGATACTTGTCATGAGGTCAATTGCATGATATCAAAGCCCATTTAAATTTTTAGCTGATAAGTAGGTATAACACTTGACAAAATGTCAGGTAATCTTGGTGCCTATATTTTTTTTTTTTCCAGCAGAGACAATCATTGATTAAACAGAGTAAGCATGTTGTACCAATAATGTTGGCGGCATTAAGTCTTCTTCTCTTAGGGTTTAGAGGATCCAATAAGAACATGTTTTAGCAAAGTGGAGTTAGACAGATGGGAAGAATCTCTCTGGCTTCTGAAACACAACAGTTTTGCCTTCTCTAAGCACAGGGAAAGAAGTAATACAGCTGTATATACAGAGACCCAATCAGCACAGAGAAAACACTGGAGTTCACCAGACCTGTGTTGGGATCCAGAGGTTGAAATGTACCACCTTTATGATTTTGTGCCATTTGTGGTTTCCTGTTCCAACAAATCAGGATACTAACATTTACCCCACAGGACTGTTGCAATGAGAACATGGATTTATCTATGTACTCAAAACAACAACAACAACAACAAAAACTTAATGAATCCCAAGCATGTGTTTGGCACTGGTTTAAATTGCAAGGATAAATCACTAACAAGACAGATGATACAATAATACAGGCAAGTTACTTAAGATAGCACCAGCAACTTAGGACAATCTCTGAAAATATCTATCCAAGCAAAGATGGCCAGCACACAACACCACATACACTCATACCAACACCACGACTACCACCAGCATCACACCATAAAACTCAGTGGAGTTCAGGATACACAATTTGTACTTTGAGCTACTCACCCTTAATGAAAGCAGTCCAGACATCTGCTCAGATGAACTAAAGGGAAACAAAGTGGGGACAGACCATAGGAAATGCCGGTTCATTGTCCATAACCATCAGGTAATGTAGACAATGTTTCAGACATGAATATCCATGGAAGGAAATGACATAGACAGCCCACATCATCAAATAATGAATCAACTCAAATAAAACTTCCATTGAAGAAAGTCAATCCTTCAAGAGAACTAGGCAAATAAAATATTTGTTACTCTCTTTCCTACTAAGTTAAAAAAAAAAGAATGTTTAAGAGAAAAATAATGGGGTCTTGGTAGTCCTGGGGAGATGGGCATTCTCTCACACAATAATCTCAGCAAAGGCCAGCATTCTGGGTGGAAGTTGAACCCAACACCATTTAAGGGTGTACCCACAGAACCTTGCCCTCAGTTTGCCCTCCTACTCTGTCTTCATTTCCTTTTCATTCTTTCCTAATTTCTCTCCCATTTCCTCTTTTACACTTGCTTTAGCTGTATTCATTGCTATGGGTCAGAGAAACTGTGACTTCTAATTAGCCCGCTTATTCTCCATTGATGACAGTATCATTCATGCCTTCGGTCCCTTTCCTACCAGACAGCAGGCTGGTGACTACACTGTCCTCTGAAGTTATCCAGCCCTCTTGTGCCCTTGGCCCTGGGGTCTGGCTGTGCTGGGTTGAATTTGGACTATTGCTCAATGAATATGCATCTAGCTGTCTGGCTTCAGGGACTATCTGGGCAAAAAAAGGGGGAAAAGATAATATTGAGAGTAATGTGTTTTAGCTTTTAATATAAACATAGCAATGTATGTCCCCTCCTCCCAAATTGAGAGGCTATATGAACTCACTCAAAAAAAACTTTTTTTTTCTCTCTTTGAACTGCTCATCTTTCCAGATCTATATATGAAGCTAGATGAGAGCTGCTAAAGATGTTTTCTTTTGCAGATTCTCTTGTACTTGACCTCTAATAGGGATATTCAAATCCACCTATTTTCTCACTGTAACTCCCCCCCCCCCCCCACAGGCACCCTCAGGACACTTACATGAACAAATATTGACTCTGTTATAGAGAGCAAAGCATCTGGTCTGCTAGCCTATTCTCAATATGGGGGTTCCTGGAATTTCCCCCTTTCCTACTCCCTATCTCATTCACAGAGCTTTCAAACACTAAATTCACTTGGCCAGAATTTTCCGAGCCTTTTGTCAGGTCAGGTTTTATTTTTCAGTTTTAATTGGCATTATTATTGAGCTCGGTAAAGCAAATAAGGCCGATGGGAAATTGTTTATCTGTTATATTGCCACAATTGGAAAACATTATTAATAATAGCAATAGCAAGGAAAACTCATCTGGCATTAACATTACTGCTTGAGTCCTTAATTGCCAAGCCTGCAAAGCTGCAACACTGTTGGCACAAAATTCTCCTATCCATTTGTCCAGAATCTCCAAAGTCCACTTTCTCAAGTGCAGCTTAATAGTTCCCAGCATGAAACTGTCCCTTGGCCAGATCAACTGGTTTTACTTCTACAATCATCAGTACCTTTGATGCTCACCCTCAAGATAATGCCAGCATGTCTCCTTGCCAGTAGTTCCGAAAGTGTATCGTCATCTGTATTATCTGTTTAGCAGTGGAAATGCATATATACACATTCTAGCATATGCTTATCAACACCATGTATCCATATACACAGATGGCCAGCAACATACCATGCAAAGGTTCATGCAGCATGATTCAGAGTTCCTTAACCTGGAGTTTATGAGATGATTCATTTTCAAAGCCCCCTCCATCCAACACACAGCACAGTTGTCAGGAGTTGAGTGGAGATGCTGGCCTATTCCAGCCCTTGGCTATTAGACATACCTGGCTATATTAGAGAGAGACTGATGCCCAACGGTGGGCACCTACCCTGACACCCAGTGGCACGGTGGCTTAGGGTCCAAGATCTGAAGCATCTCAGACTCAGGAGTTCTCAACACACCACAGAGCATGAGTTCTGGGGTCCCTAATTCTGTGAGCCTCCTGCACCCACAGCCCTAATCCCAACTCAGTTTTCCCACTGCTTTTCTGCTGACCCCAGAGTTTCTCTCTGGAGCACAGATTCACTCCCCTCTCCAAGGCAGAGGCCATTGTGGTATCCTTGGCCTTGGCTGCAGAAGCCAGAGGCTCCCTTACTGGTGTTAGGCTCCAGCCATGGCCCGGGTAGGGACAGAGCAGGGAGATGGGTACCTGTTCCTCAGGCTGAGTGCTCTGTGGGTACAGAACAAGAGCAAGACTGCCTTGTACCCACTGTCACCCAGAGCTAAGGAAAGCAAACCAGCACAGGAAGAAGAAGGGGAGAAGAAGAGGAAAGGGGAAAAGGAAATCCGAGTGGGTGATTGGAAAGCCGGAGGACTGCGAGATGCCCTGAGCTTTGCTGGGCAGACTTAGAGCCCCGGTGGCTGCAGTGTGGGACTTTGCCATGGCCTTGAACTGACACAAGGACACTAGAGGGCAGCTTGGGTGAGAAGTCAGCGGCAGTGCTACTTGCCTGAAGCCTTTATTTCCATCTCTCTGCTCTCCTCTCTCTGGACCACGGGTTATTTCCCATACGTCTAAACAACCAGGGGCTGTAGGAGTCCACTGACCCTTTCTTGGACGATTATGTTGTGGCTCAGAGCAACCAGAAACGGAGCAACAGACAGGAAACAGAGAGAAGCGGGTGCTGGGGGAGGAGACTGGGGAAATGTTCAACCCCCGCTGAGTCAATTATTTGGGTGGATTTTCAGTCCTGGCGCGCTCTGCCAGCTAAGCCTTCACTTACTCCGCTGGTGGCACCCCGAAAAGGCGCCGGGTAGAGAATGCACAGGTGGAATTTGGGGCACGCTTTACCTGCCAAGAAGGCTTTGCCCACACCTGGCGAGTTCCTAGAGCTACAAGTTAGCAGCGATTGCTTTGCGCCTCCAGGGAAGGGCACTTGGAGCTCAGAGGATCCCAGGAAGGCATGCAGTAGCTCTTGGGGGGGGGGGGGGGGGAAACGGGGGTTGGTCTGTCCTTACCCACTGTGATTTGGATGGTAAAGTCCAGGCAGGATCAGAGAGCTTTGAGTTGGGACCCTGAAACCCCAGCTCCTGGGGGGTACTTCAAGCGTGGGTCAGATAAAGGATGAATTCCTTTTTTCTTTTGTCCTGTGCAGCTATCCTCTTCTTACCCCCGCCCCTCCACTGGTCCTTGGCCCAGGTCTGATGACTGCAATGCCATACATCTCCCCAGCACGGCTTTAAAGGGGGAGTCAGGGGTCAGTGTGGCGC
The DNA here is from genome assembly GCF_019054845.1 of Dipodomys spectabilis. Classification (NCBI taxonomy): domain Eukaryota; kingdom Metazoa; phylum Chordata; class Mammalia; order Rodentia; family Heteromyidae; genus Dipodomys; species Dipodomys spectabilis. Next base: position 13,244 of record NW_024871423.1, read on the forward strand.
AGGGACCAGTCAGGATAGATCGGGAGGGTTTGTCCAGCCACCCCAACGGCCCCCTCCACCACCACACAGAGGACAGGGTTAGACCTCAGGCACAACGGAGCTGGAGGGGTGGGAGAGGGAAGGCTATCCTTGTCCCTTCCATGATGGCTTCTGGAGCCGGGGGTGGGTGGCAGCGCGGCTCTCAGGCTGCTTTGGCCACATTCTCTTGGACTCGGTGACCCCAGGCGGGCAATCGCGCGTCCCCACCCTGAGCCATGCCTTCTTGTTCCCTTCTTTCCCCACCCACCACCTCCCCCCTCCAGCCTCCAGGAGTGAAAGTTACCTCTGGAAAAACCTGCACGTGTGGGGCGATCACCCTCCAAGCGCCCCCCCCCCACACCCACCCACCACCACACACCAAACCTGACCTCAAGACGCCCACTGGGGTGCGATCCCACAAGCACCAAAGCCCTTGGGCGCTGGCTAGCCGGAGAAGTGGGCAGTGTGGTCCCCTTACCTGCCGCTGATGGAGCTCCACTTGTCACCCTCCCCCTGGCTGAGATTTGGTGGCGGTGAGCCGAAGCAAGGAACCCTGGGCAGATTCCACCCGCCTTGGGGGGCGAGCTGCGCACCGCTGCGCTCCACTCCCAGTCCCCAGGCAGCCGCTGGCTCGGCCGGCTCGCGCTCTCCCTTGATCTTGCAAGAGAAAAGGAAAAGATTAGTTGGCGCCTGGGCCGGGGAGGGGTGGGGCAGGGAAGGCGGAGAGACCGCGCACCCCTGAAGGCTCGGGCGAGAGCCATGGGGATCTCTCCTGCGCCAGGCGAGCCGAGACGCGCGCGCGCGCACCCCACACCGCTCCAAGCCACTTGCCAGTCTGGGACCGGTTCGCGGTTTGGATGGGAGTGAAATCCACGCGGACCTCCCCCCGCCCCCCCCCCCCCCAGTCCTGGAACATCTAAGCCACCAAAAAAGCAGCAAGTTAAGACTTCCAAACCTGGTTTTCACCAAGATGAGTCCAAGAATCCAAAAGAGAAAGAAGACCTAGATGTACTCTGGAGCGGGTTGAGATGCATTTTCCTCAACCCAAGAGCCCTGGTTAAGTAGAAATTAGCGTGCAGAAAAGCAGGACCTATTCAGGGTGCCTTTAGTGATTTCCTTCTGGGATCTGTGACTTCCAGGCTCTGGCCAAGCTCTGCAGGCTAGTGTGTGGTGTGTGGTGTGTGTGGTGTGTGTGTGTGTGTGTGTGTGGGTGTGTGTGTGTGTGTGTGTGTCTGCTCGCTAGGTCCCAGTGCCCAGACACCTTGAGTATGGGCAGGATAGCTCCGTCTCTTATCCGTGCGTTTGTGTTCGATCAGCTGCAATGAGGGAACGATTTCTGGAAAGAACATTTACAATTTTCTTTCAATATGACAGGATTAGTTGCCGTTGAAGGAGCTCCACCAATGAAATCTTCTCTGCGTTCTGATTTGGCGGTTCTTCTGAGCAAAGATGACCGTCTTTTCCCCAGGCTGCTTTCTGCCTCTCTTTTGGTCCATTCTTCCCCAGAGTCCAGCTCTCCAGCGGCAGCTTTTCCAGTCTTTCCAATCACTCACCACCTGACCCAGACCCATTTCTGCAAATGTTGTGAGTGCTGCAAAGACGACTCCGCATACTGGGAAGAATTCCGGTGGCGCTTGTTGATGGCAGAAGATACTTAAGCCCAGTTGTTGTTGTTTTCAGGTGGGAAATATTAGAGTAAACGCACTATAGTTTGTACTAAATATATAATCATGTGGAGCTATTCAGAGGGCTTGTGTCTCTGGGGGGTGAGGTTTATTTATTTATTTATTTGGTTTTGGTTTTCTTATTTTTCACAGGTGCCACTAAAGACCATGTTTTCTCCCATTAGTGGGAAGTTGATGACAAAAAGATGAAGGACATTTTAAGGAACTGGTGTTCTCCATGAAAAAAACAATAGGACGCAAACTTTCTTTTTTCAATGTTAAATTTTTATTATCTTTATGTAGTTGTACAAAGGGATTTTTATTCCACCTAACAGTTTCTGACTATAATACATCTTGATCAATATAATCCTTCCATTGAGATGCAAACTTTTTGTACTTGGGCGAGACTTGGGATTTTAATTTTAAAAAAATCCTTCCATTTTTTTTTTTACGTATGTTAGCTACTAGTGACATTTACAATGACACAATTATTGCAAAGAAAAAGACTTGCTTATTTGAAAGTATATGTATGCAGGAGATAATATTAATCTATGATATTCTAGATAGATTGCCAACTTGAGTTAAATGAAAAATACTTAAGAACCTTAAATTGAATATCACAGAGACAAGTTCCACCCAATTAAAATTAGTTCAATCTATTTCACCCAAGACTTTGCCGAATTGTAAAAGGGAAACAGATTAGTTATAGTCATTGTTATTTATAAACTCCTTCTCTCCCTGGTGAGAAAAGACATCAGTGTATCAAACACTTGTATAACAGCTATCAACACAATGATGAGTCGAATAGCAATACACACACGCACACACACACACACACACACACACACACATATATATATATATATTGAAAAATGGAAATTGTATAGCTGGAAGTTTCTGTCTCTTTGTATAATTCAGCAACCACCAAGCAAGACTTGACACAAACTTTATCTTACCTAACTCAACTCATCCTGAAATAAAGCATTTCAACATTATGTATCTATTTCCAATGTTCACACTCCCATCCCTCCACCACACAAGAGACTGATAAAATACTTTTCCAAAAGGACAATTCTCTTCAGTCTTATCCTCAGTCCACAGCATTAAATTATCTGATTTCCATTTTGTTTTGTTTTTGTCTCCCTTAGGCTCTCTTTAAAAACATATTTACAATTTATGTCTTTATGCTTTATTCCTAGTGCTGCGATATGCTTAAATCTACCTTTCTGAATACACACACACACACATATGAATGAAAAAGAAAAAAAAGGAAAAATGAAGAATTGATTCCTGACAATAGAGAAGAGAACCTGTTTGTTATGTTTGTTTATATCATTAGTATCTTCTTATTGTTAGGGGCTAATCACTCCAAAAACTAGGCAATGAAGTCCATTAAGTATTTCCTTAAACTCCCATAACATTGAGCTCATAGTGAGATACTATGTTCAATAAAAACTAAAGGACTTTTGGGAATTACTGCAAACTGAAGCAACACTGTTACAAAGTGCCATCAACAATCACTGCTTTCCTCTCCCAGGTCACTGCTGAGAGCATTTCTTATTGTATGTACTTGTGTCTTTGCTACTCATTGTGTGATTTGGAGAATTTATTCTACTCACTGTTTCTGCATTTCACAAACTATCACACAGGTACAGCACTATCTGCTGGGCTTATTGGAAGGAATAATAGAGTTCTCGTGAAGTTCTCAGTGGAATGCCTGGCATAGAGAGATTAGCTATTCTTACAAGATGCTGGTCCAGACTTAGATGTGGATGCCCAGGTCATACCTGTGACTTACTGAAACAAAGTATCTTTTTAGTAGAGAGATCATGCCAATGGAACTGTGCAAATCACCCACACTATGCCCCACGGAGCACCTTGCCTTCCTCTCCTAGTGTCTTTCTATGCAAGGAGAAATCATGTGTTTCCAGAGTGCTTTATTTTCACCTCTTAAGCAAGTTCATTTTCTAAGATAAAACTGTGCTCTTTTACCCCAGGAATATAGTGTTTGCATTTATTAGTAACTCTTGGTGTAGAACATTTTCAAAAGTGCTTTTTTTAAAGGACTTTGTAGGATGCATCTATGCGATTTCCTTTATCTACATGCCTATTTTCCACCTCAAAGAACTCTAATAAATTAGTAATTTCCACTTGTGAAGCCAAACTTCATTACCTACCACCTCATGACACTAGTTGGGGCATCCACGGAAGAGCTTCAATGCCTGTGAGGAATGACTTTGACAAAGTTCTCTTTTGAATAAGACTCCAAATAAGGTCACCACTCCCTGGAGGACAAGGAGACTGATGTGTCCCGTTTTCTGGAAGGTGATGCATGTTTTATTATGCTACGTTGATTTCACTACAATAATAATTAGGCTGCAGTAATTACATACACAAATCAGCACACTATCATCCTAAATGGATTAAGAGAGTGACAAGTTCAACTCCACTGATTTTTTTTTTTAAACCAGGTTTGGTAGCCATAGCTCATACTCATTTATTTTACCTATTTTCAAAAGACTGACAAAATACAGGTGAAGGCTTTGCCTACATAGGTAAGAGAGGCCAAAGTGGGAGATTTTGTTATGCTCTTTATCTCCCAATTACACAAACGGTTCTAGAATCAAACCAAGAAAGCACGGGATTTTTTCAGCAGGATACAGCAAGCTGGTTTATCTCCTGTGAGCCAAAGAAAGCTTCCTTTTTCTCAACCTGAGTTTGAAGCATAATATTCTTAAGTTTAAAGCAGACTTCCACTAGGATGGCCTCAACTGCTTGAAATGAGTCCTTCCCTCCCCCTCCCTGTTTGGAAATCTTCATAACAGCCCATAATAGTCAGGCCATTCTCGTTAGAGTTCTTTATTTTCTCTGCAAACCTTTCTTACATGTACTTTAAAAGCTTCCTATTCTTCAGCTAAAAAAGATTATCTGGTTGTTTTTTTCCTCCCCAGAAAATCTTAAGCTTTTCTTTTTCATACTCTGCAACAGAAGTTTTCATATACAAATGGGACTAATTCTGAACGACAGTGTATAGTGACAGTCTGACAAACAATGCTCTGCTATTTTTTTTTCTTTTCCCTTTGCTTCTTGTTTGCCATCGCAGATGTCTGAAACTCTTCTTGTCTTAGTGGTGCTAGTGTTATCCAAAGCTTGAAAATATTTGCTGCTGCGGAGGCTAAAATATTTAAAATACTGAGCTCTTTTTCAAACAAGGAATATCAAGAAGGGGGAGGAATGGCAAGGGAGGAGGAATGCCACGCTGTAAAATGTTAAACCACCTCAATGGTGATAAATCAGTATTAAATATACAGAGAGAAAAAGGCCATGTGGGGTGCACGTTTGCTTAGAGAAGCCTTTGGTGCTCAGACATTTCTTCTGCCGGGAAGCAAAGTTAAGGTCGGCTTCAGAGGCAAACCTTCACCACAGGGTGAAACTGAAAAGTTCTAACAGCATCCATCTACAGCTGTGTTTTGAAAAACAGCTTCAATTTCCCCTTTCCACAGTCTGCACGTTACACGCTGGAGCCCTCAGATGGAGATAAGATATTAGCAAGCTCACACTGTTAACCTGAAGCTCAAAGTCAGAGCCTGCTCTCAAGCACGGGGGTCCTTGATTATCTGCTTGACTCCCTAACTCTCTGTCCTGCTGAAGAGACATTGGAGGGGATCTTTCACTGTCTTCTTAGTCTATTTTTCCTTAGAATTTGGAGTGAACTAATCACACACTCCTGGGAATTCACGTAATTGCTCGGATCATCTAAAATGCTAGTTTCTGAAGCAAGCTCAAATGGCCCTCCAAGGAAAAATGTTCACCGATACCAGAAACAGATCTTAAGAGGAGGCATCACAACACACCAACTCCCTTGCTTAGTCTCTGTTCTCTTTTTTCTTTTGTCGCTTAATTTTGTGAGAATGACGGAGACAAGCATGATAGAGAAAGAAGTATTTTGTCCAGCAAAAGGGTACTATGGCTTCACGTAGCTCTTGTCACTTAAAAAGAAAAAATGAAAACCTTGCCTCGTTCTCCTAGTGGCATGCCGAAGAAAGTGTTCTTTAAAGCCAAGCCTGATGCAGTGTGACTAATAAGAGGCGTCCAGGACATTCTGTCCATTTCTTCTCCTTGAATCAGCAAAGTGATTGTACGTTGAGCTTGAGGATTTCATTCATAAAATCTCATGGGAGGTATTTTATAAATAGTCACAGAAGAGAAGGAGGCATTGTCCGCCTGTGGGCCCCATTCCGACAAGGTTTTCATCGGCAAACATTTCTTGCAAAAGGGAGTTAAACAGGATGCCAAATAAGCTAGGTAAGCCTTGAATGTCTTCAAGAGCAGCCGCTCAGCGCTTACCCATAGAACTCCACTCTCCTTTTATTGATGCCAGGATGCCAGCAGGCAGTTTTTCTAACCCCTGGATATAGATTTTTCTTTGGGCAGATCTCACCTAAGCAAGTTGCCAGTACTTTGCTTCCCTGATGCTCTGCTGTAAGTTGCAGGGGGGCAGTTCTGAGATCATCAGACTGAATTTCTAAGAAAGGAGAATTTCCCCGCAGCCTACTATAACCTGGCCTGGGAGCCATAGGATGGGTCCACTCTTTATATATAATTCAATATTAGTTTAGATGGCAGGGCTATGTGCAAGCTCCAACTGGAGAGACAAAACAGTCTTAACAGAAATATTGTCTTTAGACACTGTTCATAAAATCTCTGATTTTATGTCCTGTGGAGGACTTAGGAAGGGGCCAGGATGTTTCTGCACTGTAGACCTGACTCCAGAGATGGGTTCTAGGGGACTGAGCTGCAATTTGGAAGGTGTCTCAAGTTTGACTGTATGAGTAAAATATTCCTAGTTGATGAGAGGACACTTACATACTTAGTAATACTCAACAGCAAATCTCTAACATTGAAAACATCATCTCTGACCATCTAGTAAAACCATGGGTGCTGGTTATATGGTACTCAGGATACAAAATAGAGCCAGAGATTGGTGAGTACAGTGATCTAATTTTCAGCACCAGTTTCACGGAGAATCCTACGATAGTTTAAGAACATTCTTACATACTGCTTCTCTAAGATACTGTGTTTGGGAATATACTTCCCATCTTTGACTCTCTCAGCTCTTTCTTTCCTTTCCTCTCTCTATTTTTAAAATAATTTTGGATTCCAGAAGTCATTAGCTGGCTAAAATTGTACTTAGAAATGCATGCTTTTGGTACATGGATGTTTCTGTTTTTATTTGATTTTGTTTTTTTTCTTTTGGTCAGTTGTGGGACTTGAACTCTAGTCTTGGACACTGTCCCCAAGCTCTTCAGCTCAAGGCTAGTGTTTTACCACTTGAGCCACAGCACCTTCTGTTTTTATTTGAGAAGAAAACTCATGGCTATGGCTATGACAGCTTGTTCTAATTAAATAATCCATTGAGGAAAGGGACAATATAAGTAAGAATTGGAATGCTCACTCTTTTCACAGAAAAAAGTCTAAAAACTAAAAATTCATTTTGAGCCATAATTTATACTTTCAGTTTGCTGGCTTACAACCTGGAATAGTTATACAGGTTTCCTTTCTTTTCCTTTCCTTTCCTTTTCTTTTTTTTTTTTTTGCCAGTCCTGGGAAAGTGCTCAAGGCTAGCACTCTACCACTTGAGCCACAGCACCACTTCTGGATTTTTCTGTATATGTGTTAGTGAGGAATCAAACCCAGGGCTTCATACATGCTAGGCAAGCACTCTATCACTCAGCCACCTTCCCAGCCCCTTTGCTCAGGATTTTATTTGTCTTGCCCTAGAGTTTGTCCACAATCTCAATGGAGAGAATAAGTTGAGGGATGGGCTTGCAAATTTTCCAGGTGAAAAGTGGAAAATATGTCACACAAGTCCTAAGAAGAACAGTGCTGGGTACAAATAGCTTTGTACCAAAAAGCTTTTGTCCCCAAAGCAGGGTAATCTGAACAATGTGAGAGAAGTTGAAGAGGACGGGAGACTGCTGAGATTTAAACAGTAGCTTTTCTCTGAGAAACAAACCTGAGAAAAGTGGGTTTCAAAACCCAGCATAGGGAAAAATGTCTTTCTTGATCATCATGGTACGTATTAGTGGCGTGAACATCACCATCTACTAGACCTATGATCTTTGAGAAAATGCTTCACTTTTTGAGCCCCAGATCTCCTACATTTGAAAAATATAAAATCTGCTTGATGTCATTATTGTGATTAAATAAAATCCAATTTGTCAAACCCTTTTGTACAATGAAGTATCAAATTATTATCATCGTTATTATTATTGGTGTCAATTGTTGGCAGCTCAGTCTATGATTAAATTGAGATGTAGATGATTTGTTTTCCTTCTGTCAAATTCTAGCTTTCTCATGCAGGTGTTTCCTCCTTAATTACAAACAATAGCTATTGGGGAGAATAAATAAGCACTGTGTGTCCAGAGGCAAAGAAATTCCATTTTAGGCAGGAAATTAATACTGTTATCCCAAGTCATTCCAGTAAATAATATAAATAACACTGAGATCCTAGCACATGGAAGATAAAGCCATCACTGATGGCTTGCTTTGTGAACTCAGCAGATTCTGATATATAATATGAACTCCAGGTGACCCTTTGCCTTTCTATGACTCTCAATGAAAGACAAAAATCTGTACTCCTAAAGAATATATGGTTGCCTGGTCTCATGTCAAATGCAGAGTTCCAACTGTTATTTTACTCTAAAAACATGTAACCTTGGGAAATATAACAATATAACAATAGGAATGAGTTGAGACCTCTATTGAAGTACTATTTTGTAGCAAAGTGACACAGACAAACTTCCAAAAAAACTATGCATTCCTGGAAGGAAATCAACCTTTTCTTCCTAATCAACTGAAATGCTAAAAATGCTCTAAGCCATTTTTCCCTTACACATTATCCCAGATCACATTGCTACTATGTTTCTATGCTTCCTAAACATTGGGTGGAGATTTGCCAAAGAATTAATACCAAGACCAAATATCCTCAACTGTGACATTCCAGCACTTCCATGTTAGTTTAGAGCTAACTCTTCCTTGCTAAATTATTTCTGGCTATCATTTGAACCCCAAAGCATCTCTAAATTGGAATGTGTTCATTGGATCTATGTGATAAGCTTACTAAACTTCTTTAGTAAGCAGCCAAGTCCATTTTATGTAAATAGATTCAATTTCAACTCTATGTTATAATATGACTAATTTCTTACAACTTGTACAAATATAGATTCTACTACACAACCATGATGACTGTGCACATGGGAGACTTTCAAAATCATAATAAAATACAAATAATATTTGCTACTGAGTTATTCTTGTGGACTAAATAACGATTGATAATTCTGCTTATAAACTGGAGTTATTCCTAGTGAATGTACCTTATGAATGAAGAGGAATCATTGATTTGAAAGACTCATGAAGAGATAAAATGTGAATAAGTTCTAAACATGAGTCCATTCGCTGGAAAGACATCAGGATAGAGAGAGAAGGAGTGTGGGAAGGTATTATGGAAAAGGCATATAGATACCCAGTGAAATTAGATGACCAATGGTCATAATTTGAAAAAAGCTTAGGAACTAGCTCCCTATGTTTACCAAGAGAACAAGAGGGTAAAAGAAGAGCTGGAAATAAAGACAATGAGCCATTGCTGTATTATGTTCCTTCATTAAACTGCTAGACACTGCAGTGTGGCTCTTGTACTCAACCAAAAGCTCTTCCCTTCTCCATGCAGCTTCTGAAACCATTCTATTTAGTTCTTGAGGAAATTAAGGATATTGAAAACAAAAAGTAATTTGGGGGAGAAAAAAGGTACCCATGTCTTTCATTCTTTTTGCTCACTGTCTCCCTTGTGTAGTGGCAAGTCTGCCTCTTTAGAAACCTGAGGCACAGAAGAAAAGAATGCACTCAAAATAGTCTCGGGGTCTTGTGACAGAGCAAAGGAGCGAATTGAAATGTACAGCAGCGCAGACAATGAGGATAAGGGTCAAAGTCTAATAGTCATACCCCGTTTCTCTCTACAGGGATCTGTGCTGAACCGTAAAAATTAATCTAAATGCTTTATTAAAGATATAAATAGCATCTTCCATGCCTGCTTTTACCAAGTGCTGCAGTGCTAGGCAGACAGCATATTTTAAGCATTTCTATGTGACTGTGTATAAACATGCAGACTATTTGTTTAGCTTTCAGTTCACCCCAAAGAATAAAAGTGGCTCTCTAGCACAGATAATACTGCATGGTACAGTTCCAAACAACATAGATTTGAAGATGAATGGTTATTTAGGGCTAGATCTCAACTCTTCATTCACTTTCTCCTAAATCCACCACATCATCACAAATGCTTGTATTTCCCCTCTCCCCAATCGTTAGCATCTTTAACTCACTTAAAAATAACTCCCCAAACAAGTGTCTATTTATACTTCCACGTCTGTAAAGCAAGATGAGCTTCAAGTGGTAAACGTTGGTTCTCAAAGAAAGGCCGCATGCTCTGTGCACAGGGAGGGCCCTGTCCCCATGTGCACAGTGGGAGGAACTGGCCAAACAGGCACCTGCAGATGTCTACTGGTGAGCGGGTCACTGCCAAACCAGAATCCCTCTTGCTCCTCTCATTTATAGGAATGCTCACTTGGTCAACCACAAAGAGTGTACTTCTGATGTATTTCTAACCTACTTTTAGTAATGTAAATTTATGGTTTTCATGAGTCAAAGAAGTTAAACGCATGGTAGATTCCTTGCAAGTATATTAAGAAATGGACTGTCTCACTAAGTAGAATAAAACAGATATAGTGTAAAAAATTCACTGGATTCCATTTTCAGTGCTTCTGTGCTTTATGGCCTTGAATAGGTCACGTGTTATTTTTGTTATTGATAAAAGGACACTCTGTCCATTCCAATACTCTGATTCCAGAAGATTGAGAATTTTTTAGTACATTTATTTGATAAGATCACACACACACACGGATGTCTACACTCTAGTACCTAGAAACTGAATATATTGTCCTGCATAGAAAACAAGAATTTTTAGATGGCAACTAGAATAAAAAGAATATTTTACATAGTTCTGGTGGGCCCAACGTAACCCTAAGTATCCTGACTATTGCATACCCAAACTCTTTAATGAAAAAATCATACAACATAATCAAGTAGGTTTCTTTGAAAGTATGTAAGGTTGATTCAAGGTGAGTAAATCAATAAATACCATACATATAAACACCAAAGACAAACATCACCTAATCCTTCAACTGATACAAAAAAGGCCTTTGACAAAATGCAACATTTTTATGACAAAAGATTTGCAGAAACTAGGGATGGAAGGAATATATCTCTGCACAATAAAGGTTCTGGATGGTAAACTACTAACTGTAGAAATATTAATATAATTTCCAAAAGTCAGAAGTGAGACAAAGATGTTAATTCTTTTCACTCTTGTTCAGTGTAGTACCTAGAATGTCTAGCCAAAGCAATAAGGCAAGAGAAAGAAACAAACGGCATCCAAATATGAAATTATCCCTATTGAAGGGTATATGACCCTATACCTAAAAGATCCTGAGAATTATACTTAAAAAAAATCCTAGGACTGGTTGAAGTAGTATACAAAATTGACATTAACAAATTAACAAAAGTCTATAGCTTTGCTTCACATCAACAATAAGCAGGATGAAGAGGAAATGAGGGAAAAAATCCACTTACAATAGCCATAAAGAGAAAATAGGAATAAACTTTAACAAGAAGATGAAAGACATCTACAGTGATAAATGACAAAACCTTGATGAACTAAATTAACGGCACCAGACAATGGGAAAAATTGCTCATGCTTATAGATTGACTGGCAGAATAACATCATGAGAATGGCCCTATTGACAAAAGTAATCTGAAGGTTTCATGCAATATCCATCCAAATTCTAAACCTCCACTCTCATCACAGAAAAAGAAAAATTTATCCTAAATTCATGTGAAAGCAAAAAAAGCCTGAATAGCCAAAGCAATTTTGAGCAAAACCAAACCAAACAACCAATAAAGTAAACAAGCGACACAGCAAAAACTAATGCTAGAGATATCATAGTACTAGACTTCAAAATATACTACCAAGTCATAGTAACTAAAACCACATGGCAGTGATATAAAAACAAATGATGAAAGACAATAAAAGACTCAGAAATGAATCCACATAACTACAACCCTTTGGTTTTTTTAATAAAAAGAACTGAAAATACACATTGAAGAAAAGATGTCCTCTTCAATAAATTGAGTTGGAAAACTTCTAATATCCACATGCAGAAGACTGAAATTAGACCTGATCTCTTCCTACTTTTATTTAAAATTGAATTAAAGATAATAATGGAAGACCAGAATCACTGAAACTACTACAGCAAGGAACATGGGAGATGCTAGAACTTATTGGCATAGTCAGTAATTTGTAAAATAGATCTCCAATAGCTCATCAAATGGTTAAAATACTGACAGGATTTCACCAAGGTGAAAAATTCTGTACAACGCAAGGTGCCAGTGGTGCATGACTGTCATATTAGCTACTCAGGAGGCTGAGATCTGAGGATTGAGGACTGAGGCCCCTTGAGCAAACGAATCTAAGAGACTCTTCAGTTAATCATCAAAAAAGCTGGATGTGGAGGTGTGATTCAAGTGGTAGAGCAACCGCTATGAGTGGAATTGGCAAGCAAGAGAGTGAGACTTTTCACTGAGTTCAAGCTTCTGTATGAGAACAGCAAAAACAAACAAGCTTCTGCATACCAATAAAAAATATTTGCCAGCTATATATTTGATGAGAAATTAATAACTAAAAATTACAGGGAGCTCAAAAAACCAAACTCACAAAGAATTAACAACCCAATCAAGAAATGACCAAATAGGCTGGGAAGGTGGCTCAATGGCAGAGTGCTTGCCTTGCATGCATGAGGCCCTGGGTTCGATTCCGCAGCACCGCTTAGGCAGAAAAAGCCAGAAGTGGTGCTGTGGCTCAAGTGGTAGAGTGTTGGCCTTGAAGTGAAGAGAGGAGGGACAGTGCCCAGGCCCAGAGTCCAAGCCCCATAACAAGAAGAAAGAAAGAAAGAAAGAAAGAAAGAAAGAAAGAAAGGAAGAAAGAAAGGAAGGAAGGAAGGAAGGAAGGAAGGGAGGAAGGAGGGAAGGAAGGAAGGAGGGAAGGAAGGAGGGAGGGAAGAAAGGAGGAAGGGAAGAAAGGAAGGAAGGAAGGAGGGAAGGAAGGAAGGACCGACCAAATAATAATGCTCAGACACAAATTGAAAGTACAAACGCACAATAAATACATAAAGGAATGTTCAGCATTCCTGGCCATGAAGGAAATGCAAATTAAACTGATAATGAAATTTTACTTGACTCCAGTCAGAATAGCCATCACACAGAACACAAAATACACATGCTGGGGAGGATGCAGGTAAAAAACCTGCCCTCTATACTGTTGAGGGAAATGTAAACTAGTGCAACAACACTAGAACAGAGGATCCTCAAAAAGGTAAAAACAGCTGGGTGCTGGTGGCTCATGCCTGCAATATTCACCACTCAGGAGGCTGAGATCTGAGGATCACAGTTTGAAGCCAGCAGGAAAGTCATGAGACACTTAACCTCCAATTAATCATCCAACAGCCAGAAGGAGAGTTGTAGTTCAAGTGATAGAGTGCTAGCCTTGAGCAAGAAAGCTCCGCGACAGCACCCAGACTCTGAGTTCAAATCTACATCAAAAACACTAGACATAGTACTTCCATATGATCGATCAATATCATTTTTGGACATTTATCTAGTGAAATGTAATTCATGATATAAGAGAGAGTTGAACACTCTTGTTCATTTCATCATAATTCACAATAGACAACAAAGAGGAGGCAACAATGCTTGATAAGAAATGTACTCTTTATCTTGCCCATGTAATTGTAACTCCTCTGTAGGATATTCTCACAATAAAAAAAAGAAAGAAATAGCTCAGAGGCCCTACACATGACGAATGAATTAAGAAAACATGGTGTGTGTGTGTGTGTGTGTGTGTGTGTGTGTGTGTGTGTGTGTGTGTGTGTATGCAGTGGAATATTATTCAATTATGCATAAGAATGAAATTATGCTTTGTGCAGGCAGATGGATGAATCTGGAGACCACCATATTAACTGAGGTGAGTTCAGTTCAGAAGGACAAAGGACAGGTGTTTTCTCTCCCATCTGGATGTCAAACCTAAACTATAATCATATAGGAACCCAGACTTACACACACACACACACACAATTTGATGAACAATCTGATTAACCCCCAGTATATGTGTATGAAATGCCATGGCAAAGCCCTTTGAACAATTAACATGTACTTTAACAGAAAATGAATACCAGTGAGGGGAAGCATGTTCTGCCTAGGGCATGGGTGTGAGAGGGAGGGGAGAGGTAAACAGAGAGATTGAAGGAAAGCAAATATCATCAACAAGTATAAGTGCACGTGTGAAAATGGAACAATAAAGCTTGTTGCTATTGGTTAGGGAATGAGGAAGGGGAGTGAGTCTGAGTAGCATACACAGTATGCATAAACTGACATGTCAAACTTAAACTCTCTGCACAACAAAATGATGCCAGCAATCAAGAGCTCCCCAAGGCCTCTACCTGAGGATTAGAGTGACATGATGTGAGAAGGCTGGCCATTCACAGCTGATGATGGCAGGAACCTGCCAAGGAATTCAGGTAGCCTTTGGATGCTGTGACGTATGAGGCAGTAGGTACACTCTTATAGCTTTTTTGAGAAATCCAGTCCCTTTGACATCTTGTTTCTTTTAGACCGGTGAGGTTCATGTTGGTCATGGAAACTATTGAGCTATCAGATAATAGATCAGCATTCCTTGGACTTCCAGTTATATGACAATTTGTTGCAGCATCTGTAGAGAATTTGTATGCCAATTTTCTACTTACATCAGAAAAATGATTTTGGTTCTACATTCTTCACAATAATCTCATTTATCCTAATTTCCTGGTGGATGCCTTATGTTAGAGGTAATATAATTTTGTGCCCTATTGTGTCTAATAATTCCCAGTCAAGTACAGTGGCTTCCAACATCCATCTCCGGAGAGTTAGAGGGTCATGGAAATTTGGAGAAATATATTTAATGCTATATCTTCAGCACTAGGGACAGTTCAGCTATGAGTTCCAATTCGAAGTCAGTACCTTGGAGAGAGGTCAGACATGGTTCTTCAGAGATTATCTGCCTAGGAACCGCTGGCTGACTATTCTCTTGGTGTCTGCCAAGGCCCCTCAGATCTGGGAAGCAGGCAATGCCAACAACCTGAGAAGGAAACGTCAAGAAACCTCTCCAGGAAGCGGATTTTGCCTCTCTAGTGCATCTTCTCATCTGAGCTTATGGAAAGCCAGGTGGAGTCACAATATGAGATTGCTGTTGACCCTCTGTCGCATTTCCCACTCAGCTTCAGTGAACCTCCCAAGGCTGTGCTGCCTTTTCTAAGTCTCTCTAGCTCCTAGCTTCAGCCTTCACCTTGAATGGCACAGGAGTGGACTTGACTAGAATATAAGGTGAAGGGAGCCGTGTAAAGGCTCACATGGAGAAAGGTCTTTGCCAAATGTGTCACCACACATTGTCCATGTGTTCCTTCAGAGATCAATATTTATTTACTGTCAACTGTGGCTTACATGCTAGCGATCAAGGCTGACTAGGACAATGTTTGTTTTCAAGATCGATTTGTGGAAAAAGGAAGGCACTAAACCATAGGAACACATAATACATCGATATCTGCAGTTACAAAATGCGAAAGCAAGGAAAAGGATTATCCTAGGTTAGATACTGTGCTGTTTGCAGAAGATTCATCATTCTTTTGCCCTGCAGGTAAGCATGGGGGGTGAAATGAGGCCATGGGAGTGGCTTTATTTGTGAGACACGGGTGGTATTGACGACTCAAGGTTGAATGCTTGGTTAGCAGCTTGGGAGGCCTGGGCTCTCTTCTCCCTCCGGCACAGGGATGGTAATCTTTCCGATAGTTGCAGGGCCACATTTTGCAGTCCCAAGTGATTCCTGACAGCTACCACGCATGTGTGGTGGGAAGGTCAAATAAAGCTTTCTTCCCTTATGCCATATGTACCCATTGCCAGTTGGTCTGTTTTAACAGTCAGAAAAAGCTTGATGCTCGGGATCACATTGCTGATAAGAGCTGAGTAATGTCAAGTTGGGTGTGGGGTGTGTGTGTGTAGGGGGTCTATTTCTGACAAAGGAAAGAGATTGGCACCACACAGGACTGAGACAGTACCACACAAATGGAAACCAAGTTTAGGCATAGATCACAGTTCTGATTTTTCTTGCACTAATTTATTGTCTAATAATTTCTTTACATGCTAATATTTACTTTGGAAAAAACATGGTAGATGTTAGAACCAATATCTATCTTACAAACCCAACCTACACATGTAGATATTTCCCTTTTTGGAATTTTTATTTTATAATTATTTATTTTATTTTGTTTTTGTGCCAATCCTGGGGCTTGAATTCAGGTCTTGGGCACTGGCCCTGAGGTTTCTTGCTCAAGATTCTGCTCTATTACTAGAGCCACAGCTCTACTTCCAAGTTTTTAGACGTTTATTGGCAATAAGAGTCTCACAAACTTTCTTGCCCAAACTGGGTTCAAATCACAGTTCTTAGACCTCAGCCTCCTGAGTAGCTAGGATTATAGGCATGAGCCAGCAACACCCAGCTTATTATTATTTATTATTTTTGTTATTCTTAAATAGTGGTATAAAGGGCTTTCAATTCAACATGTCAGTTTGTGAATACAATGCATCTTGATCAGTATCTCTTACCTCTACAGTTATGCTTTCTTTTACAGATGCAGTCATTTTCAGTCACCATCTTTATGCTCTACCTGAAGTTCTCAAATTTTTCTTTGTAAGTTTGGGAGTCATATTTGAGAGGTACAAATCATTGCCATGTCCTCATTTACTCCATAAATATTTCTTCAGGGACTATAGCATCTTAGATCATGAAAAAAAAGATACCTGGAATAAAGTGGTAAGAAAAAAAGTAGAATTTACAATGTAGAAAGAGGTACAATATTAGGCAAGTAATCACCAGAGTTGATGTAAAAATAACCAATATGGTAAAGGCAATGAAATAAAAGCCAGGCTGCTATGAAATGAGACAGTAGGGAGCCTTTTAATCAGCCCAGCAGGGTCAACAAAAGATTGCCTAAGTGGAGAAAGAGCTTGAGTTAACATCTCAAAGATGGGTAGGGATTAATCAGATAAAATACAGAGAAAAGTACTTGCTAGTAAAAGTGAATGACAGTTCAAATGTTTTTTTCTGATGAGGGAGAATGCACAGTAGAACAAATGAAGACCCAGTGTGAGTAAAGTGAGAGTTACACTGTCTTTTATGAAATAAAGGGGTTGAATCGGGCAGGTATGCAGAGAAACGGTCAGACAGGCCACCAAAGCCATGTTTGGAATATTATGCTTTTCATGGAATTCATGAGAATTCAGCACAGGACTTGAATTGATGGGAGAAGAATAACTGTAATTGTGTTCCCACATCTGTTCTGCATATAGAGTGGGAAGAGGTTGGAAGGAGACAATGCAGATGAGGACAGAGGAATGTGGCTATCACCGTCATATAATTAACAGGTAATGGCAATTTGGTTTGGGAACTGAGAGATGGGAATAAAGTAGTGAGTTGCAAAGAAGAAAAAAATCAGTGGAGTTTGTGCAACTTGGTGAAGCTTGGATATGGTTGGCATCAAAGGGAATGTTTGAAAACCAAACCATGTACTGGTGACTTCACTTACCACACCTGCGTATGCTGGCTAAGATCAAAAGCTCCTAAAAAGAGGTATCATGTTGGACATAGTGAATTTGAAGGACCTCTGAGATAAACAGAAAGGGGTGACAAGTAGGCAGTTGTAAATACAGATCTGAAACTCAAAGTAAAGGTCTAAGCTAGATATATAAGCTTGTGAGTCATTTGCTCCTAGGTGGTAATTGAAGCCGTGGGCAAGGCTGAGACTGCCTAGGGAGACAGCATAGGAAAGGAGGAACCAGCGCAGGAAGGAGGGAAGTCTAATAGAAGGCATGCAGGGTGGAGAAGCAGGTGCAGGCGTAGAGTTAAACCTGGACAAAGACAAATGCTGGCAATGCTGGCTTTGACCCCTCCATGTTCCAGAAATAAGGATTGTAAATAATTTGTAATCCTGGAAACTTCATTTTGTCAATTAACCTTTCAGATGATAGAATTAGAGAATAAGGAAGAGTTCTCCAACATTATTCTCCTAACCATAAACTGTCTCCAAGTTCAGTAGTTAGAAACAGAGACTCATTTCCTGCGCACACCCCCAACCTACACATAACACAGAGACCCTCAATGGATAATGAATAAACCTGTGTTTATTCATACTGAATAACACCTGTGTCTTATTTGTATGTGTTAGGAATCAAATAAAGTAATAGAAATCTGATTAGTTAGAAGACAGACTTCCAACAAAATGTACTAGTTGGAATGTGTGTCTAAGAGTGTGTATCTCAGAAAAATACAAGCAAACAAACTGACATCTTTTGAATTTTATTTGTTTGTTTTTATTGATTTTCTTTGCCAGTCCTAGGACTTGAACTCGGGGCTTGGGCACTGGCCCTGAGTTACTTTTGCTCAAGGCTAGTACTCTATTATTTGAGCCACAGCATCACTCCTGCCTTTTTCTGCTTATGTGGTGCTGAGGAATCAAACCCAGGGCTTCATGCATGCTAGGCAAGCACTCTACCACTGAGGCACATTCCCAGCCCCTCTTGAGTTTTAAAAATGGATGTTAGCCCATTTGTTAATGGGGATGTCAATTCTTTGTGGGTTTAGGTTTTTCAGCTCTGTGTATATATATATATATATGTATATATATATATATATATATATATTCTGGATATTAGGCCATTTTTTCATGTATAGCTTGCAAAATCTTCTCCCATTCTGTAGGCTGTCTAAGGACATAGCTAACGAGCTACAACGAACCTTTTCTAAGCCTCTCATTTCCATGTAAGCTAGATAAACATGTAAAGATGGGTTGATCATTGCATTATTTGATGGGCTTTTCTCTTTGAAGAGGTAACTTGGGAATACATCTAAGCTTATTGTTTGCTTACAGTTTGCTTTGCTAGGAGTGCTAGAACAAATCACCACAAAATGGGTGGTCCAAACAACAGATGAGTCTCACAGTGCTGGAGAACAAAACTCTCAAATCAAGGTGTGGGCAAGATTCATTTCTTCTGAGAGCTACAAGGGACAGATCCATTCTAGGTTTAGCTCCTACACTTGTAAATCACTGCTGTCTTGAGCTCCTCTTATTATTCTCTGTGTCTGAAAGCCTTTCTATCCAATCACTTGAAATTGGTGAAGACTTACTCTCCCAAGAGATTCTAAGATCAGGTATTAAGACTCCAATCAATGGTATTTTCTGAGGTAGAAAGCACAATTTAACCTATAATGGTATTTGTGCAAAGAATATATGCAATAAATGAATAAACATTATGCTTTTTACTTGCTATAAATAGTAGTCAATGCCATACTCTTTAAAGTTTATTTTAGTGTTGCTGATATGGATTGCCTTAAATCCACTTATCTTTTTCATGATCAAAAGCAATGTTTAGTAATTATGAACTTGCCCCTGGCTTCTATAACATCATTACAGTCAGCTTAGTGCCCTGTTCTTGCTACACTATTACCTCCTCTGATTCTTTTATACTAGTCTTGGGAATATGAACCATATATTGATCATCTTAATATACTTGTTTCACATCATTTCATTTGTACAAGATATCATCAGTAAGCATTTTTAAGGTAAATTGAAAGTAATGTTGGGATTATAACTTTTCTTAGTAACTATGGAACTTTGGGAAGCTAATTGTCTCCCATAGCAGATTGCCTTAGTCTTTATTCACCAAGCACTAATTAAGGGAACTTAATGAAAAATTGACAAATGGTGGCTCCCTTAGACCCATTCCATCTATCTTGTTTTGTGGACAATCATTGGCCTTGCATTCCTGCAGTGACTTCAATGGTTTGGAATAGATCAAGACTCTGATTTCACCTCTAAGAAAATGAACCCAAGGATTTGGTGGTCCAATTATTCTCAAGAGTTAGCCAGTAGCATATTATGCTCAGTTAATGAGGTTGGCACAATTAAAGTTAATTATCCCAGATCAAATTCTCCAAAGATTCAAATCATGTTAGCTAAAATAGAAGTATGTGTACATGTAAATGACATCTAGTTTTACATTGTCCAGCTCATGATCGAAAGCATCTATTTTCTATCACATTTTTCAAATAAAATATTATTCCTGGTGCTGACTACTATGGGAAATAATACTTCTTCTAGGCCTTGAGCTTGAACTTAGGGTCTGGCCACTGATTCTGAGCTTCTTTTGCTCAAGGCTAGTGCTCAATCACTTGAGCTGGAAATGAATGTGAGATTATAGATGATTTCTACACAGAGCCACTTTCTGGAAACTGTTCAATGCCATTGAAGATGGAATGCTACCATGCCATGAACAAGTTCTATGAATACTTTATCTCGCATAGCTCAACTTCCAGTTTCAAATGTTTTCTCATAAACATTTGGTCACTCCCAAATGATCTCATTTGATTTTCCTAGACACTATATGAAGAAATAGCATGAGCATTTCTTTATTTTCTAGTGAAGAAACTGAAGAGTGGGAAGGTTAAAATGACTCATTGAACGAAGGCCACTGGTTATTTGAACAGGGCAGAACTAACACCCAAATTTAGGTTTTCGTTTTTTGTTATGTTCATTTTTATTCTTTTACTAAGGATACTCCAAACTACTAATAACTAAGTGTTAAATCCACACAACTATGAAGTTTTACACAAACATGCACACATTTTTTTTTCTGGCTTGCACTTATTTAAGAGAGCAGGCATTCTCCTTTGGTTAACACTCGGAAATCCCTCTGTAGTGATGACACAGATAGAAAATTAAATAAGATGGAACTATTGTTTTTAAGTCATTAGAGAAGCTGTTAATAAACACTGCAGGAAATGTTACCCGCATTGTACTTAAGGAATCCTCATTTAAAGAGCCACTGATGAACTACTACTGATATGTCATCGTAGCTTGTCAATGTAAATTTGTTATCGAATGTCCACATTTTAATAAAGATATACACATAGAACTTAATGTACAAAGGATGGATTTTAGATTTAAATAGAGATTTGAGTTTAAGCCATCCAAGTATAAATGCCTGAAACGGAAAGTTATGTATAACCTTTATATCCATCTCTGTGGACCTTTTCCTTTGGGGTGGGGGGAAGAGAATAGCATGGTTTACTTACCAATTTCAGAATGAAAACTATGCTTCCAGCCTTCTTTTTCCACACTCATTCCTCCTGAAGTATCACTTCATTCTTGAAGGGAAAAGATGCTCGTCTCATCATCATATGTTCAAACATCATAGAGACATGTAAGTAAAAATAAACATTTACCCTGGGTGGAAAGAAGGGAACTATACCTGTATATAACTTTGCATGATCATGTGATGCTTACAGCTGTCAATCAGGGACTTACTTGGTGCCAGCGATCTCAGCATCTCAGAGTGAAGCTCCTACTTCTCAATTTAGCTTGCGGATGCTGCTACCCATCTGCTATCCAATGGGTGTGGGGACATGGGTGGCGGGGGGGGGGGGGAGGGAATCCATAAACCTCATCTAGTTATCTGTCAAACTGAATACTCCTTCTGCTCTGTCAGGAGAAAGTATAAAAAAGATCTTGATGAGAGTTCCATCTTTTAAGTGTTTGACATCCAGAGCATTCTTTTACACTGTCAAGAGTCCTTGAGTAGGCTGCCATCATGCACTCTTTCCAAGGAGTAGAGACACACATCATTGCTCTTCTCCCCCCCCCCCCCATTCTCCTCTGAATCCCTGCTCCAAAATGAGTGATTTCTTCCATTCCATAAGGCAAACCACTATCCAATTACTGCACGCTACTTATTACCTTGTCTCCCTGTTTTCATGTCTGTCAACCCAACAATCCACTGAGAAATCATGAGTTACATGTCACACTCTGTGCTTCGTTCTCCAGAATGTTTGCGGAAAGTTTGTAGCCCTTTCTGACGATCAGGAGAGTAGATACAGTTCTAGGATGGCAATCTGAGCTTGTTCTGTCCTTTGCTAATGATCTCCTTTTAATCTTCTCTCTGTCTCTACCACTCTTCCAAACAAGAGCACTGTGTTCTAACTCCCTCCCACCATAACACCTCACTTCTCTACATTTCCCCCAATTACCTGCATAGTTTCCTCTGATAGATTTGCCCCTTTCTTCATTTTCTCCAAGTTACTTCAGGGCTTTTGGTTTTGTTTTGGTATTTTCAGAATTATACATTCTTACCTTTCTTCCCAGAGGCCCTTTAAGGCAGCAGACCTTGATATTTCTTAGGCTGGTTTGTTTCATAAAGATTTCTAAAAGAGCTGTTTGAGAGCCAGCAGGCCCTGTGATTTATGAGTATTGCTTAAGCAGTAGCATAGCTGGAAGAATTGAACAAAACACACGAATCTCAAGGGAAACAAAAAGTGAATGTAAAATGCCATAGACCTCTGGTTTCTAAAGAATCTTTACAATAATCTAGTCAAGCCTCAGTACTTTACAGAAAAGGGCACTGCAATTTAGGGAGGGTAAATAACTTACCTAAAGCCATACCACCCTGAGTAGCAGGGTCGAAAGAAGAGAATCAGGAGAATCAGACCCAAGTCTCTCGCTTGACATTTGTGTTCCTTCCTCTGCTCCTTCCATTACAAGCTACGTTTCCATTTTGAAAGGTCCAGAATTAAGCAAAAGCTATGTGAACCCTCTCTCGTTAATCTAGGGGTACAGATCTCTAGCACACGTCAAGGGATTGTCTTTCCACAGAAGAGAAGTTGGTCTGAGAGCAGCTTAAGAGCTACAATTGCATTGTTTTAAGAGCAAACTGCCTCTCTGTTCTGCCTTCTAAATTATAGGGGAGAAGAAAGCCAAGCTCCACATAAAGTTTTAAATAGACTGCATCGAGTGCCATGCTAACTTGGGATAATGGAACCAGCCAGGAGAGTCTCATCATCCTTCTGGAAGGAGTGGGCTTGGCACTGGGGCCCCAGGGAAATGAACGCTTCTCAGGGTCCTCAGTCAGCTCCAAAGGAAAGAGAAATTGAAAGGAGTCTCTCACTACCTTCCTTTAATATCTTTACAAGTTTTAAGTTTAGAAAGAGAAGGAACTCCCTGTTCATTATAGCCAATCCATAGTAACTATTTACAAGTGATCAGATTGCTTTTACAGAGCTACTGTCGCCCTATTTGTGCCAAGATTTGCAACGCAGCGGAAAGAGGGAGGAAGGGGGACAGATGAGGAGGAAGCAGGTGTCTCTCCAACTCATTTCATACGTTGCAGAAAACTTGCTTCATGTCACTCTGTGAGGGTCCTCCTCCTTGGACAAACTGAACTCCACTGATTTTAATAGACTGTGTGTCCACCATGATTGGTACCATTTCCCCCTGAAAGTCTTCTAGAGGGGCTTTAGTAAACAAGTTTCTGCACAGAGGGAAGAGAACCTTGTGGATGGTAGAATTTGGCTGTTTTTCCCACACTAACATACCTAGACAGCAACCTTTGTGATAATGATGTATGGGTTTTTTCACCTGGGACACAAAGGATTATCTCATGGGAGGTGAGTGTCAAAGACTCCACTTTGGGAGTCAAGAAAGTAGGAAAGACTGCATTCACCCAGCAACTACTCACATGCTAGACAGTCACTTATCAGCAATGTGACATTATTGGTAAGCTTTTGATATGTTCTGTGCTTCAGTTCTTTTGTTTTGAAATATGAGATAGTACTGTGCCTCTTTTAGTAGGTTCCCCGTGGGAATTAATTAGCAGAATGCACATAAATTGCTCAGTGCCACATTAGGCAAATAAATGCCCAATAAGGAGGAATGACTTTTCTACTTCCTACTTCTCCATCCTTCAAAGACAGGTATCGAACTTTGACATGTAGGGAAAAGATGTCGTGTTGATTTCCTATTGCGTTATAAAAGTGACCACACTTTTCAAGAATGTGTTTCATTGAGTGAGAGGTAAACACAAAAGTGGAGTAATGGAGTTAAGGGGGTGGTAAAATGAGAGAGAGAGATTAAAAAACAACCAGAAGAAGATATAGAGAGGGAGAGAGCAATTTTCAAGGATAAAATTCTGCTTTAATGAACACAAAACCTAAATGTTATAATGAAATAATTACATAAAAATTGAAGCAAATGAATATGCTCAGATAAATTATGCTGCTCTTTCTAATCTTTAAGTAATAGCCACTGCTTTTATATCCCACATGTTATACCCAACATGAGGAGCTTGTATCCTTTCGCTTAAGAGTCAAGACTTACCTAGAATTCCTTGAAGACTGCAGCATTGATGACTACAAACAGGTGAAGTTTGCATGCAACTTGATTTGGGGTTCTTGATCTTGCAAGAATAATGGCCAACAACCAGGATGCAGCAGCAGCCTGTGCAAAGGCACTTTTGAAACATCCAGATCAATTTCTGGGAGGCTGTGAGTCAGATCTTCTGTGGACACATTTCTGAAATTTGTCTTGGAATTTCTTGGTCCATGCTGATGGGTAGCAGGGTGAAGCACCATTGCTCTAGACATTACACTGAAGAAGTGAGATAAAAAAAGAAGATACTGGGCTAGGAAGGTGGCTCAGTGGTAGAGCACTTGCCTTGCATACATGAGGCCCTGGGTTCAATTCCCCAGCACCACATAAGCAGAAAAGAAAAGCCAGAAGTGATGCTGTGTCTCAAGTGGTAGAGAGCTAGCCTTGAGCTGAAGAGCTGAGGGACAGTGCCCAGGCCCAGAGTTCAGGCCCCACGACAGGGGGGAAATTTTTCAAAAAAGAAGATACTAAGTTGCTATAATTCTAAATCAACTGTAACTGAGAATTAGGTTCTTGGCAACTTTAACTTATGAATAGAAGCTAGAAGAATATTAATTTTCCTCATACCATCAGCAAAATAATGTCCCAGAGACTGACCTACTCTCAAAGCAGACATTTTTGTTCTTTTCATTTAATTATATATCCCATTCACAGCTATTTGACTTTCAAATCATGCATACAGGAGAAACAAAAAGTGTGTGCATTTTGATGTTTATGCTGAAGTTTTGTTTCTTTAATTCTCTAGTTCTAAATCTATCAACAAAAGCAACATTTATACAACTGCTCTCTGGCTAAGAAACAAGCAATATAATTTTTATTTACAAATTGCCTTGTTTAGGAACATAGCTGTTCTTTTTTAATGAGGATTATTGAAGGGCAGTTGATGTAACATGATTGCATTGTTCATGCTTAAAATATATAATGTACGCAATCTGACATCTTCATTCACTCAGAAAGTCATCACAACAATTAGGGTGATATTCTCACTACTCCTAAATGTACTTTGCAGCCCAGTGTCATCCATTCCCATCTGCATCTGTTTGTCAGCAACCATGGATCTATTTTGCATCACTAAAAATAGTTTGATTTTTCTAGAATTTAAAACACACATGTCTACTGTGCACATGCAAACTTTTGGTCATTTTTTGACTCTTTGTGTGTCAAATTTATTTGAATATTATGTGTGTGTATGTGTATGTGTGTATGAGAGAGAGAGGTGGGGGAGTGTACAGGGGCTTGAAGTCAAAGGGAATATATCCTTTGTATTATGCTCTCATTTGGCTTTTTCACTTAGGGCTGGCAATCTCCTTGAGCATATTTACCCTCTTTCTCCTTTGGTGCTTGTCTTACCCATCCTATTACTCTCTTGAAATTAGATAAAATCTGTTTTCTGTCCCTCTCATCTATTTATTTAAACTGCCTGTTAACTGGCCAAGGATCTCACCATGATATTTTATCACACACCTATTTACTGTCATATATATGTATATGTATGTATATACATATATATATGTATATATATATATGTGGGTTATAAGGCTTGAACTCTGCACCTGGGCGCTGTCCCTCAACTCTTCAGCTCAAGGCTAGCACTCTACCACTTGAGCCACAGCACCACTTCTGGTTTTCTGGTGGTTAATTGGAAATAAGTGTCTCACATACTTTTCTGCCCAGGCTGGTTTTGAACCATGATCCTCACATCTCAGTCTCCTGAGTAGCTAGGATTACAGGTGTGAGCCACCGGCACCTGGCCACTATCATATATTTTTTTTAATTTTAATTTTAATTTTTTTATTGTGAAAATACTGTACAGAGGGGTTACAATTACATGGGCAAGATAATCAGTACATTTCTTATCAAGCATTGTAGTCTCCTCCTTTGTATCATATATTTTAAAGAATGAAAAAGCTGGGTGCCGGTGGCTCACACCTGTAATCCTAGCTACTCAGGAGACTGAGATCTGAAGATCGCGGTTTAAAGCCAGCCTGGACAGGAAAGTCCGTGAGACTCTTATCTCCAATAAATCACCAGAAAACTGGAAGTGTCGCTATGGCTCAAATGGTAGAGCGCTCAACTTGAGCTAAAGAGCTGAGAGACAGCACTCAGGTCCAGAATTCAAACCCCATGACTGCCCAAAAGGAAAAAAAAAAGAATGAAAAAAAATGTTTTAGATAATATTTATCTGCAACTATAGCAAACGTTATAGAGAGTGCATGTGCACTACATACCCAGTTTCTATCTGTGGTGATACTTTACAAAACTATGGCTCAATGTCTTAACTGGAACACTGATACAGGATACAGAACCAGTTCATTGCCCCTTGACATGACAAGTAACCTCTTACTAGGAATGAAAGGAAAACCTGAGAAGCTGATGCTGGTGGGAAGACACTAGCAATGTAGGATGAATGTCAATCACGTGTTAGATTTTGAAGTACACAGGGACACTGATGGACAATGTCACTCCTTCCCTCACTGTCTCCCAGTTTATCCTCAAATCTCCATCCACAAGTTGTATCGTTCATTTTCCACATAGTGTCCAGTGCGTACCACTGATGCATTTGTTCACTCTTTGTCCCTTACCCTCCCTTACCCTTACAACAAGACAAAAATAAAACAAGAATAGCAAAAAAGAAGAAAAAAACTTCTTCTTTCCATTTCCTGGCAGTGTCTTATCTTTAAAAAAATGAAGTGATTTTCTTTGTTTGTTTTGGTGCCAGTACTGGGGCTTGAACTCAGTGCCTTGTATTCTTGCTTGGCATTTCTTGGCTCACAGTTGATATTCTACACTTTAGCCACACCTCCACTTCCAGCTCTTTGCTGTGCTCTCCTTACCTTCCCCACAACAGATAAACACACGAGAGCAAAAGAAAAGAAAACAAAAAACAATAGCCAAAAAGAGCAAACCAGCTTGTTTCATTTAAAATACAACTTGCGCGCACTCACTGGGGTGGCAAGCCCTTCCTGGATCTGTTTTCCTGCATGCGCCTTTGGAAATCAGATCAAGGATTTCTTTCTCACTTGGCACCTCATGCTGGGACAAGCCCTTCATGCACAGGGTCCTGTACACCATCTTCTACTCTTTCCAAACCCTGGTCACAGTTGCAAATTGTGCATTTCTCAGTGCGATTATTCATACTTGTCTCTTTTGCCAAGCAGTAAGCTGCACTGTCAGGTCTACCCACACTTAAAATTACCCAGCGTGAAAAAGACGCTCTGACAATAATGTATATTCAATAACTGACACCATTTCTTCTATATCTGAGACATCTGATATTGTCTATAAAAAGAGAAGGGCCTTTCCCTTTTAATCTAAACAAACACACCTTTGTTAACAAATATTATGTAGGTAAATACTTTTAAAAAAAAAGCAATTCCTATGTCTCCTCTCCACCCAGCCCTTCATCTCTGGAAAATTTTTGACTATTTTGCCATGCAGTGTGAAATCTTCTGCCTTGCTCAACAGTAACATCAACTCAATGGAGAAAGTATGAGAAGATTCAGACACGCCTACAGTGCAGAGTAAGAAAGCCTTTCTTTATATCCCTTTCTTTTCTTTCTTCTTTTTTTTTCTTTATTGCTAATTGAAAGGAGTTAAAACCCATTTTGTGATTTGCTGTTTATCAGACAAATGCTCCTTTGAAGCAATTCCCAGTGGGACTTGCTTTACATTTTGAGGACATTCCAGTTCAGTGACAGCAGATGGAACATCATAGTTAAAATTTTAAAAAGAGAGACAATGGAATGAGTTCTGGAGAGATAACAAGACTGCAGGTGCACAAGCAAAGAAAGCCAGAAAAAAAAATACTGTTGGAACTAGAACCAATACCTAGGGAATTGGGAGATGAGGGAATGTGTGGAGAAAGGATGTTAACCCTTTCCTCTTTGTCATCAAGTCCTGCCTGCCACAAAGCAGGAAATGGAAAATCTCTCTGTGGATGTATGCTATTGCCATACACAATTCTCCCTTCTTATTTTTTGGGAGGAGGGAGATGAGGAGATAAACAGAACTCAATTGCACCTGCGACTTAGTAAGTTCACCCAGTATGGGTGTGATATTAATGATATGCTTCCTTGTAAGACTATTACTAGATATTATTTCTCTAAAAAAGTAGTAGGAATTAATGAAAAACTTCATATGACAAGTATTACAGATGACACCCCACATCACAGAGTTAACGCTAAGCTGTTTCATGTATATGTTTTGTTGACTCTTCCATCCATATAAGAACTGACTGTCAGATAGTTCATGGAGAACGCATGAACTTTCCCTCAAATGAATGTTTATTCTATAATTTTTTAAAAAGATATTCATGTAGCATTCTCTGCTAATGATTAACTAGATGGTTAAGAGGATAAACACCAGCAACCTACAAACATATCAAATTTAAATACCTGTGCACCATATTTTAATCAGCCATGATCACAATAACAATTATGAATGCTGCCTCTTTGTATTCACTTTCTATATGTTAATATTTTTGTCACATCATTAATTTTCCCAAGTTAAAAGAAGGATTGGGTAGATAAGATTCCATCAGCAGTTATAGATTAAAAAAAAAATGATTCAAATTTCTAAGAGATTTTTAATCTAAAGGATTGAGGTTGGGCTGATGTATGTTGGTGGAGATTGGCTGAGATTACTTATGTTTGCCATCATTTATTCCTTGTCATATATTACCATATATGAGGCTCAAGGCCTATAGAAAGCTACTCAACTGTCATATATATCTATGGTATAATGCAGTTGAAAGCACTGACAAACTATTAACTGGAAAAAGTTAAGGTTACCAAAGATCCAGTCATCCATCTTAGAGGGTCTCTTATAGAAAGATGAAGAGCACGTCCTCTACTTGGGATAAAATATTATGTGTGCCACCCATTGACCATTTGCCTCCAAATAGCTGCAACACTTCCTCTATGATTTATTTTATTTGAAGTGAGCATGCATTTGGTGGGTGTTATAGAATAGTCATTGACTGTCTCAGGGAACTCCCATTACGGATGTAATTATGATGGCACATGGAGAAGTTAAGGATTTTGTCATGATAGAAGTCCTTGAGGAGAGTATCATCAAGGAATGATTTGTTTTAGTAGAGTCTGCAAGGTGGGATAAGGGCATGGAGGTACAGCTCATCGTAGAGTTCTAGGTCATAGAGCACTAGCCAAAAGGGCTAGCAAAGAGTAGGCTGCATACGACAGTCTTCTGAAAACAGGTGTCAGAACCTGTAGAGATGTAGAGAAGATGGTGCAACCAAACAACGGGAGCACAGCTATGCTTGAAATCTGCTGGAAGTGGGGAACCATGGGAGTTTCTTAAGATTAATGGCATTGAAGATCAGTGAAGTCAGTTGAGATAACTGGAAAGCCTTACATATTTAGTTCTATATTTAGTACTTTTTAATATGCCATTGGGATTTAGATGGTATTCTATGCATGCTAACTAGCTGACACTACCCAGTTCCTTGGTCTTTCTAAGGGTTTGTATTATGTGTGCTGAATTCATGTTTGTCATTGATTTGACAAGAGGAAAAGTACTGAGGGGAAAGATCCATAAACCATTGGCTATCTCCAAATGCTCCTGCAACAGGTGGCACCATGTGTTACTGTCTTTTGAAGATGATCAACATGATTGCACAAAGTTTTGTAACTCTGCACAATATATTCTCCCCCTAAAATGATTTCATACTCCATGAAGAAGGAGAAATGGAACTTATACATAATTTGGTGAAACAATTTAACCCAAACATGACTCTATATCAGCATCAAAATGGACAAACAAGGTATTCTGGCCCTTAGGAATGCATGAACTCCTTGTTTAAGTCATAGATTGGGAAAGCGCAAGATAGATTTTAATTAGCAAAGCAGAATTTCTGCCAGGGCATTAATAAAAGTTAATACGTCAAGAAACCGCTATGGTTTATAGTGATAAATGTACTTCAGTAATTCATATGTTCATAAGTATAGGCACATTGTTTATTAGAGTGACGTTTTTATTCTTCTTGTTTATCAAACATCTTCTCAGGGAAGTAATTTCTATTATATTTGTTGAATAAAGGAAATCATCTGACTGCAATTTCCAAAAGCTAAGGGTGCTTTGCAAAAAGAAGTAATGATTTTTTTTAGGGAGGGTTTTCTTGGAGGTCAAATTATAAGAGAATTGAGGTGGTATTTTACTTTGTTTACTTTGAAACAATTCAGGAGGATTTTTAAAAGAGCATCTCTGAGAGAGTTTTTACATCCTTACCACTTGGGAAACAGAAAAGACAGATGTTTGTCTGATGTCTCAGAAGTCTGAGGGCTGATGTGAGAGAGGGAGTTGATTGTTTGGTGGAAAAGGGAAAGGTCAGTCTGCATTACAAGTCAGCTAAGCTACTACTAGCCACAAGACAGATGTGTTATTGTCTTGGTGAGGGTGACAGCCCTGCAGGAGGAAGCTATTCAGCATCTGTGTGCTCCTCATTTAAGAAGGCTTCCTTCTAGAGGGAAATCATTTCAAGAGAAAATTTGAAGGTATATGCAGAAACAAATCCCAACTTTTAAAATCAATTCTCTGAAATATCTGTTAGAAACAAAAACATGGGAAGAAGCTGGGCACTGGTGGCTCATGCCTGTAATCCTAGCTACTCAGGAGGCTGAGATCTGAGGATCTTGATTCAAAGCCAGCCCTGGCAGGAAAGTCCATGAGACTCTTATCTCCAATTAATCCCCAGAAAACCAGAAGTGGCACTGTGGCTCAAGTGGTAGAATGCTCATGTTGAGCTGAAAAGCACAGGGACAGTGCCCAAGCCTAGAGTTCAAGCCCTATAACTGACAAAAACAAAAACAAAACAAAAACAGGTAAAAGTCAGCTTTAAACACCTGCTTAACACAGAGAACAAAAACAGATTATGGCATGGCACATGAATAAGACCTTTTCTGTCCCTATTTTACTCAAGCTTGCCCTACTTAACTCCTCCAGCCAGAAACCCACAAGAGCCATCCACATGGGCATGTGGGCTGGGTAAGAAGCAGCAGAGGGAAATTGGAGACTGCTGTGCACATGCTCTTTTGCCAGTGAATGATGCCTAGCTAGAAGCAATCTCAAACTTTTACTATTGATCAAGTTTAGATGCATAATGCTTTAACTGGATTAGACAGGCTAACTCTGAAAATGGAGGCTACAGGACACTTTTTAATTCCCCAAAGAGAATAAAAGCATTATTCGACCCAAAAAGCAGAACCCAAGAAGTAAGTTTAGATGAACAATGACACAGAGACTAGTTACATTTTTCTGAATCCTGCTGAAACTTGCCTTCTCAATGGAGCGTTTTCTTGCAACAAAGTTAAGAGCCTCACAACACTCTGGAAAAAAATTCTTAATACCATCATTATAATTTTACCCCAAAGCTGGATAACCAAGATAAATAACAATATCCAATTGCCCTCCAAGTCGGATGCTTTTGCAGAAACACAGAGGAAAGAGACTTAACTTATTTTAACCTGTAATGACTGTGCAGACTAGAAATAATGACTTGCCTTGTCCGTTTCTCCAAATTATGAGGAAGGAAGATAGCAGAAGGAAATGTTTGGAAAACAGCAAATTCCTATATACGTGTGGTCAAAACTGACCATAACAGGGCTCTAACAGTGAGGCAGAGCTGAGGAGTCAAAGCTTAGCTAGTGTTTTATTTCTACCATCTCTTTATGTCAGAGAAATGAAATCTATTTTTTTTTTCCTACAGGATAATGTTCTCCTTGTTGATTCCATTCAAGAGAAAAATATTAGTTCTGAAGTTTGATTCTTCTCACGCATTCCCCCTGAGAGGTAGAAATCAGAGATCTGGTCCAAGAGGACAACAATGGAGCTGGGGTTGGTGGCTCACCTGAGATCTGGGGACCATGGTTCAAAACCAGCTCATGCAGGAAAGACCAGGAGTAAACTGGGATGGATAGCAAACTATCCCAGAAAAGCTAGAAATAGAACTACGGCCCAAGTGGTAGAGTGCTAGCCTTCAGCAAAAGAAGCTCAGGGACAGCACCTCAGTGTTTTCACACACACACACAAAACAGTGGAAATGAACATTGATTTATGGTTGAAAAATACATGTAAGTTAAAGAAAGTTGGAAAGCATGTACAGATATGTCTCCTCTTATTCAAAACTCATTCTTTAGACCATTTTTCTATCGGATTGTTTTCTTACTGGTGCAGAATTTCTAGAGAAGATGCATTACTTGATACACTCTCACTTCTGACTCATTCAAAATGTCTTCATCTTTTTCATGCACATCGGAGATTATCTGGGAGGTATGCAATTTTACTTTGACAGTCATTTTCTTTAGACATCATGAGCCTATTAATTCACCATCATCCGGTTCCCATTGTTACTTTTGTGTCTGCTGTCAGTCTAATTGGCATTCTTTCCAAAGCTATCATTTCTTGTTGCCTGCTTTTAAGATCTTCTTCCTGTCTTTATTGTTATTTATTTTATCATGATATCTGGAAGGGTTTTTTAATTTTTCATTTTAACCTTTTAGCTGTGCATGTGTATAACCATTTTACCAGTTGAGTTTTAGACATCACAACTTTAGAACATTTCTTACATCTCCTTTCAAAAGCAATGCCTGTTTAATTGTTTATTGTTTGTGCATTTTTTGTTTCTGTCCTTTATTTCTTTAAATGATTCATGTGCTATTACTCTATAATTTATGTTCTCAGTTCTTGGAATCTCTCTCTGTTGTCCTTTTTTTCTGAATCTGATTTAAGATATCTGTGTCTGTGTTTTAGATCTTTGATGGTATTATGGTTGTTTGATCTTAATCTATGCAGCTTTTGTGGGTCTAAATTTAAGATACTCTTCCCTCAGGGAATTAGCATAAGCTTCTGCCAGGAGCCAAAAATCTAGCACTTAGCATGTCTAGGCTCCAAAGTGAGGTCCTAGGGGTAAGTTTGTGCCTTTCAGGTGGCAAATCGCTACAGGCCATTATCCCCAGCACCACCCTGGCTCTTCAGTAGCTCATCATGTCTTACAAAAATTGTCCAAGGATAAGGAGACTTGTGAGCCCAGGAATACATTTTTGAAATGTGTCCTATCTACAATGAAAAGTTTGTCTGTGTTTCCTTTGCTGGTGATGTTGCTGCCGCCACTGCTGCTGTGGCTACTACTTCGATTGCTACTTCTGCTTCTGAGTTTTCTGATGAGGGAGCAGAGGGAGGGAGGCCAGAGGTGCTGAAGGCTTCCAACTTTGTCTATGTTTCATTTCCTCTATTTCCTCAGTGCTTCCCTAAGGAGTACTTCAGGTTCATCTTGTTCATCCTTAATTTAATTTTCTGTAGTGCCTCTTCTGTCCTTATTTGTTCTCATCCATATTTTATCTTTGTCTTCTTTATTTTTAATTGTATTACAAACTGACTGTGTCGTTTCCATCCGTATCTGTAGATATATCTCATACATCTCTTTCTCATTTCAAATAGTACTTTTATATTGCTCACTTCTCATTTCTTAGAGGTCATGATTTCATAAATACAATAGAGAACACGCAAAAAGTGAATTGCACTGTAAAATTTTTGTCTATTTCTTGTAGCACTTCTCAAAAATAGTACTAGAGAAGTACTGAATAATTTTTTTTCCGCTTAGGATACAGATAGTGTAGTTACACATTTTTATTAGTGATCCTTGAAATAAGAGCTGCATTCCAACAACAAGTATATTTTTGAGACAATGAGACAAACATTAGTTATTATGACTATACTTTGCTTGTTGGTTAGCCTCCTTTGATAGATGTATACACTCTTCAGTGTCTCTGGTGGCAATGAACACTTAGACAGAACATTCTGGGCTGGGTGCATGTTTTGTTGTTCATTTTCTTATTGCTGGCTTTGTGATGGTAAGGAGAAGAATTTTCTCTGAAGGATCTAAAACATTTTGTCATTCTTCTCTTTTTAGAAACTGTTTCTTGAAGCTATAGCTTCCAGACTGGCCATTTCCTCAGCTTCTCCAACTCCAACCTGCTTCTGTCCTCTCTCAGGGCAACCTCAGACGCCATGGGCCAGGTAACTCTCACTTGCAAAGACTCTTGTGTTGCCATAGTAGGGTTTCTCATAGTGGAATAGATGTGGGGTGAGAAGACATACCACATTTTTATCTGTCCCTCTGTTGGTGGAAACACAGCCCTTTTGTCTATTTGTGACTAATGATGTAACAAACAGGGAACAATTATCTGTTTAACTTCCTTTAATTTACTTATCACTTATGTATTATTGTACTTAGGAAGCCTTTTAACATGAATAATGCAACATGGTTAAGAATGGTATACAGAAGCTCTCCAGAATTACCTGATCTTAGTTGGGAAAATCTGTTCAATTGTTTTGCACATATACCAAGTTTTGGAATTGCTGGGTCATGTAGAAAATTTGATGCTTAGCTTTCTGAGAAGCTCCCAATACTTGCAATACTTGCACCATTTGACATTCCTTCCAGCAGTACACATGGGTTCCAATATTTCCTGTTTAAAAAATGCTAAGCATTCTCACAGATGTGAAGTAGTCTATTACTATGAAATCTGCCTTGTTTGATTTTCATTTTCCTGGAAGCAAAAACCATTCATGAGTCTCCTTTCATATGTTTACAGGAGGTTAATACTTAATCTGAAAAAAAAAGTCAAAGCAAAAAGTACTGGAGGACGTGGTTAAGTGGAAGAGAATCTGTCTAGAAAACACAAGATGAGCAGTGCAAACCCCAGTTCCACCACACCAGGAAGAGTAAGAATTGAGAAGATGACACAGGCACTCAAATACATAATCATGACTATTACTGTATAAATTTATATTTTACCTTGTTCTACAGAACCCATTCAAGCCTTTCTTTCTTCATACAAGGTTTACTAGGTATAGATAAAAGTACCGTAAACAGATACAAAAGGAGGCATGGAAACAGAAGTGCCAAATGGAAGATAGAATCTTACAGCGTCTCTGTGATTATACAGTTTGCCTTATTATACAGAGATATTCATGATAGAAAAACGGTATTATGCTTGAAAAGAGATATTAATTTGAGTGATATACAAGCCTTAGCTTATCTCTTTCCTTTGCAAACACAACACAATAACAAAAACATCTCTACCACTCTACAGTCATTAGGGAACTGGTGCACCTTTGGCTTGAAAGGTAGATTGACAAGACTGATGAGCACTCTTTCCTCTTCAGAGGAAAGGCTTTAAGAAAAAAATGAGTGAAAGGCGAGGGAAGAGAAAGATACAAGTGTCTGTGGGCTGGATTTTAAAGGAATAGATTCTTTAAAAGAGAAACGGAGCTCTTTGTAGGGTAGATGATAGCTGAACAAGAGCACTGGAGAGATGGATGGGCCAAAAAAGAAGTTTTGCACTAAGTGTGAACAGAGCTCTAAGAAAAATTCTTATTTAAACTTGGATTGAAATTGAAGCAGGGAAATGGTCAGTTTGGATTTTAGATTGCCATCTCTTTAGAATAGAACTCTTGTGTGGAAACAAATTAGTGGGTTAAAGCCATGAACACCACTTGTCTGATCAATGGAGGTATTTATGAAAGAGACCTGTCAATTAGTTAGTGGACTCTTGTGAAAAGGATACTCAATTGGAATCTGTGAAAACTGAGTTCTAGTTAGGTTCTTTCTGCTGTTAAGCTGCTATGATTTCATTTTATTTTAGTGGTGACACAAAAATAATCATACGAAAAATAGATATGTTTCACACGATGCTCCCATCCTTTCCAAACACAAACTGTTCAATGGGGGAAACCAGGTGCAGAAATGGAAATTCCAAGATCAATTGTCAATACAAGGAAGCTCTTGGCTGCAGAAAGCTTCTGGGAACTTCAAAAGATTTTTGAAAGCTACTGTCTTGTTCCCTTGACCACCTTTACAAGTAAACCCATTTCCTAGGCCAATTCATCTTCACCCAGCTGATAAGAAAGGCTGAACTTCTCCTGTCACTGAAGTAGTGCAGGAGACTGGTTGAATTGGATTTCAATTTGATTTGTTTTAGCTCAATGGACAGAGCTTGAGATGTCTGGGAGATGCACGGTCAATTATCTCAGGAGATTAAAAAATATGATTCATTTCTGGCATGAATTATTTCTCATTAGGAGAAATCTCTTTGGAGATGTGCTTTTCAATAGTGCACATTACTGTACACCCTGTGATACATAGACTTAAAATTTCTTATTGTTGCCAACCTGTAGAAGCAAGATGTGGCTAAAAGGTTAGTGAGTTAGGGATCAATTAGTTTTGCCTAGTGTACTAAATTCAAGCAAATTTCAAAATTTCTCAAGTTTCCTCTTTAGTGCATGGAGAGGATTAAACAAGAAGAGTGCTTTATGTTATCAGCCTGCAGTGTTTCTTAATGGTCTGTCATCTTTTTATTTGCTTGTTTGGAAAGGTGTAGGGACTGGATCTGGAGGCCAACTGGCTGCTCAAGTTGATGCTACTGTCTGTTTTTTGTTTTTAGATTTCTCCCAGTTTGCTCAGGAAATCATATGACAGTTACTATATTCATTTAATACCACTCGTATATTGTAATTTTGTTGTTTGACACACACAAAGTAGTTTAAGAAACTACAAAGTGAAATATTTACTGAGATCTTGCTCGGAGAAATAGCCCTCTTCCCTTTTGTATGTCCTTCGAATTATTTCTTCCCAAAAGAAATGAGTGAACAAAAATTCATCAAAAAGGACCAGAATCATTACATATTTGAAATTAGTGATAGGTAGGAATGCAACCTATTAGAAATTGTTCTTCATTATTCATTTAGAACAGCCTGTTGGTAGGAGTACGGCCCTTCATGTAGAAAGTCTACAAATCAGCTTCCTCCCTCAAGGTAGCTTTTTAGTTTGATGCAATCCTATTTGTCAATTCTTGCTTTTATTTGCTGAGCAATTGAAATCCTACTTAAGAAGTTTTTGTGTGGGCCAAAATGTTCCAGAATTTTCCTTGTTCTTTCATATAGTAGGTTCAAAGTTTCAGATGTTAGGTTATGAAATTGTATCCACTTTGAATTGATGTCAGTACTGGTGGGAATCGAGTTTTATTCTTCTCCTCTTACATATCCAATTTTCCCAGCACCAGGGTTTGAAGAGATTATCTGTTTCTCTAGTGTTTGCTTTCACCTCTTTGTTTAAAATCAAATGGTTGTAGGTAGGTGAACTTATTTCTAGTTCTTCTACTCAATTACATTTCTTTTCATGTCTGTCTAGTTTGTCTACTCTGTTGCATTTTCATGTCTTTTTATGATAATTTCAGACTGTTTTGTAATATAATTCAATTTAGCATTGTGATACCTCTAGAATTGCTTTGTTGTTGTTGCTGTTTTTCTAACGATTTCTTTGGCTATTTGGGATATTTTTTGCTTCCACAGGAGACTGCATTGAATCTGTAAATTGTTTTGGGTTTTCTTTTTAAAATATTTATCTATTTTATTTTGTACTAGGGTTTGAACCTCTGGACCTCACATTTGTTAGGCAGGTACTCTGTACTGAAAAGTAACAAGTCCACATTTATTTTTGTTTCTGGTTGAGACAGTGTGCTGTTTTCTGCTTAAGGATACACCAAGTATGATCTACTGCTGCTAGGTTTTCCATCCTAACTAGGATTATGGGTATATGCAGTGGCAAACCAGATTGCCACTGAGAATGAGACTTGCAAACTTCTCTTTCTGGCTGACCTTGAACTGTGACCCTCCCAATCTCAAAAGCAGCTGAAATTACAGGCATGAGCAGCCAGAGCCAACTAAATACAGCCATTTTTATAATATCAATTTTTCAAATGCATCTCAGACTGTTCATTGTTGGTTTACAGAAACTGTACTAGTTTTTGTATGTTGATTTTATAACCTGCTATGTTACCAGAACTACTTATCAGATCTGTAAGATTTGGGGTGTAATCTCTTCAATCTTTTAGCATATTACCATATTATCTGCAGTGGGAATAGTTTTTCACTCTTTGAATTCTCCCATCTTTTTCTCCTTGTGTAGGTTCCTTTCTCTCATTCTCCCTTTCATTCTTTGTCTCATGGGGCTTGAACTCAGGACCTGGGCACTGTCCCTGAGCTCTTTTGCTCAAGGCTGGCACACTACCACTTTGAACCACAGCTCAGTTTCCAGTTTTCTGGTGGCTAATTGGAGATAAGTGTCTTAAAGGCTTTCTTGCCAGGGCTGAGTTAGAACAGTGA
The DNA here is from genome assembly GCF_019054845.1 of Dipodomys spectabilis. Lineage (NCBI taxonomy): Eukaryota > Metazoa > Chordata > Mammalia > Rodentia > Heteromyidae > Dipodomys > Dipodomys spectabilis. Next base: position 51,555 of record NW_024871423.1, read on the forward strand.
TCTCCAGATTTCAGCCTCCTGAATAGCTAGGATTATAGGCATGACATCAGCTCCAAGCTCAGGGATTTCTTGCTTATAACTAGAGCTCTATGGCTTGAGCCTAGCCTACAGCCTGTAGAATTAATTTTGTCTTGTCTTATTATTGCTCTAGCAAAGTTTTCCACATTTTCTAGAGTGGAGAGAATGGATGCCATTGACTTTATAAAGAAGAAATGATTTCAGGATTTACCTGTTTAGTGTGATGTTGGCTACAGGTCTATCAAATATGGCCATTATTGTGTTGACATCTGTGTCAGAGCTAGTATCAGGAAAGGATGTTGAATTTTCTGCATCATGTGCAATAATTATAGGATTCCTTTGTATGAGTCTATTTAAATCTATTTATGTTTATATATTTATACTTATTCTTATATTTATATATAATATATTTCTATTTATATCTATTATTCCATTTATTGATTTGCATACGTTGAAACAACCTTGATGCCTGGAACAAACCTAAGTTGATCATTGTGCATGATCTTTTAATGTGTTGAATTCAGTTTGTGAATCTTGTATAAAGATTTTTTGTATCAATGTTTATCAAATACATGTTATCAATTAGATTGGTCCCTAATTCTCTTTTTATTGTGTCCTCATCTGTTTTTGTGATGAGTATATACCACTAAGAAGAGAATCACTTTGAACACATAAATGTCCAATGGAGAGCTTGCTGGGTAAACAGAATTGGAAAATGTGGCTTGCAGACAGCCATTATTGGCCTTAGATTCAACATTCCTCACAGAACTGCATTTTCCCCACACCCACAAAAACCAGGAAGTGATATAAATAATTGTATTTTAAGACCAGGATGTTCTCAGGGAAGGGAGAAAGGAAATTTTGGCTGGGATTTTCACATACAGGGTCCTGCCAAAGTATCTTTGTCATGACCATTACTGTAAACCAAGACTACAGTTCTAAGTCTCCTCAAGGACCATAATACATAATACATAGCATACACTAGAGATTGCTCATATAATTTGCATATTTACCATGTGTAAAATTTTATTCTAAGAAGTATTCATTTCGTAAAACATCATTTTGTTCCATAAACTGCACTGGTTTTCTCCATTTTACACAAGGAATAACGTCCATGGTCACATTGGATGTTTCCAGTGACTAAGCTAGGATTAAAACTCATGCAGCCCCTATGTAGGGCACAGACAGGCCTACAGTCTTTCTCTCCATAACTCATAACTCCCGCTAGCACAAACTCACTAAAATATTAGTTTAATGAATAAATAGCAATGGAGACTGAGACTACAGAATTGTCCCTCAAGGACGAAAGCCAATGCTTATTTTTATGAGCCATTTTTTTCACTACACAATGCTGCAACCTTGGTCTCTGTTTCTGGGATGTGAGTGAGCAGGTCACCTTGGACCCCTCTTCATCTCAAGCCCTGAGTTCTGAAATGGGGTTGGATGGTCCATTAATTAAACTGAAGACTACTTCATCTTCCAAAGTTGATGTCTCATCATTATTATAATTCCCACTTCAAAAGTGTCCCTGCCATTCTGTTGAATATCGCTCACTTGAGATTAAGCAATAAATGTAGACACTCCATAAAAGTGCTAGAAATTTGTTCATACACACAAAAATATACCAATTTTGTACAATATAAGCTCTTTCATTATTAAGCTACCATAGGAAAATTAAGGTCCAGAAATTTAATCTTCTTGCTCTAGCAATTCAAAGTTCTAGGAAATTAAAATCCTTAAATCCTCTTCTCTAATTATTTATTCTGGCTGGTTCCAATTTTAAGCCAAGACTCCCAGCTCCTGGTGGAATTAGGGAATCTTCATGACAGTAGCCTCGGGAAAGGTGTGGGTTATCTCCCAAATACAAATCATTCAAAGCTATGTTACTCACAGGTGCTGAGCTTCAGTGATCTAACAAAATAATATATAAAATACCTATTTTTTCCCTCTAATTGAATTACAAAATATTGTTACATACAAATGTACACTGGAATATATGTTCATGTCATTTGTGTGTATTTACAAATAGGCATGTAATTTTTATAGACACGCACAAGCAGAGAGAAGATGGCTAAGATAAAGTTCTGCAAGTGAAAGACTTCAGAAAATTATCAGGGGCCACCTTACCTTAGTTATGAGTGAACTTGTAAGAACAAAGTAACTAGTCTGTTACTTGCAATGTCCCATTTACAACATTCCTACTTACATTCAAAACACAGTTGACGAATATTACTTCTAATTTTTATTGTTTCTAGATTTTCAGCTAATATATGTATAAATGGCATGAATATTCTGTGGATGTGTGTGTGTATGGATGCATGCGTGCACTAAGAATTTGAGAACATGGAAGTATTAGCTTCCAAAAAAACTATAAGAAAGACACTAAGCCCAAGGCAAAGTGGTGGGCGGGGGGGTTTACAAAATTTCTTAAGAGATAAATTTGGATGTCTTCTGCACAGATCTCCTCTGACCCCTTACAGCTATCTCTAGATATTGACATATTAAATATCAACAGCCTAAATGCAATTAGAGCAAAACAGGGGATTTTTTACTCTCTGAAATAGTTAATTCAGTAAGCCAGTGCACGGGGGGATACAGAAGAATATTTGAATGAAAATGTTACATCATCTTCAAATTTGAAAACTTAGAGGTGAGGAGAAACATAATTTCTCTGATTATAAGAATAGACTTTTAGGGGCTGGGAAGGTGGCTCAGTGGTAAAGCACTTGCCTTGCATGCATGAGGCCCTGGGTTCGATTCCTCAGCACCACATAAGCAAAAAGAAAAAAGCTGGAAGTGGCGATGTGGCTCAAAGTGGTAGACTGCTAGCCCTGAGCTGAAGAGCTGAGGGACAGCGCCCAGGCCCAGAATTCAGGCCCCACGACCAGACCCCTCCCCCTCCCCGAAAAAAAGAATAGACTTTTATTAGTCAGGCTCCAGTGGTTCAAAGCCTGCAATCGTAGCTTCTCAGGAGGCTGAGATCTGAGGATCATGGTTCAAAGCCATCCCAGGTAGGAAAGTCTGTCAAACTTTTATTTCCATTAAACTATATAAAAAAAGCCAGAAGCAAATCTGTAGCTCAAGTGGTAGAGTGCAAGCCTTGAACAAAAAAGCTCAGGGATAGTGGTCAGGCCTTGAGTTCAAGCCCTAAAATTGGCACAAAATAAAAAAAAATAGAGTATACTTATCATGGATTTATTTAAAAAATTATTGTTATGTGGCTGTATAAAGTAGTTACAATTCTATGTCACCTCATGAGGTCAATGCATGTTATCAGTATTCTCATGGAATATATATATATATATATATAAAATCAGTACCTATCCACATGTCCAAATCTGCCCTCCATGTTAACCACTCATCTGGTTTCTACCATAGATCTTAGAGGGTCATTTCTAAATGTGATTTCCACAATCTTTTTTGCATGGATGTGAATCCAACGGAATACTAAAATGAGTCCATAAGGAAAACTAAAGAGAGATTTTTCTGAAGAAACAATAAATGATTTTGCCTTTAAAAATGTATGCTTGGTAGGAATATAAATTAAAACAATTTAGAAACATGTTTGGTGTTGTGTACGAAAACAAACATATGCCTACCATATGATCCAGCAAATTCTTTTCTAGGTAGGTACTTATAAGAAGTCTGCATGAGCCCATCAAAAGATATATATGAAGCAGGGTACCAGCAGCTCATTCCTGTAATACTAGATACTCAGGAGGCTGAGATTTGAACATTGCAATTTAAAGCCAGCCCAGGTAGACAAATCTGAGAAACTTTTCTCCAGTTAGCTAGCAAAATATTGTGTTGGTAAGGTTTCTAAGTGGTAGTGTGACAGCTGTGAAAAAAAAAAAGCTAAGTGAGAATGTGAGATCCTGAATTGAGACCCCAGAACATGCACACATGTGCATGCACACTCACACACACACACACACACACACACACACACACACACACAGAAAATTCACGCCATTTACACATATAGTAGCTGAAAATTTGGAAACAATAAAAATTGGAAGTAATATTCGTCAACTGTGTTTCAAATGTAAGTAGGAATGTTGTGAATGGGATACAACATAGCAAATAAGAAGTTTTCATTATTCTTAGATGCAGCGATGTTGGTAATCCTTACAGATATAAAAGAGTGAAAGAAACTGCAAAGTTTGCAGGACTCACTCTATCCATAAATGGTCAGTTGTAGAAGACAAGTTCTACTTGATTTAATTTATATGTGTAAATAAATAAATATATATGATTTGTTTATATATAATACATACATATATAAAGCAACCTCATAGAAGGGAGTATAGTCTGGTAATACAGGGGTGTGGTGGTAGGTAGAAGGGAGATTGGAGAGGTATTAGTCAAAGGATACAAAATTGCCTATATAATATATAATATACATGTATAAAGCAACCTATTGAAAGGATTATAGACTGGGTAACACTAGGGGTGTGGTGGTAAGCAGAGGGGAGATTGGGGAGGTATTAGTCAAAGGATACAAAATTGCAGCTAGGTAGGAGAACTAATTCTAAACGATCTATTGTAAAATACAGGGACTACAGTTAATGTGATGCATTGCATTCTGCAAATGGCTAAGAGAACAAATGTCAAGTGTTCTCACAACAAAAATAAGTCTAGAGGGCAACGCTATCCTATGTTATCCTATCTACTCCCCCCAGCACAGTCCTGCCTACTTTTCCTTCCGAAGTTACTCACCCAGGCTACGCCACTCTGAATGAGTTTCTGCTGACTAATGGCTGTGTTCCCGTAGCTAGATGATGTTGAGGCTCCAGTCCTGGGTCACACTTTAATCTTGCCAATGACGTTAGTTGCCTAGCTTGGCTACCCACTTCTACCATCACCCATTCACATTACCACCACCACCACCAAAATAGACCAGGCTGCAGAAGTGAGGTATCTTCCCAGAGTTAAAAATATATATGAATAGTTTCATAATATTTATACTAAAACATATATATATATATGATATTTATATATAACAAATGTGTATATAGTTTTATATATAACAAATATGTATAATTATATACAAGCCCATTTCATATTTACCAAAATAAATAACACTTCAATTCTAGTTCTAGTGCATCAGGCTACAGTTGACTATTTCCAGTTCCAAGCTCTGTGACAATAAGGATTCAGATTGGATTTCCAACTGCATTTTCTCTTTATATCAATTTATTAGTTTCCTTTTAAGTATCTCTAACAAAAAGAACATACTTATCACTACACTAAAGATTAAACACAGAAAGGTCTTTATTCACTCATTTCATATGTGTATATATGTATATGGAAATATATATGTATGTATATCATTGTGACACACATTCACAAGTACACACCTCATTCAAAATATTGACCCTTTGTGTATCTGTGTAATAAGGCAGAATTGAGGATACTCCATACAAACTTGCTGGTGAACCTTCGGTGTGTATATTGGCAAAATAGTACAGAGGGCAATGATTATTGGTCTCAAAATTCCTATCCACTTTTAATACTAAAAATAATTTAATAATATAAATAAATATAAATTTAATAATTTAATAAATTTAATAATAATAAAAATGTGTCATGATTAGTAAATGTACATTGGCCTTCATTTTACTCAGTATTGTATTTCACAAAGGTAAAAGCTGAGTGCAATAGTAGCATGAATAATAATGTAAGGTACAACCTACTTTTAAAACATGACAATCTATTTTCTGGCTCTTTCAGAAGCAAATTTTGCAACAGATGTTTGAGTATAATGTGCTAATTTCAAATGGTGCTTATTTAATTCTTGGAGGAAAATTTGTCAATTATCCTTCATTTGGACTAACTAAACATTCCCTAGAATAACCTCAAGTATCTTGGAAGCCATCAAAAAAAGTAAATTTTTATATTTTAAAGATATCTCAACCATTCTTCCCAGCTTTAGTAGGTTGGTTAGAAAGAAGCAATGTAGGGAAAAGAAAATAGACCTTGATGCTAGGGGTATCTGTGCTCTATTACTTCCTAATTCTGTGGACTTCTGAAAACTTAATTCCACTAAGCATCTTTTTTTTTTTTTATGTAAGTGCAAATAACAATGGCTAATTTCTAGTACTTTGGAGAGTTTCGTTGAGGCAATGAATGTAAACTTCATAATACGGAACTGAAACAGAGTTTATGTTCAATATGTGTGCACTAGCTTGAGTGTCTATTTATCCAATAATCTGTGAGATTTTACTCTAAAATGTAAATGTAACCATTATGTGCATCTCTGTTGAGTGAGTTTTAACGAGTAAGATGATACACACCAGCTCCTGTATCCTTTTATGTCAGAACAACAAAAGCTGATCCAAAATAGATTTTAGTTACTGGTGTATGCATATATATTTCCTTTTCCTATTGCAATTTGAAAACATGCGGGAATTTGTAAGATAAGAGCTGATTGGAAGCAACACAATTATTTAACCAGTCTGAAATGACTCAGAAAGTGTTTTTCTGCTTACATGGACTCTATAAACATGTTTGTGGTAAATATCTTAAAAGAAAAAATATCTTAAAAGAAAAAAATAGCCAAAACACAGTAGATTCAGGAGAGCATTCCAATAGTGTAAGTCCTTAGAAAGGCAAAGGCAAAGTTCACACCAGAAAGTAGGTAGTGGAAAAGCATGGGATGGAGTTAAGGGGAAGAGAAAAGGGATAGCATATAGTCAAGAATTCAATGTATATCCTACAAAGTCAAGAAGACAGAGGGAAGGTGCAGTTGGGGAGGGACAAGTAAGAATGTTGAAAGGGGTGACATAGATCAAGATAGATTGTCTTCATAAACTGCTTTGTTAAATGGCAATTCCTTTGTACAAGTACCTAATGATAATAAAATGAATATCCAATGCCAAATGGAAGTGATGGAATGGAATGAAATTCAGTACATTTGTTTCTAGCCTAAACTCATTTTTGAATGTACGATAAGGCAGAGACAGATATTCTAGTAAAATTCACTTATGTGAGCAGGTTATCATCCTACAAATATTAATCAGATAGAGAACACTGAAGACAAACATGCTGAAATTATTATTCAAATACCAATTATTTAGAGTCAAAATTGCCAAAAATAAAGTCTTATGGAAAATCACCACCACACACACCCCTTTTCCCATATCCACTCCAACTTGAAAAGAAAAGTCTTGGATTTAAAGCCCAGCTTCAACTCTTTCTTAATCTTGAACATGCTAGTTTTGTTTACTAAAAGTCCATTTCATGAACTTTTAAATATATGTTTTACTCCCTAGCCAAATATGTAAAAAACAGGTTCATATAGCTTTCCTTCTACTTTTCTATTTCTTCTCGTGCAAGTAATATTACAATCTCTTAAAGAAATAAAATCTCAGGGGGTTGAGATCTGAGGATTATGGTTTGAAACTAGCCCAGGCAGGAAACTTTGTGAGACTCTGACTTCCAATAAATTACTCAAAAAAGCTGGGAGTGGCTCTGTGGCTCAAGTGGTAGAGCACTCTCCTTTAGCAAAAGAAGCTCAGGGACAGTACCCAGACCCAGAGTTCAAGCCCCAGGACTGTGAAATAAAAACAAAAAAATGTTTAATAGCAGATTCTATGATTAGTAAAGAAATTGAAGCTTCAAAGTATTAGAAAGAATTTTGTTCATATGTATCTCTCCTCTCTGATATTTAAATTATCCAATAAACAGTTTAATAAAGATTAATATAGAATTAATGGTCCTGTTAAATTGCTTTTGAGTATTTTTCTTTGGTTGAACCACTTTGACTTTCATTTTCACAGAAACCATGAAAATATAAAAATTTGAGGATGAAATAACCATAGAATTCAAGAACTGTCCCCTGAGCATCAGTGGTTTGATCTACCATTGGTGGTGTGGACATGTATAAGAAAGCATCTTCCCCAACTGTTACCTCCCAGTCCTGAAATAGAGCATGGTATAATTGTCTTAAGAATTAGCTCATCAAATAGTTAAACATAGACCCAAGATCCAGCAGTCCCACTCGTAAATATTTAAGTATGCAAGAGAAATAAAAGCTTATTTTGATGGAAATCTTGTTCATACAGATCTCTAACAGCACAATTTATTACAGCCAAGAGCACAAACAACTTAATGTCCATCAATGAATGAAGCAACAAATAAAATTATACACGCATATTATGGAGTATTATGTTGTCATAAAAATATATAAAGTACTGATGAATACCACATCATGAGCAAATCTCAAAAACATAATAACTAGTAAAAGAAGCCAGTCCCAAAAGATCTCATAGTATACAGTTTCGTTTATATGAAATAGAATAGGAAAATTGTAGAAACAGCAAGTTCTCTATTAATACTTTCTATTAACATTGTATTATTATTTTATTATTATTATTTTTGTCGGTTGTGGGGCTTGAACTCTGGGCCTGGGCACTGTCCCTCAGCTCTTCAGCTCAAGGCCAGTGCTCTACCACTTGAGCCACTTAATATTGTATTAATACTGTGAATGTATTAATAACAATTCAATTGTATAGTAAGTGGGTCAATTGCATGTAAACCGTATTTTTTCTTTTTCTTTTCTTTTCTTTTCTTTTCTTTTCTTTTTCTGTCGAGGGGCTTGAACTCTGGGCCTGGGTGTTATCCCTCAGCTTTTCAGCTCAAGGCAAGTGCTTTACCAATTGAGCCACAGTGCCATGTCCAGTTTTCTGGTGGTTTATTAAAGATAAGAGTCTCACGGACTTTCTTGCCTGGGCTGGCTTTGAACCACGATTCTCAGATCTCAGCCTCCTGAGTAGGTAGGATTACAGCCGTGAGCCACTGGAGCCTTGCTTATTTTTTTTTCTACTTATGTCCTCTTAATTTTTAAAATTTTTATTGCAAAGGAGATGTACAGAGATGTTACAGTTATGTGAATCAGGTAATGAGTATATTTCTTTTTAAACAGGGTCACCCCTTCCCTCGTTTTCACCTTTTTTCCCCTTCTAACCCCTTTTTCCCCAAGTTGTATAGTTCATTTCCAATGTAGTGTCTAGTGAGCATCACCACTGAAATAGTTTCACCCTTTATTCTACCATTTCTGTGCTTCCCTTTCCCCTCACCAAATCAGATAAACTTACATATAACACAAAAGGTACAGAAATCAAAAATAGTGAAAAAGGGGGGGGGACTCACAAACAGAACAATAAGAAGCTTCTTGATTTCATTTCTTGGAGTTCATCTTAATAGGCATCATTTTGTATGATCATATGCACATTGCTATTGAGCCCTTGTGATCTCCTAAGAATATCCTCACTTGATCTCACTGTGTGAATGTTTAGAGTCCTACTTAATTTATCATGTCCAAGTGTAATTTGGCCAATAGACACATAAAGAGATTTTCAATATTTATGGCCATAAAAGAAATGCAAATCAAAACAACATTGAGATACCACCTCACCCCAGTTAGAATGGCAAAAATCAAGAACTCTAATAACAACAGATGCTGGAGGGGATGTAGACAGAAGGGAACCATACTGTATTGTTGGTGGGAGTGTAAACTTGTTCAACACTTTGGAAAGCAGTATAGAGGTTCCTCAAAAGACTCCACATAGAGCTAGCTCCTCGATGACCCAGCAATCCCACTTTTGGGCATTTACCCAAATAATCACAAACAAGTCCATACTAAAGCTACCAGCACAAATATGTTTATTGCAGCACTATTTACCATAGCTAAGAAATGGAACCAACCCAGATGCCCCTCAGTAGATGAATGGATCAAGAAAATTTGGTATATATACACAATGGAATTCTATGCCTCCATCAGAAAGAATGACATTGCTCCATTTGTTAGGAAATGGAAAGGCTTGGAAAAAATTATATTAAGTGAAGTAAGCCAGGCCCAAAGAAACATAGGTCCCATGGTTTCCCTTATTTGCAATATCTAGTATATGTCTGAGTCAAGCAGAAAAGGTCAGATAAGTTGATGTTAAGGAAATGAACCCTAAGATATGTATTCAAATGTTTTTTTTTTCGTTCATGCGATTGTTTCCAACAATTTATAAGATTATTTCTTTGTTGCTTTGTATGTCCCTCCCCCATGATATAACCCTTGCTTTCACCTGGAAGACACCATCAGAAGGCCTAATCTAAGGATAATGGGTGTAGAGGAGCACTTAGAAACAGAAGTTAATGGTCTAGGAAATTTATTTAACAGGATCCTAGCAGAGAACTTCCCAAACATACAAAAAGATAGGCCTATTCAGATACAAGAAGCTTTTAGAACCCCAAATAGACCAGACCAGAATAGGACATCCCACCGTCACATTATAATCCACACAGGATCAACTCAGACCAAGGAAAAGATCCTTAAAGCTGTCAAGGAGAAAAGGGTTATCACCTATAAAGGGAAACCAATTAGAATCACCTCAGATTTCTCAGCAGAGACAATCAAAGCAAGAAGAGCCTGGAATGATGTATGCCATGCCCTAATAACAAACAACTATCAACCAAGAATACTGTACCCAGCTAAACTCTCCTTCACAACGGAAGGCCAAATAAAAACCTTCCATAGCAAAGAAAAATTGAAACAATACATCTCCACCAAACCAGCCCTACAAAAGATTCTTAAAGATGTCCTACACATAGAAAACCAACAAGACCGCAATAAAGGCCAAGAAACTGCACCCAAACTGAGAATCCAAGAACCATAGGAAGAACCCAGTTTTTGCAGCCCCCAAGAGGTGGATAACATGGCAGGAACTCCCAAATACCTCTCAGTCCTATCTCTTAACGTTAACGGACTGAACTCTCCAATTAAGCAACATAGACTGACTAGTTGGATTAAAAAACAAGACCCTTCTATCTGCTGCCTGCAGGAGTCACATCTTGCCCGTAAAAACAAACACATTTTCAATGTTAAAGGCTGGAACAAAATCTACCAAGCAAACGGACCCCATAAACAGGCGGGAGTTACAATCCTAATATCAGACAAAATAGACTTCAAATTAAAATTCGTGAGAAGAGATAAAGAAGGTCGCTACATACTAATTAAAGGATCTCTCCTTCAGGAGGATATTACAATTCTAAATATCTATTCGCCAAACAATGGAGCACCCAAATTTATCAAAGAAACACTACTTTCCCTCAAATCCCATATAGATCCAAAGACATTAATTGTTGGGGATTTTAACACACCACTCTCCCCACTAGATAGATCAACTTGGCAAAAACTCAACAGAGAAACCGCAGATCTAAACAGCTGCATAGATCAACTAGACTTAACAGACATCTACCGAACATTTCACCCAGCAGCATCAGAATACACGTTTTTCTCAGCAGCACATGGAACGTTTTCTAAAATAGACCACATTTTAGGCCACAAAGCAAACTTGTCTAAATTCAGAAACATTGAAGTTATACCTTGCATCCTCTCTGACCACAAGGGAATAAAATTAGAACTCAACACCAAAAGCCACCAAAGAAAGTCCAGCATCACATGGAGGCTGAACAACACACTGCTGAATCATGAGTGGGTCATGGAAGAGAATAGAAAGGACATTAAAATGTTCATGCTATTCAACAAAAATGAACACACAAATTACCAGCTCCTCTGGGACACAGCAAAGGCAGTACTCAGAGGCAAGTTTATAGCTCTGAGCTCCTACATCAACAAATTGGAGAGATCCGAAACTAACAATTTAATGACACATCTAAACCTCCTTGAAAAAGAGCAGCAAGATAAACCCCAATCCAGTAGATGGAAAGAAATAATCAAAATTAAATCAGAATAAAATGAATTAGAATCCACAAAAACTATAGAAAGAATCAACAAAACAAAGAGTTGGTTCTTCGAAAAACTTAACAAAACTGACAGACCCTTAGCAAATCTTATCAGAAAAAGAAGAGAACACACCCAAATTAATAAACTCAGAGATGAGAATGCAAACATCACCACGGAAACAACCAAGATTCAGAACATTATAAGGGAATACTTCTCAAAACTTTATGCTAATAATTTTGAGAACTTGACAGAAATGGACCTTTTCCTAGCAAATATTGACATGCCAAAACTAAACCAAGATGAGTTAAACTATCTTAACAGGCCCATATCAAGCACTGAAATAGAAACAGCATTAAGAGACCTCCCAGCTAAGAAAAGTCCAGGACCAGATGGTTTTACAGCGGGATTTTACAAGGCCTTCAAAGCAGAGCTCACACCAATACTCCTCCAACTCTTCAATGAAATTGAAAGAGAAAGCTCACTACCGAACACATTCTATGAAGCCATCATAACCCTTATCCCAAAACCAGGCAGGGACTCATCAAAGAAAGAGAACTATAGACCCATTTCTTTGATGAATATTGATGCAAAACTTCTCAACAAAATCCTGGCCAATCGACTTCAACAATTCATCCAAAAAATCATACACCACGATCAAACAGGATTCATTTCAGGGTTGCAAAGCTGGTTCAATATACGCAAATCAATTAATATTATTCATCACATCAACAGGAGCAAGAATAAGAACCACATGGTTATCTCAATAGATGCAGAAAAAGCATTCGACAAGATCCAACACCCCTTCATGATGAAGGTTTTGGAAAAATTAGGAATCCATGGAACATTCCTCAATACATTAAAGGCTCTATATGACAAACCTACAGCCAGTATTATACTCAATGGTGAAAAACTAAAGCCATTTCCTCTTAACTCAGGAACAAGACAAGGATGCCCACTCTCTCCACTTCTCTTCAATCTAGTATTAGAATGCCTAGCTACAGCAATAAGACAAGATGCAGACATAAAGGGGATCCAAATAGGGAAAGAAGAAATAAAACTCTCCCTCTTTGCAGATGACATGATCTTGTATTTAAAGAATCCCATAGACTCCACTCCCAAATTACTCAAGCTGATTCAAAACTTTGGCAAAATAGCAGGTTATAAAATTAACCCCCCAAAATCAATGGCTTTTCTGTATGCCAACAATGAGAAAAGTGTGGCTGAAATTAGGAAAGCAACTCCATTTGTAATAGCCCCACAAAAAATAAAATACCTAGGAATTAACTAAAGAAGTGAAGGACCTCTATAATGAAAACTTTAAAATCTTGAAAAAGGAAATCAACACAGAACTAAAAAAATGGCAAAGCCTCCCTTGCTCCTGGATTGGAAAGATTAACATCGTGAAAATGGCAATACTTCCCAAGGCTATCTACAAATTCAACGCAATACCTATCAAAATTCCAACCTCATTCTTCAAGGAAATAGAAGAGGCAATCCAAAAATTCATATGGAACAATAAAAGACCCCGAATAGCAAAAACGCTCCTCAACGGAAAGAACACTGCTGGAGGAATATCAATACCAAATTTCAAACTCTACTATAAAGCCATAGTAATCAAAACAGCTTGGTATTGGCATAAGAACAGACCTCAGGACCAATGGAATAGAATTGAAAACCCAGAAATGAACCTACAGACCTATAGCCATCTAATCTTCGATAAGGGTGCTAAAACAATAGAATGGAAGAAAGACAGCCTCTTCAGTAAATGGTGCTGGCAAAATTGGTTAACTACATGTAGAAAACTAAAGCTAGATCCTTATATATCACCCTGCACCAGAATCAACTCCAAATGGATCAAAGACCTTGAAGTCAAAGCAGACACTCTGAAAACATTACAGAATAGAATACGAGAAACCCTAGGTCTCCTTGGCTCAGGCCGAAATTTTTTGAATAGAGACCCGGAAACACAACAAATCAAAGAAAGGTTGGACAAATGGGATTGCATAAAGTTGCAGAGCTTCTGCAGGGCAAATGACATAGCTAGCAAGATCAATAGAAAGCCCACGGATTGGGAGAAGATCTTTACTAGCCATACAACGGACAAGGGTCTCATATCTAAAATATACTTGGAACTCAAAAAATTAAACTCCCCAACAACAAATCCTCAAAGAAACAACTGCCCAATCAATAAGTGGGCGAAAGACTTAAAGAGAAACTTCTCTGAAGAAGAAAGAAGGATGGCCAATAGACACATGAAAAAATGTTCAACATCGCTAGCCATAAAAGAAATGCAAATCAAAACAACATTGAGATATCACCTCACCCCAGTTAGAACAGCAAAAATTAAGAACTCTAACAACAACAGATGCTGGAGGGGATGTGGACAGAAAGGAACCTTACTTCATTGTTGGTGGGAGTGTAAACTTGTTCAACCACTTTGGAAAACAGTGTGGAGGTTCCTCAAAAGACTTCACATAGAACTCCCCTATGACCCAGCAATCCCACTTTTGGGCATTTACCCAAATGTTTACAAACAAGACCACACTAAAGCTACCAGCACAACTATGTTTATTGCAGCATTATTTACCATAGCTAAGATCTGGAACCAACCCAGATGCCCCTCAGTAGATGAATGGATCAAGAAAATGTGGTATATATACACAATGGAATTCTATGCCTCCATCAGAAAGAATGACATTGCTCCATTTGTTAGGAAATGGAAAGACTTGCAGAAAATTATATCAAGTGAAGTAAGCCAGGCCCAAAGAAACATAGGCCCCATGGTTTCCCTTATTTGCAATAACTAGTATATGTTTGAAACAAGCAGAAAAGCTCAGATAAGATGATATTAGGAAAATGAACCCCAAGATAGGGACACAAGTGGTTTTTTTTTCTTCCTTGCTGTTTTTGCTAAGTATTTATAAGGTACCATGTGATATTTTTTGTATGTCCCTCCCCCATGGTATAACTCCTGTTTTCACGACGTCTGTATAATTTGTGGAGGGGAAGGGAAAAAACAAAATGTTTAAATAGGAATACAGGTGGACTCATTGCAACAATGAGATGTACAAGACGCTATGTCGAAAAACGAACTTTACAATTTAGGCAGGGTTGGAGAATGCAGTTGAGGAGATGGGAGGGAAGGGATGGTAGGGGAAAAACAAAGGAGGAGGTGACAATGCTGGATAAGAAATGTACTTATTACCTTGCCCATATAATTGTAACCCCTCTGTACAGTATTTTCACAATAAAAAAGCTTAATAAAAAATCAAAATATCTGGGGAAGGGAAAATTTAGCAGAGACAAAGATTTCTTCACCCTCAGTTAAAATTAGACCTAAGGTATTTATTTACAGATGTTTTGGCAAATACTTTCCTTTTTTCATATATATATATATATATATATATATATTCATAAAACATATGTGTATATATATGTATACATATGTACATACATATGTGTATATCATATATATATACACATATATATTTTTATAGATATGTTTCCAAAAGCAGACATATTCCTACATCTACTTACTGTTGAGCTTGGGTATAAGTTGACTAAACATACAGATCCATTCAATCAAATGGACAACAACCTACATTTTTCTAAATACTTTAACATATAAGCACTAATATCCACATTCACTACATAAGCCCAAGTGTTTTATGTCAGAAAAGGACAAGGATTGTTTATATTACAATAATCTTTTAGACCATTTTAAGTGTAATGCTTTTTCTTTCTTTGTACCTGTAACAATTTTTTTTGGGGGGGGGTCAGTCATGGGCAATTGAACTATTGGCCTGGGCACTGTCTCTGAGCTCTTCAGCTCAAGGCAAGTACTCTATTGTTTGAGCCACAATGCCACTTCCTGATTTCTAGTGGTTAATTGGAGATAAGAGTCTCCCGACTTTCCTGCCCAGGCTGGCTTTGAACAGTGAGCCTTAGATCTCAGCCTCCTGAGTAGCTAGGATTACAGGCATGAGCCACTGGTGTCAACCTGTACCTGTAACAATTTGATATGTGGTTCACTCCTTCCACCTCTTGTCCCCCATATCAATAGCTAAATGTTGAGCTAGCTAAATTATATAGTTTTAAGCATAGATGTGGAGTTCCACCCTTAAAACTTCAAAAGATTGGGCTTCAGTGGCTCACTGCTTTAATCCTAACTACTCAGGAGCCAGAGATCTGAGGATCATGGTTCCAAGCCAGCCCAAGGAAGGAAAGTCCGTGAGACTCTTATCAAGTGGAGCTATGGCTCAAAGTGGTAGAACCCCTGTTTTCACTGTATTTGATGTTGGTATAATTTGGGGAGGGGAAGGGAAAAAACAAATTGTTTAAATAGGGATATAGATGGACCCACTGCAACAATGAAAAATGAACTTTACAACTTTGGCGGGGGAGGGAGGGCTGAGAAGGCAGAGATGGTAAGGGGAAACAAAGGAGGAGGTAACAATGCTTGATAAGAAATGTACTCATTACCTTGTTCATGTAATTGTAACCCCTCTGTACAGTATTTTCACAATTAAAAAAAAGAGGTAGAGAGAGAGCTAGCTTTGATTGGAAAAGCTTGGGGATAGTGTCCAGGCCCTGAGTTCAAGCCCCATGAACAAATTAAAAACAAACAACAAAACTTCAAATGAAGTAGTGTAAATTAAGTTATTATGAAGTGGGGAAAAGGAAATGGACAGAAACTCATAGTAGCTCTTTCATCTTTGTCAACTCACCATTGACTTTGGAAATGAATACTCAACTGTTTTTGAGAACATGAACTCAAAGGTATTGATCAGGACACAATGCAGTAATCAGGTGAAATAAAAGTTTCAATATTCAATATATGCACATGAAAATGGAACTTGAGGGGATGGGTGGGGTTGAATTCGGTGGATGGAGAGAATGATGGACGGGTCAACATTGATCAAAATGCCTTATACTCATAAACTGTCTTGCTGAATTGAAAAACTATATAACTACTTATGAATAAAATTGAAAAGGTAAAGAAAATATTTTTAAAAAAAAGAAAAGAAAATTAGTGTCAAACATTTACTCTGAAAGAAAATTAGTGTCAAACATTTACTCTGGTAATGTTGATTGGAAGACATTTTATAATCTTGAGCCATTTAAATCAAATTCCACACCACAGCAAGAAGATCGGTTGTGATTCTTTGCGGAAAGAAATCAGAGAGAACTAACAGAGGAGAGCAGAACGCATTCCCTGTAAGGCAAGAGAGGACTATCTTGAGGAAAACCACATGCTTCAGCCTTTGAAATCCAATGGAAATGGTTTCAACTCTCTCTATGGCAGCAGCCATAGAGCATTTGGTCCTCAAGGCCCTGGGTTAATGATGTGGCTGATTGCTTCTCTGCTCAGAGTCATTATGACTGATATGGGCAAGTTGTTTAACCTCTTTTGGGCCTGGTTTCCTCATCTGTAAAATGAGGAAGTTGGAGTAGATGATTTCTGAAGTGCCTTCCAGCTCTAACATTTTATGATTTAGTGCCTGACTGGCAATGTGGGCTTTTAAGTGCCTCTGTGCACAGTCAAGCATGACTTAAAACACTCCTGTGCAGGGTACCACTGTCTCTTCAAAACTGCAAGCAAAAGACCTTTAGGCAAGAGAGTAAAGCAATCTAAGTTTTATTTAATGTTCTTTATGCTTTGCTTAAACCTGACTTGGATGCCCTTTCAGGCAAGTAGGATTCCCTTGCATTTCCTCCTAACCTTCTGGCTCATTGTTGTCTTTCTCTCATCGGCAATTACTATTTACCACCCATCGTGACTGGATTGTGATTGGGAAGTGCACATTTCTTCTGTGGATAATTGCAACGATAGTTAATTTCTTCGATATGTCATCTTTGCCAACAGCCTGTTGAACATTGATCAGCATGTAGGAAATATTTATCGGGTAATTGAACACCCCCTCTAAGGTGTGGGTATAGGTTGGTTTATTTAAAAAAAATGCTTAAAGGAAAAATGGTTACACTAGAACTCAATACAGACAGTTCCAGGTCCAAGGGTAGATCTCAGGTAATCAGACTCAAGAACACAGGCAGAAGGTCCAGCAACAAATGTGAGAACTCATTTAAGCAGACAGGATCAAAGCTTGTGAGGTGTGAAAGAAGAGACACCTTGTCAAAAAAATCTCATCAATTTTCTGTGCCAGGTAATTACAAGGAAGAATATTATTGTCTAATAATTGATGATCATCAGGATAGATGATTCACCCTCAGCTTGATGCTACACAGAATTCTAGTCAAACATTCTACCATGCCCTGTCTTCACAGTTAGAGGAAGTTAGTGAAGAAGAATGCTTGAACTATTGTGTTTACAGATTCAATCTTAGAGGTCTCATCAAGATCTCCGTGCAGAGAAAAAGATAAATCTAGAGCTCTTTATCTATTTTCATATCAGAAGTGAGCTATTCTTATATGAACTGTGATTCCACTCCACAGTTCAAGTTTTGTTCTTAATTGTTCCCTTCTTACAGATGTGGCCTTGGAAGACAACCAACAAACCAATCCTTTTATTTCTGTATCCTCTGGCTGGAATACACCCAGGTTGAATATTTTTAAAATAATCATGACCAATTTTGCTTTACTCGTCAATGCTTTTGTATTGAATACAGAATTCAAAAGTTCCTTATAAAATTATCAAGGGGCCTTTTAAGAAATTCAGATGAAGTCTTTGATTCACTTTAACTCCAATTTATTCTTAATGTTTAAGCCAAGTGTAGAAACCTAGACTGTTTGCCAAGTACCTTTAGCCTTTCATAAACTAGCTGTGGTTTTATATATATTAGAGAGAGAGAAGAGAGAGGTATCATGTTTAGATGGCTTCAGACATTGCTAGAATTGGACTTATGGAACATTTTAGCTTTTTTAATACAGCAACTAATCAAAACACAGCACTTCAGCACTAAACAGGTAGGAGGAGACCCAGTATTCCCCTGAAAAGAAAAAAAAAATCCTACTGCTGTAGGTAGGATTTATTGTTGATATGCAAACTGTCAATGACAGATTATGGAAACATGAAAAATATGCCAGCAAAAAAAGAAAACACCACAAAAGTCTGGAAATACGTTTTCAGAAACTATAGCAACTCATGGCATATATTTGTGCTTTTGCCATGTCCACACACCACCCCTAATATACCTACTGAATAATTATATTTACATAAATATATATATATATATATATATATATGAATGGGCTCATTTATATAAATGTGAAAGTAGCCTTTTACTGATAATCAGTTGCTGGCTCACTTGTTGTTTTTCTGGCAAATCCTATTTTTTTTGGTAAATTCTAAGGTTAATTTGTGAGGTAAGATGGTTTCTGATTTGTAGGAATATTTGGCTCTGAAGAAGCAAAGAGAAGCCAATGCAGTATGGCGAAAAATAATGGAGACCACCATGGGCTGAGCCTGAGCTGAGGTCTTAAAGTGAATTGGGCAAAGATGACCATCCATATCCTCCTCAGCTATAAGGAGGGTAGACCTGGATAAAGGGCAAAAATACTGTTCAAGAATATCGTATGCATTTAGATATATTAAAAAGCTATGTGGGTTGGTTGGTTGGATGGAGTCTCCTAGGAGGATAATACGAAAGCTCCTTGGCAAAATATCTCCACTAAGATTGTCTAACATGGCAGCCAAGCTCGATATGACCAAATTATTTCATCACCCAAGTCCTGAGCACATGAAAGGTTACTATAAAATTAACTGGGGAAGAGTACAACTGATGACTCCACATTCTAAGAGGGCTTTCGGAGTACTCTGAGAGCCCCAAACTATCAACAAAGGTGTGGAAAATGGACTCCCTCCTAATCAAGTGATATGAAAATTTTAAGACAAAAATCTCAAGGAACAGTTAGGCTTATGGATAATTTGGGGCAGGGAACAAAAGTGAATGAATGAGCACTGCCACAAGAGCAGGACGAGAAAGAGCTAAAGTGAGAATATACATTTTTTGTTGAGTGAAGAGGAAGATGTGATGCATAGAAGTTGGAGTGGATAAAATAAAGGTCAATGACTATGGGTCTTCCAGAGACAAGATGTGATTAGGAAAAAGACATTTGATCTCAGCACAGAAGATATAGCATGGTGTAACCCCACAGGAAACAGCTACCAGAGAACACATCAGTGGAGATGTGTTCTCAAAAACATGCCATCCTTGAAATACAGCCACTTGTCCAGTGGAATCCTCCCCTCTTCTGTACCAATATCCTAGAGGGACTAACTGCCAGCAGGAAGGGAAGCTATCAAGAGATGAAAATATGAAAGATAGAACACACACAGCTATTTGACTTTTCCCTACTGCAAATGTTTAAGCAGAGATCAGGGAGAAAGAGAAGCTTTGATTTATATTAGAACATTACATGTTGGTTTAGGACAGATTCGACTTTTTTGATGTGTGATAATTTGTCATTAGTACCTGTACACATCTATGATATCCCACAGAGACACATGCTATAATTGAATAATTCAGTAAGTTGATGTCAGATGGTCTGACTAGGTACCTCTTCTAACTGATTCATCCATAAATGGGCATTATAGGTAGCCAAGGAAAGCAGGCTGGAATGATATGTGTAGAAACACACTGCAGTTGGATGATTAGAAATAAATGATAATATGTGTGTGTATGTGTGCGTATGTGATTACAATTCCAAGTTTTTATAAAGAGATGTTTATGTACAGATTTGTGTACCAATATGTATGTATTTTCTCTGTCTGGTGATAAGGCCTAAAAGTAATGATTTTTTAGTAGTCAAAAGCATCCCTTGTGCATAGATCTTGGTTTTTAGTATGATTTTGTGATAAAAGGAAGTGAGACTCTTTGGAGACTTGGCTGCAGACGGTACTGGAGCAAGCAATACAATACCAGAATAGTTTGTACTGCTAAATAGTAAGGAACCACTCAAAAAAATATTGAGGCATGTCAAATTAACATGAAACAAAATTGAAGAGTTTCCTATGACCAACACTGGAACAATTTCAACAATTAAACACCATGACTCAAATACAGCTGGATATAAATAAATAATTTAATAAGTTACTAAATGGGAGAGAAGAAAACATGCAAAAGGGTTTCAAATATTGTATTGTATGTAGACTCTCCACCACATATACAAAGGGAGGAGCATAATAACTCTGTTCTTCCCTAAGTATGGGCTGCACAAAAAGATTTCCCTTTGAATGCCATTTAAGCTATGCTAACTATACAGCTTCATGAATATAAAGTGTAAGCGTATATGAATGAGATTGTTATATCACAGGGTAAGTGGATCTTTATCTTTATAAGAAACTGCCACACTTACTTCCAGAATAGATTTCATTCCTTCAATTAATGAATACCCCTAAGCTCTTCTTTGCTAACACTTGATACTGTCAGGATAAATTATTTTATTTTTTTCTACTGAGTTTTGTTCTGCTATCTTTAGTTTTAATTAATTTAATTTAATTTTAGATAGTTTTAATTCCCACTTGCCTTTGCTGTGTGTGTGTGTGTGTGTGTGTGTGTGTGTGTGTGTGTGTGTGTGTGTGTGTGTGTGCATGCAAATGCTGGGGCTTGAACTCAGAGCCTGGTTACTTTCCTTGAGCTTTTGTGCTCAAGGCTAGTGCTGTACCTCTTGAGCCACAGCTCTACTTCTGGAGCTTTGTTTTTCTTTTAATTGTTTTAATTGGTCCATTTGCCTTTGAATAATTTTAAATATTTTAAATAATTTTAAATATTTTAACACATGTACTTCATTGTATTGATTTTCCCCCAATTCAAGAAGAATCTGACCACAATAAAGAATCATTCATCTCTCTCCATTATGGAGTAGTTATTTCTTGCATTATGAGCAGGTACATTAAATATCTCTTCAGAAAGTGTCACAATTTTTTTTTGTCGTTCGTGGGGCTTGAACTCTGGGCTTGGGTGCTGTCCCTGTGCTCCTCAGCTCAAGGCTAGCACTCTACCACTTGAGCCACAGTGCCTCTTCTAAGTGTTACAATTTTTACATTGTGGAACAAGGATTTTCTCCAAAGACCTATGTGCCAAAGACTGTTTTGTCCATCACCTCACTGTTGAGAGGAAGTAGCATCTTAACTAGGGGGTTGGGGAGGAGGGAAGTGTACGGAAGTTAGGTTATCAAATAGAGTGAATGCAAAGGTAAGTGTAGTAAAAGAGTGTGGAATGATCTTGTGTACTGTGCTACTGTGAAATATGTGATATGTTAAATGTTAGAGCACTGTGGTCACAGAGTAAATTTTATTACATGTGAGCATAAATGCACATATATAATGTGTATATATATATATTGTTTGACAATTTCCTCAACTATATGTAAAGTACAGAACTTGCTGAATTTTGATACGCAGATATCAGGGAATTATTACCACAATTATGGTCGTAACATATCTGAAACTGCCAAAAGTTTCCTCCTAATACTTCATTTTTTGTTTGTTTAAATTACAGTAAAAACATTCAAAATGAGATCTATCCCCTTTTAAGAATAAGTGTAGGATACAGTATTGTTAACAATGGACATGACATTCTACAGCAGATTTCTAGAATTTATTGATCTTGCAAATCTATAACATTAAACAGCAAATGTCCATTTTCTCCCCTATTATTCCTGCCAAACACTTTCTTTGTTTCTAATTTTATGTATATGACTACTTTATATTCCTCATATAAATGGAGTTATGCAAGTTTTGTCCTTCTGTTAATGGCTTAGTTCATATCACTTAATGGATGAATCCTAGGATACTCCAGGTATATTCATACCGTTGCAATCTACAAAGTGAAAAATCAATCTCTGAGTAAAAGTACTTACAAACTGTAAGGGGTTAGTACAGCAAATCTGTAAGGAACTCAGACAACTCAGGCTGAGAATACCTGCAAAATAGGATACTTGATTTAAAACTGGCAAAGGACTATCATAGACATCTCTTCAAAGTAGAGAAAAGGGGCCTAGGTATATACAAAAAAGATGCTCACTAATCATCAGGGAGATGCAAACCAGAACCTTTAGGAGATCCTCTAAGCAGGTAATATGACTTTCATCAATAAAAGGAAGCATAGATTTCAGACATTCAGAGTTAAAAATAATCCTGAATCAGAGGTGCCAAATGAAATCATTACCTCTATGGGTACCAAAAGTAATGATTCACAAAATCCTTTTGCAAAATATCTTTTGAACCCAAGAGGTCAGAGATAGTTATCCAACAGTACCCCATCCCCACAGTGATTTTCATGTACTGTATAAATGAAATTCAAATATTCACTGAGCTAGGTGGCATTCACTCCACGTGTTTTACAGAAAGCGCTTTAATGAGAACCTGGGTCCTATTCTCTTGACTTTTCATGTTGTAATCTTTCACCTCTGAATTTCCAGAACCCAGAACACCCGCAACACGTTACATTTTTCATCTTTAATGAGACTTATAAATACAATAGATGTAAAATATAAATTTAATGGTAGTGAAGTGCAAATGGCTCAGGGCATTTGGTTTTCAAATATAATGTTCAGTGTATCTTTCTCCATAAAAGCTACCCTACAACCATTCTATTTGATGCCATATAGAGGAGGAGACAAAGATGATTTGATCATGGAAACACTAAAGTCTTGGATGCCAAAAAGTTCTTATCTCCCTAGAAATTTTCAGGCATAGAAGAAAGACTCTGTAATAGGATGCATGCAGATCACTGGAGAAATAAATAGGAGGAACACAGAAAAGATGTTTCAGGTACCATAGAAATGAAATCTTGATGAAAATTCTTTTGTAAAAAGGATTTCCATTCTAATTATTTCTGATATTCATATTTATTCATTTTCTTCATTTCCTTCAGTAGAGAAAGGAAATGAAAGGAATAAATTTAAGATAGTTTTAGAAGGAGAATTTTCTTGGTGCTCTTGTGTAATTATTCTGCAGGTATACAGGGCAACCTGTCAAATGTCAGCTCCATCACTTGGTCTAGCCAAAGAGCAAAGCACCTTATAATTCTCTCTCTTCTTTTGTGTATTTACCTTACCTGGATGATGTCCTGTCCACAGCCCACTCTGGATCAGAACTGATTACTAACTTTGATAAAAGCTGATTTCCAATGTAATTGAGTCTCTTCAGTTGGATGAATACAAAAGGCAGTCATAGCAACTGTTTCTCCACATAGGAGTTAGGAAACATTTTTTTTTAAAAACCATGAGATAAAACTAATCAAGCTACTTTGGTATCTTATTTCAATGAGGCAGTAGAAAGTTTGCAGATTTGGAAATGAGAATGAATGAGAGGCTGCGAAGCAGATCAATCCAAAGAAAACGACTTCTCAAAGAGGTGGCAGTTCATTAAGGGCCATCATAGACAAAGACTTCTCTATACTAACTGCAAATGTAGACACTGTGTATGCATGTATGCATATACGAATGTATGTGTGTATCTATATACATACGTATCTCTGTCTGTCTATCTATCTGTCTATAAATCAGATTCATGCATTCAGCAGAGCTGCACATAGTCACTAATT
Source organism: Dipodomys spectabilis (assembly GCF_019054845.1). Classification (NCBI taxonomy): domain Eukaryota; kingdom Metazoa; phylum Chordata; class Mammalia; order Rodentia; family Heteromyidae; genus Dipodomys; species Dipodomys spectabilis. The sequence goes on from NW_024871423.1 coordinate 75,822, forward strand.
GCCACACTCAGGTACCATCTATTGGTTTAAAAAGCAGAGACTGAGAATCTGAATCTAACAGTGTCTCTCAGGATACTGGATGCAACATAGCTGAGATAGCTAAGATTACTACTGGAACTTTTGGTCTATGAGGAGAAACAGACACAATAAATAACCATGTCCTAGGAGTATCTAACAGGGCAAGGAATCAAACATGGAGGTCAAACAAACAGCCTTTTCACATTATTGGCATTGAAGGTGCAACCTGAAGAATGATTATGAGTTATCTGAGCTGAGACGTCTCTTTAGTGTTATGAGGTTGACTATTCCCTGGACCACTTTATGCCCTCAGTTTAATTCCAGCAAATAACCCACAAAGATAGAAAGGCCAAGATACTCTGCTCTAAGTGTGAGGGGGCAGAAAAAATATATGCAAAAGTAGATGATGAGATTTGACAGCACAAACAAGAAATGTTTGATCTTAAACCTTGACTCCATTCCCTATGTTATAATTTGGGTTTTTTTTTGTTGGTTTGTTTGTTTTGGGTCCCGTCATGGGGCCTGAACTCTGGGCCTGGGCGCTGTCCCTCAGCTCTTCAGCTCAAGGCTAGCACTCTACCTCTTGAGCCACAGCACCACTTCCAGGTTTTTTCTTTTTGCTTATGTGGTGTTGAGGAATCGAACCCAGGGCTTCATGCAAGGCAAGCACTCTACTACTGAGCCACCTTCCCAGCCCTAATTTGGGGTTTTAAAGGTAGTAATATTTCCACAAGTCAAATGCTAACATGTAAATATTACTAGAATGTGAATAACTGCCATGTGCCATGTCCTTTTTCTGCCCCAAGGACTTTATGCATAATAATAAAATAACTTCCTATTGTCATCCTATAAGGGCTTCATTAGCTGTTATTCCCAGATAAATGAAAAACACTTCACAGGGAAATTAAGGAGATACCATAACGATACATAGCACTTCAATGATGCGGCAGGATTCATGCCCAATGTGCATTTTTTAAATCTCCGTACCCTCTGCATTATTAATTGACTGAAAATAAAATCCAGTAATTACAGAACACAGGACAGGAGTGGTGACAGAATTTGCTGGATGATGAGTAAGCAGAGTACAGGGAGGCAAAAGTAACCAAGTAAAGACTCAATCCTGATATGAGCGAGGGGAAGGTACAATGGAAAAGTCCATAGTATTTCTTTAAGAAGTAAAGCCCTGCCCTACGTGGGTCCTCATTTCTATTGATATTTATACTCAGTTAGAATAAGTACCTATTAATACTACAATGCAAAATTTCTATGCACCAGAAAAGTTCTCTTAGAAAATCTAAAAGCTGTGTTCCTATCAGCAGAAAAATTTAAACAGATTCTCTTGCAAATAACTTGTAAACTGTCTATGAAGTCGGCCATCACGAGGTTCCTCTTGCTGTTGCTATGTTTATTTTGTTGGAATGATTTAACCAAAGTCCTAAAGCCAGGAAAATATCCTATTAGAAAGTATTTAGTGTTTACTACAAGTAGGGCAATGAGAAAATCCAGAGTTCAACTGAAGAAAGTGGCTTTATCAATGTAAGAGAAATCATCGCAGTGTCAATAAATATCTGTTTCTTTGCATGTTCTCCTGTAAGTTCAGGGTTGTGCCATTAGCTTTCATAGTTGATGCACTTTTCAAGGTGAGAAATTGAGTTTAGATTTTAAAGCTTTCCTTTTTTTTTTTTTGTAAAGTCTGAAACCTTTTAAACTTTTTTTCATATTTGTTTTTTTAATTAGTACACATGAATTATATAAGTGGAGCTTCATTTTGACATTTATTTACTTAAATATATCTTAGCTTAAGAAAAGTATAATAAAAAAGAAAACAATTGCTTATAAATAGATGTCAATATATCCCAATCAAAATATAAGGGTCAATACTAATTCATAACATTTAGATTCTTTCTGCAATATATTGTGAAATCTTTATTCTACTCCTATTTAAAATATTCAGTTGTAAATCTTTTTTTTTAATTGTGAACATATCATACAGAGAGGTTACAATTACATGAGCAAGGTACTGAGTACATTTCTTATCAAGCATTGTTGCCTCCTCCTTTGTTTCCCCTTACCATCCCTTCCCATCTTCCCTCCATCCCTCCCTCTACCCCACCCCACTTTAAACTTTTATCTCAGATTTTCAAAAGTTAAGTGAAAGCAGAGTGAATTTAAGAAAAAGATGAAGGAATAAGATGTTAATCTAATGTACATATGACCATATAAGCTGATGTTAAGCGAAATGAACTCCAAGATAGGGACTCTAATGGTTTTTTTTCTTGCTTGCTATTGTTTTAAATGTATTTATAATGTACTATGTGATTTTTTTTGTTTCTTTGGTATGTTTCTCCCTCACGGTATAACCCCTGTTTTCACTGTATTTGATTCCAGTGCCCTGCATTTTGTGTATACATTTTTCTAATTTGGGGAGGGCAAGGGAAGAAACAAAATGTTTAAACAGGGATACAGGTGGACCCATTGTAACATTGAGATGTACAAGACATTATGTTGAAAACGAACTTTACAACTTTGGTTGGGGTGGGGGGGGGTAAGGGGCTGGGAGTGAAGCAGTTGGAGAGAGGGGGAAGGAAGGGATGGTAGGGGAAAAACAAAGGATGAGGCATCAATGCTCGATAGGAAATGGACTCATTACCTTACTCATGGAACTGTAACCCCTCTGTACAGTATTTTTACAATAAAAATGTATAAAAAATATGTTAATCCGTCCAAAAATAAAACTACTTTATGATCTAGTAATACCACGCTTGCACAGCCATGTTCATTGCTGCACTATTCACAATAGACAAGTCATGAAAACATTCTAGATACACTACAATGGAAAAGTGAATCAAGGAAATGTTATATAACATTTATATATGCATATATAAATCAAATAATATATTATGTGTAAATAATATGCATACATATATACAATGGAAGTTCATTCATCAAGAAGGAAAATATTGTGTCATTTGTAGGGAAGTAGATAGAACTGGAAAAAAAGTTCAGTAAAATAAATCAGGCTCAGAGAGATAGAGGGCACATTTTCTCTCATACATAGAAGATGTAAATTATATATGAAAATATATCCAGAGCCATACACATATATACAAAAAGAAACAGATCTAAAGTATGGTATACACTGGGGTGGATTCTAAGGAACAATTAACTTACTAAATTTAATTAATTGACCAATTAACTAACCATTAATAAAACAAATACTAGGCAGTTGAGACTTTGACTTTCTTGTCTGAGGGTATAAAGCTTAAGGAGAAGAGGGGCAAATAAATGGCAAGAAGAATGGTGGGCAAATGCAGTCACAATATTCAATGTAGACCTGTGAAAATGGATCCAGCTAACTGGAGAGGAGGGGTGGAGTTGGGAGAGATGAGGGAGAGAATCCTGAAAAGGTGACATTGATCAAAAGGCACTGTACTCCTAAGTCGACATGTTGAAAAGAAAAATACTTCGTAGAACTACTTAAAGATTAAACAAAAGTTTTTTTAAAAAAAATAAATAAAGAGAAATTAATCCTTCCAGCTTGAGAGGAACTTTGATCTGGGTCAATTCTCAGGAAGATGGACAGGTGTCAGAGTCAATGACTTTAGGTACCTATGGACAGACAAGATCCTCAGCACTGGCAATCTTAGCCAGGGTAAATTTTAACTCACTCAACTGACTGTCATCAGAGGGTAACAACCATGTGACCATAAAACGTAAGCTGTTTAACCAAGAGTAGGTGACTCATTCTATTAATTCTCAGGAGGCTGAGATCTGGAGGCTCAGGACTCAAAGCCAACTCCAAAATAGCCAGCAAAAAGCCAGGCTGAAGACATGGCCCAAGCAGAATGCCAACTGAACAAGCAAGCCAAGCAAGCATGAGGACCTGAGGTCAAAACTCAGGACCAGAAAACGAATAAACAAAAATACCTCCCCCAAACAAACTAAAACAACAACAAAAATTAAAACAACTTTAACAGTAGCCAATATGGACCTGTGTCTGAAACGACCTTCTGGACTATTTTGTTCAAAATAAGATACCAAGCTGGATGTGGTACTAAAATTCTACCAGCACTCAGAAGGCTTAGGTAGAAGGATTGTGAGTTCAAGGCCAACCTGGGGTATGTAATGAGACCCTATCTAAAAAAAGAAAGAAACAAATAAAAAGAGATGCCAAAAGGACACATCAACAATGTCTTATACTGCATTTGTAGATAAAGCTTTCAATTCAATTCAATTCAATTTGACAAAAATAAATAAAAGCATTATTAGGGGTCAAGACTGCATTACAAAAAGAATATGGATTTATTTTTTGGAAGAGGCAAGAAAAACACTCTAGGTTACTTAAGGCAAATAGAGAATTAAATTACACAAATGCTACTGTGAAGGGAACCAGTGTTGGAATTTCTCTGACGATTCTCCTTTTACCCCTGCCCGGCCCTCAATACATTTACTCCCCTCCCTCCATCAGAAGCTGGAAGACTGATGCATTCCAATTGATTGCAGAAGTTGGAAGATTACAAGAAAGGGATAAAGAAAGGAAAGGAAGACGAAGCTTTCTATTTTCTAGCTTTCAAATTTAATTTTCACAGGAAAAAAAACAAAACCTGACCTACAACTTGAGTTGCAAATAGAATTAGACAAACTACCAGGCTTGTTGAATGCGCTTGGTTTAGGATGCCCTCTTGGCCTGATCAGCTTTGATTCTTTTCCAGTTCCTCTGTATGCTGCCGTTGTCTCCCAGAGCACCAAATGTGCCTTCTTCAATTAGCATGCCACGATTTCTGGCTGACCCAGTGTCGTGGAATGAAATCAATGTTAATGATTTCTGTGATTCGGGTTGGTTTGGCTTTATTGATGTTTTCTTCTCCCTTCATCTCTCCTCCAAACTAATTTTTATTCATTTCAAAAACAACCTGTTATGATGAATTATTTTGTGCTTTTCTGAAACGGTAGGATTTGATCATGTTTCACTGTCTCCATTTAATATGTGGTACAAGTAAATCAAAGCCTTGAACCTGAAGGGCAGAAAACAGGTAGGAAGGGGAATAATAAGTCCTGACCATTATAAGGTGTTGCTGAAAACCACTGTCACCCACATGTGTCTTTTGTGTTTCCCTTTTACTTTCGTGAAATGTTTCCACAAGTAGCATTGAAGTACAGAAATGTGGCAAAGAATATTAATACAAACAACTAATTGCTTTAATTTTCTGGCTCCTATATGGTATAATCTTATCTCCCATTTCACCTATAATGTTTACATTGCTCATAGTAGTTTGGTTCTCCTTTACATTGGCTGAGGAGGAGTTGAAACAAAAATGCGAAGTTTACTATTTAGCTATCTATTTATTCATTTATTCATTGATTGCTGTACAATAAATCATCTCCCAAACAGTTTGGTCATAGCAATAAACTGGTCAACCGTTTGTGTTTAAGCCAGGAATTTCTATTGCTGGTCTTTCTCGGGCTTACTCACATGTCTACTTACCCACTCGACCCTAGAGCTGGAGGATACAGAATGGAACTTTCATATCTGTCAATCTATTTCTCTCTGTGTGTCAACTAATCTATATATCTTCTTGAGGTTTATATAGTAGAATCATCTGATTTTACTTTGCTACATTTTAGTAGTCAAAAGAAGCCTTGGGGCCAGTCTAGAAGAGTTGGGAATGAGTTTTAAGCTTTTGCCTAGAAAAGTTGCAGTGAATTTGTCATCATATTAAAGAAAAAATAGACACTTAAATTAAAATTTATACATCAAAAAATCTCATTAGATACCTTGAAGACAGGGAATATTTATCATGTTGACTTTCATATTTTAGGCTCTGAGTATTCTCATATATTAGCTCTTGAGCTTGACTTGGACGATCAATTGAGAAAATCTAACAAAATAAAATGATAAAAACATTCCCTATCAGTCCCTTATTGTGTATATTGCAATGTTTTCTTGTGTAAAGCAATTTATTATATGAGATTAATTTGGTCAGATGTAGAAGACTTTAATTTATGATCTCGTTTAGGGGGACAGGGCTTGTTTGGGGAGAACCTGAGGCATGTTAGGCTGGTATTATTACAGATATACAAGTCATAATGATAAGAACACAAATCATGTGCAGGTGGAGGGCAGACAGAATTAGGTATGCTGTGGAGTGAATCCGTAACAGAGTATTGAGCTGTTAAGCAGGGAAATGGGAACTAATAGATTTTTTAAGACAAGAATAGATATCAGCTGCGGTATGATTAAACATAAAGAGGACTAGTAAAGAATTACAGACTTTCCATACTCGCCTAGTGGAAGGGGATTACTTTCAAACCTTGGCTTCTCTCCTCATGTAGAATATTAAGTCTGATAATGGAAAAACAAAATTGGGGAGTAATAATTTTAGTACATACTAATGGAATTCAGTGTACTATTTCCATATATATATATACATATATATATATATATATATATACACACACACTAATGATGTCCAACCACTCTTCTTCAACCCGTGGTACCAGTACATACTTCTCAATCTCTGATAATCAATAAAGATTTTGTTAGGTAGAAATTCTTTGCCCCTAGGGAATTCCTGACATTCTCCAACTCTTGTGCCTCTCATCCTTTAGGTCACCTCCTTCAGACTATTCCCATGCATGTCATTCACAGAGGGGCTTCCCTTTTAGACTGTCTTTTTTTTTTTTTTTTAACACATACAGTCTTTATTGCTATAGACACTGTCTTGCACTTGGGAGCCTCTTGTTTGGAATGAGTCAATGAAAGCAAAATACCTGTGCCCGGGCCTGACACATAGAAATTGCTACCTGGCATTACTTTCATCACCATGATCATTACACCTTTCGTATAGCTTCCAAGAAATGCCCAGAATGAGGCCATACTTCCTCTGGAAGTTTGGCAGCTACTAACTGACTTAACTGATTTATGCAACAAATATTCATCGTATATGTAGTATGATTTAGATCTATATTTTCAGTGACAAGAAAAATAGATGTAGTTTTCTGAAGAGTTTATAATATGGATTGGGTAGAGGCACAGACTGAATTAGTCAAAAAATTGTTGCACATTTCAATAGGTCTTATAAGTTGAATTAGTATGTCAATACAATTGGATTGGCATAAAAAAGAAGGATCAACAAAGGAGACCAGTTTCCCAGGATATCTTTCTGATAAAATTCATTTAAGCCCAAATTTAAAAATAACTAATAAAATACTTCCAATCCGGTGAACGGTACTAGAATTGTCTAGAGAGAAGGCATAACATTGGGCCAAGACATACACAAACAGAAACTGAGGATGACACCTAGAGAGACAAAAAATCTCTGCATTCTAGACAGTAAAAAGCTATAAGGGTTGACATAAAGTTCGATTAGACACAAAGGCAAGATTCCCTCCGGGCCTTTGAAATGACTTTCATCCAAATTGTAGCCAAAATGTTGACAATATTGGAAATAAATTACTTTAGAGATGGCTCTGGTTACTGCATAAGAAGGTGAGGAGGGGCATTTGAGGTTGAGGCAAAGTGGGAAGAGCTGGGAGAAGAATTGATGAGGGGGTAAGGAAAAGGAGTAGAAAAGCAAACACACACACATTTGAGTCCACTTTGGTAGGAGTTGTCACAGAGAATCCTTAGCAGACTGCATGGACATGTGCATGAAAAAATAAGTAGAGGGAATCATTTTTTGATTTCCTACATTTTTGCCTAAAACAAGCTTGGGATATTCTCTTAGATGAGAAAGATTTAAAGGATCTAGAATTGAAGGGTGAGTCTGAATTACAATCAAAATTGAAGAGTTCGGGTTGTCTGTGACACAATCAAGTGTGACTTCAAAACAATAAGTTAGGGTATTAAGAACATGGTGATCAGAAAAGTCTAGATCCAGCACAAGACCTTGGAACTTGACAGCTTACTGATGAAATTTAAACCTGGAGGATTGAATGGCATCATGTAGAACGTAGGTAAAGAAGGAAGAAAAGGAGGTATGGCAGACCCTAAAAAGTTCTATCTTTTCAGAGATGTTCCAGGAAGGATATTTGGTTTAAAAAAATATGGTGCAAACATGAAGATAGAAATAAGAGGAAAAACCAGAAGCTGGTAAGAACATCCTCAGATTGTTACAAACCTAATACCTAGCTGCTCCCCATATTCCATTATTTGCCTGAGTTCCAGAAAAATCATAGAAAAAGACCTGTCTAAAACTGGAGTCTAGATATCTACTGAGATTCCTGAGAAGCACGGATAGAAAGTCTGGAAAGATAAATAGCAATTGGAGAATAAAGTCTGGCAGGTGGGCGTCTTATGTCAACTACAGTGGATAGTTCTCTGTGGAGCGTGAGACTGGCTGAGAGTCCACCTATCCAGGCAGAGCAGAGCACCATGCTGGGGGAAGAGCCTGGTACATCATGTAAGACTCTGTCATCATTGTAACTTAAATACTCTGTCCAATACCCATTACCAACAGAGCAAGTCAAGACAAGCAATTCCTCTTCCACTGGCTGAAAAACAACAAACAAAATATAACATAAAGCCCAACAAGAAACACAGAACAATTTGTGCCAAAAATATCAGGGGTTCAGGTGAGTTAGGAACATTGCTGACAGTTCTGTAAATACTAGAGTCTCAGTACATATTTTTAAGTAAACAGGTCAATATTTTCAATCATCTCCACCAATAAGAAAAAGGTGTTTCTAGAAAAAAGCAACAACAGTGTTCTACGCACCTGTGAAGGACCACCAGGTTCATCCTCAAAATACCCTTTAAAGAAGTTTCTACTTATGATTTCTTTTATTGCGGAGGAAAGCAAGGGCACAGAGAGAAACATATCCACCATCACACAGCTAGTAGAAGGAAGTGCCAGGATTTGAATTCAGGAAGTCATCTTCTAAGAACAAGAACTGGATTGATGCACAAAATAAACCTATTTTTTAAGCTACAAACCATCTAAGGATTTCTTACAATAAAAAATACATTGATAATTGTCTTCTTATGTCTGAACAAATACGTATCTCTAATTATAACAATTATAACCCATTATTTTCTTTTTAGAATTTTTAACTGTTTTTTTGGGGGGGTCCGGTCATGGGGCCTGAACTCTGGGCCTGGGCACTGTCCTTCAGCTCTTCAGCTCAAGGCTAGCTCTCTACCACTTGAGCCACAGCACCACTTCCGGCTTTTTTCTTTTTGCTTATGTGGTGCTGAGGAATCGAACCCAGGGCCTCATGCATGCAAGGCAAGTGCTCTACCACTGAGCCACCTTCCCAGCCCCCTTTCAACTGTTTTGACTTCTGCAATACCTAAACAAAGAGAAAGGCTAATCTTTTATGCACTGTTTAGGGAAGACGTCATACTCATTTTTTATTGAGGAGCTCTAGGAACTCTTCCCCTGCCCACAGTGTATTCCAGAATTTATAGTTGTAACCAAGGGAATGTAGCTTACAAGTGAACTCTTCTTCTAAGCCTGTACAATATGATCTTTTATACCTAATCTTTCATTTATCTCATTCATTGCTATATCAGAGAGCACATGACAGATCTTCATTGTATGAAGGTCAGAGACTATACTTTTGGAAACAACAGAATACACTATCACTGTGATGTAACATTTGTCTTTGCCTTGAACATCTTTTCATTGGAAGATCTTGAGTTTGAGACCTGTAGTTTTGACTACAAGCACCACTGATACATGACTTGCCAGCTACTTTGGTACCTGTGGCCCTTTCCTACACATTATGTAGGAGAAAAATGTCTGAGATTTCACTGGCAGTGGAGGTAAAATAGAGAAAATATACAAAGCACTTTAAGATCAGATGGAAACAGGAACATTGCTTCTTTATCAGTATTGTATTTCAAACTGCTAACATAAAGTTAGGTACATGCTATAAGTACAATAAATATATGTAAAATAAATTTTAAAAAGTAGCCAAGTCATTCCATTTATTAAAAGACCAAAGAAAAGAAGAAAGACAGAAGAAAGAGATTTGTAAAATAAGCAATTAAATAAACATTATAAATGAATACAAATATAATTCTAGAAGCTCTTTTATATGAGCCATTTAGAAAACTCAAAAATAGACTCACACGCTTTTGTGTGTGTGTGTGTGTGTGTGTGTGTGTGTGTGTGTGTGTGTGTGTGTGTGTGTGTGTTATTCACTTAGAAAGAAGAGAAAAAAAGCAAGGTGAGAGGAAGGGAAGAGGGGAGAATATTCGAAGAGATGAAAATATTTATAAGCTATTATTATTGCAAAAGTATAAGTAGATAAACTTGGGTGGCATGAAGTGTACGTAAATGTATTCATTGAACTGCGGTATGTTTAGGGGAGAAGTAACACAGTGTAATTCATTAGAAAGGCAAATTATAAGTTTAATCCCAGGAAATGAGTACGTGAAAGGTATGGGAGGGACTAAAGGGAAGGGACCAACAAAGGAAGAGTGGAAGTGAGGTAGAATACAGTCAAAAGTTCAATATAGAGCTGCGGATAATATGGCTTAGTGGTAGAGCACTTGCTTAATATGCATGAAGCCCTGAGTTCTATTCCTCAGCACCACATAAGCAGAAAAAGCCAGAAGTGGCTCTGTGGCTCAAGTGGTAGAATGCTAGCCTTGAGCTGAAGAGCTCAGGGACAGTGCTCAAGCACAGAGTTCAAGCCCCACAACACACTCTCTCTCTCTGTCTGTCTTTCTCTCTCTCTCTCTCTCTCTTACACACACATACACACCCACACAAAGTTAAAGTAAAATGGCAATTATTTGAAAGTATTCACTTTTCTTATTGTTAATATTTTTGTTCATTTTTACTAATTTTCTACAGCACACACAGACCTTCTATTAAAATGATATAGACTTTTATATTAAAGAATAATTTCTTTATATCCCACAAAATCAAGCAGAGTGCAGAAAGAGGTGAGTAGGGGAAGGATGGGTGAGACTGTTGAAAAGAGTGACAATGATCAAGATAGATTGTATTCGTAAACTGCATTGTTAAACAGTAGCTCCTTTGTACAACTACTTACAGGTAATAAAAAGAAAAACAAGAGGAAAAAGAATACTTTATAGGTAACATATTCATCTTTCAACTTGATTCATATTATATCTAAACATATACATACATATATGTGTATATTATATACATAGTGTGTGTCTATATAGCTACATATTCATATACCAACTTGAACAAGGCCTTAATTTAAATTTTGTTTGAGGGAATTGTTTTACTGTTCTGAATAAAAGATGACCAGTTTATCTTGCTGAGGATAAATCAACCCAGATACCAAGGAGAAGTTTTGAATTTGCCTGGTATTTCTAAGTTCATGAATGTCAAGTAAGCTCTAAATTTGGCAGCCTCTTTGTCCCATCACTAATAATAAGCCCCCTCTACCATACACACAAAGCTTTGGACGCCCTACATAAACATGGTAAAAATAACCTCCTTTATTTATGGCCATACCGTTTCAGATGCCTGGACTTTCTCTGACTACCTTTGGAGGCGGGCATATCCCTTCCTTCCATTGCTCCCAATTCTCTCCCCAATTTGGTAATGACTAAAAATAAAGTGGGCAATTTATTGGAAGATAGTAGGCAAATCACATTCCCGTGTCCTTTCAAAGCTTTGGTTTTTTTTTCTTCTGTGATCTAGAGATTTGAATTCTGTGTTTTCTTCCTTTATAATCTAAAAGGAGAGCTTCTATTTCAAATTTAAGAAACCAGCAACTAGAAAGTGACGTTGGCAGTATGTGTCAGTGTGGAGAGCAATGGAGCATGGATTGTGAGATGTATTCCCAGAATCCTGTGCGACAATCATCCTAAGGTCTCTCCCCTTTAGGATTTCCTCCCATATCCTCCATCATCCTCTTGCATGCAGTGACAGGCGGGACTTATTGTGCGCAGTGCACAGGGCTTCCATGATGAATTCTGGTGGAATATTCAGCACCAATAGCTCCATGTGAAAAGACTCCTAGAAATAAAAGTATTGCTTTGCCTCTCCCCTTCCCCCTCCCCTTGCTCTCTCTCAGTGGTGAGCATCAGGCTCACTTTAGGGAGGGTAAGACAGAGAGCTGATAGTCCTGAGAACCGTGAGTGCGTGGGCCTCTAATTCTATTATTTTGTGATGGGTTTGAGCCTTGCCAGACTGTGATAATATATTGATGCTTCAGAGAAGCAAGAAAACACTGTAAGATTTCATTTACTTAATGGCTTATAGATTAATTGAGCTCCATATAGCCCTAATGTTGTACAGTTTTCTTTAGAACATATTATATCATTACTTTTTCAAAAAGAAGTAAAAATGATTAATAAATAAATCAAGCCTTTTCAAACTTGCTTCAAATAAACTGCCTCTAACTGACCCTTCCCACCAAATTCATATATGAAGAATTTACAGAGAAGTAATCTCATATTGTATTCTGTACAGAGATAATGTCTGAAAAAAAATCAAGATATTATCTCTGTGCAGAAGAGAATTAAGGACTTATAGGCAAAGATAAGGTCAGATGGTTATTTGTGATTTGCTCTCCTGGTACTGAAGAGAAAAGGGGTGGGCACTAGAAACAAAAGATACAGATTATAACAAGGGCACTGAAAAGAAACACAGACTATTGCAAGAGCCACAGAGCCCCAATTAGGAGGGAGCAGGGAGTCAAAATGATATATAAACTGGACTTGGGCCACAGTCAGGCTTCTCCTAGCTCTAAGTAAGCGCTTGGCAGGAGGAAATAACTTTAAGCAACAAACTATGATGAAATAGAGAAAAACTACAAAGCAAGGGACATGTTCTCATTTTTCTCCCATAAGAAATGGCTCCGAAGGTAAGGAGGAAATTTCTCCGTTTTAATTTAACTGAATTACATGAAACTGTCTGTTTTAAATTAATACTAATCCCTTAGCTTACTTCCCCTAGTCCACTAATCAGATTGGACACTTCTCCCCTGCACTGGACGGAGAGTGACCTCTCAGCTCTTCTAGGATTTCCTATGTTACATCATGGATTCTCCTGCTGCTTCCTCCTCCCTTACTAGTTCTGATACCTGGTATGCTACTATTTATAATCTCTCTCTCTCTCTGTCTCTGTGTCTGTGTCTGTGTCTGTGTCTCTCTGTCTCTCTCTCTCTCTCTCCCCTCCTCTTTCTCTCTCTGCCTGTATGCTGTAAGTAAATTTTTACTGAAGCTCATTTTTTTTGCTCTTATTCATTTTTTAAATAAAATAATTTCAGATCTTTACCTTCTTTCCAGCTTTCCTTACAATGTTTTATATTAGCACCCATTAGTTACACAAGGAGAGTTTGTGACATTTTCATGCACGCATACAATGTACCTCATCAACCTCACACCCTCTATCTCTCTCCCATACCCCCTTCCCCACATCTTAAAATAATTCCCACAGGCTTTGTGGTTCTATTTTCAAATATGTACATACTTACCTTCACCCACTTCATCCATTCTCTCCATTCTCATTAACCCACACACACAACAAAGCTTGTTTTAGTCTCCTGTGATTCATCTTTATTGTATATTAATTGTATTCTCTCTCAATTAATTACTATGCTTCTTATTCAATTGAGAAAAGGAAACCAAGAAGATACATTATGGGTAGGATAGTTTCTATTTGTCTTCACACATGCAAATGACTGAACAATTGTCCCTAAAATTAATCTTGCAGTTCTCAGAGTACTTCTCTTCCTCTCCTCTTCTTCTTCCTCTTCCCTTTCCCTTTGCTCTCCCCCTCTTCCCTCCCTCCTCCTTTGTAACGCTGGGGGCTACATTTCACTTCTACAGGATGAATCCCTTAATTGCTTGACTCTTTGTTTTTGCAAGATTTTCTTTCCACCACAGCCATTCCATCTTTTAAGCCAATTTTAGAACAACCATATTTTAAAATACAAATGATTTCTTGAGGAAATCAGATTCGTTTTATTTATCAGTGCAGTGTGAGTGATTTGTTTTAATTTTCCAAATTGCTATTAGAGATTCTTTTATTAAATTGTACAAATTGAGACATCTCATCATATTTACACATACATACACACACAACATTTTTCAATCATATGAATAGCTGACTACTCATCCAAGACTACCTTCCTTCTTCCTCACATACTATTGAAATATGAAGACACTGTAGTAACATCACCCTGCAGAATCCAGCATACCACAGCAAAAACCCAGAGTCTGATTAAATGATCAGAACATTTCCAGATAGAGATTGTTCTTATGAAACCCAAACAAGATCAGTCACCTGCAATCAAGCTAGGTAGAGAAGAGATCCACCAGATTACTGTGTAGATTCAGTAAGACTTCCCAAGTGTCCCAATTCCAAAAGCATTTGGAGCTGGGATTAGTTCCAACAGTGTGAGGTGTTCAGTAAGGTGATTAATTACAGGACTGTGGGAGCAGTTGAGTCAGTCTCTCACTAAAGAATTTTCCTATAATCTAAGACTAGTAAGTAGCTTAGAATGAAAACTCTGTCCTAGAAAACTCCTTGCATAGATATTGAATTAAGGAAAAGCTGCCTAAGTCAGACAGATAAAACAAAACAAAACAAAACAAAAAGAACTGGAACTATTATACCCATGAAGTCCCTTCCAAGGAAACCCAGCTATCTACAAACCTCCTCTTGTCTATTCACTGCTAAGGTCTTTTATAATCAGGTCTAGCATTTACTATGGGAAAAAATGTTGTTTTACTATGATTTGGAAACACATCAAAACCTAACATATTGCTACATATAGGATGCTAGTTATAGTTAGACTCAAACTCAAACACCAAATAAATGATGGGAAGGAAAGGAAAGAGAGAGACCAGATATAATAAAAACAAACTCTCAGGGAAGAGCAAAATACAAGTTACTATCCAATACAGAACCTCTAATATCCTCAGAGATTCATAATCATTCTGTATCTCTCTCTCAATACTATATCTCTGGGCTGTTATAAAAAAAAATTCAATTCAGTAGCCAGAGCTATTGAGAATTAAATTTCAATGAAAAGAAGAGAGCTGGAATAGATAAACAGAATAAGGCACAGTTATATTAGTATTGTTCTTAAAGATGATAGACCCACCTCCACATGATGGTGGGGGTAAGGGGGATGATTAGAATACAGTTAGCAAATGTGAAAAATAGGCTTGGAAATCAGTCACTTCGAAGCAAAGAATGGGGTGAAAGGAATGATTAGATATAGAAAAAAAAAATACCATGCAGAAGAAAGATGTGATAAAAGTAACAGGGCTGAGTGCATTTAAAGAGTTTTTGTTGTTGTTGCTGCTGCTGTTTTTTGGTCTGTCATGGGGCTTGAACTCTGGGCTTAAGTGCTTGTCCCTCAGCTCTTCAGCTCAAGGCTAGTGCTCTACCACTTGAGCCACAGCATCACTTCCAGTTTTCTGGTTGCTTATTGGAGATAAGAGTCTCGTGAACTTTCCTGCCAGGGCTGGTTTTGAACCACAATCTTCAGATCTCAGCCTCCTGAGTAGCTAGGATTATAGGCATGAGCCACAGAGGTTATCATTACCGTTTCTGGGGTTTACCAGCTGCATTGCATTGAGCATTGCAGGAGCTTTGCACTGAACTTGTATTCCCATAGCCACCTTACCAAACTCCATGTTTTAGGGATAAGGTCTTTCCAATGGCATTCAGATTCACGCTGGTGACCCGGATGTACCCAGGCCTCGGTACATCCCCTTCTTGGAACATGGAGGAATGAGAAGCTTGAGATTTTGCTTCTGTTCTGGGTAGGCCTGGCCCGGTGAGTTGTCCCTTTGCTCCAGGAATCTACCCAGGGTGGCTGTCATAGCACATGACATACGTGGACACCAGGAAGAGAGGTCCATGCGCAGCTAACACTCTCCGTGAATGTTTTTACAGAATTGTTTGTTTGTCAAGCATAGTCTAGAGAAAATACGTTTTGTTCAGTTGATAGAGAGTTTTCTCCATTTTCATAGTTTGAAGTGGAATATTATAAAGACGATTGATAGATTTTTTTGTAGACATTTCAAACAGGAATTGCAAAGGGTCATGGTAACTCTCTTTTAAAATGAATTTAGATAAAAATATAAATAAATATAAGTTTTTGTTACAACATCATGTGGAAGACAGTATATACAGTGGTCCTCACCTCAGATTCCTTGTAAACTGAAGAACTTACTCCCCAGAATTGTAAAATCCATGAAACTATCTCAAAGTTTATCAAGTGCAACTCTCTTATGGGAACACTGTATCT
Source organism: Dipodomys spectabilis (assembly GCF_019054845.1). Classification (NCBI taxonomy): domain Eukaryota; kingdom Metazoa; phylum Chordata; class Mammalia; order Rodentia; family Heteromyidae; genus Dipodomys; species Dipodomys spectabilis. Next base: position 92,040 of record NW_024871423.1, read on the forward strand.
GTTAATGCAATAATTAATGTGAGACATTAATACATATTGCTGATGATCTCAGAAGCTAAAAGTAAAAGTTCTAAACAGGATGCATGATTTAAAAAATTTGGATTTTAGACATTATAGATAAAGGATCTAGTTGTATATGAAAATTGAAAAACTAACAATAAAAATCTAAATTAGCCAACTAGAATATTACTATTAAAATAATTTAAGGCTAGCGGGGTGGCTCACGCCTGTAATCCTAGCTACTAAGGAGGCTGAGGTCTGAGAATCACAGTTCAAAGCCAGCCCAGGCAGGAAAGTCCATGAGACTCTTATCTCCAATAAACCACCAGAAAACCAGAAGTGGCACTGTGGCTCAAGTGGTAGAGTGCTCGCCTTGAGCTGAAGAGCTGAGGGACAGCGCCCAGGCCCAGAGTTCAAGCCCCACGACCAACAAAAAAACATCAAAAAAATATTTTAAGGCAAATGGAAGAAACTAAAATTATAGTTACACCATTCAAAATCATATCCCTGAAAGTTAAAATTATAATGTATAAATTATACATAAACTGTATAAATCACAGCATGGCAAGATATTTGCAAAACCAAGCAGAAAATTAAGGATTAATGTTCTATTCAAAGGGAAAGCAAAACAGGCTAATGACAAAATTTGTAAAAATTCCCTCACTAAATGATGTTGCCAGTTATCACATGGTGGCAATGACAAAGAAGAGTGAATGAAATTACTCTCAGATGGTCATGTAAACAAATGTTTTGGTTTATAACTGTTACTACCCTCGAAATGTAGAATATAGCTCTGCCCATATGGGGTACTTATATTCAAAAATAAAAGGTTTAAACTATTTACTAAATCCCAAAAAAATTTGGGAAGGGATGCTTCATCACATTTTCTAGTGCTTACTCTTGCTCCTTTTGTCAAGTTAGCTACAGAATGGGACAATATTGTTAGCAATGCACAATCTGAAATACGTATGCCAATCAGAGTATTTATTAATTTATTGTTATTATCTTTGAGTTGTGCAGAGGAGTTACCATTCAGCATGTTAGAATATAAGTACAAGTCAGTTTATAAATAAGATGATGGATATCACCCTTTTTATCACTTTCCCCCATCCTTCCCACCCTACCTCCTCAATTTTCCTAATTTCATAGGATATGCATTGAATACTCTCCACCCTTCATCTATCCATTTTTGTATGTGGAAATGTTAATTCAGAATCCATTCCACAGAGCTCCAGTTACACACGATGGTAGGTGGTTGAAATAAGATTTCTGGCTCGTGGTTTGGTGATGAAAGAAACAGTAGCAATATTAAATGTGCTTAAAGTGTATAATGCCTTAAGTCTTTATCTAGGCACAATGCCCACTGAAGAAACTGGCAGGAACTACAACCCAAATGAACTTTACTGAATTTCAAACTGGAAGAGGATGATCACCCAAATATATGTAGTGAAATATGAGGTAAGGTTCTATCCTAATGGAGGAGTCTCATATTTAAAGTTACCTCTCTGATTTTTATAAGGCTTGCTCAAAAAAGTATAGATGTGATTTATTTAGCATGTTATAGAGTCTCAATATATTATTACTGGATATTTGATTTCTTTCCTAGTTATTATTTTCTTCATGCTCTAAGGAAAAACCCTGTCAAGTCTTTCTAGAGACTGAGCTGGAAATCTACTGGACATTGTTTCTCCAGATGAACTCATCAGAAGCTTAGTAGACAGTCTATTTGGGCTGCCTTTCTAATTATCCACAATGGAAACCTGACACCTTATTCATGTTGTGGAAATAAAAAAAATGAATCCAAGTAGAACTTGATTAGTCACTCATGCGCTCCATTCTCAACACAGAATACAATGCATCTCTTTTGTTGTAATGTTTCCATAAGAAATCAGTTATGATGATGAAATACACACGGTACTTATATTCTAAAAGTTATAACATTGTGCAGAAGAATATTTTAAATGCATCTACATTGACAGCATTTTTAAAAAGCACACTGTGATTCCGGAAAAGACCATATGTTTGAATGGATGAATGCAGATCATGAATTCCGTGTGTGACAGGAGACAGCTCTTCCTATCTCTTCCTTCTCCTGACCTAGGGGAAGAATCTCAGAGGTTAGTCCAGTATTCACTTTGTGCTTTTGCTTAACTAAAGCAGAGAGAGACAACCCGTGCTACAGAATTTTCACCTGAATCAATTCATCTGAATTGTCAATTCCTTCCTAGAAACAGCTTGAGAAGGGCAAGTGCAAAGTTCAAGAATGATTTGAAGTATCATATGATAAACAAACAACAAAAATACAAAAAAGCCAGAATAGTTATGCCCGAAGTGTGTTCACATATCAGCCATTGATATTGTTTATTGAAGCCTACACATTCGAATCCCTTATTCTGAAACAGGAAATTAGATTAAGGGGAATCCCAGGCTATAACTTGGTTCTATGGACTCCCAGGCACTTTCAGTGCTCATTCTTTCTCTGAAGAATTATTTTTGTGCTTTGGTTTTCTCTATATTGCTTTCCAAAGATACAACAGATACTTTTCTGAAGATGTCATGTATATCTAAATGCGATAAATCTACTTACTAGATTATAAATAGATCACTGCCTAAAACCTTATCTTGAAAGTGTATATTAGAAAGAAATCTAAGATAATGGAAGTAACTATGTAACTTTTTTGCATTACAATTTATGTTGTCCATCTCTGTTTCAGGGATTCTTGACTCTGATGACGTTTCCTGACCTCCTCACATGAGGAGATAATCTCTGGCAATGTCATGTGGAGTCCCAGGAGAGATTTCATCTTCTGAAGACTCATTGGTCCTGCTGTTGCAGCCCGCTCACTTGAAATCATGGCTGCCATTCCTACGTTGGGACTGTCCCCTCATGGATTGGACACCGGAATCATCTGGGAAGGTTCCCAACATCTCCAGGTTGTACCCTTCAGCAATTAAATGAGAAGCTCTGCAGAAAATCAGACATGGGAACTTGCTAAAGATTCCAAGTGATTCAAAAGGCCAAACAATTTAGAACCTTCTGATCTATACTCAGGAATTGTCAGCAATACGAGAATCATACCGTCCTCTGGGCATGAACACAGCCTAGAATTGTTGTCTTCACCTTTCTCATTGTAATTTGCTCCTGGATACATTGGTTAGATTTCTCTTTACTTCCATCCCCCTACCACACACTTTTTACATGTTTTATTCTGTACTGCTTAAGGCTCACAGAACCACCAAACTATTTTCCTGAACTATCTTAATAACTGGGGTTCGATTCAATTCTATCAATGGGAGGCATTGGCAGGTAATTGGAAAATAGGAGAAAGAGAGAAATTACTTTTTGTCTGCTCTGGCTCTGCCAGCACCTGCTCTATTAGCAGAGAACCCAGCAGTGATGGACAGACAGTAGGCTCCCAGTTTCTTGCTCAAGTCATTGTAGTGATAGTGCCAGATGCCAACATACTTGGGGGAGGGGAGTGTCATTTTCTTCCTCTGGAGTCACAGCAGCTTCTTGCAATTCACCTGTACTTTCTACTCTCAAAGGGTCTCTTCTCCTTTCCAACTATTTAGAGATATTTAACAGTATTAAATTCTTCTGAAATAACCTTGATGACCTCAGATTGCATGACTAAACACGAGTGAAGGTAAGGGGGTGCTAAAGCAATGCATCTTCAGTTCCCAAGCCATTATAAGTCATTAGAGAAACAGCTCTTCCTTCTGTCTGGTATACAGCTCTCCTCTCGCCCATTACGTTTCATTCTACCAAGTCCAAGGGCACACAGAACCACTCATAGATACCCCTGCCCTGAACCCAGAATCTTTTCTCTCATGACCAACCATGTTGTGACATTAAGCTGGTCATTTCCTCCTATGCTCTCTCCGTGGTTTTCTTTTAAGAGGCCTCTGATGGCCAGACATTCACAGAGCTCCTGGAAACACTCCCTCTGGAGGCATCCCTCATGTCTTCATCAAAATGCACCTTTCTGAGCTAAGGATGATGTGGCATTTGGAGTCACAGACCTGGGACTCAGCCTAGAGCTTCACCTCATCTCCTTGCTAAGTCTTTCCACACGAGAAGTGATCAAGCGTGGCTTACAAAACATCCACTGGGAGAACACAGAGAACTGACCAAAAAATAATCGTCTCAGCCTCGACTTTACTGTACTGAATCAAATGTCATGTTGGATTGCAGAAATCCATCCTGGTGAGGCTGACAGTGTAATAGAGGAAGCCACGGAGCAGCAGAATACACGGGCAATCACACCTCTAACTCCTCAGAAAGGAAGTAGCCTAAAGGGAAAGCAGTTAAAATGACAACAGAAATACAATCTCTACATAACTAAAAGGGAGAGTGAGAGGGGAAACAAAAAACAACGTATTCCTTTACTTCAGTGTGGGTTGTTACAAGTAGATAGGTAACAGTTTTTTTTTTTTTAATTTTATTTATTTATTTTTTTTGTGAACATACTGTAGAGAGGGGTTACAATTACATGGGCAGGATAATGCGTACATTTCTTACCAAGCATTGCAGCCTCCTCCTTTGTTTACCCTTCACATCCCTTCCCTACCTCCCCCCTACCGCCCCACCACCCAATCCTCCCCCCCCAATGTTGTAAAGCTCGTTTTGGACCTGACAACTTGTACTTCTCATTGTTGCAACAGGTCCACCTGTATCCTTAAACGACTTGTTTTTCCCCATCTCCTCCACAAGTTATACTGACATTAAATATAGTGAAAGCAGGGGTTATACTGTGGGGGAGGGACATACAAAGCAACAAAGAAATAATCTTATAATTGCGTTAGAAACAAATGCATGAAATAAAAAAGCATTAAAATACATATCTAAGGGTTCATTTTCCTAACATCACATAATCTGACCTTTTCCGCTTGACTCATACATATACTAGATATTGCAAATAAGGGAAACCATGGGACCTATGTTTCTTTGAGCCTGGCTTACTTCACTTAATATAATTTTTTCCAAGTTTTTCCATTTCCTAACATATGGGGCAGTGTCATTCTTTCTGATGGAGGCATAGACAGCTTTTATAGAACATTACAGGCTAGAATGGGAATGTAAAGAATGGCAAACTGGTTCCTCCAGGAACCTCTGGTTCTTCCACTCTGGAAAGCTGAGCTCTGGGAACTGGGTTCCTCTGAATACCCCCTGATCCTTCTGCCAATCTGCTTCATTCCATGCCAGCCTGTGTACTATAGGTTGCCTGGCACCTTAAACCATGACCATTAAAACCAATACCTTGAAAACCACATACCCAAACATATGTGTTAAATGAATAAACCAATGCATGCTGCAAAGTATGGCAATAATCCTGATCCCATTGGTTCTCTACACCAAACTCGACTGTGGAACAAACAAGTACTCCTGGGTAGCAAAAGCTGGAGAGAACATTCTAGAGTAATCTCTAACAGTATACGTAATATTATTACCAGGATATTGAACTCTCATGATTAATATAATATGGTAAAATAAAAATATATTTCTGTCTTCTACTCTATTCTTTAAAATGAATTAGTATTTTCTAAACCATAATGCAGTCTCTATTTACTAATGAAAAAGGCTGGTCTTGAGTTTTGTCAGACAGTCAGATCTGGCCAACTCAGATGGTACTACCTGCCAAATTGTTCTCTTGTCCCATCTTGCTTTCCTTGCAGACCAGAGTTTTGGGTTCATCCTGGAATAAATTAAAAGAGGAAGAGATAAACTTTCCTTGATGAGGAGAACTCCCTGGCTACTTCTGCGGAGTCTCCCTGATACTCAAATCTTGCTTTCCTGGATACTTGCCTTGGTCCTTCAGATCCTCTGTGGGGCCCCAGTGGGGTTGTGCACATTTTCCTTACCAGGTAATTGTTCTTCACTTAGTCTCACTATTTCTCAGGATTCTATTCCACCCAGAATCCTTCCTGTTAAAAACCCTATCACTGTTCCAAACATTGGGATGGTTGCTCCTCGAAAGTTCCCAAGTTGGCTTGCTCTGTCAACTCTAAACTTAAGGGGGAAATATTGAAAAGATACTTACATAGTCTTTACGATGCTGCCTTTGGTCTTTGGTGAAGAAAACACGTAGAATCTACATTCTCTCTCTCTCTCCCCCCCCCTCCTCTCTCTCTCTCCTCCACTTTTTGTTCTTCCTCTCCTTCCTTTCTTCCTCCCTCTATCCCTCCTCACTCTCCCTTCTTTCTACCCTCCTTTCAGAGGCTTCAAACAAGCACAGGTCTGCAGCAGACAATTTCTCTACTAAGCATCTTGATCCCAGTGGGTGGTTTCTTCGAAGCTGCCTGTCACTTGGCTTGAGGACAGTAGGGAATGTCTACTCACCATTCTTAGTAGAATTGACCTGCAAGCCTGGACAGAAATGATTCAGAATCCACTGCTGAGTCTCCCATTTCTCCACCTGTATCTACCTTCCTTGTGAACTGGAGAGCTTTCTCAACAACCCCAGAAACTCCTGAGACATGTCCTCTTACACAGCGTTTTGACATTCCACAACTACTAGATTCTGTGGACTCAAGCGACACTCAGGAGCTCAGCTCTGGAGCACCACATCATTCACAGGGACTCCTTTTTACAATAATAGATGGTGACTTAGTAACTGATCAATGGCTACATTCAGGGATTTTTCCATTTTGTCTGCAATTTAGTGTAATAATTAAACTAAAATGTGTATTGATTTTAACTGTGACTCTGCAAATTTCTACATGGCCAAGATACCAAGATACCACTTTTTTCCATTTCTTTCCTTCCTTCTATTTTTCCTTCCTTCCTTCCTTCCTTCCTTCCTTCCTTCCTTCCTTCCTTCCTTCCTTCCTTCCTTCCTTCCTTCCTTTCTTTCTTTCTTCCTTCCTTTCTCTCTCTCTCTCTCTCTCTTTCTCTCTTTCTTTCTTTCTTTCATTCTTCCTTTCTTTTTTTCCTTTTACTTTTTTTGGTCAGTCATGGGCTTGAACTCAGGTCCTGGGTGCTGTCCCTGAGCACTTTTGTTCAAGGCCAGCACTTTACCACTTTGAGCCATAGCTCCACTTCTGGTATTTGAGTGGTCAGTTGAAAATACAAGTTTCACGACTTTTCTGCCCTGGATGGCTTCAAACTGTGATCTTCAGATCTCAGACTTCTGATTAGCTAGGTGAGCCACCAGTACCCGGCCATTTCTTCATGCCTACTCTGACTTGTCATTTTAATCCCTTGGATAAAATATTCACTAGAATGCTCACCTAACAAATCTAAGATAAGCAAGCCTAAGGAGGAAAGTCCATGAGATTCTTATCTCCAATAATAATCACTAAAAAGCCAAGAATGGAGCTATAGCTCAAGTGATAGAGTGCCACCTTGGGTGAAACAGTAAAAGGACATCATCCAGACCCAGTTCAAGTCCCAGTATCAGTAGACACACTCACACACACACACACACACACACACTCATACTCACACACACTCACACACACACTCATACTCACATACACTCACACACACACACACACTCACACACACACACACTCACACACACACACACATACAAAATCTAAAAGAAATTTTAGCTTTGAAGTCATGTCATCTCCTAATTCAAGTGAGTTTATAACATTAGGCATTAGCAGCTTCCCATTTAGCAGTACGTGATCTTAAAATGCAAATCACACTGGAATCTGACTTACTTGATCCTCCAATGTCTTTAGTGAAAGCCTAGATCCCAAAACTAGCCCGCAAGACTCTCATGTGTTTGGCTCCTGCTGATATCCAGACATTTTCCCTCACCGCTCCTTAATTATTACTTGTAGACACACTAGATTCCCATAGACATTCTTGCTTGCTGTTGTTTAGGACCTCCACAAAGATGTGGACTTTACAACAGTGCTTTGTGATAACAGGGGGCAATATCCTTCCCCCGTAGCATCCTTAGCAAGGTCTGAAAACACATTGGTTATAACAATTAGCCTAGGGGTAGGAAGATCTCTATATCTACTAGGTAATGCTAGATCATCACCCATGCTAAACCATCCTACAATCACAACACAACCTCCACAAGTGGTTTTCTTTAAAGTCAATGGCATGAGGCTGAAAACTATTCTTCCCTGACTGCAGTAAGAAGCCTGCTGATCCCCCCCATAGTTGGTCTATCTCCAATGCAGAGTTTCTTTGCAACCTTCTTCTAGCCAGAGCTAGCTAGCAAGACCCAAGTTCCACTCTACCCATGCCTCACTCATCAGTGGATATATTTTTTAAATAAATTGTATAGATTTATGGTCCTACTGCTCTGTGGGGGAGCAGGAGAGTTCTTGATCATCCTGTATTCTGCCAGAGAGGCCACACCCCAAGAGTTGAAGGGCACACAGTGACTGCAACAAAGTAGGTGTCAAAGTAATAAATCACATAGAGGATATATGGGTGTTACTAAGGAGGAGTTGAGCCATATTTTAATTTCTTTCCCTAGCAATTTTCTGTCCCAGAGACAGGAAGAGAGAGACAAACAGACAGAGAGACACAAAGAAGAAAAAGAGGGAGGGAGGAATCAAAGAAGGAAAGGAGTCTGGTAGCTGATTTACAGAAGTGTCAGAGGTTTTCAGATGTGTGAACCAAGAATTTTAATGGTATCACTGATTCTCAAAAGCCCAGGTAATTTGGGAGATGAGTATAGCACAAGACAAAAGTAATTTTACAGTACCAGTAACATGTTCACACAATTGGCAATTCATTCTTCTTCCAACATACCTTTTCAAGTGTACTAATGAGTGGGGGAAAAAGACAAACAGCAGCATTAGGTTCCTCATGAGATGTGCAGAGAAACCACTTAAAGAACATTTGGGGAGAAAGGAAATTACATTTTCGTTAGCACTTGGGCTTGAGTCAGCTCATTTTCTGTAAATTAATGTCAAATCAGTTGCTTGTAGGTGTCAGCTTTCTCAAACACCCCAGATGATTTTGTCCTTTGATTTGGCATTTGCACAGTAAAGATGACATCTTCTTCCTTATTGGCTTAATGATTCAGTCTTCAACTTTGATTGGCTGATAAACATTGAGAGAAAGGCATAACCATATGCAATTGGAATAGTATCTTCATTTGCTGCTTTATGTTATTATTACATTTTATTGTAAAGGTGATTTACAGAGGGGTTAGTTACACGAGTCAGGTAAGGAGGACATTTCCTTTTGAACAGTGTCACCCCATCCCTCATTCTCTTCCTGTTTTTCCCCTCCCATCACCTCTGCCCTCCCCCACAAATTGTATAGTTCATTTCCAGCAGAGTGGATAGTGAATATCACTGCTGAATTTGTTCATCCTTTGTCCACCATTCCTGTGCTTCTTTTCCCCTCTTCAAATCAAATAGACTTATATACAAGACAAAGGGTACAGAACTCAAATACAGGACAAAGACAAAAGGGATTACTTACACATGACTTTTAAGGAAGCTAGATTACTAGATTCCCCAAACCCTGGATCCATAGAAGACAGAGGTGTAAAGAACACATCAGAACAAGAAATGAAAACTACATCTCATTAAAGTGCCCTGAGTGACCCAATTCTCTCTTCAGTCAAGGGGACAGGCTCTATACATGGATGACAGGAGTCTGCCAACATCTCCCATCTCTGCAGCATGGTTATGTGCACTTTGATTTGGTTTTGAGAGGTCTTCATCAGTGTAGTAGAAGCTTTGATGTTTATTGACTTCAGGTATTCATTCTGCACACTGAAAACTTTCCCTCCTTGGAACATCAGCTGTCAGTTGTAACATTAGTATAAACTGGGGGCTACTTTGGCGAATTTAGAAGAACATGGTGCTATTTCCTTTTTTAGGATATACAAGGTTTAATCAAGGAATCTGTGAGTGACTCATCAAGAGCCACGTGGAATTTTGAGCTGTTTATGAACTATTCCTGAACATCCTGTAGCTACCCCCAGGAAGAGAAATGAGAAGAGAGAAGAAGAAGGCAGGGGAGGGGAAGGAAGGAGAGGGGAGAAGAGGAAGAGAAGGGGCAGGGGAAAGGGAAGGGGTTTCCCCTAAGCCAAGAGTTTCATAAAGTGAAATAGCCTTTGACTAAACTCTACTGATTCCTGTAGTTTTACACAACCGAATTATTCCTAATTTAGACCCGCTCCTGGGTGCTGTTCTGAGAAAGTTGGGCTTGGCCTGAGACATGAGGAGATCCATGGTCCTCCCCGGCTGGTGGCCATCTGTGAGGGAGGGGCAAGCTAGCCAAACTGGTTTGCTGATGCTCTTCAGGAGATTTTTTTCTGTTGTTCTTGTCTTCTTTTTCTTGAGCAGGAAGCTTGACATCTACCTGGGCAAAAATTTATTCATATTGAGTTTGCCTTGTTCATGTCTCTATATAGAAATAATGTAAAAATATGAAGTATTTTTGCATATGGTTGTATGCAACTTTCCTTTTTGTGGTAGCATAGAAGGAGGGGGAAGATACTTTTCCACTTGGCAATCAGGTATCCAAGTGAACTTTATCTGGATATCAGACTTCTAGTTCTCAGCCAAAGGTTTTATAGACAGATTCCTTTAGTGACGATTCTTAATTTCACATAAAACTTGGGATGTCCTATTAAATTAGAGATCCTTGCTCCCTCTTTGGAGCTGTAAATCGAATGTGAAGGTAGAAGAGAGACTAGATTGTGTGCCTCTATGTTGAGATGGAAAGATAAAGTATGAATGCTCAAAAAAGAAAAAGCAATGACCACTAAAGTTAGAATTCACATTAGGAAAAATAGGGAGGGATCCCAATGTATTTTCTGTTTTCTAAGAGCATAGGATAGCCACTCTTACATAATGAAACATAACCATTGTGTTATATAGAAAATACAGAGCTGGTAGAGAAAAGACTCCATAAACCAGGACCTGGGCTTTGTAAGAATAATAATAGGTTTGATAAATAATTCTTTGTGAAAACTCTGTAAGTAGTTCTGAGGCATCTGTCAGAGGAAGGAGAGAGGAAGAAATAAAATCAGCCTGGTGAACTTATCTCCTTGAATGCAGAATAAATGCACCTTGCATTTACAGTGGTCAAGGACACAGCAAATAAATAAATAAATGTATTCTTTTCTTTTGATGCTCGCATCTCTACCTTGGTGATTACATTTCAGCCATGGAATCAGATGGCCATGATATTTTCCTAGGTGTTCATGGAGACCCCTTTGAGAGCCCAACATATGTTTTCATATGCATCACTCTTTCTTTACACAGAAGTGTGGCAAGTGTTACACATTTTTATGTTTGGGGATTTACTCCCAATCCTCCTTCTTTCCCCTACTACTATAATTCTTGAGAGCTTGAATATATCAGTAGATAATACTTTTCTTGCAGCCTTATTTTTTTTCTTGGATTCTCAGTAATGTCAGTAATGCTATTACAGTAGTAGTAGTAGTAGTAGTCTTACCTAGTACCTTGTCAGGCAGCTTTGGTAACCAGCTCCCACCCCCTTTTCAATATTTTTTCTGCTTAATTTTCTGTCATTTAATCACGAGGGACAAATGCAGATAACTTCTGATGTATCATTGAATGATAGAAGAAGAATTAGAGTAGAAGGTATTTGACAAAGATAGTAAAAAAAAATTCTTCAGCAGAAACTATTGGTTGAAGAATATTTTTAAAAAATCTCCTTATATTCAGATATACAATCTTTGGGTCTGATCCTCTAACTGTATTTGCCCTTTGCTTTTACATATCACTTCATTTTGGTTAGCATATTACTTTCTGGTAGATTTTCAAATTTTTCTATTAATATTTTTATTTTTGATTAAGTAGATGTATGTGCATATATTTGGGAGAGAGTTTGGGGTGCCCTATAACTGAAGGGAAAATTCCTAAAAGGAACAGCTCTTTGATTGGATCTTTTAAGAATGTGTAGTAATTCAATTAGCAGAGAAGAAATTTGAGCATAAATGTTTGTGAAAATTTTTTTCAATAAGAATTGGCTCAAATGTGAAGACATCATTGAGATTTTATAATAAAACAAATTATATAAGATGAGTGGAGATGAAGAATTGAATTTGGAAAGAAGAGTTCATAGATCTTTGAGAATTAATACTCAAGTTTGCTCCAAGTGTCCTTGGCGAAACTGGAAGGCCCTTGTCTGCTTTTCTCCCTCAGTCTTGAGAAAGTCACCCTTATTTATGTATCTAGGTTGTTTTCTATTATTTTCTGAATATCTTGGATTGTGACATCAGTTCATTTTTTGTGGAGATGACTTATTTTTCCCTGTAATTTCTATCATTTCTAAATGCTACAATGAAATTTATAGATACACATGAATGTTTATATAGTTCTCTTCCTAATCTTTTCTCCCATTTCCTTTTATTAACTTTTTTATGATTTTTCCTCAGGTTTATGTTTTAGGTTTGATTGTAGTATTTGGAACTATTCTTAAAGGCTTCACTGAAGGATGGTCTCTATAAACCACTTGGATAATTAGATGTCTCCCAAAGACATTTATTCTTACCTATTATGATGATTATTTTATTATTATCTCCAATTTCTTACCTCAAAGAATGAATTCTGTTTTCAAATTTTTCTGGATCTAAATAGGAGTGATAGCATGGAGGCATTTATCTTTAAATTCTTCTGTTTGTTTGTTTTGTTTTGTTTTGTTTTTCTGGTTGGTCACAGGGCTTAAACTCAGGGCCTGAGCTCTGTCCCTGAGCTCTTTTTGCTCCAGGCTGGCACTATACCACTTTGAGCCGCAGCACCACTTCCAGTTTTCTCATGGTTAATTGGAGATAAGAGTCTCAAGGACTTTTCTTCCCCTGCTGGCTTTCATCTTTGATCCTCAGATCTCAGCCTCCTGAGTAGCTAGGATTACAGGTGTGAGTCACCGGTGCCTGGCACATGACATTCCTAATTTAAAAAAAAAAAAAAAAGGATTTTTTTACTAATCAGCCTACAAGGTTGGAGCAAACCCCTGAGGCAGTGCTACTCCTGGATATATAAGGCTCAATCTATATTTCCTATGGAGTAATATAGAAAGTCTCCCAGGAACACTTTTTCTCTGATCAGATAAGATTTTCCACTTCCATTTGGGCAAATGAAATACACAGATAGCAGAAAAGGAAAGTCCAAGAGAATTACACAAGGCCTGCTGTCATGTGAAAATGGTAATGTGGTGAAAAGAAACATTGCCCAGTTCATTGCCGACATAGTAACTAGTGAGGCTCATTGTTGCATTAGTTCATCCTTTGTCCTGCCCTTCCCCTTCCTTGGGTCAGAGAAACTTATGTACAAGACAAAGGGTACAGAAAATTGAAAAGAAAATGAGAAATAACTTCAAACAGGACCTAATAAAAACCTCTTATTTCCAATTCTTGGAGCTCATGTTGACATGTTTCATGATATATAGTCATATGCACCTAGCAATGGGGCTATTGTGATCCCCTGCTAAGAATATCCTAGACATATTCTAGGGAAAGAAGGAGAAATGAGGGAAGGAGTGACAGTGTTCATAAAGAAATGTACTCATTACCTTACTTATGTAACTGTAACCCCTCCATTCATCAGCTTTACAATAAAAAATAAATCAAACCAACATACAGTAAAGAAAAATCTAAAAAAAAAAAAGTAAAAGAAAAGAAACACAGCCACCTCTATATTTTCCAAAATGTTTTTTTTTGTGTGTGTTTTTTCTCTTAACAATAAATCTGTGGCTTGGGGGATGTGTTAACTCTCTCCCAGGAAGAGATGAACTGCTCATCAAAATAATCTTTGACAATGCTGTTCTGCATTTCACAAGTGCTTATTTGGCTCTCTCTTAGGTATGGGCCAGAAGAGTACATTAAGCAAATCATTTCCCAGGCCACTCTGTAATCAAAGCTGAAAAGTTACTCCTTATTCTATTCTCCTTTTCAAATTATGTCCAGCCTCTTTATCAGAAGTTTTAGATGAGATTGAATGATGTCATAAACATATTTCAATAATAAACTACAGAAAGAGACTGTAGTAATGAAATTCTAGCAGCACAGAGATGATTCAAATTTGAACATAAATTTTCTGTCATCATCAAATTCTCTGGGAAAATAAAATAACAACAGATTTAGCCATTATATATAGGACCACATTTGAATTATTTCTTTCCTTCTCTATTAGTAGCCCGAAGTTTGTTCCCATTTCTTATTTCTGATCATTTTATAAGGCTTGTTGTATTTGTCTGCATGTTCAAATGGACAGACAAAAATCACTGAGTTGCATCAGATTTCCTAAGTTTGAAGGCCTTGGATGAAGTTAATAGCTTTGTGATAATGGAGAAGTTTCCAACTTGTTTTCTCTGAGATATGTCATCTGTCAAATGGAAATAATAATAATAATTCACCTCACAATGTAATATTTTATATAAGGTACTATAAGTAGCATTCCTTGTTTTGTTTTGTTTTTATTGTGAAAATACCATACAGAGGGGTTACAATTACATGGGCAAGATAATGAGTACATTTCTTATCCTTAAATTTTCAAAAATAGTTCAGTGCCGGGAGCTGGTGGCTCATGCCTGTAATCCTAGCTACTCAGTAGCTGAGATCTGAGGATCATGGTTCAAAGACAGCCTGGACAGGAAAGTCTATGAGACTCTTATCTCCAATAAACCACCTGAAAACTGGAAGTAGTGCTGTGGCTCAAGTGGTAGAGTTCTAGCTTTGAGCTGAATAGCTGAGGGACAGTGCCCTGGCCTAGAGTTTAAGCCCCATGACCAATCTTCAGTCTGGATGCTCTTCAACAGGAATGATTAGAACTGTTTTGTGTTCTTGGAAGCTAATTTGATCAATGCCAACTCTGAATTTGCTCATTTTTATGACACAAATCATTAACAGACTAACTCATGATAGGATTCCCCCCCCCTCACACTCCACACAGCCAAACTGCCAAATCCTGAGAGCCTAGAGCAGCAGTCTAACTACTAACAACTCAGTAAATAGTTCCTTTACTCAGTCTTGTTCATTTAACTCAGTTGGCAGTGTCATCCATTATCCTGTTAGGGTTGGGATGACTACAGTGTGATAAAATTAAAATTACATATTGAATTGTCATGCTCTTATATCTTTATGTTGGTGTGAGGCCAATTATTAATGATGATGTCTTAAATAGTAGACATACTAACAGTAGACTAATCTCCCCGGTAAATTTCTTGATGAATTATTACTCAGTGAATAGTTATTGATTCATCCCACTTACAATTAATTTCCCCATGTTGCTTATTTCATCATGGTATTTTATTTTGCATCCTATTTAAGTGGAGGCTGGGAAGGTAGCTTAGTGGTAGAGCGCTTGCCTCACTTGCATGAGGACCTGAGTTCGATTCCTCAGCACCACATAAGGAGGAAAAATGAAGGTGGTACTGTGGCTCAGGTGGTAGCGCGCTAGCCTTGAGCTGAAGATTTCAATGACAGTGCCCAGGCCCAGAGTTCAAGCCCCACAACAGACAATAAGTAAGTAAATCAATAAAGTATAGGAAAAAATGTACTCATTTTAGTATAATGAGTTAGTGAGTTCTGACAAATGTACAGCAACCAATCTCCATGATCAAGATGAATAGTAGTTTCATCAGCATGAGCTAACATTGCCTTATTCTATTTGGCAGTCCATCTCTCTCTCATTATTCATCCTCAGTAACTGTGAGGTCTACCTTTCTCCTAATGTCATTTAAATGGAATGCTATGTCATAGTGCTTTTGAAGTCTGTATTCTTCATATACCTTAAGGTACTAGAGATTCATCCCTATTTTGCATCTATCAATAGCTTGTGCCGGTTCTTTGCTGAGAAGGCTATATTATTTGTAAATATTACTATTATGTATTTACCTCTTTATATCAACTTGGGTTGCTTTTAGATTTAGTTGGTTGTGAATACAATTATTATAACTATTTGAATATTAAGTTCTATATTGGCATGTATTTTTATTTCTCCTGGGTATATATCTAAGAATGGGATTACTGTGTTTTAAGAGAAGTATATTTTACTCTAGGAGTTACTGGCAAGTAGCCTATACTGGCTGTGTAATTTTGCATTCCCATCAGCAGTAATTTATGATTGATTTTCTGAGTATTTTTCAAATACATAGTTTATTAATTTTCCTTTATATGTTTCATCTATAATACTATTAGATTCACTGAGGCTTGTAGTTTTACCAAATATATTTTTCACTAATTTGAGTTTTGTTCACTTGTCTTCACATATAACTGATTGTTTTCTAGTGTCTTGTTCCTTTTGTGTCTTTCTTTTACTTCTTTGAGTATTTTCATTGTAGTTTTCCCACCTGCTCTCCTTGATGTCTAGAATCTACTCATGTGTTTTATTATCCCCTGTTGATGGTATACACTGATTTTGGTCATTGTGGGATGTTTCTTGGTATGCTTAATATTCTATGTTAACCTACAGTAAGTGGAACTTCATATGTAAGAAACCTGTATATCATAAGTGAAGGGCATGTGTAGAGGCTTTAATATTTGAGTTTTGTTTTGGGAGGAACATGAAGATATCACCACTTGAGGGGCACTGAGGGTAAATAAATGTTAACTAATTGTATTAGCTTGAGTTTGCCATGGCTTCAATTTTTTTTGAGCTCTATTTCCAGCAAAAGAGATGTTTCCTCTGGTCTCTGCTTTATCTTAGGAGCATTAATTTCTATCAGTACAAAACACTAGTGAACACATCAAATACTTACCTTAATTCAGGTTTCTTAGTTTTGTTTGCCAACATGACTAGATGAAAACCTCATTTCTTTTTTTCCTAAAATTCTAAACTTCTGGGTGATAAACTCTAGTTTCACTTACAGTTCTCTTGAGTAATAGTTTATTTCTGTCTTTTGGTTACCCTACAAGTTTTGGGTATTGTTTTATATATTGAAGACATTCATCAGTTTCTTTGCTTGCTATTTCTTTTTGATGTCATACATCATTCCCCCAGAATCATTTTCCTGTATTTTAATGCACATTGGATTTACACTCTATAGATCTGATGGGTAATTTTTGATATCAACTTGACTAGATTGAAGGATGCCTGGTGTCAAGGAATAGAACATGATTAATCGTGATATGAAGAATCATAATATGAAGAAATCTTTAGAATTGTTTTTCAGGATGAGTTTGGACAGGTAAGCTAGAAAAGGCCTAGAATGCAGTAAATTGACCTGAATGAGCAATTCTGGTAGCATCTCAGATCAGAATACTGCTAGGAATGTGGACAGTAGAAGCTGTGCCCATGAAGTCTCAGATGGAAATGAAGACTGAGCTGGCCTCCAGACTTCAGGCTCCTTGTTACCCCATGGCAACATTTGATTGCATTTTGTTCAGGTCCTGGTGCTTTGTGGGAGGCTAAGCTTAAAAGCTGATAGACTCATTTATCTGGTTGAGGAAATGTCAGGGCGGAAAAGCATTTAAGCAGTAGTGTAAGTGTTGCTCCTGTCTTTAGAAAAAAGAAATTTACAGTGGAAATCAAGAACAAAAAGGAGCAGAGAGATTGGAAAAATTAGTTACCCGGCAAGAAAAAGATGGAATGTGAAGATTCACGCAGCTGAGCGAGTCTCACCATCGTTGCTTATAAAAGAATTCAAGTGCTTTGCATTGGGAATAAAAAAAAAAAAGAGGATAATTTCCCTGTAAGAAAAGAGCCAGGGGTGAGGTGGGGTGGAGAATAATGGTCATAAAATTCAATCCATAGCCAAAAATTAAGAAAATTGAGGGCAGGTGGTATTGGGAAGGAAGAGGGAGAATGATGAAAAGGAGTGTCACTCATCAAGATTCACTGAATTCACACATGGCTTTTTTTTTTTTTTTGGGTCCGGTCATGGGGCCTGAACTCTAGGCCTGGGCGCTGTCCCTCAGCTCTTCAGCTCAAGGCTAGCGCTCTACCACTTGAGCCACAGAGCCACTTCCGGCTTTTTTTCTTTTTGCTTATGTGGTGCTGAGGAATCAAACCCAGGGCCTCTGGCATGCAAGGCATGCGCTCTACCACTGAGCCACCTTCCCAGCCCACACATGTCTTTATTAAATGGCAATTCCCTTGTACAACTACTTAAAGAAAAAAAGTTTTTAAAAGAAAGAAAACAGAAGGGATGTGAAGGGTAAACAAAGGAGGAGGCTACAATGCTTGATAAGAAATGTACGCATTATCCTGCCCATGTAATTGTAACCCCTCTGTACAGTATGTTCACAAAAAAATAAAATAAAAATATAAAAAAAAAAGAAAGAAAGAAACAGTCCTGAGATATCCTATCTTCCCAAAACTGTCCAGGAAATCGTTTCCCCAGATTTTTTTTTCAGTGTTCAGTCATCAAGCCATTCATTCACACGGATCCAGGTATAGCTTACAATTAGCACCAGACCTTTTTATTATTCACATAACACTGCGTTTGCAGGCGTACAGAATGCAAGAGGAATGCTATTCTAGGAACTTCCACTGAGCTTTGGATGGAAAGCCTGGAAGAGCAGATAGTGTGTTGTGGGGCTGGCATTACTTGAAGCAGCCTCATTGAGGGAACTGTGTTG
This sequence comes from Dipodomys spectabilis, assembly GCF_019054845.1. Lineage (NCBI taxonomy): Eukaryota > Metazoa > Chordata > Mammalia > Rodentia > Heteromyidae > Dipodomys > Dipodomys spectabilis. The sequence continues at coordinate 110,519 of NW_024871423.1, forward strand.
AAGCGGAGGAAACAAAGCTGGAGCTACTGTGGAGAGAGCTCAGAATGTTGATGTGAGCTTCACACAGCCCTTACTGAGGAAAGCTTCATGCATGCAAAACTAGCCAGGCTCAGTGACCATGAAGACTACCACCAATTAGGCCAGAGGACAAAATGACTACTGCTGTGTCTAGGAGCTCACATCCTGCCATAGTTGTGTCCTGGCTACTAGCTCTAGAGATAGATATAGGATTTAATGCTTGCCCCATTGAGCTTCATTCTTGCATGAAGTTGATCCAATCTATCACCTTTTCATTCCTTCTTATTCCTTCAAGATGCAACTGTGCCTTGGAACTCTGCAGTTTTCTTGTTTGTTTGTAATACAAATATATAGGTGCTCACAAGTGAGGTTTTCTTTGAGGTTTCCAGATGAGGATGTGGGATCTGAACAATAATGGAATCACTAAAATTTGGGCAATTCTTACAGATGGACTGATTGTTCCTCTAAAATAAATGTGAACCTCTGGGGCTCTGGGGAAGAATGCTGCAGTTCATTTCTTACATGTCCACAAAAGACATACGTGTTCAAGGCTTGGTGCTCACAGTGGGAGCTAGGCAGGGATGGCAGAATCTTCAGAGCTGGGTGTTAGGGAGAGGTCTTTCCAGAGCTCACAGTATGCCTCCAAAGCTGGTAGTGGGACCCTGGACCTTTTCTCTTTCCTTTTTAAGCATAGGCATGAGAAAACCATTTTTCTTTCGCCATATACCCCTGCCATATCTTACCATAAAGTCCAAACAATGCAACCAACAGCTCAAAATTGTCTTTTTCTTTTCATATGTTCTTTTAGGTATTTGTTATATTATTGGAAAGTTATTTAATGCAATAGTTTATAATTATGTTAAAGTCTTGTGGACATTGTTTAACTGAATTTTCCCATGTGGAATTTCCCTTTTGTGCTAACTGCATTTTGTGAGTTCACCCCCTGGGTGATATATATACATATATATATACATATATATATCGTGCACATATATATTGTATAAATATACATATATATGTATGAGAATCTTATAAAGTTCTGATTTTATTTAGCAAGGCAGTACAGGAGAGATTGCTTGATGCATTTAGTTCAAGCATTACATGCTGCAGCTGACCCAAGACTCACTAACCAAATCTTAGCTTTCATACAGGAAGGCACAAGGTCCTAAGCATTATTACAACAAATCTGTCATGCAAACAGAATACTATTTGATATGTCCATGCAGGTGAGTGATATAAATGATTCCAGTGATTGTGAATAATTCCAACAATCATCAGTATCTTCAAAGTGTGACAACTTCTGCCAGAGTCTACCACCGACTTTGTGATCATGGTAAGCACGTCACTGTCCAATCTGAGACAAGAGATTCAGATCAGAATAAAAAGCACTCAGAAGAAGAGATGGAGAGAATGTCCCAGTTACAGAATGGGGACATTTACCCACTCATGCACACACATGGTGTGATGGAGCTTGGACAGAGAGACCCTACTTGGTACTAGGTAAATATGTTTGGTATTTGAATGGTATGCTTATCGTCTGGGACCAGCTATATACAGCAAAAAGAATCAATTCTTATTATGTTTTCTAGTTTTTTCCTGTCCTCAGATCCATTTTCTAGCTCCAGGCCCCTCATTAATAAGGATGTTTAGTTTCTAATTATGTTTGTTATGGTATTAAGTCAGATAAAGTTGTTATAAATGTATCTTGCTGGTTTTGCATTCTAAAGATTGCAACTCTAATTCCCGACAGAGTTCAATAATAAATGTTTTCTGATATGTATTGCAACACCACACTGATCTGGAATACATTCATTTGTAACTTGTCATTTGGATGAGTTGGGCTGAAGTTTACTTACATCCTTCTTGTAAAAACATGCATGCTTGAGTAAAGAAATGGTATTATACAGGTTTCATAAAATGATTAGCCACTTCAAAAGAAGAAATAATTTTTAGTTAACATAGATCATATAGTTCAATAGCCAATATGTTCAATACTAATCTTGCTTTTCTATAATGGAAGTCACGTTCAGTAGGTAAAATTTTGTCAAATGGGTTTAGAACTTATATCATCAAGACTTTCTTAATTAAAATGTAAAAACAGAATAATGGAGAGAAAGGGAGGAAGGAAGGAAGGAAAGAAGGAAGGAAGAAATGATACAGGCAGGCAGGCAGGCAGACATAAAAGTTCAGATCCACTCTATTATTGCAATTAGCTGGAGAGCAATAGGAGGTTGGGTTACAACTTTTTTTATAATTTTAAAGAATTATGTTGTGCATACATTCACAGTATTATAAAATGAAAAATAATCCTAGTAATAAATAATTTGTGTATATCTTTAAAGAAGCTAGTTGAGGAGCAACAGGCATACCTATGCAAATCTAACTCTGTAAATTCAAATAGGATGGACCTCTAGGGTCATCTGATTGATCACTTCCTCTTCCATGCCCCTTTCTTCTAGAGTCAAACACCACAGTTGACTTTTCAAAATTCCTTTCATGTGGCAACTTCTCTCAAAATATTTCCTAACCTCAGGTCTCAGTCAGACATTATTCTGTTCTTCCAATGTGTGTGACTTCTGACATAGCACTTCTCACATGGCAAAGAAATAAATAGCTGATTTACATGCTCAGACATTACACCTGTACTTCTCTCCTTGGGGTCATTTAACCTAGCTTGAAGGTAGGAACCGTGAATCTTTTACTATAATTGTAATTGAAACACATAATCTGGTTCATAGTAAGGAGCTGATAAATATGCAGGCACATATGCACTAACTAGAATTTAAAACTCTAGCACTAGAACAAACATGAATTCTAGAAATAAACCAATATTTTATCGGCACATTTTTATTTTATAGTGACACTCAGAGAGAGAGAGAGAGAAAGAGAGAGAACTTATTCCCAATATATTGTCTAAAAACTCATATTCACTTTCTTTCAATAGTCTCAATACTTTAATTAAGTTGGCTGAAAACTTTATAAAATATATATAGTCAAGCATCCTTAGTGAAAACTTTATAAACTATTTACAGTCAAGCACCCTTAATGCTTGAGAGAGATTACACAGGAATAAAAAAGGAGAAAATTAGCTAAAAATAAGGGAAAAGAAAGCAGAGAAATATTTAAATAATTGATATAAAATCAAGATTGACATATTTCTATTAAGTACTTGCAGCAAACCATTTTGGGATTTGACACAAAAAGGAATTTAGTGTGGTTTTTAAATTCAAGGAATTAGAGTTATAACTTTACAATAAAGTAGGAAGACTTCATCTCTGCTAACATGATACCAAGGACTAGACATAGAAAAATGATAAAGGAAACTCACTTCTTTACCCATTGACTTAATAGATGACTGGTAAAAGAAATTACATGGTTATTATTCATGCTCTACTAGTTAATCAATAATTACCATTTAAAAGTCACTAACTAGCCTTTCAGTAACAACACAAAGTTCAGAATGATTTTGGAAGTAGAACATTGAAAATAAAATCAAATAAAAATATCTGGCATGTGGTAGACTCTCTTTTAACTTTTTAGGTAGCATTACTTTGAATTGTCTATTCTGGTTCACCATAGACAGCTTTAATTTAAATCTTTAAATCAGAAATACTAAAAAGAAAAAAGTTAAGAATTCTAATATTCTTGTATGTACTCATATAATGAAAGCGAGTTTCCCTGTTCCTGCTCTGTATCACTGAACCGTGAAGCAGAACAAGGTGTGGAATGTTTATGAAACTCAGAAAATCTGGAACAAAATGATGGCTTCTCATGGTGCAGCTCACTTCCCCCAAGTATCTGCAAAGGTAATAAATGGCTGCCACCTCTCAGTGGTATTGCTGTATACCAGAACCCCAGAACCCGTGCATCTTTGACATAGAGAATTCCCTCTGGCCTAAAAACAATTACTAAAACAGAAAGCTGGATGACTCTCTCCTCATAAATGTTCTCATTGTGTACTTTTCTAAAGAGAGAGGTACAAGAAAAACAGAAAAAGGAAAACTTTTGTTTCATAGCCAGAAAGGGATTAGGTTTCACCTCATATAGACCAATGGTGGAGATATATGGGTAAGAGAAGGAAGGAAATCCGAGTTATGGTGGCTACCCAACTCTAACTCTGATCTAAAATTTTTAAATATATATACATAATATGTCTCTATATAAAGAGATAGATACATATAAACATATAGAGATACATACAAGATACATATATACATATGTAAGTATATACACATATACACATATATGGATAAATACATATAGAGAGACATAAGATACACATATATACACATACATATATGTATCTCTCTATATGTATATGTATCTATCTATGTGTGTATCTATACATATTTCCACAAATATATAAACTCACAAAGATACCCTGATAAATCAAATGTTCTTATTAACTTATATCCAAATATCTTCAAGGATAAACAAAATAGTTACAGATGGGAGTGAGTGATGTGGTAGATTAGCTAGACAGGGAGTTGATCAAGTTAGACCAAAGACAGAGAAAGAGTTCTGAGTGGACCTACATATTTTGGGATTTAAATCTTTAAATCAGAAATACTAAAAAGAAAAAAAGTTCAGAATTCTAATATTGTTGTCTTCCTTTCAGAAAAATCATCCTGACAGCTGGATTTCCTCCAACCCAGCAAGCTTTCAGTGCTTTTCTTGAGATAAATACAATGGTCTCATAGCCCAGAAAGATCTGTCAAGTGAGCTAGCCACAAGAGAACTAACCCTCCCTCAGTCAAGAATTTTTCAACCTGCTTGTATTGTGAACAGAGGTGGATTAACTAATATCCAAATATCTGAGCAGACCTCACAGTATCCAGAATACACAATTATGTAATATGATTCCATTTTGAAGAATTAAGTCAGTTCTGGGATCCAGAAGAAATACAACAGTTAGGCAGAAGGTGAGGAAAGCTCATCACTGAGGATTGCCTTGTATATCCCCAAGGCGCTCATGAACACACAGAAATGAGAGGGCAGAAGGCAAGCCACGTGAGAGAGAGTACGTTTTCTGTTCTTCTGGAAACTCAGACAATCACAGCAGAAGAGCCTACCCTTCATACACCTGGCCCTTCCCTACATAAGCACCAACAGAATGCCTAGAAACCAGTAAAAATTTTCAAGTGGGAGCTGTTCATTAGGTGAAGTGCCGATCCATTCACCTGCAGTGTATCATTGAACTCCAGCAATCATTTTCATGAATTGACATTCTGTTCTTCTTTTTCTTTTCTTTACAAATCATTGTATTGAAACATAGGAATTCATACACTAAGTCTATCTTGATAATAAAGACAGCAGACCTCTGCAGACAGTGCTGTGGATCTCCACCAAGCATGAAGACTCAGCCTCATCAGAGGAGGGGCCATTTGCTGGCAGATCTTCCTTCTCATCCATAAAGACCCAGAGGATGGAGAGGATGATAAGACTGTTCTCTAATGTCTGCTCCCAGGAAGACTGAGGGCAAACTTCCCAGTTTGGAAGCAAACAAACTTTTCTTTCCTACCCTCCTGCCTCCACAAATTTCAATGTGTCTATTTAGCACATATTTCTTTCTTTTTCTTTCTCCTAAGTGCTACAATTTAAGAAGAGATCAAGGAGACAATTTCTGAAGTCAGAGCAGCACTTTTGAAATTAACACTGCTTTAAAATTCCAATATTTTAAAAATAGGGTGTCAGGAAGTAACTGAGAAGCAACTGAGAAGGGAGCATTAGATGCTACTTTTAACTGTGCTCAGCAGGATGAGTTTGAAAACCTTTAGTTTAGCTGGTTTCAATCCTTGGCATGAGGAATTCTGGCATAACTGAGAGTCTCCAGAATTAGAAAAATACAGGATAGGCCCCACCCACCGTGAGATAAGTGGCCAATAATCTGTCTGTACAAGATGTCAGTCAGTGACCAAGGACCCTGGCATTAACCAGGTTTGATGACAAGGTTGGGACATATTCTGTCACATGAAAATTCTTTATAATCAATAGCATAGTGTAAGATGTTTGTGTAAGTGTAGGCAGGGTGCCTGGCTGTTTATCTCTAGAGTGTTGTTTGACTCTGGTAGAATTTTTAAGTATTTTTTTTTCTAACAAAGTAACCAGCAAAAGCACACAGAAACCATCCTTCAAAACGATAAGCAAAATATATTAAAATGCAATTTTTTGCTTTTCTTTACATTTCCTCTGTTAAAGAGAAAAATGCATTGGGAATCTTTGAAATCAAGGAGAGAAGACTGCCTTCCAGTTGGCAATGGAAGCTTTGAGGGAAGAAGCGGACCCTTCTCTTCATGATGTTGTAGTCCTTCAGCATGCCTGTCTAACAGGCATGAAAAATACTAAATATACTGGCTCACACTGCTGAAAGTCACAGAGCTACAATGACTAAAGCTTGGGTTTTTTTTTTTAAGAACACAGTCAGACTAATTTTTTAAACACCTATGCCTTGAGGATGTTATGCAGATTATAAAATACCAAGAGCTATATTTTGAATTTTGAATTTTTATTTTTATTGGAAAGGTGGTGTACAGAGGGGCTACAGTTATGTAAGTCAGGTATTAAATAAGTTTATTTTTAATTTTAATTACAGTTACATAAGTAAGGTAATAAGTAAATTTCTTGTCGACCTTGTTACCCCTTCCCTCATTTCTCTCCTACTTTCCCTCCCCTAACCCTCCTCCAAGTTGTACAGATTATTTCCAACATACTGTCTTATGAATATCACTGTTGCATTGGTTCCCACTTGTCCTTTATATCACCATTCTGTCCCCTTCCCTTCCCTAATTCAGATAAACAAATACACAATACCATCGTACCAAAAATCATATTAAGTGAAATAAGCCAGACCCAAAAAACATAGGTCCCATGGTTTCTCTTATTTGCAATAATTAGTATATGTCTAGGGTAATCTTCGCAGATGAGCAGAACAGCTCAATATATGTACATATGACCATATAAGATGATGCTAAGTGACAAGAACTCCAAGACAGGGACACAAGAGGCTATACTTCGTTGTTGTTGTTGTTGCTGTTGCTGTTGCTGTTGTTAATGTACTATGTGATTTCTTGTTTCTTTTGTATGTTCTTTCCCCTATGGTATATCTCTTGCTGCCACTGTTTTAAGGGTCAACTCTTCCCTCATTTACTCCTAGCTTATTCCCTCTGACTCCTCTCCCCTACAAGTTGTATAGTTCATTTGCAACATAGTGTCTAGTGAGTATCATTGCTACATTTGTTCACCCTTTGTTGGACCATTTCTGTGCAAGCCCTTAAGGGTAAGGAGATAGACTGATAAACTGATAAGCTTTCATACAAGAAAAAAAAAATACAGAGGTCAAAAACAGTGACAAAGGGGAAATAAAACATAAAAAGTGAAATAAAAAACCATAAAAATTCACACAGAGACCAAAAGAGGATACTCTTAAGAGAGGATCACAAATGAACATTCTAGCCACAGAAGCTGTCCTTTGACTGATACTTCATCTCTGCTTTCCAAACTTTGGTATATCCTAAATTGCTCCTTCATATTACTACCTGATGATTACTAATGATCAAATGTCCAGATGCATAAAAATCTTTAAAGCACTATGGCCAATATTATCATGATTTTTGAAATTTATAACATTCTGATATGTATATATATATATATATATATATGTTCATATATATGTATATATATGTACATATCCATTAGGAAATGATTGCTACCATCTAGTCATTTAACAAATCCATCACCTTATATAGCTGAGCTTTGGGATGAGAGCATCTATGATAATCTTAGTACATTTCAATTACACACTACAATATTGTTTTCTAAAGTCACCATGCCATGCGTGAGGTTCCCCAGAAATCATTCATCATCCGTAAGTCAAACTTTGTCCTCTTTGCCCAACATTTTTCTATTTCCCCCAAGGCCTCACAAGGATCGTTTTCCTCTCTGCTTCTGTAAGTTGGCCTTATTAGATTTCACAAGTGAAGACAGGACCACAAGTGAAGAGGCAGGCCATATAGTATTTCTAGGTCTTCCTTGTTTTATTCTACACAATGTCTTTCAGGCTCAAGTATGTTGTCACAAATGAGAGGACTGTCTTTTGCTGAAGAGAATTGAAAGGGTATAAATATCTAATAAAAATAATGAGATATCTAGTTCTATTCCTTTGACAATGGGTCGATTGCATAGTTTGACACATGAATAATGCTGTAATAAACATGGGAAAGTAGTTTTTGTGTAACAAACAGTTCCCTTTTCTTTAGATATATTCAAAAATTGATAGATTATATGAAAGTTATTTTTAAATATTTGAGGAACTTTTTTGCAGTTTTCTGCGATAGCTGTAACAATATGCATTTCTACAAAAAAAAATATCAGGTCTTTTTTTTAATTTCACTTTTCTTTACAGGACTGGATATTTTGAGGAAAATAGAGTGCTGTTGCTCAAATGGAAAGAAATTTGATTTATGTATGAGGAACAATTTCTGTAGATGTCATTTATGACATAACAACAGTTCACCAAATTATATTGGAGATTGGAGATTTGCTAAAGTTATGAAACACGTTACACCTTATAAAGTCTCTCTGTGTGTGATATCAGTTATAATGTCCCTTCTCTCAGTTATTTGTAAGTTTTCTTCCTCCTTTTTAGCCTCGCAAATAATTTGCCAAAGTTTTCTTCTAAAAATGTACTTCATTTCCTTGATATTTTGTATCATTTTCTAGTAACTATTTCATGTTTCAATTCTGATCTCTATTATTTCTTCCTTTTACAAATTTTGGCTAAGTTCTTTTCCTTTTACCTTGAAGTGTAAAATAAGGGCATTTATTTGAGACCTGGTTGCTCTGTTAATGTGACCACTTATCACTGCAAACTTGCCTTATATTCTGGTGTCTTATATTTCTTTCATTTTGATGAGGTATTTGTTCCCTTTCTTACTTATTCTTTCACCCTCTAGTGTTCAGCAGTTTGTTATTTAGAGTCCAGGTGTTTGGGAATTTTTCATTTCTATTTATTTATTTATTTGTCTTTTTTTACTGAGCTCTAATTTGAAATGATTATGCTTGGAAAAGATGCTGGATATGATTTTAGTCTTTTTAAACTTAATGACTTAAATATTTAGGCCACTACTTGCATATAATAAGTATTTCCATTTAATTTCAGCAAAGGTATATCTTCAAGGCTCTAGTAAGGCTCTTTTTATGTAGATTATACACTAGATCTTTCAACCTAAGTAATTTTTCTGGTTGAAATAAATGACCCATTTATATTTAAAGCAACCATTGATAGATTATGTTTCCAATCACTATACATCAAATATTTTCTGATTTGTATATTCTTTGTTCTTTCTCTCTTGGATGGAAGACTGCCACGTGAGGTTGACAGAAAATGAGGAATTGACTCAGCCAAGTTGAGGGTTCACAGAGTCAGGGAAGCTCTTAGTAACCTCACTCCATGAACTACTGAGAGCAGTTTCATGCGTTTCTGAGGGACACTTCAGAAAACTGACACTCAGCTTTGCTGGTTGAGAGCTGAGATTTCATGACTTCCACAGATCAGTCTATATTAGTTTTTCATTAGCAACCTGAACCCAAGCAAGCCTACAGACGGAGCCACACCACAGAGGCTTAGTGAATAGTACAGAGACCGCCAGAGAAGTAGACTTGGAAGAGAATGGATTAGACACAGAGAAGTTGAAAATTCAAAGCAGGAGAGGATCTCAGGCAGTGAAGGGCCTAGAGGTTGGTGACTTCCTGTTGATGGCTTAAACAAGCGCAGCATCTTACAGCAGTGTGGTGGCTTTGGGAGCTTGATGCCAACTGAAGCTAAGAGCTCTAAGCACAGGACCTGGTTCTTAGCTGGTACCTTCCAGACTTACCCTTGCCACAAGGTGACAAGCTGCTGGCCGAGATCAGAAAGAACTGAAATCTACAGATGAAGCTTGTGAACCTCTCGGTTCTCTATCATGGCTTCAGAACTCAGAGAGTCATTTGTTATCCCCACTATCAGGCACATTAGGGAAACAGCCCATGGGTAGGTAGCCTATTTTCTTCCACAGTTGACACAAATAAGGGGAGCTGTGCAGCAAGTAGGACATCGACTGGTCCACAGACCAAAAAACCTTGTGTGACCAGCAACGTTTCCCAGTACACAAAGAAGGAAAGCTTCTAGGGTGGAATTAACACAGAAGCAGATACTGACCCTTCACCAGCTTCACCCTTAACGCATACAACACCAGCTCAATCACAGGGAAACACAAGAGACCTCAGGTGCTCCTCTACCAAAGTAAGGCTGAAGTGCCAGGCCTGGCACCTTTAGGATCATGTGGGAAGAAATCTGACCATTATTTCTCCCCTAATACAGCCAGAGGAAATTTCACTGCACCCATTCCAGGGAACAATTCTGCATTTGCATTGCAAACACTTAGACTTCAACACTGAAAATGGTTAAAATACTCAGCAAATTGACTCATATATATATAGATATTAATTGAACAATAATATGATGAAACCAGGCAGCATAACACCTCCAAAAATCAATGACTCCATAGCCATACATGCTAAGCATAGGCAAAAAAAGAACTCAAAAGTGTGGTTGTAAGAATAATCAACAAAATGGAAGAGAACATATATAGAAAACTGAAGGAATTCAAAGAAGATGCAAAGAAATAGCTGCAGAAACTCAAAGAAAATATGAATGAAACAGTTGAAAGAAGGAAAACAATTCTGGCTATAAAGAAGGAATTCAATATAGATACAGAAATCCTAAAAAAAAAATCAAATTGAAAGTCAGGAAGAACAAAGCTCAGAAAGTAGGTAACACAAGTCCTGGAAAGTCTCTACAGTACACAGGATCAAATTAAAGACAGGATATTAGGGCTAGAGAGCAATGCAGTCAATGAAGAACTAAGGGAAAATAACGTGAAACTTCTGGGCTATAATTCAGAGACCAAACTTAAGAATAATGGGCATAGGGGAAGAATAGAAAACATATTTCATCAAATAATAGGCAAATTTTTCCAAAATATTGAGAAAAATCATCCATTCAGGTACAGAACAGCTTTAGGAAACCCAAACATATCAGACTAGAAAAGAATCTACCCAGGACACATTATAGATAAAACATTAAGAATACAGAAGAAAGAAAGAATACTAAAAGCAGTAAAGTACCAAGTCTATCATAAATCCTTACAGGGAAAGAGGACATGCTATATGTGAAGCGATCAAAGTAAACAACAGCCAACCTAGATCAAGCTGCCTAGCAATTCATGACTGGGAACGAACAAAACAACTTCCACGATAAACAAAATAAAAGTAACTTATAACCACTAAATCAACTCTACAGAAGATACACAAAAGAAGCCTACACACATAAGAAAAAGATAAACACAACCATAAAAGAGGGGGAAAAATAAATCCTAGTAAATGAGTAGATAAGCATATGGAGACTCAGAAAGAGCTAAATATTCAACAACAAAAGGGCAGGAATTACTACATACTTTTCAATAACACTGAATGTGACTGTTCTCAGTTCCAACCAAATGACAAGTTGGATTAAGAAACATGACCCAACCATTTGTTGCCTGTAAGAGGTGCATCTTACTGACAAAATCAAACATTGGCTTATTGTAATGTGGTGGGAAAAGTTCTACCAGGCAAATGGATCCTGAAAGCAGGCAGCTATAGTCATAGCTGATGGAGTTCAAACCAAAACCAATAAGAAAAGAAAAATGGTCACTTCCTATCAATAAAGGAAATGACCTCTTAAGGTGAAATAACTATTGCTAACATCTTTGCAGCAAATGTCAGTGCCCCCAATTTTATTAAACAACACTACCGGACTTAAAAGTATAGACTGGTCATCTCATTATCATTCTTTAGAGAATTATAAAAGTCAATCCTTACCTTCACATGGATACACAAAACACTCTGAAGAGCCAAAGCAATCTTGAGCAAAATAAAAAGCAATACTAGAAGTATTACAATATCATAATTTAAATTGTACTACATAGCCATATTAAAAAATATCTGCATGGTCTGGCACAAAAACGGACATGAACAGTACTAGAGAATTTGAGGATAGAAAAATAGATATGCATTAATTAAATATTTTTCGAACTGTTATTTTAACTTCTTTCATTTTTTATGCCACTGAGTTTAAACTCAGGCCTTTGTAATTGCTAGACCAGTAGTCTATCACTTGAGCTACCTCCAGCCTCTTTTGAATTGTATTAACTGGCTTGTTTTTGATGGATTCTTTGTGGTACATGTGACTCTCACTCAATTAAGATTTTTTTGTGTCCTTCGGTTAGCTATTAATTTTTAATTAATTTTTATGGTACATGCTTGCTATTGTCAATTATGTATGATCTGTGGCCACATCAAGGAAGATTTTACATTAAAATAACATTGAAAAATTAGTAGCTAGAGACATGGCTTAAGTGGTAAAATACTTGCCTATCAAGTAGCTCAAAAGTGGATAACAGTGACAGATGTTAAAAATGAACTAACACTTTATGTCTATGAATAAATTATCATGTGGTCTGAAGGTCTTGTCTATAACATGTTTTTAAGTTTCTCTATGAGAACAAAATTAACCATAATGCTCTATGCCTCTAATTTATGATGATGGGGCTATTACATACTGGTGTGCTTTTGTATATCAGCATTGGAATATTTTCTCCTTCATGCATGTCTGTGTTAGTGAAGGCAATAGATAATTATAAACACTTTTTTAATGTGATATTTTGTGTTAAACATCTTCCTAAGAGCTTGCAAATGTGGCTGTTACCAACTTTCATGCTATTCACACAATTAGACAAGAGCTACATTTAAATCTAATTTGTATTTATTTCCACATCCTTTAGGATGTGGCCACTAACTCTAACAGAAATAATAATAACAATAATGGCATCTACTCTAAAATGTTACTGGGAAAATTAAACAATGCATATAGAGAACTAGACCAATATGTATTTATAAGTAATCTTTTGTTGTAGTTATGACAACTTGGTATTCAACATAGAAGAATAAAAAAGGAGATGGAGATGACTGCTATTTATTAAGGATCTACTCCTGTGAGTCATACAGATTATTGTAAGTCATCTTATTCAATCATATCAATGGTACATCAGGTTGGCATTATTGTGCTTTTCTAATAGATACAGCAAATGTGGTTCTGATTGCTATATTTAACTTGCCATAAACTTACCCAGCTTGTAAGTGGCAGATACAAGACTGGAAAGAAAAAAAAAATGTATCCATTTTGAGTAAGATAGATGAATTATTCCTCTCATTTGGAAATCAATTTGTTGGAGTGAAAATGAAAGAAGGATTATGCATATCTATAATCATTTAGCAGACTTCATTAAGCACCTACTTCAGTTGCCAGAAACTTTACCAGAAATCTTATAAGCTAGAGCTTGATCTCTGTCCTCCAAATCCTCAGAGTCTGGAAAATAAATAGCACCCTTGAGCTGACCCCAAGACATCTTTTCTACCCAGGCAGAGGGAGGTACTCACACAAGCTTGTGTAAATGCACACTGTCACCTGCATAGCCAAATCAGCCTGTCAGCCATCCAGCATCAGACTTGATCGCACAGCTGACATCTGCATCTCATATTAATCACAGTGCCCTGAGTTGGCCAGACATGCAAAGAGTCACACAAGGAAGCAGCAAAACAGCTCCATCTCCTGTGTGGTCCTTCTGTCTGTCTATCTGAAATGCATCAGCCTCAGTCAAATGACACTGATATAGTCTGGAGAGAAAAGCCACCAGCAGAGGAGACAGGGACAATATCCAGAAACATGTTAGATGTGCTTTCATAGTGCTGGACATATTTGTACTGAGGAATCACGTATGTAATAATACTTGTGAAATATAACCTCCTATTCCTGCCACCCATACGAACTATTCTAGCATATTTTCCTGGAGAATCTGGAGTATGTATACTCCAGATTGAATATATTACAGAAAACAACCAAGTTAAGAAGCAGTTTTTGCTCTGTATAAAAATAAGTCATTTCTTAGAGTTGTCCTCAGTCCAATTTGACTCTTGCTTTCTTAGGCTTCCTTCTGTCCTAGCCCTTTACCGTCTTCCTTACATATAGAGGTTCCATTAAGCTGCAAGCATCTAGATCATTCCTTCCTTTTTTTTTTTAATTTAATTTTATTTTATTTGTGAACATACTGTACAGAGGGGTTACAATTACATGGGCAGGATAATGCGTACATTTCTTACCAAGCATTGCAGCCTCCTCCTTTGGTTTACCCTTCACATCCCTTCCCAGCCTCCCCCCTCCCCCCCAATCCCAATCCTTCTCCTTCCCCCCCTTCCCCCCCCCCGCCCCCCGCACCAACATTGTAAAGCTTGTTTTCCACATGACAACTTGTACTTCTCATTGTTGCAACAGGTCCACCTGTATCCTTAAAGAACTGGTTTTTCCCCATCTCCTCCACAAGTTATACTGACATCAAATATAGTGAAAGCAGGGGTTATACTGTGGGGGAGGGACATACAAAGCAACAAAGAGATAATCTTATAAATGCGTTAGAAACACATGCATGAAAGAAAAAAACATTAAAATACATATCTAAGGGTTCATTTTCCTGACTTCACATTATCTGACCTTTTCCGCTTGACTCATACATATACTAAATATTGCAAATAAGGGAAACCATGGGACCTATGTTTCTTTGGGCCTGGCTTACTTCACTTAATATAATTTTTTCCAAGTCTTTCCATTTCCTAACAAATGGGGCAGTGTCATTCTTTCTGATGGAGGCATAGAATTCCATTGTGTATATACACCACATTTTCTTGATCCATTCATCTACTGAGGGGCATCTGGGTTGGTTCCATATCTTAGCTATGGTAAATAATGCTGCAATAAACATTGTTGTGCTGGTAGCTTTAGTGTGGTCTTGTTTGTAAACATTTGGGTAAATGCCCAAAAGTGGGATTGCTGGGTCATAGGGGAGTTCTATGTGAAGT
The DNA here is from genome assembly GCF_019054845.1 of Dipodomys spectabilis. Lineage (NCBI taxonomy): Eukaryota > Metazoa > Chordata > Mammalia > Rodentia > Heteromyidae > Dipodomys > Dipodomys spectabilis. Next base: position 125,525 of record NW_024871423.1, read on the forward strand.
CTTTTGAGGAACCTCCATACTGCTTTCCAAAGTGGTTGAACAAGTTTACATTCCCACCAACAATGAAGTAAGGTTCCTTTCTGTCCACATCCCCTCCAGCATCTGTTGTTGTTAGAGTTCTTGATTTTTGCCGTTCTAACTGGGGTGAGGTGATATCTCAATGTTGTTTTGATTTGCATTTCTTTTATGGCTAGGGATGTTGAACATTTCTTCATGTGTCTATTGGCCATCCTTCTTTCTTCTTCAGAGAAGTTTCTCTTTAAGTCTTTCGCCCACTTATTTATTGGGCAGTTGTTTCTTTGAGGATTTGTTGTTGGGGGGTTTAACTTTTTGAGTTCCAAGTATATTTTAGATATGAGACCCTTGTCCGTTGTATGGCTAGTAAAGATCTTCTCCCAATCTGTGGGCTTTCTATTGATCTTGCCCTGCAGAAGCTCTGCAACTTTATGCGATCCCATTTGTCCAACCTTTCTTTGATTTGTTGTATTTCCGGGTCTCTATTCAAAAAATTTCGGCCTGAGTCAAGGAGACCTAGGGTTTCTCCTATTCCATCCTGTAATGTTTTCAGAGTGTCTGCTTTCACTTCAAGGTCTTTGATCCATTTGGAGTTGATTCTGGTACAGGGTGATATATAAGGATCTAGCTTTAGTTTTCTACATGTAGTTAACCAATTTTGCCAGCACCATTTACTGAAGAGGCTGTCTTTCTTCCATTCTACTGTTTTAGCTCCCTTATCAAAGATTACATGGCTATAGGTCTGTAGGTTCATTTCTGGGTTTTCAATTCTATTCCATTGGTCCTGAGGTCTGTTCTTATGCCAATACCAAGCTGTTTTGATTACTATGGCTTTATAGTAGAGTTTGAAATTTGGTATTGATATTCCTCCAGCAGTGTTCTTTCCGTTGAGGAGCGTTTTTGCTATTCGGGGTCTTTTATTGTTCCATATGAATTTTTGGATTGCCTCTTCTATTTCCTTGAAGAATGAGGTTGGAATTTTGATAGGTATTGCATTGAATTTGTAGATAGCCTTGGGAAGTATTGCCATTTTCACGATGTTAATCTTTCCAATCCAGGAGCATGGGAGGCTTTGCCATTTTTTTAGTTCTGTGTTGATTTCCTTTTTCAAGATTTTAAAGTTTTCATCATAGAGGTCCTTCACTTCTTTAGTTAAATTAATTCCTAGGTATTTTATTTTTTGTGGGGCTATTACAAATGGAGTTGCTTTCCTAATTTCAGCCACACTTTTCTCATTGTTGGCATACAGAAAAGCCATTGATTTTGGGGGGTTAATTTTATAACCTGCTACTTTGCCAAAGTTTTGAATCAGCTTGAGTAATTTGGGAGTGGAGTCTATGGGATTCTTTAAATACAAGATCATGTCATCTGCAAAGAGGGAGAGTTTTTTTTCTTCTTTCCCTATTTGGATCCCCTTTATGTCTGCATCTTGTCTTATTGCTGTAGCTAGGCATTCTAATACTAGATTGAAGAGAAGTGGAGAGAGTGGGCATCCTTGTCTTGTTCCTGAGTTAAGAGGAAATGGCTTTAGTTTTTCACCATTGAGTATAATGCTAGCTGTAGGTTTGTCATATACAGCCTTTATTGTATTGAGGAATGTTCCATGGATTCCTAATTTTTCCAAAACCTTCATCATGAAGGGGTATTGGATCTTGTTGAATGCTTTTTCTGCATCTATTGAGATAACCATGTGGTTCTTATTCTTGCTCCTGTTGATGTGATGAATAATATTAATTGATTTGCGTATATTGAACCAGCTTTGCATCTCTGAAATGAATCCTGTTTGATCGTGGTGTATGATTTTTTGGATGAATTGTTGAAGTCGATTGGCCAAAATTTTGTTGAGAAGTTTTGCATCAATGTTCATCAAAGAAATGGGTCTATAGTTCTCTTTCTTTGATGAGTCCCTGCCTGGTTTTGGGATGAAGGTTATGATGGCTTCATAGAATGTGTTCAGTAGTGAGCTTTCTCTTTCAATTTCATTGAAGAGTTGGAGGAGTATTGGTGTGAGCTCTGCTTTGAAGGCCTTGTAAAATTCCGCGGTAAAACCATCTGGTCCTGGACTTTTCTTAGCTGGGAGGTCTCTTAATGCTCTTTCTATTTCAGTGCTTGATATGGGCCTGTTAAGATAGTTTAACTCATCTTGGTTTAGTTTTGGCATGTCAATATTTGCTAGGAAAAGGTCCATTTCTGTCAAGTTCTCAAACTTATTAGCATAGAGTTTTGAGAAGTATTCCCTTATAATGTTCTGAATCTTGGTTGTTTCCGTGGTGATGTTTCCATTCTCATCTCTGAGTTTATTAATTTGGGTGTGTTCTCTTCTTTTTCTGATAAGATTTGCTAAGGGTCTGTCAATTTTGTTAAGTTTTTCGAAGAACCAACTCTTTGTTTTGTTGATTCTTTCTATAGTTATTTTGGATTCTAATTCATTTAATTCTGATTTAATTTTGATTATTTCTTTCCGTCTACCAGATTGGGGTTTATCTTGCTGCTCTTTTTCAAGGAGGTTTAGATGTGTCATTAAATTGTTAGTTTCAGATCTCTCCAATTTGTTGATGTAGGAGCTCAGAGCTATAAACTTGCCTCTGAGTACTGCCTTTGCTGTGTCCCAGAGGAGCTGGTAATTTGTGTGTTCATTTTTGTTGAATAGCATGAACATTTTAATGTCCTTTCTATTCTCTTCCATGACCCACTCATGATTCAGCAGTGTGTTGTTCAGCCTCCATGTGATGCTGGACTTTCTTTGGTGGCTTTTGGTGTTGAGTTCTAATTTTATTCCCTTGTGGTCAGAGAGGATGCAAGGTATAACTTCAATGTTTCTGAATTTAGACAAGTTTGCTTTGTGGCCTAAAATGTGGTCTATTTTAGAAAATGTTCCATGTGCTGCTGAGAAAAACGTGTATTCTGATGCTGCTGGGTGAAATGTTCAGTAGATATCTGTTAAGTCTAGTTGATCTATGCAGCTGTTTAGATCTGCGGTTTCTCTGTTGAGTTTTTGCCAGGTTGATCTATCTAGTGGGGAGAGTGGTGTGTTAAAATCCCCAACAATTAATGTCTTTGCATCTATATGGGATTTGAGGGAAAGTAGTGTTTCTTTGATAAATTTGGGTGCTCCATTGTTTGGCGATTAGATATTTAGAATTGTAATATCCTCCTGAAGTAGAGATCCTTTAATTAGTATGTAGTGACTTTCTTTATCTCTTCTCACAAATTTTAATTTGAAGTCTATTTTATCTGATATTAGGATTGCAACACCCGCCTGTTTATGGGGTCCGTTTGCTTGGTAGATTTTGTTCCAGCCTTTAACATTGAAAATGTGTTTGTTTTTACATGCAAGATGTGACTCCTGCAGGCAGCAGATAGAAGGGTCTTGTTTTTTAACCCAAGTAGACAGTCTATGTCGCTTAATTGGAGAGTTCAGTCCGTTAACGTTAAGAGATAGGACTGAGAGGTATTTGGGAGTTCCTGCCATGTTACCCACCTTCTTGGGGGCTGTAAAAACTGGATTGTTCCTATGGTTCTTGGATTCTCAGTTTGGGTGCAGTTTCTTGGCCTTTATTGCTGTCTTGTTGGTTTTCTATGTGTAGGACATCTTTAAGAATCTTTTGTAGGGCTGGTTTGGTGGAGATATATTGTTTCAATTTTTCTTTGCTATGGAAGGTTTTTATTTGGCCTTCAGTTATGAAGGAGAGTTTAGCTGGGTACAATATTCTTGGTTGATAGTTTTTTGTTTTTAGGGCATGGCATACATCATTCCAGGCTCTTCTTGCTTTGATTGTCTCTGCTGAGAAATCTGAGGTGATTCTAATTGGTTTCCCTTTATAGGTGATTACCCTTTATCCTTGACAGCTTTAAGGATCTTTTCCTTGTTCTGAGTTGATCCTGTGTGGATTATAATGTGACGGTGGGATGTCCTATTCTGGTCTGGTCTATTTGGGGTTCTAAAAGCTTCTTGTATCTGAATAGGCCTATCTTTTTGTATGTTTGGGAAGTTCTCTGCTAGGATCCTGTTAAACAAATTTCCTAGACCATTAACTTCTGTTTCTAGGTGTTCCTCTACATCCATGATCCTTAGATTAGGCCTTCTGATGGTGTCTTCCAGGTGTTGGATAGAGCTATCATATTTCTTGGACTTGTCTTGGATGGTTGTATGTTCTTTCTCTATAATATCTAGGCTGTCTTCAATCCCTGAGATTCGATCTTCTGCATGGTCTAACCTGCTGTCAAGACTCTCTACTTTGTTTTTTATCTCTTTTCCTTCTAATTGGTCAGCTTTGATGGCTTCAAGTTCTTTGTTGAAGCTCTGTTTTAGGTCTTGTATGAATTTCTTTACTTCCTTAATTTGGTGTTCAGTGTTTGTTTTCAAATCACTTAGTTGATTGGTTATGGTTTCTTTGGACTCCCATTCCTTCTGTTGGGTTCCATTCTGCATTCCCTTTGTGGTCTCCCTGACTTCCTTCAGCTTTTTGTTAATGGATTTCATGAATGCCTTTAGTGATCTTTGTGTATTCTCTACCTGGTCTCTCAATTCCTGTATTACTCTTTGATTAGCTTCCTCCCGTTCGTGGGATTCCTGTAGTTCTCTTTCCTCCCGTTCGTGGGATTCCTGCAGTTCTCTTTGAGTGTTCTCAGCCTGCTCGTGCCATTCCTCCCTTTCTCTTTGAGTATTCTCAAGTTGTTCACGCAAATCCTGTATCAGTTTTTGAGTAGCTTCCTCATGCTTATGATATTCCTGTATAAGCTTTTGGGATGCCTCCTCTCTCTCCCTTTCACGCTAATACAGAGTCCTTCGTAATTTGTCAAACTTCTCATTTATCATGTTTGCCAGCAGTGTTTGTAGAGCTATTTGGGAACTCTCCTCTGGATTATTCATTATCTGTTCTGACCCCTGATTGTCAAGATTGGGAATTGAGATATCCGGATTTGCCATTTTTCTTGTGTTTTTCCGGCTTACTCTGCCCATTTGAGATGAAGATAGCACCAGTTTTGTGCTAGAACACTATCTTAAGGCAACCATCAACCAAAGTTTGCATTTGTACAGTCAATAGTCTACAGATACAATCTAGTTCAACAGACACATTTATTCAACATCAAACAACTATATGTTAATGGGCTTCGAACCGCAGAGAAGAATTTGGAAAACCAGAAATTATTAGGGTTAGGGAGAGATGTGGGTAAAAAATAGGAATAGATTGGTGTGGGGAGGCACAGGGAGAGTTAACTATGTCCTAATCCCAATGCAGGAAATAGGTTGGGTAGGATGCAAGTAGAGAGAGAGAGAAAAAGAAGAAAGGGAAAGGGAAATGAAAAGAGACCAGAAAAAAATAGAAACGTAAAAATTAATATTATTATGGAGTATAAAAGACCATCTATTTAGAGAGGAATGTGAGTATATTAAGAGAAGGGAAGGGACATAGAGGAGAAGTGAAAAACTTAAAAATAAATGCCTAAAATATTATATAGGTATAAAGAGGTAGTACTGCTATTAAGGAATTTAAGTCTTAGAGGTTTTGAATTGAGTAATAAAGTTGTGGATTAAGTGTGTACACAATGGGGGATAGGGTCTACTAGTTAACTACGGGTTTATCTGAGGATTTGCAGGACAAGAGTTAAGTCACATAAAGAAGATCAAAAGAGAGGAAAAGGTGGAAAGGATAAGAAAGGGAGAAAAAAAGATCAGAAGTTCAGTAGAGCTAGACAAAAAACAAAAAGATAGTTAAGAAAGAAAGAAAAAGAGAAAGAAGACAAGAAAAGAAAGGAAAACGCACATTCACGTATTCCTAAAATAAAAATTATAAGAGGAAAAAAAAGTTACTGGAAAACAATTATTTTTTCAAAAAAGGCAAAAATTAAAGATTAATAAAATTTTTAGAAAAGGAAAAAAAAATTATATACATATAAGGTACCAAAAAAAAAAGAAAAAAAAAAGTTCTTTGATTTTTTATTTTTTTATTTTTTGGGGAGGGGTGGGAAGAATCCTGTATCTCCCTTTTGTCTGTAACCAGAGTCTGGTTGGAGTCTCTGGTCAGCTTGAGGTCCTGTGGCTTGATTGGTTTCTTAAGTCAGTTTGTTCGAACAGGCAGAAAAATGCTCTGCTTTACCCAAGATTTTGAGATCCCCCTCCCAGATTAGTTTAATGGAAGGGTGATCTGCTTTGAGAATCACAAAAGAGGGGGATGCAGTGGTGAGGCTAGGTTCTGGGTAGAGTTGAGGCCTTTCAACAATCAGTAGCTTTTCCCTGGGGCTATTTTTTGAAAAAACTCACAGAGCCCAGCCTGAAGCCATTCTCAGGGTTTCTGTTTTTCAATTGATTGTAGAGGATGCTAGAGAGAGGGGCAGCCTCTGGCTCTGGTTACCCAGTGAGGAAAGCCACTCCAATGGCTGGCGCCTGAGCTAGGTGACTTTTCCCTGGATGGAGCTGAGTCTGGCAGGTCACTTCGCCGTTAAGTTCTTGTGACCTGCTAAATGACTCGTTTTATTCCAAGGCCTGAGTTGGAGCTGGCAGTTCCTCCAAGCTTTGTCGGTATCCAAGATGGAGATCACCGGTGCTGGGGGGGGGGAGGGGTGGCCTTCCCTCCTCTGCTCCCTGAGAAGGAGTGAGGACGTCGGGCTTCTACTCACGCCGAGTCTTGGATCCTGGGTCGTCTCTGGTCTGCAAACTGCAGGATGAAGATGTCCGCTCCTTGTCGGTTCTTGCTGGTGTTGAGTAGAATCCACTCGCCCGCTGCGTCTGGCTCCTTCATCCCGGACTCTCTGAGTGCTCAGGTATAGCCCCAGCTGCGGTCTCCGCCGAGACCCTGCCGCCGCTGTTGGCAAGCACTCAGATGTGTCTTCTTGCCTTGGCTTTCCCTCTCTTGTCTAACTCTCTGTCCTGTGATGGCACACTTGGTGTGATTCTCTGGCTTAGGACTGTTCACTGGAACTCTAAAACTGCTTTCTATGCGAGAGCTTGTTCAGATTCCAGCTTCTCCTCCGCCATCTTCCCGGAACCCTCCTCATTCCTTCCTTTTAAAGCCAATAGTTTCCAAGAATGTGTGAGAGAAGCTAGTGATATGTCAATGGAAGAAGAAAATAATCTCCAATCACAAATACTATGTATTTGTGCATTTATATATGTGCATTTGTATCCGAATATATGTCTGGTGTATATCTGCATATATGTCTGGTGTGTCTATTCAGTTATCTACTCAAGAAATAGAGGTTATCATCACTTAGAACATGACCCATACAGAAGCTGGAATGGAAGTTGGAATGGCACAGTAAACAGAGGTTGAGATTAGAACACTCATATATTTATTATGCTCAGTATATGGAGTATATGGAGCTCCATATATAAGTATAAATGGATTTGTTTATTAAATCATGTGCTGTACCTTAACTAGCCTTTGCTAGCAAAATGAGAAGAGCTCAAAGAAAGTTCTTGATTATAGCTTGGCTGTAATCTAGTACAAACAACTAGTACAACTCTAGTATAAACAATGAAGAATGTGGCTGAGCTGTCATTTTCATTTAACTGCATCCATAATACATCTCTCCCAACAACTGTAGAGACCAAAAGCATTTACAGCCAGTAGTGTACAACTCAGCAGATATTAAGAAAATTAAGCATTCCATTCCTGTATAGTAGAAATTTTAATTACAGTTCATGGAGTGACTTGTTTTTAACCCTTACAACTTCGAGGGAACATTTTAAAAAACTGGATATTTGTAAATGGAATGATTGGTTCTATTGGTTTTTTTTTATTGAACTTAAAGGTTTGTTTGGACACATTAATAATTTAGCAATGAAACACAAAACAAACTTAAAAAAACATAATCTTCCTATCAAATGAAAATATTCTGCATATAAGATTTGTCTTACTTATTGAAAATACTAAAGCTCATTTTTCCCCCTGATGTTGACAGAGAGGATCTCGAAAAATAAATAAGCAGAGTCTTGTGTAAATATATGGACAAAGATATAAAGTATGGTAGAAACAAATGCAGAAGAACCAGTCTGCTTTGTTACAAGGGGACATGCAGTAGAGGGCTAAGCAAAATTGGGATATTCTTCAGCTAGTCCTTTAAAGATGAATCAAGGCAGCTATGGGGTAGTTATTTCAATGACAAAAATACTTGATGAAACAGCAGTATTCACTTGGGTAGTCTAAAAGGGGAGTTGACAAGCAGCCTCTCCTGGAGGCAACCTACTCAGGTTCTCCTGAGCTTTTCAACTGGGTCTGAAGTTTACAACTTTCATTTTTGTGCCCGGACACTCTACTTACTGTAAGAGTTCCGTTAAGTCGGGTTTCCAGGATTTTCCCACCCTCTATATATGATCACCTTTACAGTATCTATTTTCTCAGCATTCCCACATCCTCCCAGGGTAATTTCTGAAGCTGAAAAGCTGTAAGGGGTTGACACAGAAGCCAATGGAGAAACAGACAGGGGCAACCAATTCACTGCCTTAGAGTCTGATGTTTCAAAGTCACAGGAAAATGACTATTAAGCAAGGGATGACTTTTCAGGCTTACAGGATCATCCAGGCATAAACAAGGAGAATTGTTTTGAAGGAACTAGTTCTATTGGAAGAAGATTTCACACTAGGAAAATAGTTTAAGTACTACAAGATAGACCTTGAGGTATGGAAAAGAACTAGCTGTAGTGAAGGTAGAAATGTGGTAAAGAGCCAAGCACTGGTGGCTCATGCCTGTAATCCCAGCTACTCAGGAGACTGAGATCTGAGGATTGCAGTTCAAAGCCAGTCTTGGCAGAAAAGTCTGTGAGATACTCATCTCAATTTAATCATCAAAAAATTCAGGCACTGGGATGTAGCTCAGTGGCAAAGTGCTTGCCTAGCAAGTGCAACATCCTGGGTCTTACCCCAGTATCAAAAAGAAAAGACCAAAAAAAAAAAGCTTAAAACAAGTTACAATGATTTGCTGGGTCTTAAATAAGATGAAAAAAAACCCAACAACAAAAAAAGCCAGGTGGGAGGTGGGGTTGGGTTGGGGGGGGGGGGGGGGAGATGGGAAGGGGTGGGAAGGGGAAACAAAGGAGGAGGCAACAATGCTTGATAAGAAATGTACTCATTACCTTGCCCATGTAATTGTAACCCCTCTGCATGGTATTTTCACAATAAAATAAAAAATAAAAATTAAAAAAAAAGCCAGGTGTCTGTGGCTCAGGCTTGTCATCCTAGCTACTGAGGAAGCTAGAAATTTGAGGATCACAGTTCAAAGCCAGCCTGGGCAGAAAAATCTGTGAGACTCTAATCACTAATTAATCACAGAAAAAGCCAGAAGTAGAGCTGTGGCTTAAGTGGTAGAGTGTTAACCTTGAACAAAGAAGCTCAATGACAGCACCCAGGCCCAGCGATCAAGCCCAGGACTGGCAAAAAATAAAAAATAAAGTAAAAAAAAATAATAATAAATTTTCGGAAGTAGAGCTGTGGCTCAAGTAGTAGAGTGCTAGCCTTGAGTGAAAAAGCTAAGGGTGAGTGCCTAGACCTTGAGTTCAAACCCTAGAGCCAGCACATAAAGAAAGGAGGGGAGGACAGGGGAGAGGAGGGGAGGGGAGGGGAGAGGTGTGGGGTGGGGAAGGGAAGGGAAGGAGACTGACCCTGCACTTACTAAGAGAGAAAGGACTGAGGCTAAGAATGTTCTGTGAAAGCAACCCAGTCACTCAGTTTACGCATCTATGTTAGAGATGTAGGAATCAAATCTTTTGGTCCTCCTTATATGATACAAAGATGTCCTCTGAGATCTTAAGGTAGCCAGTCTCTTCTTTCATAATTTATTTTCTGTTCTTCCAAATAGGGATCCTAAAATCTATCCCATGTTAATTCCTGACTTTTTCATGAAAACTTGTTTGTGTATTACTTGGAGATGCTGTTTCTATATCTGTCTAGACAATAAAATTGTTCTAATTTGTTTTCTTTTAATAATCACATAATCACATGCCTAGAAACTTAATGTATCAGTGGGCTCAATATTGAGTCTAATATGCGTTGGACTAAAACTACATGACCGCTTTGGTAAAAGAACTGAAGAAGAGTTTTAATAATATCTGACTCTTGGCAATGATGGTATACTCTAGACTGCAAATTATTGGTAGGTAAAGTTGCGATGGTCTATATGTGCAATCTGAGCAGGACAATTCATTGTCACTCAGGATGGTAATTGTTCTGTAAGAGACGTATTGGGAAAATATCATGACTAATGGAATGAAGTTACCTTGCTATACCATAGGAAATACTCAATTGATATAGACTGGCAAATTTGAAATTTGAAAATCAAAGATATAACAAAAGCAAACAGAAGATACAAGGAATCTCTTTGGAAAAGTTATTATGTCATTATCACTTTCATTTTTCCTGGCATGATATGTACACAAAAACCCACACAAGCAAAACACCATACGCCTGTCTGAAGTTCACCCTGGGTTTCCTTGTAATTACATTTTTTCCAAATTATAATAAGATTTGTCTTATTCTATTTTATGTGGCTTACAAGAATGTATCTTAGTGTGGGTACTCTATACAAAAAAGACCTACATTTAATTCACGTTTTTGAAAGTCTAAAACCATGAAACTCATGAAGACCTCTGTCTTTCTCACAGGAGAGCAGATGGATTTGGGTTGGGATTCTATGCAAGAGAAAGAGTTCACAAAGAATGAAAAGGTTCCAGAGACCAGAGAAGGGTCAGAATCACTTAAAAAAAATTGTTCTCATAGGAACTGCTATTTTCAAGAGACCTGCAGTAGTCTCTTCTACAGGAAGAGATGGAATAATACACAATAAATTTCCAGTAGCTCTCACCTCTCAAAAATTCTATCACCTCTATCTTGATATGCTGAGTATCAATCTTTTAGAGCATGTACCTTTGTGGGACACACAAACTATATCTAACTCATTTATTGGAAATACATTTTCTGAAAATTTAGGTTTTCAGCATGTGAGCTACTGAAAAAACAAAATATTTTCTAATTATGTTCCTGTAACTTCAGAGTTTTATATTTAATGTTCTATTTTCATGAAAATTCAATTGTCTTGTCAACATGAGGTCATGGCAGATACATAAAACATTCTTCAGTTTCATTCACATGCTACGCTTACAGTAACTTAAGTATATCAAAAGTTGTTTTGTCATTCATCATCTATCGTTTGAAATTTTTAAATTGTAATGCTACTTTTTAAATTAAAGATTTATTCATCTCTGGAAAATATCTTTTAAGTACCTTTTGGAGAACCAGTATAAGAAGAACTTTGAAGATGATTTTTGATGGATTATTTGTTATAATTCATTCCTCTTCCACTAGGGGGCAAAAATGCCGGAACATGAAGCTCTCCTTCTGGCTGTTACTGTAATGGAGGATTGGAATGCAACATGGTAATACCACTTGCCTTCAGTAAGAACCAGCCAGAAACAAGCAGTGTCTGCAAAGGCATTTTTCAAGAAGCTGAAAATTCTATATGAACGTCCTCAACAAGGAATACTTGATAAGAGGAGGACAAATCCAGGTAGCTAGAAAACTTCATGTTAAAAACAGAGAAAGAACATGGATTCTGGATGAATTAGACACCAGCACTGTTGAGGCAAGAGAAAAGGAAATGCCCTTTATCCCAAATAAGACTTGCAAGACCAGATTGGATAACTCTAGTTAGATTGGGAGAGGTGTTACATGCCAGCTGAAGAATATAACTTGACTTTCCTAGGCAAAAAATAATCATTGATCCTTTTAAATTTAACAACATAATCATACTGATTTTTTTTATATATCTATGAACAAAGTAAGGAAGAAATAGTCTGCTATTACATAGCAGACAGTGCTTTACGATCTGGACATACTTGTACCTGTCAGCTTGTAAGGTAGGTATCATTAACTAGTTTTGCAAATGGAAAAGCCAGTAATGGATTGAAGTAAACTGCCTGTGGTTATTACAAAATTGGGGCCCATGTTAGGATCTCCCACTAGACCATACTGTTTCATTTCCAGCACATCTGACCTCTTATTTCTTCCCAGCAGAAAGAACAAACAGGATGAATCAAAACTTTATTAGCCCATTTCTCTTTCGAAAACACTCAAAATGACAGCATAATTTAAAAATACTTATTCTAGCATCTCATGTATTTTGAGCCTCCAGTATTTTAAGTCAACAGGGATTATCCCCATCTAGCAGATTATAAATATGCAAGTGTATCTAACTATATGATTTTAATTGCCACCTTCTCTGTTAATTTATAAGTCACATTCTAAATTGAATCAATCTTTGAAGAGAAAAAGCCATTTTCTTTTTCCATAAAAATTCTAAAGCAAACATAAAAGTGCCTCATATGTTCTAAGGAAGCAATGCTTAATACCATCTTAATATACGGGCATCTGAGAGGAGACAGGCAACTAAAACCCCTAAGCTTATGGCAATGCTGGAACCAAGAAATTCTAGAATAATCTAGGTCCTTTGAAAGCCAGTCCTAAGGGGTGTGGCCTTTTTCATATCACTTCCATATTAATGCCCTGATTCTATTATCAAATGGAAATAAGTTTGAAGACCCTTCCACACTCATAAACTAGGACCAAGAATAAATTGCACAGCCTTGCTTTCCTTATATATGAGTCATCGACAGCTTGTAAATCATCAAAGGCCTGGTTTTGGTTTGTTGGTTTGTGTGTGCCCGTACTGGGGCTTGAACTCAGGGCTGGGCACTCTCTCTTGGCTTTATCACTCAAGGCTAGTGCTCTAGCACGTGAACCACAGCTCCAGCTCCACTTTCAGCACTCTGGAGGTTAATTAGAGATAGGAGTCTCGTGGACTTTTCTGCCCAAGCTGGCTTCGAACCATGAGCCTCAGATCTCAGCCTCCTGAGTAGCTACCATTCCAAATGCGAACCACCAACATCCAGCCTCATCAAAGGCCTGTTTTGAAGAATAAATATCTCAGTCCACGTAAAAGTCTTTGTCTGATGTCTAGTCCAAAGCATGCGCTGTTACACTGTATATGTTATTATAATCCCACATTTAGAAATCACAGAATCATATCTAAAAGGTACTTCAGCAATGATCTGATTTGGGGATTCTGCATTAACAACCATTAAGGTGTAGACAGAAGGAATATAACCAAGGTCACACAGCGAATCCATCCCAGGCCTAGGACCCACATCATTGAGATTCTGGTCTGTCCTTCTCTCCACTATTACACGTCCTCTCCAGTCTGCCAGCGAGACCGTGCCTGGTTTTACAGCAGATGTGCGGAGGTGCTGTCTGGCATAAGTGTCTGTAGCTGAAACTCAAGCAATTTCGATGTGCCCAGGGGAATGGGCAGAATAAATGAAAGCTCGCTGTGGACTGGTGTCGATGGAAGAATCAGGCCCATTTATCACATGTACTGCTCTCTCTCCCCTTTGTATTCAATGGGATTTACAGATCTTCTTTTCACATAGGCAACAGACTTCTTTGAAAGACAGGTAGTCTGAGATGCATGCCCTGAACTCCAGAGTAAATAGCAGCCGAAGCAGCTGTGCCAGCCCCCGCCCCGCCGAGGAGCATCCTTTCGACTGACAGGGAGCTACTGTGGGCATCTGATCTGACAGCGTCTTCACTCCTCCAGAATGAGCAAATAGTCTGCACCCTGATCCACGAGGAGGAAAACAACAGCATCTTTGCTACCAACCCTGCCATCAACACACATGCCATAGCAGTTCAGGACAAGGAAATGGCCTCAGGAAGGCGGCTTCTGTTTTCTACTTGAATCCCGGTGTGGTGTGGATCAGAGGCTCGCATGGAGGAGAGGAAAAACCTCCACCTCCCACCACCACCCAACTCTCCCAGCAGCACCACATGCGAAGCGAGCCATTGTCAATAGAGAAGCACTAAGCTCTTTCAACATGAGAAGTACAAGGAGTAGAAATACTACTACTACTACTACTCCAAATGGAAGAGTATCACAATTCAAAAGATATTTTGGAGATTTTTCTGCTTATGAACCTCCGCAAGTGCTGGCTGCAGCGCCTTGACTATTTTATTCTTAGGTGTTAAACTAGAATTCTGAATGAGGTCATTTCTAAAGTCCCTTTCATTCTGAGTAACATGGTAACTTCACCATTCTCTTTAATGTTTAACCCTGTCTCCGTGTGTGTGTGTGTGTGTGTGTGTGTGTGTGTGTGTGTGTATTTTTCTGGGATCATTTGCTAGCCTGTAATAGGTATAGTTTATATTTGTCCAGGTGGAGGCTTTTTAGGCCCTCGGGTAATTTTCTAGAATGGTTGAAAGCTATTTAGTCTCTAGATATACTTAGGAGATAATAGTTGCATCTAAAAATCAAAACCTGAGACATTGAATAATAACAATAATAATTTGCCCTAAATGATTTTCTAACTTCCCTCCAAATTCCACATTCTGCATTTTCTATAATCCTTACATAGCCATAAAGACTGAACTTTTTCTGTTCCCTGAAATCCTATAATTCAGAGGGGCGATGGATGTTGCCAACAGATGCCCAGTGTTACTGAAAACTTGACAAGAGACCTTTAATCTTCTGGAGCTACTTTAAGCGGTATGTATAGTACAGGTAAGTACTTTAAAATCTGAATGTCTGGCCGACTATTTTTGCTATTCTCTTTTCTTCAAAGACAATTATTGTATTTAAAAAATAAAAACTATAAATAATCCACATGTTAATTCTTCTGTGTGTAGGACATGACTTATTTTCTCTCTATCTCTACTGAGAAAACACTAAGAGGAAAGTTATTTAAAATTATGCAAGAGAAAATGAGCTACAAACACGCAATTTTGGCTAGAAAGTTTGTAAAAATGGATTTGATTTCAAAAGACTCAGCATATATGGATTTATTTATAGATTTGTTTTGCATATTGATGCCTAGCACAGTACACTGTAACTTTGAGACCTGAGTACTCATTTAACTAAAAAACAACCACTTCCGGCACTGAATTTTATTATATTTGAAAGGTTAACATATGCAGCCTTTCCAGTAAACTTATGAGCTCATTATTCTGTAGACTTATAAATTATCAATCTTTTCAAGAATATAATATTGTTAGTTCTATGCCTGGCCAATTCCAATGCATTAGAGATCAAATATGCTCGTGAAAAGGTGTCATCAACATTGCCAGTATCCTCATTACACTGTTGCATCAAAGTTTCATGACGAAATTCATCCTGGCTGTATCTGGCCTTGACAAGTGCACTAAAAAGACTTTGGGATGCTTCTTTCCAGGTAGCTATAGGTAAGGCTATAGTAGTCTATCTTCTAGGGTCCAGAAACAGCAGAACATCCCAACAAATTCTGTAATTCCTCAGTTTTACACTAACTACTAGAGTTCATTCATGTGAGATAACACAAGAAATTACTGTGAGATTAAACTAGCAAAAAGAATTAAGTATATGTCAGTTACGAATGCTTACAAAATTCATTGGGCCGTTGACAGTATCACAACATGATAAGGAGGTATGAAAAGGTTGTTCATGACTAAACAATGGATGAAACCTTTGGCAGAAGCACAGAGTAGCTCAGACCTTTGGGTCTTCCTCCAGAATCCTCTATTCCCTCCTTTCTAATGTGTAGATGAAGAGAAGCTGTTGAATCTTTAAAAATATGGATGGCTCAAGTGGTAGAGTAGCTGCCTTGCAAACACAAGGCCGTAAGTTCAAATTCTAGTGTACTGCCCTGCTTATCTTATTCCCCCCAATAAAAAAGGGAAATAAGATTAAAAACCTTCTCAGATTAAAAAAATATGGATATGAAATGACAGGGTTGAGGCTAGTTTGTTCTCTGTTGGACTAAATTACTTTCACCATGGAGATCTGTATTCACTTATTAAACTATAGTGATGTTAGCCATGAAAGAACTCAAAGAGAAGCTACTGGAAAGTTATTAATCAAAGACCTTTCAGCATTCAGACCAAGTTTGAGCTTGTTTGCAAATACACGTAGAGAAACAGTAATACTTGGGAGTTTGGGGTAGAAGACTTAGTAGAAATATTGGCCTAGTAGTAGATCTAAATAGCAGCAGCATAAAGGCTGCTCTAGACCTATCATAATTAACCTTCACACCATGAAAAACAATATTGCTCAATAAATACTAGTATACTTACCCCATAACCATATAATAATACATACATACTCAAAAAAGTAACATACTCAATAAAGCTTATTTTTTTATTTATTTAATATAATTATAAATCAATGAAGCTGCTGATTTAAATATATGTCTACAATCAATGAAGCTTCTGAATTAAATATATGTATAGGGTGAGTGAGCGTGATATTATTTCTTTCTAATTTTATTTTATTGTAATGCTTTACAGGGGGTTGCAGTTACCAGAGTAAGATAATGAGTACATTTCTTTTATTTTTTATTTTTATTTATTTATTTTTATTTATATTTTGTTGGTCATGGGGCTTGAACTCTGGGCCTGAGCACTGTCCCTCAGCTCTTCAGCTCAAGGGTAGCGCTCTACCACTTGAGCTACAGTGTCACTTCCAATGAATACATTTCTTGTTGAACATTGTTACTCCTGATATTATTCTTAAGAGTCAAAATTCATCTAGGATTTAGAAGTTAGATGGTATCTACCTGGGGAAGTGTAGCTAGCTATGAGAGGAATGTATAAGACTTTTAAGAATATTGATAAAATCCTACCTCTTGATTTGAGTGCTTACTACATGGATTTTCAGTTCGTGAAAATTCATATGGGCACATCTCATACATGGAGACATTTTCAAACAGAATATCAGCAAAAAGCAGGGAGGAAATAAAACACTCAGGTATGTTTTGGGTAGTCCACAAATATCTACATATCTGTATCACGATTTTTAGCCTTTAAAAGGGGGCAGAAGAATAGTAAATATTTACTAGGACTGGATTACTTGATAGCAGCAATTCTGAAGTGCTTCTAATGGCCTTATAAAGGTAAGTTTGAATGAGATAAACCAGGGCAGAGATTCATTCATGATCCAGGTGCTTGTAGTAGCAGGGTAATGGCAGGAATCTTGGATATATTCAATGCTGGCAAATGGCAGATGGATGCAGCATGTAATGGCATTGCATCACACGGTATAAAACTTCTCCTCACAAACGAGTTTCAGTATTTATGATTGCACCAAGTAAAGCATCTCTACTTGACATCTTCCCTATACTGACTACTGTCCCTTTCCAGTGAAGATAGAACTGGGATGCAATAGTGCTCTTGGAATTAAGTTGTTTTATTTTGGTTTATTTTCATGGTAACCATTCATGTGTGATTTCTGATGACAGGTTTCCCCAGGAGATATGATTGTAAAATGTCCTTTTGAAATAATCTTTTTTTAATTTTTGTCAGTTGTGGGGCTTGAACTCAGGGTCTGGGCACTGTCCCTGAGCTTTTTTGCTCAAGCTTAGCTTTCTACTACTCTGAGCCATAGATAGCTCCACTTCTGGATTTTATGTGGTTAATCGTAGATAGAGTCTCACATACTGTCCTGCCCATGCTGGCTTCAAACCTTGAACCTCAGATCTCAGCTTCTGGAGTAGCTAGGATTATAGGCATGAGCCACCAGTGCCTGGCTAGAAATAACTTTTGAGAACAATAGTTTGACATTTCACAGAGAAATGTGAAGCAATATACAATATAATAACTTGTCCCAGAATAGTTTGTTTGTAAGGAGAAGTCAACCAAAGGCAGAGATCCAATGCATAGATGGGTTTGGTCAGCATTCCTTTCCAGCAGTAGGGATTATTCCAGAATAATCAGTCATCAATGATGCTTCAGGCTTGGGAAAAATGAAGCACTAAAATAGTTTGCTGTTGATGCACACATATATAGATATATCATAAAATAACCTTTCTTAAAACCTAATCTTCCATGGTCTAGGATATACTCTGAAGGCTCTTGGCCTTGAATCGATGCTGTTTTTAAGAAAAAAAATGCAAATTGTATTCCATTTCTCCAGAAAAAAAATAAAAAGGAAATAGAAGTACTGTCAATGCTTTCCTGAATACTGCAGGGACCTGCGAAAGGAGGCTAAAGCTTCTGCTGCCAGATGAGCAGGGACATATCTCACATCAGACAAAAGGAAGAGAGGAATCCCATGTTCCCACCCTAGTTCCTGGTAGCTCAGGGAACAGAAACCAGCTTTCATCAATAGAGAAAGTAGCTTTTTTATCTCGAAGATACCAACTCCACAAGACAGGGCCAAAGGTGACAGTGTGTTTCTGCTTGGTCATTTTCTGAGTGCAGTGGTTGGGGAAGGACCATTTAACTCTTTTGTTATTTATTTAAGCAATAAACCCAGAGGTGAAGACACTGACTTCCAGAAAACTTTAAATTGACCTCCTACTGGCTCTATAAGCAAGAGAAAGAGAGTGAACAACAGCCAGAAGAGTGAGTCATCCTGCAGAGAGAGCTTGCAAATACCATGTGTTTGCCTTTCTTTCCCCTTTAAGGGCTGTATAATCTGAAGAAAAACCAACAGATGTATGTACCCAAGGAAGCTGTATTAAGTTGTCCTTTAGGGTTATGATTTTTTGCTGCTTGTTTGCAGGAGGGAGACATCAAAATCACATATCCATATATATAAAATAATAGACTTCACTTGAGCGTGAATACTAGAAGATTAATGTATCATGCTTTTGTTTGCATTTCTAGTCTCAAATGTAATGGCTCAGCTAAGTACCTTCTGTTTTTATTAATGTTTCCAGAAAATGAAAGCGATAGCTGGGTCTGTCTTCAGGGTATGCAAATTTTATGAAATCCAAATACATTTGAGAAATGTAAACACACTAGTATTGACTAAAGGACTCCAACGAAGGAAGGAGTTCTGATTTGAAATTTTTCAGAAGAACTGCTTTCTTTTGCATAGCTTTAAAATCTATTCAGGTAAAGCATTTCATTTACTAGTCCTAACTTTATTAGTTCAATATGTTACAATTTTTATTTGACATAAAAATCTATTACATGGTGATATTTCATTTTGCACAATTTCGTTTAGTGATAGAGCAATTTTTAGGCCACAGCTCTGATTCATTCAGAAGGCACTGGTTTTCTTATGGACCCTGTACAGTGCTGGCCTTAAAACTCAGAAGACTAAAGCAGAGACCCGGTATTAATAAGCTCTAGTACAGCAAAGAGATAGAACAGGATGATCAAGCTGCAGAATTACTTTTAACCAAAAAGGAAGTCTTGAATTACCTGGAAATATGTAAGACAGTAGGTAACAATGGGTTAGAGAATTACTTCAGGTAGATAGGTTTAATTCAAAATATCAATGAAGGTTAGTTGGGTGAAGAACCATGCACAGCATCCAAAGCAGGAGTAGCAGCACATGTCAAAGAACAGATTTCTACATGTTCACCAATCTAAGGCATCTACAAGTGGTGCAAGCTGGGTGGAACCTGGAGTCCAGGAGTTACAAGGTAGAATATGAGCAGCCCAGATTATTAAAGATCCGTGAATAGCAATAGAAAGCCTTACGTGATATGTTCACAGGAACATACCATTATTAAATTTGTTCTCACAGAACAAAACAAAGCAACCTCTGGCCAAGAGAATAGCTTACAGGAGGGAAACACTTGGATATGGGTAGCTTAGTTCAGAGATCAAGCGATTTAGAAACTCCATTCAAGTCAGGTGATAGGTTACTGAATGTCTAGAGCACAGGCCCAACTTAAGAGCTTCCACAGAGAAAGGAGGTTTGTTAACACAGCTAGACACACCACTGGGAGATGGCAAAGCAAATAAGTATGTTGGCCCGACTTCAAGCTATAGACATGGGCTTCCTGTTTAAGTAGAGAAAGCACTGGAGCAAGAAGTGTGCAGAATTAACTAGTTCCAGGCAATGCATGGCCTGATGATCATTATCTCATTCCGAATGATTCCCAAGAAGTTGTTAATCTTATCATTACTTGAGGGGAGCAATCTGGTTCCTAGGAGATAGTTACTCCTGCTCCAGAATGCGTCTCCTTCTGATAGGTTGATTGACCTCTTTGGGGATGGTCTGCTCCTCTAGGCTCTACCGTTTTTTTCCCTTGGGGTTGTGTTAGTCACTCATCTTAAACATGTTATCCATCAATCCTGTCCTTCCTTCAACCCAGGTTGATGGTAAGGGAAAGAGACTCAGAGAAAAGGAGACCCATAAAATGGAGTGCAGGATGCCAAGCTTTTTACCTGCTCTTAATGAACTCATGAGTGCAAATAACGAGATGATGCCTTTTAGTAAACAAATTCTTTCTAAATACCTGAAATAAATATGCTGAGAAGAAGTGAGGCCTCACAAAGATGAACATACACTTCAAGATGAAGTGAGCTTCGTGTTTTGAGGTTTGGCCAAGGTACTAAGCATTAATGAAGTTCAATGTCAAACATGTTGAATGGCTTTGTATATGTACTCCTTTTTCACATAGCAAAATATGAGGAGTTATGATCCTCTGAGAAACCTTGTTATCACTTTGTGTAAACTACAGATCACAGATCAGTTGTATTTTGGAGTTGAGAGAGAAATCTCTTGATGATGGCAGAAATAGCCTAATTTATTCAGGGACTGCAAAACTAAGAGTCATGCTAGATTCCTAGACTTCTCACTAGATGCTGCACCTCCTCTTCTTTCAGGGTGGCAGTGCTAGTCCTAAGTAATAGATAAAGCAGTCCACCTTCTCCTCCTCACTTTTTGCCTCTTCAGTCACCCAGATTTCAGACTATTTAGCCAATTCTTACCTTAGAAGTATCCTTAAGACAAACCACATTTGTGTGAACCTGTCCTCTATGCCAGTCCTAGGCATGCTTGGAGGTTTTCAGTGATAGGAACCCAGAGCCCAGAATTTCACAACAGAGAGGGGAAAGGCATGAACTCATCCACATATCACCCAATCTCTTGGCTATTTTGAAATCTACCTACATCTTCCCCTTCTGTGGTTCAGATATGACTCCTTCTTAAGACCTTTACAGGGACTGCCAATGGTGGGGCCACTTCCTCTTCTCTCCCTTGATGTATCGGAGTCCCAGGTATTGATTATGGCAGAAGCTGGCTGATTGTCCTTCATTCCGCTGAACTCTTTTCCACACCCCCCCAGCAGAAACAATTTTGACTTGTTGATGCTTCTTTTTGAGAACCGAACCTCGAACCTCGTTGAATCCAGTTCCTAACACATGATTGCTGAAAGCTGGTCATGACTCTGAGTCACCAAACAATGACGAAGGTGTCATGGGAGAAGATGCAGAAAAGAATCCAATGGACATCCCACAAAATCAGGAAGAGAGAGGGAAGAGGTGGGTAGGGGAGGGGTGGGGAATCATGATGAAAGGAGTGGCATTGATCAAGCTGCATTGCATCCATAAGCTGCCTTGTTAAATGGAAACTCCTTTGTACAACTACTTAAGGATAATAAGAAGAAGGGGAAGGGGACATTCCATAAGAGAGAAAAGACAGTGTGAGATAACATTCGAATCCGACTTAGAAAAAAACAAGATTTGGATGTACAGAAGCAGAGTAAAGAAGGTATTGCATGCAGAGGGGCTAGTGTAAGCACTATTAAGTATGTCACAGGAGATCTCAAGCCTATGCAGAGAAGGAAAGTCAAGGCTTAAGCTGCCAGAACAAAATACCACAGACTGGAGAGTTTTTCTTCCGGCAGCTGAAAGTCTGACATCAGTTTGCCAGCAAGTCTGATTGTAGTGAGGGCCATCTTTCTGCCTCACCGACGGCTGCCTCCTGGTCATGTTTTCTAGTGGCAAGGTTGGAGAGGAGGGAGGAGTGGAGTGGGGAAACACTTTCTGATGTCTCTTCTTAGTTGAGCAGTAATATCTTTATAAGTGTCTTACCCTCAGGACCTTGAACACAATTATTTCAAAACTTCCACATCTCTAAATGCCATAGCATGGAACTCAGAACACCAGCACTTGACTTTGAAGAAGACAGAATTTAGTCCATAGGAGTTAAGAGGGAAAAGGGGGAAGAGTTATCAGTATCACATTAAAAGTTTTGCAGATCAAGTCAAGAAGTTGCTCCGCCAGGATCAAAGACGCTCTCAGGAAGAAACATCACTGTGGTTGATGAGAACAAAGTCCACACATTAGTATAATACCAGAAAGGTATGCTACTAAAGAAATCAGGCTTTTATCTTAAGAGAAAAGCATGCTCCAAATAGAACTTTTGGAGAACTATTTCAATTGAGCCCATAGGATTTTGATTCAGAGATGGCCCACTAAAGAATGAGGGAGTTAAATCAGGCAATCTTGGCCTTTCCAATGGTGAAAAAAGATGATTTAGGGTTAACAATTAAAGTTTGAGTCCTGTGTGCTAATTCATAATGCACAAAACTCCTTCAACTTAGAAAACTCGGGGGTGTTGCCAGGCACCAGTGGTTCACACCTGTAATCCTAGCTACTCAGGAAGCTGAGAACTAAGGATTATGGTCTAAAGCCAGCCTGGGCAGGAAAGTCTGTGAAACTCATATCTCCAATTAACTACCAAACAATGCCGGAAGGGGAGCTGTGGCCCAAGTAGTATAGCGCTAGCCTTAAGCAAACTAGCTCAGATACAGTACCCAGGCAATGAAGCCAAGCCCAAGGACCAGTGCACACTTGCATACTCCCACGCGCACACGTAAACGTGTGCGCATGCACACACACACACACACACACGTACACGCCTCACACCCCCTTAGTTGTCCTTAAGGCTCCTCACAGTCAACAATTATGATTTACTATAAGCATATAGAGTATGGCTTCTTTTACTAATGCTCTAGAATATTCCAGTGTTCTTGTTTTTAGGGCTTCCATTTGAGCTTGGCTACTTCTTTAGCATTTTGGCTGTAGTCAAACTCTCAAACATGGAACATGCTGCCTCTGATATCACAGGAATTGCAGCAGGTGTTTAACCACCCTTGTTTAAGACAGTGGCTCCAGGACTAGTCGTTTGCCATAAAGGCCTATATGGTCTTACAAGGGATTTAGATTTTTACCTTCATGCCCATCTAGCTTTAGATGATTGTGTTTAGATGACATATGCAAAGCAATGGGAGCCATTTCCTCCGTAGATCCACTCTGAAAAGGAAACCATGAATATTCACCTGGAATGTTCCAAGGTAACCATCGGAATAAAGCAAAATAGGTGGGCAGTATAAATGAAACAAGAATGTCAGAATGTTGATAAATGTTGACATTTCATATGTATGCAGATGTACATAGGGTGGTTTGATAGACGATCTTACTACTTAAGGAATGGATGTTTACACGTTTCAGAGTTAAGAATTTGCAATGGACTGTTTGGACTCTGGCAAGCAATGTATATTATGAGAAGTCGATGATGTGTCAAGAGCTGAGGATACCCACTGGCTGCCTGGCTAGCGAAAGTTAAACCTTCTCCTGCTCTTCTTTATGGAAGATCACACTGCAGGGAAGCCCGCTACAGCACTGTACTCCAGTGGCAGGCACGTTTGGGAAGCCACCTTTGTGTTATCTGCCCTGCTGGAAACAGCAGTAGCAATGTCTTTGAATGGTCTTGACAGTCAACAGAAAAATACTAAGTGCCGGCGACTTGCTTCTTATTTATTTATTTACTATATCAGATAAGGCTGTCAAAGTGAGAAATTGAGTTGTATTACATCTCTGCCCACATTAAATCTTTTTATAGGGAGATAAATTCATTTCTCTATTTTGGAAGGCAATATTGTTTCCATTGCATAACTTCCATGAGTCTGAGGATTATACACTTTCTTTTTTTTTTTTTTTTTTTTTTGGCAATGTCCCTGGTCAACTGTAATAGAGGCCAGCAGTGGGGGTCGTAATGATTTCATCCAACCACCTCGTCCTCTTACTAGAGCTGGATTTCAGGAATCACAAAGTCCAAATCAATTATTGAGCCTCACAAAGGAACAGCAAGACAGCCCAGATAAAAGTGCTGGCAATGGCTTTAGAAATAAAAATATAACCAGGTCTTACATGCGCCTGCCCAAATACCCTTGGGACAGTGAGAGGGACACAGAGCCTGAGCTCAAAGATCTGACCCTGGCTCTACTCAGATTTTGGATGAGTTTATCTAGATAGCTCTTGTAAATCACCACAGGTCTTCCAAAGCCATCACTTCCCTATGTTCCCATGCACCTTCCCGACCCCCAAGAACAGCTGCCAAGAAGGAAGTGTCATTGGATGAAGCTCCGGAGCGGGTGACTAGCACTGCTAGTCAGCTCCCCTGGCTGGAGGAGGCAGCCTGTTTCCCCTGGCTCCTAGCAGCCTTATGCTTGTTTGTTTTTACCCTAAGGCTGATTCACTATTTTTGGATTTGCATATGTTCCTTTTTCTTTCTGGGCTTTCATGGTCAAAAAACCAAAAAAAAAAATAAGGCAAAAGATATGATCTGTCTAGAATACTATCAGCTCAGTATGAGGCATGTTAGCACAGCGGATGGCCAAGTTATTCCAAAACTGTGGTAGATGACTGGTAATAGGGTTGCCTATCACCAGGCACATAGTTCATCTCTGGTCACCCTGGCAGGATGTTTCACTAGAATCCTTTCATCTCTTCTTTAAAACCTGAGTTCTATCTAATATTATGTGCAAGGAATGTAGCAACAGATGTCTCTTAGCCATCCTCAGTAAGATATATTAGGGACATTTAAAGACAGAGCAGTGGCTGAGCCTAAGCAAGTCCAGAGGTGATTTTTACCACTCCACAGGGAGAAGGGCTTACCCCAGGTACAGCAGTGCACACTGGAAAGATGCTCCTGGAGATGGACTCAGCTTGTATCTCACCCTACATATTCATCAGGCACTGGGGCAGAGATGGCTGGCAGCCTCTCTTGACAATGAGTCAAGAGCGGGAGCCTCCCAACTGGAGATAAGATTCTTCTACTCCTAAATGAAGTGTCTACAGTTCGCATCAGCTCTGTCTTGCCCGAAGAGCCCATTGAGAAACTTCCAGGATAGGAAAGGCAGAGAACCTAGTAAAACAACAGGAGACAAAATATTTGTCTAGCTCACTGACTACATGCCTTTGCCATCTGTTTTTTTCTGCATGCTGTTTCATTAGACCCATAGTTTTTTACAGAACCATCTTCATACCCTTTGGATGAATAACTTACATTATAGTAAGCGAGTTTCCAGTTATTTTAAAAGCAATTATGTGTTCCTTATTTCTTCTCCCTGGCTATAGGGAGTTGATTGATCACAAACATTCAGTTGTAATAATAGGCTAAGGAAGGGGTCAACCATTCCTGAGAACGAACTAAATGATTATTCATGAATGAGAGTAATCAATAAAGGTTATTCTATCAATAGCTATAATGACAAGAGAAAGGAAATGGAGAGTAGGTTGCATAGTAGCAAATTAAGAAATGAAGGAAGTGGCACTGTGGCTCAATTGGTAGAGTCCTGGCCTTGAGCTGAAGAGCTCAGGGACAGTGCCCAAGCCCAGAGTCCAAGCCCCACGTCTGCCAAAAAAAAAAAAAGAAAGAAAGAAATAACTACAGTTTTTGCTACTGTACTATATTAGAGGCAGATGTTAGCATATTTGGGGGAAAATAATAGATGTAGCGAATTAAAGAGTTTTTAATTCCATGTGTGGTAGTTCACACCTGTAATCCTGGAGACTTGAGAGGTAGAGATCAGGAGGATTGTGGTTTGTGGCCAGCCATGGCAGGAAGGAAGTTTGTGAGATCTCAACTTAACCAAAGCTGGACATGTTAACAAGTATCTGTTATCCCAGCTATAAGGCAAGCTAAAGCCAGAGGATCTGAGTCCAAACTGTCCTGGGCAAAAGACAAGAATATTTCTTAAAAATAACTAGATAGAGACACAAGTGGAGGACCCCCTGTCTTGTGAGCATGAAGTCCTGAGTTCAAACTCCAGTACGAAAAAACAAGAATAAAAAAAAATATTAGGGAAATATTACTATTATTTTTTATATGACCTTTTCTCTAATATATTGTGTGGAATATTGGGCATGAGCCTTTTGTAGACCCCACGATCTCCCAAACTACTATTTCAAAATTGAAGAGGACTTTCTTCTTTCAAAACCTTAATTTCTAGAGAACTTTACCCTGAAGTAACATTTGCTACCCTATTATTGTTAGAAAGATGAATCTAAGTTTTTTCCTAAAATGTATTTTTTGACCATGCATTCTAATTAAGTATGGGTCTTTGAAAAGAGAGAGAAATCAAGATGGGAGAAATAAGATCTTCTAAGTATTAGATAATGTGAGGAACATTTTGTCAAAATTTCTGCACAAAGTAGCTCAACAGAAGTGAATGTTCTAGAGCAAAGGGCACTTGAACTTGAAACCTGAGGAATCAATAGCTATCAGACAATCAATGAAGGGATGGATTATTCCAGACAGTAGATTAGAAAATGCTTTTGAAGAATTGGAACAAGTTCACTTCCGTTGGAAGGGGACAAAATTGATATTTGCTCAAGTGTTATTAAATAAAAATCATCCATTAGAATGGACTGGCTTATATTATTAAAAAAAAACCCCAAAGTGCTGGTAACATAGTATATCAGAATTTCTTTGAATTTATTTGTTCTTAATGGTATGCAGGCAGAGTAGATTAGCTGGTTGCTCTGTTCACCAGAATTTCCCAGGGCCCTATAGAACTGAGAGGAATGGGAACAGTGCCTTCATTGTATTTCCTGGATCCTCTTGGAAGTGACGTGTGAGACTTCTCATATTTTATTGTCCAATAAAGTCAACTTTAAAATACACTATCACACTTCAGTCCACCCCTGAGATGGGAGGTTGAAAAGCTGTACATTTTTAATCAACCTTGAAAATCAGCATGAGATATGTGTTTCCTATTTAGCCATTGTTTCTTTAGGGTATAACCACATGATTGAGAAACTGAGAGCCTTGGAGTAGAACAGTTACAACAAATTCAAAGAAGAAAGGAAACTAGAGACAGAAGAACAAGAAAGGAAACCAAGTGTGGATTTTAGGGGACAAAAATCTACTCACTTTCTCAATTGTGGAGGGGTGCAAACCAAATGCAGTTAATGAATGAGCTGGGAATAAAGGAACAGCAGCTACCTAGGGAGATGCTTATATATCTCTACGGGATGAGCTAGCAAATGATGATGCCATGTTAGCCATTGAACCGGGGTCATGTTTATCTCAGGTCTCTTGGAACCACTTTCAATTCTGCATCTCATGTTATACCCTCTCTCTACAAATATTACCATATAAAAACATAAATCTAAAATCAGAGAGAATATTTAAGACTTATACAGCCTTAGATTTTATACTTATTACAACATAAAATTCTTTATGAGCATTTTGGAGTGTTTCATTGGAATTTTTTTTTAATCCACATAAAGTCCCCTAAAAAAAAAAAGAAATTGTTATCCATAGGCTGGACCATCCCTACCAAAAACATCGTCATTCCTTCTGTCTTACCTAGCACTAGTGCATGAACACACTGCCCACCTCATTTTAGCCATATTTTGCCTTTGGAGGAATGTCACAGAGATAAGGAACACAAGAGGAAGAGAAAATCTGGAAGAGGAAGCAAATTCCATTTTTACAGAGTTGACTGTTAGTTGCCTGTGAGGTATCTGAGCAGAAATGTCAGTAGGAGATAGAACATGCCAGTTGGGATCTCTGGGGAGGAATCTGAATTTGAAATATACGTTTGAGCATCACTGACATACAGGGAGTAATTGAACTATGGAAGTTAATATTCTCATTTCTTTCACTGCAGTCAGACTTCTGAGTGTTACCATTTCTCCAGGGGTCTCTTAATAGATTCACGAAGTTCTCTCTTAGAGGAGTAACTTTAGCTTTATATTCCAAGTCATGAAACTTAAGATTCCTTCTTGTTTCTTATGCATTAATAATCAGTTAGGGCTGAAATGTTAACACATCGAGGGGACAATAGAGGCCTAAGTAAAAATCACAAATTAAGACAGTGTTGTCTAATTGTATAATCAAGGCAATCTCCACGTTAAGTTTAGGGGGTTCTATAGAATGCTTAAGTAATAAGATAAATACAAATGTAATGATATAAATTTAGCTCTCTCAATGAAATCCTTATTTAAGAACAATCACTATAGAGAAATTAATGAGGATATTTATACTCCTCAAATATTTGCTTCCATACAGTATTCTTTGAGGCAATGTGACCATCACCACTTGCAGGAATCCTCATCTGAATATTTTTATTTGGCTAGAGTCCATATTCAAGATGACGCCTCTTTGGAAAACATTAGTACTCATGGTGTGTGTGTGTGTGTGTGTGTGTGTGTGTGTGTGTGTGTGTCTGTGTGTGTGTGTCTGTCCATGTGTGCCTGTGTGTCTGTGTGTGTCTCTGTGTGTGTACCCTTACATGTACATGGACATTTACATAAATGATCATACCTCTCATTTTCTATTTTTCATCAATAAATAGTCTAAAGAACAGTGAAAGAAGTTGTTCCTTGAAAATAGAAATAAATCAAATATAAAAATGGAGCCATAATTACTCCATGAGCTTCAACTTTTGTAATTATATCTACCATTTTAGGGGAGGAGAGAAATAATTAAATCTCTGTTTGATTATTCTCCATGCATCCTGTCTCCTCTAATAATATTCTTTTACCAATTCATATTCCTCCCTCTTAAATATTTAAAAGCCTTCTAATAATTTTCCATCTAGTGTGTACCTAGCCAGATGTGGCATGTTTAATTAAAGGCTTTGCCTTCACCTAGAGTTTATAATAGGTTTGGTTAGCCACTTTGGGAAAAAAAACTTACAAACACAAATGATTATAAAACACTAAATGGACTTTCAATTTTAAACAAGGCCTTTCGAGTTGCATGGATTTACCCTAGGCACACCCTAGAATATATGCAGTCTTCTTATAAAATACAACAATAGAACCAGCTTCATCACTGAGTATAAAATCAAGGCATCATAAAAGATGATCTTTGGCTTTACTTTCTCATTTTAGGTCATCTGAATTACAAGATAAGAGATTTGTAACAATTTAAGGAAGTTTAGCAAAAGATGATTGTTAAAGCTACCAAAGACCTTGTAGATTTTCAAGTACAAAGTCTATGTTTCTCACCCAAAACTAAAGAATAAAACTACATAGAAATCGTTTCACATAAACAGAGTTATTCCTGAAGGGCAAAGCTTCTATGTTTGACTCTAAAATGAATGTTTTCCCATAAGTTTACTGTGCATGAAATATATACTTTTTAATTGGGAGCAAAATACTTTTCATTTTTTGATTTCCAAGTATATTTTAGGTATGAGACCCTTGTCCATTGTATGGCTAGTGAAGATCTTCTCCCAATCTGTGGACTTTCTATTGATCTTGCTAGCTATGTCCTAATCCAAGAAACAACTGCCCAATAAATAAGTGGCCTAACGACTTAAAGAGAAACTTCTCTGAAGAAGAAAGAAGGATGGCCAATAGACACATGAAGAAATGCTCAATCTCCCGAGCCATAAAAGAAATGCAAATCAAAACAACATTGAGATACCACCTCACCCCAGTTAGAATGGCAAAAATCAAGAACTCTAATAACAACAGATGCTGGAGGGGATGTGGACAGAAGGGAACCTTACTTCATTGTTGGTGGGAGTGTAAACTTGTTCAACCACTTTGGAAAGTAGTAGGGAGGTTCCTCAAAAGACTCCACATAGAGCTCCCCTATGACCCAGCAGTCCCACTTTTGGGCATTTATCCAAATGTTTACAAACAAGACCACACTAAAGCTACCAGCACAACTATGTTTATTGCAGCATTATTTACCATAGCTAAGATATGGAACCAACCCAGATGCCCCTCAGAAGATGAATGGATCAAGAAAATGTGGTATATATACACAATGGAATTCTATGCCTCCATCAGAAAGAATGACATTCCTCCATTTGTTAGGAAATGGAAAGACTTGGAAAAAATTATATTAAGTGAAGTAAGCCAAGCCCAAAGAAACATAGGTCCCATGATTTCCCTTATTTGCAATAACTAGTATATGTCTGAAACAAGCAGAAAAGGTCAGATAAGGTGATGTTAGGAAAATGAACCCTAAGATATGTATTTTAAATGTTTTTTTTTTCTTTCATGCATTTGTTTCTAATTATAAGATGATTTCTTTGTTGCTTTGTATGTCCCTCCCCCACAGTATAACCCCTGCTTTCACTGTATTTGATGTGGGTATAATTTGTGGAGGGGAAGGGGAAAAACAAGTCGTTTAAATAAGGATACAGGTGGACCTGTTGCAACAATGAGAAGTACAAGTTGTCATGTCGAAAACAAACTTTACAACTTGGAAGGGAGAGAGGCTTGGGTGGGGGGGGAGGGAGGATGGGAAGGGATGGGAAGGGTAAACCAAGGAGGAGGCAACAATGCTTGATAAGAAATGTACTCACTATCTTGCCCATGTAATTGTAACCCCTCTGTACAGTATTTTCACAATAAAAAAATACTTTTCATTATTTTTCACACTGAACTAGGATTAAATTTCTGTTCCCTCAATAATGAAAATTTCAGAAACATTAAAAATTCTTAAGTGAGGCTTCAGTGGTTCATGCTTGTAATTCTAGCTACTCAGGAGGCTGAGATCTGAGGATTACAGTTTTAAGCAACCCCATCCATGAAGAAAAGTCCGTGAGGCTCTTGTCTCCAATTAGCCACCAAACATACAGAAGTGGAGTTCTGTGGCTTTGGCGGTAGAACATCAGTCTTGTGAAGAACAAAGTTAAATAACAGTACCCAGGGCCTGATTTTTAAGCCCAAGTACCAGCACAAATTTCTTTTTAAATTCTCATTAAAAATCTTGTTCCTTGGCTTCTTTTGATGCTACCAACATTTGCATACCATAATCTTTAATTGGCTAGGAAAACACTCAAATACATTGGTACTATTAAAACTTACTTATCTTAGAGGAAAAAAAACAACTTAGCTATCTTGACCACAGGATTGATGAGTGAACTTGTCGAAGTAAGTTTGGAAATCTGCTGTCTTGTCACTATTTTTGTTCCTTCCATGAACCAATACAGAAGACCTCAGAAGTACTTACTCATGTCTTTGTTCTTTCTGTTTTTCCTATCTATTAATAATTTAACTTTCTGTTTAAAAAACTACAGCTCACTTGCTAAAACCTATTGTAAAGCTTTTTTTCAGTGACCAGCATGATTTTGCTGTCATCTCTGAGATCCATAAAATTATTCTTAAAACATCAAGTAAAAGAACTGAAAACAAATGCTGCTTTATCTATACCAAATTTGGACTTAGGTAAAAATGGGCTATGATATCTAATAACTACAAGTTCTTTTTTTTTTTTTTTGTCGGTCGTGGGGCCTGAACTCTGGGCCTGAGCACTGTCCTTGCACTCTTCAGCTCAAGGTGAGTGCTCTACTGCTTAAGCCACAGCACCACTTCCGGTTTTCTAGCAGTTTATTGGAGATAAGAGTCTCACGAACTTTCCTGGCTGGGCTGGCTTTGAACCGCAATCCTCAGATCTCAGCCTCCTGAGTAGCTAGGATTACAGGCGTGAGCCACCGGTGCCCGGCTACAAGTTCTTTTATGGCTTACTTTTCTGACTAGTATTTTTTTTTTGAGTGGCACTGTGGATCAAGGTGGTAGAACAATAGCCTTGAGCTAAAAGACCTCAAGGATAGCATCCAGGCCCCAATTCAGGCCTCACGATCACCACCACCAACAGAAAATGCTTACAAAATATTTTCTCCAAGTCTTTCCATTTCCTTATGATTGGTACAATATCATTCTTTCTGATGGATGAATAAAATGCCATTATGTATATAGACCATATTTTCTTGGAAAAAGTTATATTAGCGGAAGTAAGACAGATCCAAAGAAATATAGGTTGCATCGTCTCCCTCATTTGTGATAACTAGAATGTGCCTATAAATCTACAAGTAAACATCCTGAATGGTTAAAAAAAAATACACTGGGGCATGATAATTATACAGGACTCCAGAGAGTCACACAGCAAGCCCAAAGGAAGGTATTTATGGGAGTAGATCACAAAGACTCGATAATTATGTGCATATGATCATAAAAAATAATGCTTTACAAGGAAGTGGCGCTGTAGCTCAAGTGGTAGAGCGCTCGTCTTGAGCTGAAGAGCTGAGGGACAGCGCCCAGGCCCAGAGTTCAAGCCCCACGACCGACAAAAAAAAAAAAAAATGCTTTACAAAAGGAATTCCAAGAAAAGGAAAGAAGAGGTCTTTTTGTTGCTGATGCTGTTGTTCCTGTTTTTCTTTCAGCTTTTTTTGTTAGTTGGTTCATATTTGGGAGGGCAAAGGATGACACAGAAAAAGTAAAACAAAGGGTGAACCAATACGACAGTGGTGCTTGCTAGCACTATGTGGGAAATGAACTGTACAGTTTGTGGGTGGAGACAGGAGGGAAAATCTGGGAAAGACTGAGGGAATGGGAGACATGGTTCAAAAAGAATTGTACTCATTACCTACCAACTCATGTAACTGTAACTCCTCTGTATATCATCTCTACAATAACAATAAAATGTATTTTAAAAGCTGGGCACCAGTGGCTCATACCTGTAATCTTAGCTACTCAGGAAGCTCAGATCTGAGGATCGTGGTTCAAAGCCTCAAAGCCAGCCTGAGCAGGAACATCAGTAAGACTCATCTCCAATTAACCACCAGAAAACCAGAAGTGGTGCTGTGGCTTAAGTGGTAGAGTGCTCACCTTGAACTGAAGAGCTCAGAGACAGTACCAGGCCGAGTTCAAGCCCCATGACCAACAACAACAACAAAAAGTATTTTAAGACTAAATAAAAGTATTTTCTGTAAGTGTAGAAATTTTGCTTTTTGTTTTTTTTTTCATCATTTTGAGATATTGTGTATTGTTGTTTTGTTTTGTTTTGTTTTTGGTTGTTCATGGGTCTTGAACTAAGGGTTTGGCTGCTGTACCTAGCTCTTTCATTTAAGGCTAGTGCTCTATCATTTTGAGCCACAGTGCCACTTCCATGTTGTGTTGTTTAATAGCTTGCATTTCTGTAAATTCTTTGTTTCCTTTTTTTTTGGTAACAATTCATAGCTTTATGTTAATCACTGATTTTCAGCAATTTTATTAAGGTTTACCATGCTATAATTCTCTGTGTATTCTACTGCCTACTTGCTTGCTTGCTCCCTTCCCCTTCTTTCTTTTCTCCTTCTTTCTTTCTTCCTTTCTTCCTTTCTTTCTTTCTTTCTTTCTTTCTTTCTTTCTTTCTTTCTTTCTTTCCTTCTTTCTTTCTTTCTCTTCTCTCTCTCTTTCTCTCTTTCTCTTCTTTCTTTCTCTTCTCTTCTTTCTTTCTTTCTTTCTTTCTTTCTTTCTTTCTTTCTTTCTTTCTTTCTTTCTTTCTTTCTTTCTTTCTTTCCTTCTTTCTTTCTTTCTTTCTCTCTGTCTCTTTCCTTCCTTCCTTCCTTCCTTCTTCCTTCCTTTCTTTCTTCCTCTCTCTTTATATTCTTTCTTTGTTTCTTTGAAGTTTACATCTATATGTTTAGTTTCCATCCAACTCTAAGCTTGTCATCACTAATTCTTCAAATATTTTCCCTAATTCTATCATGTTTGTTGGACTGGCTGATGTTTAATTGCCTATTGCTGTCTTTGATTTTTATTTTTTCTCTAAGTTTCATTTTGACAGTTCCTACATGCTGCATTTATGGATGTTTTTATATGCAATAAACATGTGGTTATAACACCCCTTTTCTGCATTGCTTCAGGTTAAAAACTAAATTTTTTGATCACCAGACATCATTTTCTTCTTCGTTTTCATCTTCCATCTTTTCTCCTGGTATGCTTCTATTTTTCTTTAACTCTCACTCATATTTATGGCAATCCATTTAGCAGTCCTTACCAGTTCTCCTCTCCCTTCTGAGTTGATTTCTCTTGACTGAATTTTCTCCTTGTTATGACTCGTATTTTGCTGCATTTTTATGTCTCTGGTGATTTCTTTTATTTGATGCTGACACTAGAAGTTTTTCAGCATCTTTATTTTATTGTTTATAGTGTATAAAATTTTATTTGGGCTGGTAATTATGTTTCTTGCACATAGCTTTTCAACTTGACCATGATATTTTCAAGGTTTCTTTGGAAAAACTTCTAGGAGTTTTTAACTCAAAGTCCATCCTTTTGGTGGTTTTTGTTGGTATTTATTTATCTGTTTATTATTTTAGACAGGATCCCTCCAGGTAGCCCATGATTGTCTCTAACTGGTGATCCTGTATCTGCCTGTATCTGACAAGAACTAAGATTGCAGGTGTGTACCAACGCATCCAGGTTACTTGCAGCCTATTCTATCCGTATCCTGAGATTCTTCCCTCCAAGGTTCCATTAACAATCCAGACTTAAGGGGAATTTTCTAGTGTCCATGAACTTAAATACATCTCAGGTCTGTGAGAGTTTGGGAATTATTAAGCTTTGTTATATCTCTGTCATTCTTCTCTGGCTTTCTATGGCTGTTCACTTTATGCATGCATAACTCACTGCATGCTTCTGGAACTCTTATTCTTCAGACATACTTGTTTTGTTGTGATCAGCTTGGAAACATCTCACAGGCAAACTGTTGTGAACACGACCCTTTATTCTCAACGTGGCAAGTATCTACTGCTGGGCTTGAAACCCTCCCCTCTTCCCTGCTCCATCTCTGGGAAGGTGCATGTACACAGAAATCCGATGCAATTGTACAGCTTCTCTGCTCTTAAGGATCACACCAGTGTTTCTGGTTGTCTGATATCCGGAATTTGTACAGTCTTTTAGGTACTATAACAACAGGACTTTATCATGACCACAGCATCCCAAATATCCCCACTGTCCCTGCATTTCAGCCTATTTGCAACTCAGAACTTTGGTCATAGATTTTTTTTCTCAAAGGATGCTATATGTTGTTCAGAGAAACTTCTACCAACTGGTTAATCCTATTTTGCACTTTTTTGTGTAAGATCATTTTATCCCTACCTGAATGTATCAAGAAATGATAACAAGTAAAGCATATATTTGCTTTTTTTAAGTAGTCTGTAATATTTTGGCCAGCATATTGACTAGAAACAGTTTTACAGTCATGCTGCCAGAGAAAAATAATTCAGCTGAATATGTGAGAATGATATCAATCATAGGCTCACAGCAGTTTTTAATGTCCGCCGTCGCAAATTTCATTCCATTTCTTTATTCTTTTTCTTTTTTGTCTGTCATGGGGCTTGAATTCTGGGCCTGGGTGCTCTCCCTCAGCTCTTCAGCTCAAGGCAAGTGCTCTACCACTTGAGCCACAGCACCACTTCCGGTTTTCGGAATGGTTTATTGGAGATAAGAGTCTCACAGACTTTTCCTGCCTGGGCTGGCTTTGAACCACGATCCTCAGATCTCAGCCTCCTGAGTAGCTAGGATTACAGGCGTGAGCCACCGGCACTTGGCTCATCCCATTTCTTAAGGGTGAGAATGTGAAGTATTAATCTTTGAACTGGTAAGACAATGTGTTTTCTGAAAGTCTTCTTAAACTCTCTCTTGAAGGGCATTTTCCAGGTTATTTAGGAATGGACCAAAATGAGCAAAAGTAAGGTCTAACTATGTGTTCTCTGGGGAAAAGACATTCCTGCCTCCACAAGAGGAACTGGTTATTGCTTGTTTGGTTGGCTGGTTGGTAAAGCAGGTAGGTTTACAGAGGAAATGTAAATGCAATACAATCCAGTAATCATCCACATTAAAGAATCCTCCAGCCTTTGTTTTACACAATCTTCTTTAGTGGCTGTGGCTAAGTGATACAAATTCAATCCAAGTGTAGGCCCACTGGTCAGTAGAGCCATCTGTCTGTCTCCAAGTCAAGATCTTCATTTCCAGTTTCCAATCTCTAGGCATTTGATGTGTATGAATGCTTGTGTAAGTGTTTCCCTAAAGGAATCTTTCCTGCTACATCTCTTTCACTGTGATTTCTACCATCACTTCCATATGAAGCTTTAATATCAAATAGTACAGAGCAAACAGATGGTACAATACTACTAACACAAAAATCCCCCAATTCTCTAAATGTCTTTATTTTAGCCTCTCTTGAAAAAGAGCATGAGTTCATTTTAGTTTCAATTTTCCTTGTTGTCGTATATGTATCTCATCCTTTCCTTTAGAAAACTAACCTAGACCTGGACCTATGAAATGTTAAGGAAGGTAATATTTTTTTCTATGTAATTCAAAGCAGGTTTTGTCATATTTAGGCCTTGATAACTTGGGATAAAATGAAGTCTTAGACCAAACATCTCTACCTTTAAGATGCTGAAATTTTGGAGGCAATTGATTTTTAAAAATGTTCATTTCTTACTTTTCTCTACAGCTTGATTTTAAGTTTCCAATCTGCACTCACCATCTTATTTTAAATAGCATGTGTTTGTAGAAGTAATTGAAATAGCATACATGTATATAGTATTATAGAAGCCAGCGGTATTACTAAAGCTCATTACTATAAACAGACATTTAGATAATAAGACTGAAGACACACGGAAAGTGAGGATGAATGAATAGAGGGAAACAGAGCAAGAAAAAAATTAAAAGCATTTCTCATTCAAAATATAAAACATCCCCAGAAATCAGTTTCAAAAAATCTTCAAAAGATTTAAACAGATTTTTTTTGCTTCTTTCAGATTTTCAGGCTTGGAAACTAAGCCACTATCAAAAGCTTAAAATATAACATTTAATACACTCTCAAATAAATGTACAGTTCTTAACATTACCAGAGCTTTCTTACACCCATTAGCATGCTTCAATGTTCTAGCAATGCTTTCATTGATCTAAACAGCTAGCATTACAGATTGGAACTGTGGTCTAGGGGTTCACTGCTTCCTTTATTCAGCAGCCTTATTTGTCAATCATTAAATTGATCCCATAAACAATGTAAGATTTGACAAAGAAAATGTCACAAGAGTTGCAGCATTTGGGGACAAGCTGATAGAGAAATATTGTAAAATAGAACCTTGCTTGTGAAGACAAAAGGGCAAGAAGCCTGGAAATCAGTTTGTGAGATGTAGAAGAAGTTGCAATCTAAAACCTGTCTTACAACCATCACAAAGTTAATCCACACAAAATAGCCAGAATAAAAGGCACATGTAATGGATTTCTAGCAGCTCATGTATGGAAATGAGCTAGCTGCACTTCACTCATTGTCTCCATAGGCTAGCTGGATGTTCTCATTTGAACACCTAGACTTATTCTCTGCCATTTCCTGCCCTAGAAAATAGGTTTCCACTACTGGGTGACTTCTGGCGGGAATTAGCCATTGGAAGATCAAAAAGCAGGAGGAAAGAACAGTAGCAGTAACAGAACATTAGTTGTAAAGCTCTGTAATCACACACACACACACACACACACACACACACACGCACACACACAAAATGATTGATTCAGCTCTCTATGGCTTTTGGAACACTGGTTGTTCATTCATTTCTTCAAACTTGGAAACAATAGTATATTCCTACTAGGAATATATACTACCAGGATGCAAATTTTTACTGGCTACTTTAACCTTGATCACAATTTTATAAGTATTTCATTCACTAAAATATCTTAATCTGAGCCCTTTCAGGTGAATTTGACTTTCTGTCAGGAATCAAATTCATATAACAGGCATTTGTTATATACATTAGTGAACATTCATATAGGTTCTCCTTTGCCAACAGTAAGTACAAGAACATAATAGTGCATCTGTTCAAATAAACACAAACTCATAAGTATAGCTTATTTGAGGAAATACAGACTGATACAATAAATCTGAGAAATTACAAAAGTCATTATTATTATGTGTGTATAGATAGATATAAATATCTAGATAGATATAGAAACATAATGTATAGTACCAAAACATGTTGAGTTTGTTTTTCTCATATGGATTAGGAAAATGCTAGCCAGGTTTTTGTTCAATTTCCTGATGTCTTCTAGTCATGGTGACCTTTAGTAAAAAAAACAAAATTACAGTGGGATAGAGTTTGGTGTACTGTTTAGACCTACATTAACACAGGAGTTAAGAATGGGAATGGACTTGGTTTTTTCTTTTATCATCTTTTTTCTTCTTTTTGTTGGTTATGGGGCTTGAATTCAGGGACTGGGTGCTGTCCCTGAGCTCTTATGCTCAAGGCTAGTGCTCTACCACTTGAGCCACAGCTCTACTTCTGGTTTTTGAGTGGTTAATTAGATTTAAGAATCTCCTGGGGACTTTTCTGCCTGGTTTCAAACCATGATCTTCAGATCTCAGCCTGTTGAGTATCTAGAATCACAGGCATGAGACATTGGCACCCAGCTGGGACATTTTCTTATGTGTAACTTGGTAAGACAGGCTTCTGTGATAGGCTTTATCACAGAACAACATCTCCATTCTCCAATGATAAATACTGCTATGGGGGGACCTACTATGTGCCACATGCTGTGTTTTCATGTAGTACTTTTATTTACGTTTTGCAAACAGCATGGTAGCTGTTAGTATTTCCATTATATTAAGAGAATACAGTCATTAGGCTCAATGTACATATATGGACTTGGAACCAGGGGTAATTTGAGGGGCTGGGTAAGGTTAGAAGAGCTAGAACAATGACAGAGGTAACATTGAACAAGAGGCGCTGTACACATACACTGATATGTTCACTTGAAACCTCTTTGTATAACTACTCAAAGACAATAAAAATAAAGAGAAAGAGTTAAAAAGCACTACATTAAGTTCTTCATGCTTACAAATCCACTTTTTAATTCTTACTAAGTCATGACTGTAAACTAGTAATATATAAGCCCACTGCAGTTTTGAGCAGCTTTAACTATTAGAAACCTCATCCTCGTGTAAACACGTTCCCATATAACTTCTCTTGCTCATTCAATTTCCACACTTTAGTGCCATCCTCAGCACATCTCATCCCCTTGCTCATAGTCATCTTGTTCATTTATTTTTGCATCTAGGTGTGGCAATCTGATTACATTTTTATTTTTTCCACTAACTTTTCAACAGCTTCCCTAACTCTTTCTCAGCCGTGTGATCCAAACAGCACTGAATGATAATTTATTTCTCTGTCCTAAGCTTTTCCCATCACCCTGAAGACATTTCCTACATCAGAAGTTGATCACTCGGAGCAATAATTCTACTCTTGCACAACTTGCATCCAAATGCCTCTCTCTCTGATAATGTTTTGCTGCACAAAATCCATTCTCCTCACATATCAGAGCAATCAGTCTGCAACACATGATGGCTAGAAATCAAATCTTGCCTAATGTGATCTGAATTTGCCTACACTTGACTCCCTATTCAATTAGACAGGATCATATCCAGGTCTGTGTAGAAGAAGAGGAGGAGGAGGAAAAGGAGGAGAAAGAGGACGACAAGGAGGAGGAAGAGTATTTGGTTAGTTATTAACCTTGTTTCCTAGGAGATTCTTTTACCCCAAAATAACTTGTCCACATTGAACCTCGTCTAGGTATTATTCAGGGTTTCAGAGAAGAGATTCTATTTTTTTTTCAGATAACTGGCCCAATTGTCCTCTGGTTTGTGAATTACACTATACAATTTGGAACCACTGTTCCTATTATTGGGCAATCAGTCTGATAATAAATGCATTCTTAGCTGTGTTCCAACAGACAAAGCTTGCAATTAGCAGGTATTGATGAGAAGAAATGTTCGTGCAAGGATTCATTCAAAAATGTATTCTGAGTATTGTCTACAATGGCAGGGATTCCTTGAGAGTACACAGGAAAATGAGACCCTTCCCCAAGTCTGACAAGCAGAACTCTTCTATACTTTGAGTATCTGGTATGACAAATTGTCCTATTCTAGTTAGAAAGATTTTCAACAGAAAAGACAAAAATATCCTGACCTTCTTCACATGGCCTCCATTATCATAAACAAAGAGAAGTGAAGATGAAGATGAATAGAAAGGACTATTTACTAGCTACAGGAATCATAAAAATTGAGTATATTTGCTTGTATTTTTGTTTGTTTTAGTTTTTGTTTGTTTATATCTGTTTTTTGTTTTTAAATGATGTTTATATAGCACTAAAGCAGCTGTAAGATAACCTCTCATCTGCTTACTGAATAACTTACATCGAAGTATCAAAGCTCACAGTGGGTACAACCGACATGGAACAACCTAATTATATATGTATATTTTTAAAGCTCACTGGAATGGTTGGATGTCAGAAGAGGTAGTTCCTAACCTTAGCTCCATCTCTAACAAGTGCATGAAGAGGAATGATTTCCATCATATTCTAGGCCCTCCATTTCTCTTCTATAAGTGAAATGCTGGTATTTGATTGTCTTGTGGCTCTTCAGAACTCTAATTTTTCTGATTCTATCACTTTGCATGAAAATCTAGTGAAGACTACAGAAGGAGCCAGCTTGTCCATTTGCAGTGAGGGTTCCTGGCATAGGAATTCAGGACTCCATGTGGGAGGATGTGATTATAGTACAATCATTATGATTCATCAAAAGGATAAATTCCCCTGTTGGTTATACACATACACACCCCCACCCTTCCCACTCACAACTTCTACTTCCTGGTTTAGGAACAGTCTAAAAGTAGGAGAAAGACGTGGGTGGAGTGGGAAGAAGGGAGCGGGAAGTGTTCTCTATTTGCACAGCTTTCTCCTGCTCATTTGTACCACCTACAGTGCTTCTTTCTTCTTTCTTACTAAATGTTTATTATAACCAGACAGAAAGTAATAAGTCAAAATAGTTATTGTCACTCCTGTTCAAGTATAATCAGCTCAGTTCAAACCTTTGCATACATGCACTGGTGATGGCCTCAGTTCGCTGAGTAAATTAAAAGAAATAAAAATTAGGAGATTCAGTCATGCCTGTGAGAAGAAATCATTCCATAACTAAGGCACTAAGGACACATTTCTATGCCTATAAGCGAGAGAAAAATGACCAAAATTGACCTTTAAAAGCAATTTTCCACCTTTTGTACTCTGGTAGAGGGAGTCCAATCTTAAGTAATCAAATTGCGTCAAAGCAGAGATGATAAGTCAATTTTATTAGCAGACAATATTGAGCTCAAGGACTCCCTAGATGAGAGAGCTAGCCCTGCTTCTCTCTAGATTGCAGTGGGGAAACTGCTGGACTCAGAGTACTTCAACAACTGTGAGAAATCTATGCCAACCGAAGGGACTTCACTGAACTTTCTGTGGACCTCAAAATTAAGTACCACTTCTGGTGGGAATGAGGGACCAGCAATTCATTCCTCTGCAATTCTTCTTGCTATGTCCCTTTATAAATCCCAGAAATAATGGTCAAAAGTAGCACAAAGGATCCCTGGCTGGATCAGCA
Organism: Dipodomys spectabilis; assembly: GCF_019054845.1. Lineage (NCBI taxonomy): Eukaryota > Metazoa > Chordata > Mammalia > Rodentia > Heteromyidae > Dipodomys > Dipodomys spectabilis. The sequence continues at coordinate 166,738 of NW_024871423.1, forward strand.
ACACAGTATCAGGAGTTTTATATACCCTCCTTACTCTCTAAGGTCTCCAGATCTTTAAGCCGACAATACACATAGCTACTATGGAATAACTATGGCTGCCAACATCTGTGTATTGAAGCTCTAACCTGCTGGCATTTAGAGTACTGGCTGTCAGTACTGCTTTCAAGGAGGTCATAAGGGTGTGATCCTCATGATGGGGATAGGACTTCGATGAACAGAAGAAGATACTCCCCCTGCACAAACACCAAGGGAAAAAAAATCATAGGAGCTCACAAGGAGAAAGGGGCCATCCTCAAGACAAGGAAAGGGCCTTTTCCAGAGCCTAGCCATACTGGTACCCGACCTCACCACCAGCACCAGGACTATGAAAAACCAAGTATCTGTAAAAAGCTACACATGCTGCGGTAGTCTGTAGAATTTTGTTATAGTAATTAGCACTAAGGCAGAGAGAGGCTCAATAGATCTTACTGCTAGAGGAAACTCAAATTCTACTGACAACCCTGGAAAAGACTAATGGCCCAGAACAGAACATTTATCAGAAACTCCACAAGCAAGTGTCTGGGGATATACTTTCCTTGTCTGCGGCCACTGAGACGCCTACCTGCTGCTGCTGCAGACATCAGTAGCTGGCGGTTCCTATCATCCATGTGGCCACTCAACAACTGTGTATCTAGCATCCATTTTCTTGCCAGACACTGGATGCTGGAATACATCGGTGAAAAAGATAAACAACAAAATATAGCCAGGAGCCAGTGGCTCACACCTGTAATCCCAGCTTCTCAGGAGGCTGAGATGTGGAGACCAGGGCTTGAAGACAGCCTGGGTGGGAAAGTCTGTGAGACTTTTACCTCCAATTAACCACTAAAAAGCTGGAAAGTGAAGCTGTGGCTCAACTGCTAGAGTACTTGAGCAAAAGAGTTCAGGGACAGTGCCTAGGCCCCAAATTCAAGCAGGAGCTTGACCAGGAGCAGCACCAAAGCAACAACAACAACAAAAACACATCTGTTTGTAGTTATCCTTGAGAATTCCATTCAATTAGGGATTTTAAGAAGGCAATGTGACAAATGCTGGAGGGGATGCAGAGAAAGAGGAACCCTATTACATTCCTGGTGGGAATGTACACTTATACAACCACTTTGGAAAGCAGTCTGGAGGGCCCTCAGAAAGCTAAATATTGACCTCCTTTATGACCCAGTCATACCACTTCTAGGCATCCATCCTGAACAACAGAAACCAGTATACAAGGACACGTGCACCTCCATGTTTATTACAGCACTACTCACAATAGCCAGGATATGGAAATAACCCAGATGTCCCACCACAGATGAATGGATCCAAAAATTGTGGTATCTATACACAATGGAATATTATGCAGCCTTTAGAAATGACAAAATAATGGCATTTGCAGGGAAATGGATGGAGCTAGAAGAAATCATGTTGAGCGAGGTAAACGATGTGCAAAGAGACAAATGGCACATAGTCTCCCTGATAAGTGGGTGTTAAATCCAAAATGTTACGTGATACTACAAAATTAACAAGACTTAAGAAAAAAGGACTTCCACTCATCTGGGCGGATCACTACTAAATAACCCCATGCTGCTGATCACATGTATGGTATATATGTGCACACCAGAGGGAAACCAGGAGGACGACACAGAACTAGAGGGAATCAGGGAAAAACATACAACAGCAGGACCCATCAGCTGCACTGGACATTGATCAAAATGAACTAAGCAACTTAAAGGCAACGATGGGAGGGAGGGAACAAGTGGGAAAGAGGGAACAGCTGATGCTGTGCAAAACAAAAGAAATGTACACATCACCCAATGTGGAAGAAATAACTGTATTGCAAAGCTCATAGAACTCGTAAATGTTATAGACTATGATAGACAATTTGTCCTATGAAAGTTAGAATATGTTTGTGACTTTAACTAAGCTTCACTATCCCACAATACTGTAAAATTTGGGGGATTATGTAACCTCTTAATCACAATAAAAAAATTTGAAAAAAAAAAGAAATCATTTCTTCTCTCAGGGGAAGAACTCAAAGGCGTAACTCCTCTGAACATCTAAAATATATTTATCAAAACAAATCCCAGGAAATGGAAATGTGGATTTGTTGTTGGTGGTGTTTGTTTTTGCTTTTTTGTTTTCTTTTTTGGGGGGTGGTGATGAAGGAGGGGCACAGAAATGGAGGGATGAAGGGTAAACAAAATGGAGGGTAAACAAAGGCAGGCATGGTACTCAGTAAAAACGGTGTGGAAAATGAGCTATGCAATCTGTGGGCAGGCAGGGGAGGAGAAAACTATGGGAAAGCAAAGGGAGGGGTGATATTATCCAAAAGAAATGTATTCATTACCTGACTTATGGAATGGTAACCTCTTTGTACAACACCTTAATAATAACAATAAAGTTACATTTTAAAAGTCAAAAAAAACGAAGGCAATGTGAACTTTACCATGTGTGTGCTTGAAGACAAATATTCATATATAGAACTAGAACTTTAAATCGATGCATATACATATACATATATATATGTATATATATATATGTATAGTTCTGTCTGAGACTGCGGAACTTATTGCAATTGTCTTGGTTCTCTTCACCACTGTCCCCTGCATTTTGACTATGTTTTTGAACATGTCCCATGCTGTCATAAGCTGGTAAGTTTGTGTTGAGCTAGCATGTGCCTTTATCAGAATTCTTGTTCTCTATATCAACAGTTATTCACAGTTTAGATTTTAAATACAGTTTTCTACAAGACTGCTAAGCTGATTGCTCCTCCCCAACATACTCTGTAAATGCCAGCTGCCTGCTTTAATCTAGAAAAGGCATCTGTTGATGCAGTGCAGGGTTGTTCTGCTCTGTGATCCACAGCTATGGGCTTTGTACGTGTTTGAATATTCTCTGGGCTCTGTACAGCACTGTGGCAATGGCTATAATTTAATAGCCCCCTAACTGACTGGAAGAAAGAAGTAATTTCCTCACTCGAATCCAAACTTAAAATAGAGTCTACATGGACCAAAACCAAACACAGAATCTCTGTTGGGCTGTTAAATATCCCAGTGACTACGGCTTCCCGGGATTCATTATTTAAATATTATGCATTCCCAGCCAAAATAGGAAAGATGTTCTCCCCTCTTCTTCCCACCCTCATGCTTGTGTTGGATGTCAAAAACTGTCCATTCAAATCTATAGTAATAAACATTATTTACTTTTTTTGGGTCAGTCATGGGGTTGGAACTCAGGGCCTGCATGCTGTCCCTGAGTTTTCCTGCATAAGGCCAGTGCTCTACCACGTTGAGCCACAGCTCTATTTCCAGTTTTTGGGGGGTTAATTGGAGATGAGAATCTCACAGACTTTCTTGCTTAGACTGACTTTGAACTATACTCCTCAGATTTCAGCCTCTTGAGTAGCTAGTATTATACAGCCACCAGTACCTTGCTTCTACTTGTATTTAAAATGATGCCTTTCTAGAATAAAAATGTACTATGTGATTTTTTTGTTTCTCTTGTATGTTCTTCCCCCATGGTAAAACCCCTGTTTTCACTGTATTTGATGTCATTGCCCTGCATCTTGTATATACATTTTTCTAATTTGGGGAAGGGAAGTAACAAAATGCTGAAATAATGATACAGTTTGACCCATTGTAACAATGAGATGTACAAGACACTATATGGAAAGCGAACTTTACAATTTGGGAGAGTGGAGGGAGGAATTGGGGAGGTGGGGAGGGAAGGCTAGGAGAAAAACAAAGAAGGAGGTAACAATGCTCAATAGGAAATGTACTCATTATCTTGCTCATGTAACTGTAACCCCTCTGTACAGTATTTTTTACAATAAAAACATATAAAAAAGAATTCTTTCAGGTTTATGACAAAATAATTTTTCTTTCTTTTCTGCTGGTCCTGGGACTTGAACTCAGGGCCTGGCCACTATTCCTTAGCTTATTTGCTCAAAAATAGTCCTCTATCACTTGAGCACAGCTCCACTTTTGGCTTTTTGGTGGTTAACTGGAGATAAGCGTCTCATGAACTTTCCCGCCCAGGCTAGCTTTGAACTGTGATCCTCAGCTCTCAGCCTCCTGAGTAGTTAGGATTACAGCTATGAGCCACTGGTACCTGGGAACAAAATGATATTTAAATCATTTTAGCTTTATAGGAAACTGATTACAGATATCATCTGAAGAGCTCTGCCATATGTGTTACCCAAGTCCCTAATTGTAAGCACCTTAAAATTTTTTATTTACTTTTTGTTAAAACCAATAAGTTGACATTGATGCCCTACTTTCATATCATGCATTTCACAATTTTATTATCTTTAAACAGTTGAATGAACTTATCAGTTTATGAGTACAATGCATCTTGATGAAGGTTACCCTTTTCCTCATCTACCTCCATATCTCCTCACTCCACCCATCCTATTAAGAAGACTCTAGACTAGCACTTGGATTTCATTAGTTTTACCATTAATGCTCTTCTTCTGTTTCAGGATCTGGTCTAGGATACCACATCAGTTTGAGTTGTCATATCTCTCAAACCTCCTCTAGTCTATGTTTCTGGGCCTTTACTTGCATTTTGAGAAGTTGGTGGGTCTGAAAAGTAGCATCCAGACAAGCTTTCTAGAGAACTGTACTCTAACTTGAGCTTAATCATATTCTCATAATTAGTTTGAGGTAATAGGTTTGGGGAATGAAAATGATACATATGATCTTGTCACATTAAATCAGGGATAGCATAACGTCTGCAAGGCATTGCTGATGGGTGCTAGATGCCATCAATTGGACAAGACAGTGTTTGCCAGTTCTCTCAACCATGACCTTGCCATTTTTCTGTTTTCCTCTTCTGTACTTTAGATGTGTAACTCAATTACATTGTTTTGGGGATTGAAAATGAATAAATTACCAGAGAAATAACAAAATGTAGATACCTTAGAGTTTAATGTTTTAAAATGCAGTCATTTGTGCTCCAGTGATTTTTAATTAACAGTAATATTGCACACTATTGATATTTCTTATGTGTTACTCTAGAAGTTTCATTTTTCTCTTCTTCCTTTGTAGAAACAAACAGGTGAAAAATTAATGCCAAGTGAAAAGAAGCGCATTTTATATCAGCAAAGACAGAATGACAGCATTACATACATTTATAAAAACAAAAGGCAATACAGTGCAGATCTCTCTACAAAACTTGCAAGTTATAAAATCACACACACACACACACATTTCATCTTGTCTGCTGTCTTGTACTTCTTTTCTTCTTGGATCTCTTCTGCTTTCCATTGTTATCATTTAGAGACATGTCTTTAGCAAGATTTTGAGAATATTGAACTTCCAGTTTGTGGTTGTACAAAAAAAAATGTTTGTCCCAAATCTGGAATAATTTAAATGGGCATAGAATTTTGTAATCTATTACCATAAATACAGTGCTCAGGGCATTAATCAGCTTAATGACAATTGGTTGAAGGGTTAACTACTTATTCCTTCTTTTTACTTACTTTTTTTTTTTTTGCCAGTCATGGTGCCTGAACTCTGGGCCTGGGCACTGTCCCTCAGCTCTTCAGCTCAAGGCTAGCGCTCTACCACTTGAGCCATAGCACCACTTCCAGCTTTTTCTGCTTATGTGATGCTGAGGAATCGAACCCAGGGCCTCATGCATGCAAGGCAAGCACTCTACCACTGAGCCACCTTCCCAGCCCCTTTTACTTACTTTTTAAAATTAGAATCAATTTGCTCAAGGGAGCTTAAGAAAGTTTTATGTGTCCACATATAGATATGAGGGTCATATTTTATTTCTCAAGTTCTGTGATTCCATTAAAATGTGTCTAAGTATAATTTAACTTTCTATTACTAAGGAGTCAATGATGTTCTCTGAGGATTTAAATTTTGTAGGAGGAGTCTTTTCCCTACTATGACTTATGTTCATTGAACATATTTGCCTAATGAGTGAGAAGACATTACCTAATTTCCATTTACAAAACATCTAATTTCCATTGCTTCATGAATTATGGCTTTATGATAATTAATCAGATTCAGCTATGCTTCTGGAACAAATGCTTTTGGTTTTGTGGTTTTGTTTTTGTTGTTTTTAGCCAACAGAACAAATTTATTTGAATGTGAAGGCCAAGAGGGGGGCTCAAGGAGTCCACAACAGCTGGCTTCTTGGATGGTGTTCGAAGCCAAAGGAAGGTTGATGTGGTTTTGATGCATTGAGAGTTTAGGCCTTAGCTTTTCCTCTCTTGTGAATTTTATTCCTCTCCTTCTTCCACACAAACTGGTCATTTTCCATTCCATATTTTGAACTTGTATTTTTATTTAAAATAAAAATTTATTTTACCAGATTTTCTAGGTACTTGCAGAAAAGATAGTAAGATGTCTTTATCACTTCTGTCTGCCATAATTAATTGAAAATATTCAAATGCCTTGTTTGAATAAGGCATTTTTCCTTTGTAAATACAAAAATAGTACAAATCAAATAAATATGATCCAGTTTCTCGATGTTTAAAGTCTAGTTAAATATCAGACACATAGTCACAGAACATTTCATAAAGAAATGTTGCTAGCCAACATTGTGTAATTATTTAAACATTATATACTAGTGATTAGAAGCCTAGGCTCACAAGTCAGAATGCCACAATTTGCATTAAGGCTCCACCCTTTACCTGGTTCTGTGAATTTGAAATATATTTTTAAATATCTCTGTGCCTCTAGCCTTGTTCCCAGCTGCTAAAGCTTATGTAGTTTTGATGCATTATTGGTTATTTAAGTCTTGATTGTAACATTTATCTGAATATTACTTATCTCATAGAGTAGCAGGGATGTCAAGCTGAGCAGAAACTACTTGAAGCTCCAAGATTATTAGGGATACATTTTAAATTACATGCTAGTCTATGTAAAACTTATTTCACATACATAAAACAGGTCATGAATTGATTTCAAAACTTATGACGAGGGTGATTTAGTAGGGAATGGGCTTTGTGATAAGAATTTGCTTGAAAACAGGTTGTACATTGATTCAAATAAACCCCAAGTGTGAAGTTGTGTGCTTGCTTGCCTTCCAATCGATTAAAACAACAGGCTGATATTTCCCATGGAATTTGGTCACTTTAGTGGAAAAGCATGTGCTACAAACTTGGAAACTAATCAGATAAATGACTGGTCAGTGGAGACTGAGAAGTAGAGCAGCTTTGTCTGGAAAGAAACTCGTAAACATCAGCAGAATAAAATATAGAGGTACGTAGTGACTAGATTCGGCAATCATTGTATAAGATAGAGCTGTATTCCAGCCTCTAGAGTCTTGTCCAAGTAATTATTGGAAGGTCATGGAGGAACAACAGAGGGCACTTATTTGCAATGGATTGCTGAAATACATAATCACTGAAGGAATAGAAAATATCATTGCATAGCAGTTGCAATAAATACAGTCCAGCAAGGGGATTTGCATGAAAGTATAACATGATTAATATAACTGCGAGTTATAATGTGTATAGAGATATTGTATATCTGTTCCAAGCAAATATAAATATTCTGTTTCAAACACTTCCCAGTTAGTGAGGAAAGAGGTAAGTAAACAGTTACTAACACAATTGCTTCACCTTGTAAGATTCAGTGCAAGTGAAAGGTCTTATGGTATCTGACAGTGAAGAGAAAAGTGACAGGATTGCCAAATTGTACAACGGCAGAAGAAAACTTGTTCTTCCTGAATGAAATTTTTTTAAAAATGCAATAATTTTGAATTCTTTCCAAGCGAGACTTGATGTTTCACTGTTCATTTTACAGTTTTTTCATCAATTTAAAGTTAGATTACAATTTGAAAAAATGTGTGATACATAAATAAAGCAGAAAGGTTATTTCAAACATTGTGATGTAAATATTGCTTTTGTAAACTAATTAGATAAACTGATCTTTTATGGTGAGATGGTAAACCAACTTATTTTATGGTGCAATTTATTTATTGTTTGTTTGTTTGTTTTTTGTTTTGGTGGGTTATGGGGCTTTAACTCTGGGCTTGGGCATTGTCCCTGTGTTCTTCAGCTTAAGGCGAGCACTCTACTGCTTGAGCCAAAGCACCACTACCGAGTTTCTAGTGGTTTATTGGAGATAAGAATCTCACGGACTTTCCTGCCTGGGCTGGCTTTGAACCGTGATCCTCAGATCTCAGCCTCCTGAGTAGCTAGGATTCAGGCATGAGTCATCGGTGCCCGGTTTATGGTGTAATTTAATATGCAATCTTGTTTTTAATTTGACCTAAGTATTATTTAGCTAGGTTTTTTTGTTATATTCTCACTATTGTAGTCAACTTCACAGTACTTCTGTACCCAGACACTAAGTCTTTACAACTTAATCTTAAGCAATCAATAATATCCATGAATTAATATTTGTAAAACGTTCTGTGAACTATGAACAAGAATGTTTCCTTGAGTCCTACGCTAGAGAATCACACCAAGTGTGCCATCACAGTACAGAGAGTTTGGCCAGACAGGGAAAATTCAGGCAGCTTGGTTAAGGAGACAGATCTGAGCACTTGCTGGTGCCTGCAGCAGTGGTGGCAGCAGCTGTGGCTGCCATATTAATAGAGAGAGCCCGGGACAAAGGTGCCAGACATGGTGTGCGAGCAGGTTCTACTCACCACAACCAAGAACTGATAAGGAGCAGAAATCTTCATCCTGCTGATCACAGACCATGGACAGCCCAGAAACCAAGAGACCAATGTGAGTAACCCCAAGACATCCTCACTCCTTCTCATGGAGAAGCAGTGGGAAGGTAGCTCCTACCATATCACTAAAGAACTCCATCTTTGATACTGACAAAAGCCCAGCAGAGCAGCTAGCTCCAACTCAGGCCTTGGAAGAAAAACAATAGGAGCCATTCACCAGGTCACAGGAACCTGACCCGACCTGCAGGGTTCAGCAACACCCATGGGAAAGTCATCCTTCTCAAGCAGAGAAAGCTCTGCCCCCGGAGGGGTGACTTTCTTCACTGGGTAAACAGAGCCAAAGACTGCTCCTCCCCACTGCAGCCTAGGGCCACAGACTCAGCAGCAGGAGGGGTAAAAGACAAACAATTGAAACTTAATAAACACAAATCCTGAGAATGGATCCAGGCTGGGCACTGTGAGTGTCTCAGGAGCTAGCCCCTCAGGAAAACCTACTGATTGCTGATAGGCTTCAACTCTACCCACAACCTAGCCTCATCACAGCAACTCCAAGCTTGAGGAAATAGCCATCTCCCTCTTTTGTGATACTCAAAGCAGATCTCCCTCCCACTGAACTAGCCTGGGAGGAGGATCACAAAGTCCTGGGTAAGGCAGAGCTGTCTGCCTGCTCAAACAAACTGACTTAAGAAACCAATCAAGCCACAAGAAAACCAAAAATTGCAAGCAAACCAGAGACCCTACCAAGAGATTGGTTACAGACATAGGGAAGATACAATATCCTCCCCCCTAAAAAAAAAAAAAAAATCAAAGAACTCTTTTTTCTACCTAATTGTTTTTAAATTCTTAAAAAAAATGTTTTCTATTTTTTTTCTTTCATAATTTTTACATGGTGTGTGTGGGTGGTGTTTTTTGTTTGTTTGTTTTAAAATCTCTTTTAACCTTTTGGTCCTTATTTTTTTTTTCTTTTTTTTTTTTTTGCACAACTTAATTGCTGTTCTGCTCATCTCTAGATATATACCCCTTGTCGATTATTAGACCTTATCCTTCATTGTGTGCATACTTAGATCAGAAATTGATTACTCAATTCACAAGCTCTTAGGCTTTAATAGTAGTATTTTTTCTTTATGCTTATATAATTTTTAAGTATTCGATTTTTAAATTTTTTATTCTTCATTTTTTCATTTTTCCTTTTTATCTCTCTCCTCTCATTCCAGCCTTTTCTTCTATAAGTATTATTTCTTTATACTTACATAATTTTTAAGTGTTTCATTTTAACATTATTTTTTATTCTTTTATTTTTTCTTGCTTATTTATCTCTCTCCTCCTTTCACTCTTCTATATCTGTTTCTTCTCTGAAAATAGGGTTTGGTTAAATTCACTCTTTCCTTTTACCTCTCCACATTCCTCTAATCCTATTTTTCCCCACAATTCTCCTTAAACCTATTAATGTCTGGTCTTCTGAATCCTTCTTTGACTTCTTAGCCCATTAATCCGTAGTTGTTTGATGATGAATTAGATTGTATCTGTTGAAATAGATTGTATCTGTAGTCATTTTGACTGTATCAATCAATCTGTACAACTACAGGACTCTGGTTGATGCTTGCCTTAAAATAGTGTTCTAGCACAAAATTGGTGTTACTTGCATACCAAATGGGCAGAACAAGCCAGAGAAACACTAGAAAAATGGGAAGTCTAGGTATCTCAACTCCCACTCACGATAATCAGGTGACAGAAGAATTATGAATAATCCAGAGAAGAGTTCCCAAAAAACTCTACAAACACTACTGGTAAACATGGTGAATGAAAAGATTGAAAGCCTGCAAAGGACTCAGTGTGAGCGAGATAGGGAGTGAGATAAGGCTAATCAAAGATTAATACAGGAACTTCGCAAGCATAACAAGGCTAACCAAAAATTATTACAGGAATCTCATGAGCATGAGGAAGCTAATGAAAGATTAATAGAAGAATTGCATGAACAGTCTGAGAATAGTCAAAGAGTAATACAGGAATTGCACAAGCGAGATGAGAATAAACAAAGATCAATAGAGGAATTCATGGAATCCATAAACAGCTGAAGAAATCCAGGGAAGCCACAAAAGGAATGCTGAATGGAGCCCATCAAAAGGAAAGGGAGTCCAAGGAAACCATAACCAATCAACTAAGTGATTTGAGAATAACACTGAAAACCAATTTAAGGAAGTAAAGAAATCCATTCAAGATATAAAACAGAGCTCCAACAAAGAATTTGAAGCCACCAAAGATGACCAATTAGAAGGAGAGGAAATAAAAAACAAAGTAAAAAGTCTTGACGGTAGGTTAGACAATGCAGAAGATCAGCTCTCTGGGACTGAAGACAGCCTAGATATTATAGAGAAAGAACATACAACTATCCAAGACAAATCCAAGAAATATGATAGATCTATTCAACATTTAGAAGACACCATCAGAAGGCCTAATCTGAGTATAATGGGTGTAGAGGAGCATCTAGAGACAGAAGTTAATGGTCTAAGAAATTTATTTAACAGGATTCTAACAGAGAACTTCCCAAACATGCAAAAAGATAGGCCTATTCATATACAAGAAACTTTTAGAACCCCAAATAGACCAGACCAGAACAGGACATCCCACATCACATTATAATCCACACAAGATCAATTCAGACCAAGGAAAGGACCCTTAATGCTGTCAAAGAGAAATGATCAATTATTTATAAAGGGAAAACAATTAGAATATCTTCAGATTTCTCAGCAGAAACAATGAAAGCAAGAAGAGCCTGGCATGGTATATGCCACACCCTAAAGACAAACAACTATCAACAAAGAATACTGTTTGTGTGTGTGTGTGTGTGTGTGTGTGAGAGAGAGAGAGAGAAAGAGAGAGAGAGAGAGAGAGAGAGAGAGAGAGAGAGAGAGAGAGAGAATACCGTACAGAGGAATTACAATTACATGGGCAAGATAATGAGTACATTTCTTATCAAGCATTGTTTCCCCTTCCCATCCCTTCCCATCCCTTCCCATACTCCTCCCACCTCCCCTCACCCAATCCTCCCCCCCATTAAAGTTGTAAAGTTTGTTTTTTGACATAACGACTTGCACATCTCATTTCAACAAAGAATACTGTACTGAGCTGAGCTCTCCTTCAAAATGGAAGGAGAGAAAAGAAAAACTGCAACAATATATCTCCACCAAGCCAGCCCTCTAAAAGATACTTAAAGATGTCCTACACATAGAAAACCAACAAGAGCACAATAAAGGCCAATTAACTGCACCCAAACTGAGAATCCAAGAACCATAGGAAGAACCCAGTTGGCATAATCCTCAAGAAGGGGAGTAACATGGCAGGAACTACCAAACACCTTTCAGTCCTAACTCTCAATATTAATGGACTTAACTCTCCAATTAAATGACATAGACTGTCTAATTAGATTAAAAAGCAAGACCCTTCTATCTGCTGCCTTCAAGAGTCACACCCTGCCCATAAAAACAAACATAATCTGAAAGTGAAAGGCTGGAATAATATCTACCAAGCAAATGGCCCCTATAAACAGGCGGGAGTTGCAATCCTAATATCAGATAAAATAGACTTCAAATTAAAATTAGTGAAAAGAGATAAAGAAGGTCACTACATACTAATTAAGGGATCTTCGAGAGGCTATTAAAATTCTAAATATCTATTCTCCAAACAACTGAGCATCCAAATTTATCCAAGAAACACTACTTTCCTTCATATCTCACATAGATCCAAAGACATTAATTGTTGGGGAATTTAACACACCACTATCCCCACTAGATAGGTCAACCCAGCAAAATCTCAACAGAGAAACCACAGATCTAAACAACTGTATAGATCAACTAGATTTAGCAGACATCTACCAAATATTTCCCCCAGCAACATCAGAATACAAGTTCTTCTCAGCAGCACATGGAACATTTTCCAAAATAGACCATATCTTAGGTCACAAAGAAAACTTGTCCAAATTCAAAAACATTGAAATTATGTCCTACATTCTCTCAGACCACAAGGGAATAAAATTAGAACTCAACACCAAAAGCCACCAAAGAAAGTCCTGTAATACATGGAGGCTGAACAACACACTGTTGAACCACCAGTGGGTCATGGAGGAGATTAGAAAGGAAATTCAAATGTTCATGATATTCAACAAAAATGAACACACAAATTACCAGCTCCTCTGGGACACAGCAAAGGCAGTACTCAGAGGCAAGTTTATAGCTCAGAGTTCCACATCAACAAAATGGAGAGATCTGAAACCAAGAATTTAATGACACATCTGAACCTCCTTGAAAAAAAGCAGCAAGCTAAATCTCAAACCAGTAGATGGAAACAAATAATTAAAATTAAATCAGAATCGAATGAATTAGAATAAAAAAAAACCATAGAAAGAATCAACAAAACAGAGTTGGTTCTTTGAAAAAAATTAACAAAATTGACAGACCCTTAGTAATTCTTATCAGAAAAAGAAGAGAACACACCCAAATAAACAAACTCAGAGATGAGAACAGAAACATCACCACAGAAACAACCAATATTCAGAACAGTATAAAGGAATACTTCTCAAACCTACATGCCAATAAGTTTAAGAACCTGGAAGAAAGGGACACTTTCCTAGCAAATATCGACATGCTGAAAGTAAACCAATATGAGTTAAACCAATTTAACAGACCCATATCAAGCACCGAAATAGAAAGAGCATCAAGAGACCTCCCATCTAAGAAAAGTCCAGGACTGGAAGGATTTATAGCGGAATTCTACAAGGCCTTCAAAGCAGAACTCACACCAATATTCCTCCAACTCTTCATTGAAATTGAAAGAGAAAGTTTACTACCAAACTCATTCTATGAAGCCATCACAACCCAAAACTAGGCAGGGATTTATCAAAGAAAGAGAATTAAACCCATTTCTTTGATGGACATCAATGCAAAACTTCTCAACAAAATTTTGGCCAATCGGCACAACAAGTCATCCAAAAAATCATACACCACGATCAAACAGATTTCATTTCAGGGATGCAAAACTCGTTCAATATACATTAATCAATATAATTCATCACATCAACAGGAGCAAGGATAAGAACCACATGGTTAGCTCAATAGATGCAGAAAAAACATTTGACAAGATCCAATACCCGTTTATGATGAAGGTTCTGGAAAAATTAGGATTCATGGAACATTCCTCAATACAATAAAGGCTGTATATGACAAACCTACAGCCAGCATTATACTTAATGGTGAAAAACTAAAGCCATTTTCTCTAAACTCAGGAATGAGACAAGGATGTCCACTCTCCACTTCTCTTCAATTTAATATTAGAATGCCTAGCTACAGCAATAAGAGAAGATGCAAACATAAAGGGGATCCTAATAGGGAAAGATGAAGTAAAACTCTCCCTCTTTGCAGATGACATGATCTTGTATTTAAAGAATCCCATGAACTCCACTTCCAAATTACTCGAGCTGATTTGAAACCTTGGCAAAGTAGCAGGGTATAAAATTAACCCTCAAAAATCAATGGCTTTTCTGTATGCAAACAATGGGAAGAATGTGACTGAAATAAGGAAGCAACTCCATTCGTAATAGCCCCACAAAAAATAAAATACCTAGGAGTTAACTAAAAAAGTGGACCTCTACAATGCAAACTTTAAAAACTTGAAAAAAGAAATTAAAGCAGAAATTAGGAAATGGAAAAACCTCCCATGCTCCTGGATTGGAAGGATCAACATCATGAAAATTGCAATACTTCCGAAGACTATCTACAATTTTAATGCTATACCTATCAATATTCCAACCTCATTCTTCAAGGAAATAGAAGAAGCAACCCAAAAATTTATATGGAACAACAAAAGACCCTAAATATCAAAAATTATCCTTAATAGAAAGAACAGTACTGGAAGAATATCAAAGCCAAATTTCAAACTCTACTACAAAGCCATAGTAATCAAAACAGCTTGGTACTGACCTCAGGACCAATGGAATTGAACTGAAAACCCAGAAATGAACCCACAGACCTATAGCCACCTAATCTTCAATAAGGGAGCTAAAAAAATGAAATGGAAGAAAGACAGCCTCTTCAGTAAATGGTGCTGGCAAAACTGTTTAATCACTTGTAGAAAACTAAAGCTAGAACCTTTTTTTTTTTTTTTTGTCCGTAATGGGGCTTGAACTCTGGACCTGGGCATTGTCCCTCAGCTCTTCAGCTCAAAGCGAGCACTCTAGCACTTGAGCTACAGTGCCTCTTCCGGTTTTCTAGCAGTTTATTGGAGATAGGAATCTTACAGTCTTTCCTGCCCAGGCTGGCTTTGAACCGTGTTCCTCAGATCTCAGCCTCCTGAGTATCTAGGATTACAGGTGTGAGCCACCAGCGCTTGGGTTGAGCTAGATCCTTATATATCACCCTGCACCAGAATCAACTCCAAATGTATCAAAGACTTTGGAGTCAAAGCAGACATCCTGAAAACATCACAGGATGGAATAGGAGAAACCCTAGGTTTCCTTAGCACAGGCCAAAATTTTCTTAACAGAGACTCAGAAACACAACAAATCAAAGAAGGTTGGACAAATGGGATTGCATGAAATTGCAGAGCTTCTGCATGGCAAAGGACATAGTTAGCAAGATCAATAGAAAGCCCACAGAATGGGAGAAGATCTTTACTAGCCATACAAAAGACAAAGGTCTCATATCTAAAATATACTTGGAACTCAAAAGATTAAATCTCCCAGCAACAAATCCTCAAAGAAACAACTGCCCAATAAGTAAGTGGGCTAAAGACTTACAGAGAAACTTCTCTGAAGAGGAAAGAAGGATGGCCAATAGACACATGAAGAAATGTTCAACATCCCTAGCCAGGAAAGAAATACAAATCAAAACAACATTGAGATACCACCTCACCCCAGTTACAATGGCTATAATCAAGAACTCTAATAACAACAGATGCTGGAGGGGATGTGGACAGAAGGGAACCCTACTGCATTGTTGGTGGGAGTGTAAACTTGTTCAACCACTTTGGAAAGCAGTATGGAGGTTCCTCAAAAGGTATGATGTTTTATATGTGCTGTTTAATCAATTTTTTTTAAGTTCCATGTGGATTTGGCTTTTATGTTCAATACATTGAATTTAAAAAATTATCAAAATGCCATCTGTAAAGTTTCCAGCATGTCATTCAAACATAGAATGACAAAAGCATTGTCATAACAAATAACATATAGTAGATTCACTGTTTATGTTCTCGCTGTCCTCCTCCTAATTGGAGACAAGGCTTCTGAAAGTTTTTAGGATTGGATGAGGCCATGAGGGTGGGAGGTCCCATTGAGTTCAGTGCTTTCTGAGAGGTTAGTAGGGTCACCAGAGCTCTTCACTCTGCATGTACACCACAGAGGTCCCCTAGCCAAATACATTCATATTATAGGATAAGACATTAATTCAATATTTTGAAGAGGGACCATAATTTTTTTAAAAAAGGAAAAACTAAAACAAATGAAATGAACCTGGCTATATAAGAAGTGGACAAAATTAAGGAATTATTTAATGACTTAAACATATCTATACCAGGGGAAAAGTATTTGCACAGAAATCTTAATCTAAATTTAGTATTTTAAATAATAATATTGGTGTTATTTTTTTCCAAGTGTTAACTGTATCTTTCTAAATATATATATTTTTATTGTAAATATACTATACAGAGGGGATACAGCTACATGAGTAAGGTAATGAGTACATTTCCTATTGAGCATTGTTACTCCCGCCTTTGTTTTTCTCTACTATCCTTTCCCTCCCTACTTCCCCAATTCCTCCCTCCCACCCTGAAGTTGTAAAGTTTATTTTCAACATACTGTCTTGTACATCTCATTGTTACAATGGGTTAACCTATATCCTTGTTTCAGCATTTTATTTTTAAGGGGAGATAAAATACACATATATATTAATGGCTTGAAAATCATTTTTATATAAAATAAATATTATTCTAGTAAAATGAGACTCTCAGGCCAGATAATAGTATATAAACGTAATCTATTCTCAAAATGAATAGAACTCCTTGAAGGAAAAGCTGAGTTAGTGGTGATAAATATGCACGATAAACCTGGGATATTTTGTTATATCAGAAACTATAAAATTAAATTATATCACTGTCTGAAATGTCTAAAAGAGTTAACCTGAAGAGACCTTCAGCAGGTCAGATGGGAGAGTTTGACATCACAACAAAAACAACTAATTGAAGCAGTTCAAATGTGAAAAATCATAAGTTCATGACTTTAATAAAACAAAAACACGAAGTTATTGCTTATTTTTAGATATTTCTAGACCATTAATTCAGTCTTAAAATCTAGCAAATACAAGATTTAAAAGCAAAGCACTGGCTTGTTTTACAGACAGAATGTATTTAATTCATGTTAATTGATTAGTTGGCGTGAAAAAATTCCTTATGGCCTTAGAAAGCCACATCATACTAAAATTACAATTTGTTAAATAAATTATAAATCCTACCTATAAGCTCAAGTGGATCCCAATGTACATTTCTAATTTACATGCATGTTTCACATAACTGTGGATACTATATTTTCTGAAACAAAAATCAGGACAGGATATCTGACCACAGGACCAACTACTTTAATCTGCCATTGCCTTCCAATGTCAGCATTATAACATCATTTAACCACATTCTCTTCATATTCTCTCATTAGTTTTAGCAAATAATGCCAAGGACAGTTTCTTCACTCAGAGTCTGAAAGCTTGCAGAATCATCATAAGCCAAATAATCACTAGACTGAAGTAGGAGCAGTAATTTTGTCTCCAGCTCTCAGGAGGACTAAAGGCTCTTTATAGATTCATTTCAGCCACATTATTGTTTCAATATGCATTTGAGTACAGGGAGTTTTGAGATAGGAACATATCTATTATTTTAACAGTCAAATACAATGAGTTCCAAATAGATTTTCAAACATGTATTTTTTCCAAAAGAGGACACTTTTCCCACAAGAATCAGTTCCAGTTTTACTTACATCATGTTTGTAGGAAGACATTTGGGAAAAAAAATCCCTCAATTTCACACAATCTTTACCTAACTTGCCAAAGCAGAGGATCTTACGCTGTTTTCAGGCAAATCTTAGAAGTCAATGAACTCATTAGCTTCATGCTCCATTCTCATTGACAGACTCTAAAGGAGCAGAAATATGGACCCTAGATCTCATTTTCCTCAAAGTACATTTTTAAAAATAGATTTCAATAATCCCTCTGTACATCACTTCTATAATAACAAGAAAATGAATGAATAAAAAATAGATTTAACGTGCAATTGAATTATTTTGGAAAGGTTCTATCTGAAGAACCAAAGGCATGCACTCTTCATTGAAAAGGAATCCAAATTGACCATACTAATAAAATCCACGTGCTATACTGTCCTCTTTCTCTACCTAAAGACTGACATAAGCACAAAAGGTACAACATAAAAGAATGTCCCGATGGAGTTGTCTTCAATAGAGAAGTTGTGTAGTAGCACAAACCAGCTATCCTTTTTGTTTAGAACTCTCTGCCTTCTACATAAAAACAGGCATATATGGTAAGCACAACTGCAAATCAAGCCTTTAATCTTACTCAATATTTCAAAAATACATTTGTTTTTTTTCTTTTAGATGAGATCTTACTATGTAGTCCAGGCTGGCATCAAAATCATGATCCTTGTTTCAGCCTCCCCAGAGCCAAGATTATAGGTATGAGCTACTGTATTCAGCCTTAAAATACAACTTTAATATCACCATTGTCATCATAGACAGTTTTTTTCCATCCAGACCAATAATATTTCCTGTTGTCAGAAATTTTTGCTCATGAACATTACATATCATGAGAAATTTCTCAGAGTAGCAAAATTGGTCCTCAATGAAAGTTTTTTTAATGAAAATTTATAATAACAGTTGCTCCTTGTTTATACTTAACTTCTTTGATTATAGCCTAATAAAATACATAAATGGCTCATAGGGGAAATAATGTCTGCAGACAGGGGTCACCATGTCATCATCCTGGTGATCGCAAGGGAGGATCTTCTTTGGAGATCTGCCACAGCACTTAACTGTCCTTGACTTTGAATTACACGTATTGGACATTTCCTAGGCATCATAGCCCAAAGCTAAGCTCATTTGATTCCTCCAACAATGCTGGGAGAAAAATTACAAGGATATAGTTTTCATAGAAGAAAAGTGAAGGTGAGATTTGAAGAATAGGACCAAAGGACTGCTAATAAATATTTAGCGTTGGGACTCTACCTTAAGTCCACTTAAACCTAATATTCACATCCTTAACTTACATTCACGAAGTTCAACTCCCATTGTGTGTCTTTAGTGAAAAGGTAAGATCTCATTGGTTAACGTTTCCCATATTATTTTCTTCCAAATACCATCCTCTTCAAAGCTAAGTAATATTCATTTCTTTAGCCATTCTTCATATATCTCATTTTTTTCCCTCTTGGGTATGTGTCTCTCTCCCAATTTTCTATCTTCAAAAAGATGTCAAAGTGAAAAAAGAAAAATTTTATGAACAAGTCTTCTATAGGAAAATTTCCTACTCTGAAATTCTGGCTACATGTTGTAACTGTCACTCTTCTGAAAGAATCTCCAACTTATTTCCTCATGATGATTATTAGTGCTTAAAATATAGATAATCTACATTATGTGAGAAACAAAACAAAAAAAGGTTAAACAAGAAAGCCTTCATCAATTTCAAATTCCTTTCAAAGAAACTCTTGACCTTTAATATTTTCTAAATATAAAGTCATATCATCAGGGTCAGTCTTAATATAAAATCTCATTTAATGAGCTCTAGGAAAATTGTGTCAAATATATTGAACATGTCATACATTCTCTTCTATCATCTGTCTTCTGTAAGGTCCATTCCTGGACAGCGAACAGACCTCGCCCAGTCTTTCTTTGCCAGGTTCATCAGGCGCTTTACATTGGATACAAGCCTCTCTCCCACCTTCTTAAACCTTTAATCCATTGCCCTAGCCTAACTACCCGACTAAAGGCTATTACCCAAGCCTGCCCCTCATGTTCTCTTACCTCCTCACAGGGTGGTCTCTGACCAGCTGCATTCCCCACACACCAAGCACGGGGACATACCCCTGGGGAAGACCGGCAGATAGACTTCACTCACATGCCCAGATGTAAGCGGCTGAAATACCTTCTAACTATGGTTGATACCTTTTTAGGATGGATTGAAGCCTATCCCACAACGTCGGAGACTGCTGACACTGTTGCCTCTGTCCTTATTAAAGAAATTATTCCTAGGTTTGGCTTACCCAGGTCACTTCAATCTGACAACAGACCTGCTTTCATCTCCAAAGTCACCCAACAGGTGGCATTCTCTTCACATTCCTTATAGGCCTCAGTCTTCTGGAAAGGTTGAAAGAGCTAATGCACTCCTCAAAACACAACTTACTAAACTTTCTCTAGAGCTCCAGCAATCCTAGCCAGAACTGTTACCCCTGGCGCTCACCCGCTTACGTGTTTCTCCCCACATCCCTACTTTCCTCAGCCCCTTTGAGTTAATATATGGAAGACCTTTTCTCCTAGGTAATTTCCCTACTGACAATACCAAGACTCCACTAATAGACTACCTTCCCGTCCTAACCTTTCTTAGGCGCATGTTATGCCAACATGCTGACCAGTGTCTCCCTCAGCCTCATCAAGGCCCCTTTCCCACTCCCCCAATTTTGCCTGGTGATCAAGTGTTTCTCAAGACCCTTAATCCATCTGGTTTATACCCTAAGTGGACAGGCCCTCACCAGGTTCTGCGGACCACCCCCACAGCAGTCAAGCTCAAGGGACAGTCACAGTGGATTCACCTGTCAAGAATAAAAAGGGCTCCTGCTCCTGCCCCTTCTATACAACACTGACCTCCAGGTACACCTGTTCTCCCCTTGGGCCTACCAAGGTAAGGCTATCTCGCATCCCTGAAGATCCGTCCCCCTGCCTGAGAAGACTTCCTCCAGACTTTATCCAAGAGACTCACTTCTTGCAGACATCATAGAACTGGCAGACCTGGAAGCAGTCACCTTCTCCTACTAGGTCACATCCCAGGCCACCTCTGGTCACATGCCTCCCATCTGACCTTAGGAGGGTCCCAGACCTGAGGTCACATCCAGATCCAGTGTGGACACACCTTTCCCCCACCTGGTCACACCTCTTCCTGTCCCTGGCCTAGATAAGTCCTGGCCCAGAGGTGGGTCACCCCTTCTTCCTCCCCCTCCCTTTCCTTTTTCAGCCATGCTTCTCCACCATGCTTGGTGGGGGCAGCAGTTCAGTCAAATTAGCTTCTTTTCCTGCCTGAATAGTGAGTGGTGTTCTCTTCATCGGCTACCCAATAAAACCTAGAATTTCCTAACCACCCCTTTGTTGTAAACTGAACTGCCTTGAGACACCATGTGAGATTTTTTTTACCAATACCATTGCTGGCCTTCACATCCCTGTCCACACCACTTCTCTACTCTGGTGAGTGAAACTACTCTCTAAGTTCTCTGTTGCTCAGTCTCTGTTCAGACGTGGTGCCACGCCAGAGAGCTCCTACGGCCTTTAGCTGAAAGGCCGGTCACCTCTGAAGCTGAGGACGCTTGGCTTTGGGGCCTTGGCCATTTCTCTCTAGAGGGCTCTGGGGGAAGTCAGGATGCCGCTTCTGCCTGGTCAGCTCTCCTTCACTCACCAGACTGACTCTACATTTAATGGAGTGCTGCAAGTCAATTTTTATGCCATTCTCAGTTTTAAACAGTTTTTGCCACTGCAATGGTAAATGGTCAGAAGTCTGTTTACTTTCAGGCTCTCTTTGCTCTCTCTCTGCCAATCATGTCTAACTTTCCCTATTTCTCTCTTTCTCTTTTGTACAACATTTTGGCTTGTGCCCTGAAGAGTGCGATGCAGGCTGGGTCCCAGGAACCCCCCTCTAGATTCCCTCTCAAAGTCTAGCCATTCTAGGTTTAAAAATGGTCAGAGTTTCCATTTGTTCAGGTTTCTGTCAATGCCTCATTGCATGCATTCTTCTCAATGCCTCATGTGACTTCTCCAGACTTCGTCCAAGAGACTTGCCTCCTCCAGACTTCATCTAAGGACTCAACACCCAAGTGACAGCTGCTGCCTGCTGCCTTCTCCCAGAGTGGACCACATCTCAGCCTTTTACCCCTACTGTCGACGCCCCTTGCCAGCAGGGAGTAGCCAGAGAGAATCTTCGCGTTTTTCATAATTATCAAAAGGCTGGAATGTAAGATCCATTCATGGATGGCGAACAGACCTCGCCCAGTACCTGCGTTACCTAGGGAACTAGGACACCTGGAAGAGGTTACATCTGCATCCCCTCAGGTCACATCTTAATCTGATGTGGCCACACCTTTCTCCCACCTTATCCCACTTCCCTTTACCTGGACACACCTTTCCCCACCCCTACCCTATATAAGGCCTAACCCGGGGCCAGATGCTCTCTCTTTTGCCAGCCGCGTGGAGTGCCAACCTTGCCTGGTCCAAGCAGGTCTACTAAATAAACCTACCCCTTACCTGAATACCACGTGCATGGTGCTGTTCTTACTCGGCCACCTCTTTTTAAAAACCTAACATCTTCAAATTCATTGGGTCTTTCTTCACTCACCTTAATAACATCTCAATTTAGAAACTAAATATGCAGAAAAGAATGTTCATAGCTTACTAATTAAGCAAAGAGGGGGCATTTTTATTTGGGAACAAATTCCCATAATCATATGGCTATTGTATGTATAAAAATATAGTGTTGGAAGTTTTTGAACTTTATTTTTTCTGCTTTAAATTGGTTTTTTTTTTTTTCCATCGTGGGGCTAGAACTCTGGGCCTGTGCGCTGTCCCTCAACAGCTCAAGGCAAGTGCTCTACCACTTGAGCCACAGCACCACTTCCGATTTTCTGGTGGTTAATTAGAGATAAGAGTCTCACAGACTCTGTTGCCCATGTTGGCTTTGAACCGTGATCCTCAGATCTCAACTTCCTGAGGAACTAGGATTACAGGCATGAGCCACAAGTACTCAGCTATTAGGCCTATTTTAACAGGACATGTAACCAATAAGCTGTCCAAGTTAAGTAAAGCCCATGTAGTGTTAGAGAGGACCAAACAAGAAAGAAGAATACACATAGCAAGCATGGGCTGTTCCTTCCAACATCTGGTCAATTTGTGGCTTATTTAGTTGGTTGCCCTTCCTGGAGACCAATATAAATGATAGCAGATGGCAGACAGCCCACGGCTAGCAGGCCATGCTGAGTCTCACTGACTTCCCTTTCTTATCTCTGTGTCTTCCTTAATTTTTCCTACTTTCCAGTGTTTGTGCCTCCATATAGTTCAAACTTCCTAATGAAGACTCATGATCAACCTGAGTAGGCACTTCATCTTAACTCTTCCAGTAGCATGACTATCCCCAGTTCATTTTCGTCCATAGTCTGGATTGCTATAGTATTTTCAGAACTTATTTCAGTTTAAGGAGTGCAGACTTTGTAGTCCCATGACCCTGGCATCAAAGCTTACCGCTGGCATGTAGGAGAACTCTGTGCGCTGAAGCAGACTCCCTTCTGTCACGTCTTCTCATGTGTAAAATTGTAATTGCAATACTGTTACGGCTGTTTGAACTATAGGACACTATGGTCCTTGACCAGAGCCCTCAAACTCCAATCCTGCAGGAGCACATTCACCCCTGTCAACAAAAGTCCTAGAAGCCAGTCTAAGGAAGCAGCAAATTTTCTAAGTCTAAACTCTAGTGCAGACCTTTGGGACACAAAGTTCAAAACTTCCATTTTGGTCTCAAACCAAAGCAGGTCAGACTTGTTTAAAGTGTAACTATTCCCAAATTTGAATTTCAACCTAATTCAGTATTCCATTGATGAAAACCAAACACAGAAACAAAAAGAAATACACTTCTTCATAACAAAGACAAATAAGTTCATCTCCCCCTGGCTCCCCCCTGCCCCCGCACACACACTCAAAGTAGAGTGGAACCACTCTTCTTGGAGATCTGGTTACTGTTTAAGGGTGAGCAAAGACTATTTCTGTTAACTATTCCTGAGTTGTATGGAGAACCTTGTATATTAGGAATATGGTATAATATGAAACCTTAAACTCCACTGATTCAGATCTGAACACTTTCTTCTTGAGATGAGGTACAGTGGCTTTGATCTCAATGCTGTCAGAGAATAACTAGGGACAGGACTGAAGAAGAATCACAGAGAAATGTTGTGTGAGTTTCCTCAGAAACCAACAAATACTTTCCTCACTGGGTTCATTTTAAAGATCAAACGAAATAATGTATGGAAAGCGCAGAGACTGGTGCTGAAAATAGAGCCCGCTATTAAAAGTAGGATATAGCAGAACTATTTGTTGAATTGACTCTACCATTTGGTCAAATTGTCTATGCTGCTTTCTTCCCTTTGTCTTCCCTGCAGGAGGTTGAGTTTGAGACCGCACCCAGCCTTTGAAGGAGATCATTGAATTTTAACCTCCTTAGAAGAGTTTGTCTGGGAGCCTTGTGCAATCAGGACACAAAGGTAAAATGATCAGTTATCAATGCTTTGAAAAACTCAGAACTATTCTAATTGCCTAGCAGGAAAGGCAAGCTGTGCAGAGCGCTTGAGCAATAAGATGAGCCTTTATGAAAAAGAGTTCCGTGTATCCTATCTGGGTTGGTTCTTTGAAAATTAAAAACTCTGACAATGCACCCTCGGGACGCAGCTGTGGTTGGGCTTTTCAGGCAGATGAGCTTAATATTGGCTACAGCCGGGATTTCAGACACGTGGCCTTCTTAGAAATGAGATTGTATTTAGAACAGGCTCTTGTTAGTTACTTCTTTTCTTATAAATAATAGCAAGGAAAAGATGATGTCATTGAAAGGGGATTTTGATGTTTCTTGTCACATAACATGTTGGAAATGTAATACATATATAAATACACAAATATATACATATATATATATTCACTTAGCATGCAGTTCTGAAAGCTGTTAACCTAAATATAAATCACTCCACAATAGAGACTTTTTTTCTTGGTATGGAACAACGGACAGAAGTGCAGTGATAAATAATTCCATTCCTGAAGCTTTTTCTATAAAACATAACTTTTTGTCAAAGTGGCAACATAAATTCTGTTACTGAACACTTATAATGACCTTTAAGAATGATTAAGGAAGATATCATTTAGAGAAAGATTGAAAGAAGCAAAAGGTATAAGTATGACAGCTTAGAATGCACTTTAAATTGCACTTAAAAATCATCCCATAGTTGGATTTTGGATTCTTTTCTATTTCTGCTAAAACTTGGGCTTTCTTTCATTACAACTGTTAGTCATGGGTTTGTTGTGTTTTCAAAGTTCTATCATCGGCCAGGTGCCAGTGACTCTCACCTATAATCCTAGTTCATCAGAAGGCTGAGATCTGAGGATCATAGTTTAAAGCCAGCCCTGGCAGGGAAGTTCATGAGACTCTTACTTTCAATTAACCACTAAAAATTTCTAGAAGTAGCATGGTGGCTCAAGTGGTAGAGTGCTAGCCTTGAGCAAAAAAGAGCTCAGGAACAGTGCCTAGGCCTCTGAATTCAAGTCCTAGGACCAACATACACACATACACACACATACACACACAGAGAGTTCTGTCTTGGTTACCTCAGTATCTTGACTTACTAATAAATCAATAACCTTAGAGTCTCTTCTTAATGATTTTGGTAATCATTTGTCCTATTATGAAAGGAATTTGTCTTACACATTCTTTCACCATTTACATTGCTTATTTCTTGATATTTGAAGGCATTAAATATATGCCACACATTTTCCTGGAAGACATAAACTCCGTATTCAAGTCTATGATAATTTCTTGCCAATAATAAGAAAAGAATAGTCAAGCATGGTGGCTTCAGGCTGTCATTTTAGTTAGTTAGGGCAGAGATTCCAGGATTGTGTTTCAAGGCTAGCCTGTGAAAAATATTTATGAGATTCCATCTTCACCAGTGGTGGGTCATGGGGCAGTGTCACCTCTCAGCCTATCCTATGGAGGAACAAAAAGGCAAGAATCATAATTCAGGCTGGCCCAATCACAAAGTAAGGTCCATCTCAAAAATAACCAATTCAGAATGAGGCTGGTATAGTGGTTCAAGTGGTAGAGTTCCTGCTGTGCAAATATGAAGCCCTAAATTCAAAGCACAGTACTGATATACATATATGGTTTGAGGTATATGTGTCTGTTCATTTTCAAATCTATTGTTGAACCCTTCTAGAGAATTTTGCATTTTATAAATTACAACACAATGAATTGAAATCCATGACCATTCACTGCATGGAACTTAAGAAACTTAAATATAGAAAAGTAGGCAATGAATTCAGAAGAACTATTAAACAAGAGAAACTAGAAATATTTTTCAGATGAATGGAAGCAGAAACACAACATACCTACATTTATGGAGTGCATTCAAAGAATTACTTAGTAGGAAACGTGAAATGCCTACATTTAAGAGGAGATCTGAAGTCAATAACCTGACCTGTACTTTAATAAATTATTGAAGGGAAATAAAACTAAATTTAACATAGATACAGTAAAGGAAACAGTAAACGTGAAAGAGATCATTAAAATAGAAAATGAAAAGGCAACCAAGAAATCAATGGAACCCAATGTTGATTCTTTAAAGTGACCAGAAAAATAAACAAATCTTGAGTTGCATTAACCAAGATTAAAAAGTTGTCTGAGCTCATTAAATCTAGAATGTAAAACAAGACAATACTACTGGCCTAATATAAGGCATAAGAATACACACACAAATGTGTGATGAAAAATTAAATAACTTTGCCAAATGACATCTGCCAATACTGACCTCAAATGGACTTGCATCAAGTAAGGAGACTGACTTGAGAAATTTACAACTGCCCAATGGAAACAAAACACAGGTCAACTAGCATCAATAAAAAAAAGTCTACAAGAATCACAAACATAAGATTTAAACCATAGACATTTGATCTAACGAATAAATAGCAATATTTTGTAGTCCTATGATAACTAGAAATGCTATACCAAGTCATAGGTTCATGATTAAAAACAAGCAGCTCTATCACAAGAACACAAATGCATCTTATAACTATTGGCATGAAATTCCTTTTAACATAATCAGCAAGCCAGATTCCATGGAATTGGAAGACCTGATCATCAACACCTGATGATCAATGTAATACACATATCAACTGATAAAGGGCCAATATCATGTCAGTAGAAAAAGCAAATGATCACTCATTCAAATTCTTCTGAATCTGCTTATCAAAGGGAATATCTTGAAACTGATAAGGGGCACTTAAAATATCTATAGTTAATGTGAGCATTAATAGCAAGAGACAGAAGGATTTCCATCTAAGATTTGAAATAAGACAGTGCTATGTGCTTCAGCTGCTCCTATTCATTGTATTGAAAATTCTAGACATGGCTATTGGGCAAGAAGAGAGAATAAGAGGACTTCAGCTCACAAAGGAAGTAGTAAAGCATCTTTCTGAAAATGGGATGATCATATGCAGAATAAAGTCTAATGAAGCCATTAAAAACCTTTGGCAAGCAAAAAGTTATGTTAACCTAGTTGCATATACAAGTAGGTAAAAATCAATGCTATGTATTGGCAAAGAGTGACCCAAACCTGAAATTAAGTAAATATGCTACTTATGACATTTTACAATAGATTAAAATATATAGTAATAAATTTAACAAAAGATGTGCCAAACCTATATTATAAGAACTCACTATTATGGAAAACAAAGCATGAAAAAGCATTAAAGGCAAGTCAAAGCCCAACAGAATAAACATGGGGAAAAGGGTATTCTCAAGGGGTTGGGGCAAATGAAGAGAAGGTGTGGGGCGGTGGAAGGAAGAATGCAGTCGACATTCAAGTCATCTTGACAGTGTGTTAAGAATACTAGTAAATATCTACATAGCAATTATTCAATAATGCATGTTAATCTGTAGATTTCCATCTTTTTTTTCACAATATATTTGTCCAAAATGAAACACTCCCTGTAAACAAATATCATCTCCACTGATCTATATTTTGCAGATTATATCACAATGGGTGACATAATCTATAGATCCTTCTATATTTTGTACATTTCACTTAATCTTAGATTCTTGATCATGTGATATTTGAAGATTTAGCAAGAAAACATCATAGGTTACAAGGATTATTTTTAGCATAAAAATATTGGTTTATTCCTAGAAAATTGAGACTACATAGAAAATATATTCTTTCAGTTTGATTAAAGTTAAACAAGAACAAATACATAAGAAAAATTTGCCAACATTTTAACCTCTAGACATACTCTAAAATATTTAGAAGCAGAGTTGTGCTTGTTTTTCTTTTTCTTTTTTTGGTGGGGGGGTTCAGTTGTGGAGCCTGAACTCTGGGCCTGGGTGCTGTCCGTCAGCTCTTCAGCTCAAGGCTAGCGCTCTACCACTTGAGCCACAGCGCCACTTCTGGCTTTTTTTTTCTGCTATGTGGTGCTGAGGAATCGAACCCAGGGCCTCTTGCGTGCAAGGCAAGCGCTCTACCACTGAGCAACCTTCCCAGTCCTTGTTTTTCTTTTTAAGTAAGTAACAGTATTTTACCCAAAGTCTTATTAGAGTTTGCTGGGACCATCAACATGGATAAAACAGTTGCCAAACTTAATTTGATATCTATCAAACTGACTCAGAAGTTACAAATAGGTAGGCTTTGTTCTTGGCTCTTCACGGTTGGTTTTCTAACATTCAATTCTAGAGTTAAATCCACTATCATTTGTCACATATTTCTCAGTGACACTGTTTAATTTCTCTAAAAGAAAGCATGAAATCAGCTTTGAAAAATAGTAAAAGGTACTGAAATAGAAGCAATCTCAAGTTTTACTGGGGAAAGAAGAATATCCTCTAAAATAGGATTTGTTGACAGGGTCACTAAAAGATTTTTTTTTAATTTTTGGAAACCATTAAATAAAAGCAGCTTTTTGCTCTTTATTCTAAATCCACTTGCATAGAATAAATTGTAGGAGAAAAACAGTGGTTGCCAGTTTTGTGCTTTCCCATTTTTGTGTTTAAGAGATATGCAGCTCCTATTTTTAGCCTACCTGAATTTTGGTAAGTCTAAAATTTGTTGGATTTGTATGAAATGAAAGAGATCAGGGATGCGGAATGAAACCATAATCCAGGAAAAATAACCTTTGCAATATGACCTGATTTGCATGGTGTGATTATTTTGCATTCATCCAATCTAAGTTTCAAATAGAACTCTGTGAATGCCATCGCTAAAAAAGCATGTTGGCAAGACAGAGTCCTAAGTCAGCTTTGCTTAAAAACCATCTGAGTACTAAACTCTTCAATCTCCATCACATTCTTCATCTGAATTATTTATATTAAAAGATGACTCAACTTTAATCAGGCCTTTATGTCCTCTTCAGGAAAAGGATTATAATTTTTTATATTAAGGATCTCTTTGGTATGTCTGTCCCATTAACTCTGAAAAGTTTGCATTCAACTCTTTTTGTTGTTGTTATTATTAAGGAGTTGTGGCAAAGTTACACTTAATGTAAGTCAGGTTATAAGTACAATGCTCTTGGACAATGGCGCCCCTTCCTTCATGCATCCCATTCTTCCCCCTCTGTCTCTACCCATAAACTATATAGTTCATTTTTTGTATTTTGAATACAAGACTGCATTTGTTCACCTTCCATTCCTGTGCCCATCCCTTCCTGCGCACCTTCCCACCCCCAAATATTCAGCATTTTTAATATATGAAAGTAGCAAGAGAGTCTTGGGGTTTGAGCTATCCATAATTTTGATGGAGTAAAATGATCATAAAAGGTCCAATATTCCAAGAAATAATCTCTTTGTATCATATAAAGAATATAAAACTTGTATGATGAAATTGATCTTTTAGGATAAGATCCTTATTTAAAAATCAGGTATATCTTTAACCAGTCTCATGAGTTAGAACTTCTGTTTCGCTGAGATTGACTCCTCAAAATTAAAATAATGTCTATCTTTCAAATAACATAATACAATATCTATGTTACTCAGAATCTCTGGAGGTGTGACCTGATTTTATAGATACATGTGGCTGATAATAATATTACATAATTTTTAAACATGCATGGCTTTAGTAGATGAAAAAAGTTGCATGAGTTCATTGATTAATTTTCACCTTTTGTGAGTTGATAATTTTTTGATAATTTGTATAGTCTGCTGCATTATATATGTCCATAGTTTCCTAACTGATCACTTTATGTGAAATGTATTAATCTGTAGTACATGATTTGATCATTTCTTCCACTTTTTTCTGAACTTGTAATAAAATAATTTCATAAATATTGGCTAATCCATATTTGGTTGCAGATTTGTTTTACTTACACAATCAAAACATTCTCCAAGCCCTCAGATTATATTATATTTATAAACTATACACAATATGCATTACTGTATGCATCATTACACACACACAGAGGCTGTTCTTGGTTGACATGGTAATGCAGGATTATGAAAAGGACTGTTAAAAGTGAAGCTGAGGAAACCATAATAATCCGTGGGGAAGATTATAGTAGCTGCTTATAAAATCATTTGTCAAAATACTAAAAATCTCCCAGATGCTTTGTTACAAATATATAAAAGAAATAATAAGGCCAAATGAGTATAATAAAATTCAAAATGTTATAAGTCTTAACATTGAGATGTTTTATTTCTTCATGAAAAGGACACATCAAGATTGGTTTGAACAATGCTTGTCCTCCTGTGTCATCAGAAAGAGTGAGAACATTTCCTACACAGAAGTCAATTCGCCTCTGTGCCAAGTCTGTGTGGGTCACCTCTGTAATTTCATCCTTTGCACACTCGGTGCCTTGAAAGATCCCCAGGTTCTCTTTCATTGTGAGTATTTGGCCAAAGTCAGTTTCTCTGGGACATCTATCTCCTTTCTTTTAACACAACCACTTTCCAATTCTATATATTCTTGTCATTTTTACTCCCAAGCTTTACCTTCATCTTTGTTGGCCGATTTCTTCCTGTAACTATATACGTTCATGAAATCTCACCTGAAGTTATCAAGGAGATCAACAGGGAGCTTTGTTTTGTGGGTAAATGAACAAATCTGCAGTGAGCTATGGCCACAAAACTTTGAGAAAGAAATGCATGATTCTTTACTGAGCATTTATGTAGTGATTTGTTGAATTCTGGCCTAAAGAGCTCATAGCAAAGTTGGTACTTTATGCAATTACTCATGGCTAATATACTGTGGTAAGTGAAATTTGATCTGCTTGTTGGTGAACTAAAATTTTTAATTAAACCGTGGTAACAGAAATTCATGCATGTCAGATAATACAAAGTGAGGGCTGTCTATCTATAATGTAATAACAAATATTTCATTCATTTTGGAGTATTATTTATTACATGTAACTTTATTAAGTTCCACTTCACAATTCATTTGTCTTCAGCAACTGGGCTGGTAGTATGAATACAAAGTATAGTTTATAAAATAAAAAGCTCACAGGAAGCAAAAACAGCAGTCTATGTGATAATTAAAGAAATGTAAAACTAAAAGATATTGCAAATATTGCTATCATATATGCATCAATTACACACTTATTCCAAATAATCTATATTTTTATTTATAGAGAAGAGGAAAATTGATATTTTATAAAATTGTATCTATAAAATGCTTAATAAAAGTATAATATGAGCCTAGGTACTTTCTAAAAAGATAAGTATAAAGTTTTAAATATTGGTTATGAACAATTTTCCTATGCACAATTTCTGGTTATTGTTGATATGAAAAAATTACGTTAGCTTTCTCAGTAGTCTACATCTGTTTGAACTTTCCTTCAGTTTCTTTAAGCTGATGATGACCTTTCCAGCTAGAAAAACATACGGATATGCATGTTAAAAGGTCACCATGGTTACTTTCCTCTCAGACACATTTGATATAATTTATATCCTTGTCTTCCAACTATCTTGGAAATGCCTCTGGTTTTAAAGCCAATGCCAGCATCTCACATCATAACAAGATATTCATCAGTTTGTATGTTGGTATGTTATCAACTGAGCTTGAGTGTCTCATCAATATGTTGGATGTATGATGTAAATGGAATTCCTAACGTGAAAGTATCTTTCCATTCCTAGAATAAACCTTGCATTTAATGGGTTTTGGTTGTGAAGAACATTTGCTCTGTCCTATTTTTGCTAAGCATATACAACTCTTTTCAGAAATGGTCATGACGTAGCTGCTATGAACTGTATTTCTTTGCTTATATAAGAACAATCGTGGCAACATGATAAGGTAGATAAGAATCATATATATTATTGATGTCTTCTCTGAAAGTCTTTAATTTTATGACATTTGTTTCCTATCAAGTATCCTAGAAATTTCTTATGTTTTTACAGATTATTTGAAATTCTACAACATTTCTTGTTATTTTTCAAACATTTCATGCATCTGATAACCTTATCTTCCGGTAACTGAGATATGTATTTTATTCATGCTTCTTGCATTTTCCTAAACTTCTAGAACTTTCAAAAATCTATCTGAGCCATTTAATACCTAAATCCCAACATTTTTGTAGTCGTATTAAGTACATGAAGTCAGCCGTCTATTGAATGTAGCTATGGATGTTCATTTTCATGACTAGATAGTGTATGTCTATAAAAATATAATCAATTTACTATCAATTCTTTCACTGAAGAGAATTTGGATCGTTTCCAGTTTAGTATGTTACAAATGTTATAGTGCAAGATGACATGCTGTTGGATAGACACACAATGATGTGAACATTTTTTTTCACACAGTTTTCAAAGGGGTAATTACTATCCTGAATGTGAGTTTCATGATTCTATCCATCATCTAATTCTAATTTTAGGTATTTCTACTTAAAATTCCTACTTAGGTATTTTCTCTACTATTTCTCTAGAGGAGTTCTTACTGATATACATATATATGTATATATACAGACATATATGCATATATGCACATATATACATATATACATGTATACATAAATACATGTATTGTTTAGTGAATATATGTAATACAAATATTTCCATTCCCATTTGGTTTTTCTCCTCAAACTTGGAACAGAGATGTCTTTTAAAAGAGCGTAAATTACTTTATTCTTTGTTTCATTTTGTTTCTTACTGTGATTTGTGGGGCTTGAACTCAGGGTCTGGGCACGGTCTATGAGCTTTTTTTGCTCAAGGCTAATGCTGTATGATTTTGAGCCACAGCTCCACTTCCCAGAGTAAGTTTTAATACAATACAATTTTCAGATGTTTCTATTTTCTCTCAAGGTGACCTCTGTTCATGGCTAACATGAGCTTCAGAGATATTAGTGCAGGGAAGCTTAACTTCTAATGTGGTAGCTTCTAATATCCCTTAGAACAGTAGAGAAATATGTTCTACAAGTCTAAAGGAAGGGAATATCTTCTTATGAAGTTGTTTTGAAAATCTAGCAATGTTTTCTTCTATCATTTATGTCTTGTCAAGAAAATCACTGAGATTCCACCTAACCCTAGTTAGAATAGCCAATATCAAGAAAACAAACAATAACAAATGTTGGCAAGGATGTGGTCAAAAGGGAACTTTATAACAATGTTGGTAAGGGCGTAAACTTGTTCGACCATTCCGGAAAGCATCACGGAGGGTCCTCAAAAAACTAAACATGGAATTATCCTATGACCTAGCAATTCCACTCCTGGGCATTTATCCAATAGAGCATAAGCAAGGACCACTAAAGTCACCATATTTATTGCAGCATTATTTACCATAGCCAAGATATGGAATCAGCTGAGATGCTCTTCAATGGAAAAATAGATCTAGAAAATATCACACACAAACACACACACACACACACACTGGAATTCTACTCATCCTCCAGAAAGAATGCTATTGTGCCATTCATAAGGAAATGGAAAGACTTGGAAAAAAATTATATTAAGTGAAGTAAGCCATTCCCAGAGAAACACAGGTTGGATGGTTTCCCCCATTTGTGGGAGCTAGAATGTGCTTTATAAATCTATAAGTAAAATCACTGGATGGTATGCAAGCAATCAAATGAATTAACTGAAGTATATAATAGGCTCTTTGGAGAGTGCACCTAGTATAATTCCTTAGAAAGACAAAGTCAAAGCTCAACAAAATGAGTAAGGAAATGAATACTTGTAAGATGGGGGGAGGTGAGGGGGTAGAAGAATGAAGGGGAAAGGGAAGAAAAATGAGGGAAGGAGTGGTTTGAGAGGAGTGGGTGAGCATGTTGAAAGAAATGGCATTGATCAAGACGCACTGTACTTATGAACTGATTTGTTGAATGGCAACTCCTTTGTACAACTATTGAAGCATAATCAAAATATTTTCTAAAAAGTTACTAAAGATAGCTCACGTGCAAAGGAGAAGAATGGATTTCACCTGCCAGCAAGGAATTAAATGTGTGTATCGAAAACAACATTGATGGTGGCTTGATTACCACTGTACCCACTCTCATTCAGGCTACTCATGAAGAATACGTTATTTGCATCCATGAAGAATACATTATTTCTAATTGAGTCTCAAACATTTCACACTGTTAAAGAATCAGTTTCAATTACAAGATCTCAAAATGTAAGTCAAATGCAGGCACGTGAAAGAGCATTGTTTCAAAATCTTTGGATTCGAATCTGGAATAATAAAAAAAAAAACTAAAGAGAGAGTTATTTATCCCTGCTCACAACAGAAAGTAGTGAACCAGGAAGAGAATACCTTCAAGTAAAATCCATTTTAAAACGTAGGATAATTTCACATGATACACACTGGGTAGCTGCGATTCTAAATCATAACATGAATACTACCACTTCCTTAATAACAAACTATTCATTCTCCTAGGATAAAAATCTCTACACTACCTCTTAGAATTGTTCTCTTGCTTCTGAATTATGCCTTTTAAAGCATTTTAACTTCTCTACTTATGGCTTTCTTAAATCTATACAAGTTTTAGAAGCTGTTCAGTTAACCTGAAGAGTCTACTAGACAACCTCAAAATTCTTAGAAATGATCTGATTCAATCCAAAAAGGCTAAATGATAAATTGATTGGTTTCCTGTATCCCTTAGAGAATGTCTATTTTTACTATTGACCATTAGATTTTACAAATATTAATTCAATTAAGTAGGTTGATAGTGTGTAATAGTCTATGCAACCATGCTATCATTTACTAAGATAGAAGGCTAAATTTCAAACCTTATGATATTCTGTCTATTTTACATCTCGAGCTCCATGTATTTTGAAATCCTGTTGTTAGTGAAGACATACCCTAGTTAATCATGTCTTTCTGCATAATTGACTACTTTCTCATTATATTTTATCCCTTTTCATATAACTTGACAATATTCCATATTCCTGTTTCCTTTGTTTCCTTCCTCTGCCTCCTAAGTGGCAGTACTGAGATATGCATGTTCAGAACTGATATTTCTTTTTTTTTTAATTGTGAAAATACCATACAATTACATTGTTTCTGTTCTCAATGAATTTCCTTAACTGCTTTTGCTTCTGAAGAGCTCTACATTCTTCTTTTCTATCAATGGATATTTTCACCAATTATTCAACTTCATTTTTTTCCTTTGAACAGTTTGTAAGCACATCATTCTGGTTGGTGTCCCTTGGTTCTTGTGCTTGTGTTTTCCTATCTGCTGCTACATTTGGAAAATTCTCAAATATTATTCCTCTCCTCAAACATCCTTTCTTTCTGGAATTCCCAATTGCTTATATTCCAGTAACTCAGTGTCATATCCAAGACTGGAATTGCTATAATTTTGGTATGTTCCATTCTCTCTGTGTGTGTGTGTCTTTCTTATATTCTCTCTCCCTCCTTTCCTTTCTCTCTCTGTCTCTGTCTCTGTCTCTGTCTCTCTCTCTGTCTCTCTCTCTCTCTCTCTCTCACACACACACACACACACACACTTAAGTTTGGCTAATTTTTGTTATCCTATCCTTGATTTTCCTGATACTTTCCTGAGTTCTATTAAGTGAGTTTCCCTCATATAATCCTTGGTCTTCCCTGTGAGCGGCGGCATAGTTCCTGGAGGAAAAATCTAAACTCAAGTGTGAAACGTCTACTTCTGTCTCCCAAGGCCTGAGGACTTCCATGCTACTCACCAGCCAATTTTTCTGAGTTGATAGCTACAGCTTTCCTCTAGCCTGAATGACTACACACAGCTGTTGCCCCCAGTAAAACAAATACAGAGGGTCTATTTCTCACAGAGGAAGCTATGTCTTTCTACTTTGTGCTTCTTTTTGTCCTGCATTTTGGTGTTCTGATGAATCAAGACTCATTTTCCACTTTCACTTTGTCTAACTTTATATGCTTCTTTTTCTTTTATAGAAGTAGAAACAAAGTTCTTTAAAGCTCTTTCCCAAGCTGTAACTAGAAACTACTCAGCTTGCAAATACCCCTTCATTGATGTCTCTTGAGACAGTTAAAGGCAGCACCATGGTGTACCAAATACATTCCAAGGTGAAAATGGCTGAAATATATTGGACAAAACATAAGCATCTATAAGAAAAATGAGTTACTTTAAACTCACACGAGGGACTGCAACATCATGAGATAAATTATTTTATACATATACACAAAATTGACTTCAGCAACTCATCTTCAAATATGGAAAAGAATTAAGAAACAAGGAATCAAAATGAGAAAGCATTTGCATTGTGAAATTTAAAAAATGTACATATGAAGTAATATGTAAAGACCTGTTTGGCTTTGTTTTTATGTAAATACCTATAGAGTATAAACAATATGGCTTAGCAAATTAGATGCAACTTACTTACAAATGATATAAAATTAACTTGAGGCATCTCCTGTCTCTCTCACAGGTTAACTTAATCTCCAGGAACTGGATTAGCAAGGAACAGACAACACTTATCTGTTCTTTTCCTACCACACCCTAGAGGCCAAGAGTCTATTTTTTCTTTTCAGCTTCTTCATTTAGTGTGGAAATCTCAATTTCTTCCACATTATTCCTATTTCTGATTAATATTCTCACAGGACCTCTATATAACATCTCTAACACACGCATGCACACACTAAACCTGCATCGTAGGCTGACGCCAGTCTTTCTGACTATAACACATTCCTTGCCTTATCTGATCTTTGAGTTCTAGCTCCTATTCACTTTCCATCACACAACTCTGATACTCTTTTAAAACATTTCTTTTCCCCAGTCATTATGTTATTCTCATTCACAAAAATACTAGTGATTTGTCTGCTGGGTGCAGGTGGCTCATGTCTATAATTCTAGCTACTCTGGATGTTGCGATTTGGGGATCGTGGTACAAGGCCAACCTAAGCAGGAAAGTCTGTGAGACTCCAATTAACTACAAAAACATCTGAAAATGGAGCTTCTGTAGAGTATGAGAATGCTAAGTTTAAGCAAAAATGCTAGGGACAGTAGCAAGACACTGAGGTCAAGCCACAAGACGAACACACACACACACACACACATACACACATGAAAAAACATTAGTGATTTCTCTGTATCTTATAATCTATAATCTATTCTCCTTTCCTCTCCCTTTCTTTTATGGGACCCAATACCAAATAACAAATTGCAAACAAGTTGCTTCATAGTGTACTAAGCACTAAACGGATCGAAGGTTTAATTTTTATTGAAAATATATAGACAGACTGGGCTGGGAATGTGGCTTAGTGGTAGAGTGCTTGCCTAGCATACATGAAGACCTGGGTTCGATTCCTCAGCACCACATAAATAGAAGAAGCCAGAAGTGGTGCTGTGGCTCAAGTGGTAGAGCGCTTGCCTTGAACAAAAGAAGCTGAGCAACAGTGTCAAGGCTTTGAGTTCAAGTGTCAGAACTGGAAAAAATAAAGAACAAAGAAAATATCTAGATAGAGAAATGCATATGTAGTTTAAACTATAATTCAGATTTGCTTCTCACTTTGACTTGAGAATGTTTCATGTACCATATAATATAATGGTTTGTTTACATGATACGGTAAGTCTAGAATGGACTATACAACTTATATATACATGTATACATGATAAAGCATTGAAACCATTTCTCCATTTCTGTTTAAGGTGGAACGTAGGGCTGGGAGACCGTTGCTGCTTTTCTCCCTCACACTCACAAGGCTAAGCTGACAGTGTAAGCTGGGGGCCACGCTACGCTGCAAATGCAAGCTGACTTGTGAGGCTTTGGACCACTGCAATGCTCTTTCCATTCAATTTGCAGAAACAGTTATGCCTAAGGCCATGAGCATGCAAAACCTAATTTGGTATGGATGTGACAGGAATTCTGAACTTTTGCTAGGAATTTAAGAAACACAAGAAAAGCATAGAAAAGGGCAATGAATAGGAAAGCATCAAGAAACATACCAACGTGACACCCGCACTGCTATTGTGTAATAGCTGCAGTTTGGCTTATTTCATTATGCTTTAATTTTAATATTTGGATTTTATTCTGTAATTTGCTTTTCATTCTCCTCCTTGACAGGTGCAATGGACTGAAACAATATAATCATTGGAATAGCAGTGTAATAATAATTAGCACTGGCCGTTGAGCAAGAAACTTAACTCAAAGAAGTGGTCTGATTTCAACTAGGTTTGTGACGCTGGGCAAATTATTGCAGCAATCTTAGATTCAATTCTGTCTGTGTGAGGTGGGAAAAACAAGCATACCTAAGACATAACACTGTAGAATCCATTTGTTCTGAGTGTGCTCCACTTCCTCCTCCTCCTTTACTGCAATTCGGAACGACTTTTTTCCATCTTCTCAGTTCTCCTTTTCACCCTAGGAGGGTTAATCCTTCAGACTCATTTTGTGGAGTCCCTTTTCACCTCTGTCCTTAACATTATCTTCAATTAATGATGGGCATCAGCAAAATATCCAGAAAACAAGAAGAGGCGTACCACAGGCTACTACTTTCTCTGCTGCTCTAACTGAGCAAAAGGATCCTGGCATTTAGTTTGAGTTTCTAGCCTTCTCCAACTTCTGCTGGAGACTTAAGTCTCTATAACACAGCCCTGCCTGGATTAGGGCAACTTTCTTGGTAACTGAGCTTGCTCTCCTTAACACTGAGGTTAGGAACAATGGCTTTCTTCCATGACCAGACTTCAGTACCTCAACACTTTTCTACTTCTTGACTTCTCACACTTTGAAAAATAATCTTATCATCCCCCTATGTCAACTTTGTATTCAGTTTGCTGTTTGAGTGGGCAGTAGACACGACCTTCATAATTTTAGAATTAGTAAACACACTTCCTTTTATCTAGCATGCATCCAACATTTAACTTTTATTTGGCATTATTTTATGTCTCAACTTATTTATACTCCTTCTTTTTTGAGTCTTTTCTGACATTTCCCCCTTATATAGTTCAGTGGATACGTCAAAGTTCAGCAAAATGCAATACTAGGTAC
Source organism: Dipodomys spectabilis (assembly GCF_019054845.1). Classification (NCBI taxonomy): domain Eukaryota; kingdom Metazoa; phylum Chordata; class Mammalia; order Rodentia; family Heteromyidae; genus Dipodomys; species Dipodomys spectabilis. The sequence goes on from NW_024871423.1 coordinate 205,815, forward strand.
TAGAAAGGGGTGGGGTGGGAGAGAAAGGGATGGACAAAGAAGAGGGGAAGAGAGGGGAATAAAATCAAGATCCAATGTGTATCCTACAAAATTAAGATGAGTAAGGGAAGGGATATGTAGGTGAGAGATGAATAAGAATGTCAAAACATGACGCTGATCAAGATGCATTGTATTCATAAACCGCTTTGTTAAATGGCAACTCCTTTGTACAGCTACTTAAAGATAATAAAAATGCACATAGACCATGAGATACAGCAGCATCATAGATGTGAAGAAGAAAACAAGCTTTTTAGAGTATTTTCACATTTTAGCTATTTTTTTTTGTCGGTCATGGGGCCTGAACTCTGGGCCTGGGCGCTGTCCCTCAGCTCTTCAGCTCAAGGCTAGCACTCTATCACTTGTACCACAGTACCACTTCTGGCTTTTTTTCTGCTTATGTGGTGCTGAGGAATAGAACCCAGGGCCTCATGCATGCAAGGCAAGCACTCTACCACTGAGACACCTTCCCAGCCCCTATTTTAGCTATTTTAAATATTTTACTGTTCTTCTCAGGCCTAGCAAAATACATGAAGAAAAACAACATTTTTTGGAGCACAGTCTATACTAACACACACAGATACTCTGGGTCACAAATTAGAACAGCCCTCATGGTATTTCTTAAGTGATATGCTTCATTAAACATCATGTTCAGTTAATGATCAGTCTAATTTATCCAATCAATACCCTCCCAAATCCTTTCCCAATTCTTTTGGTGATGTAGAATTGCCATCTCTAATAACCACGCTGACACTTGTGAAACCATCCCAGCTCCTTCTAGCTCCCCCAGTTTCAGAGACAGAGGCAGAACACATTTGCTGTCAGCATCTTAAGAATGCTGAATCCTGCCTGTACTCTCATGACTAAAAATAAAAGCCAGGAAACAGAACTGGAATGGTGTTAGAACCTCAGGCCTTTTGAACAGGATTGTGCTTTTAGCAGTTGCCTGTGCTTTATATTAACTGTGACAACGTTGCACGCCCAGAGCCAAAGGAGAAAGCAAATGTTTACTAGTGCACTGAAGAGCAGAACACCAGAGGCAGGAGACTAGGAGACAAGTAGCCAGGAAGCCATGGATAAAGGCAACAACTCTGTACATATCTGCATTCATATAAGCAAAGTAACTCAATCAGCAGAGGATGCAGAATTGTTGTTGGTGTGCATCTGAATGTTGTTCAAAGAAAATAGTATAATGTTTATCAAACTTATTAATTCTCTGGTACATATTCAGTCTTAATACTTTCTGTTTTCAAGTTTTTAGCTCCCTCTGAAGAGATGTAAATTCTCTGAAAACACTAGTTCAATGAAAGAAATTCCTAAACTGCAATGTACATATCATGGAGGATGCACTCTGAAACATTGGTGAGTCTTCCCTAGATTGTATCAGTGTGGAAAAGTCATAGACGGGGACAATTATAGTTTATGTTAACAACAAAGTTAGATCCAGAATGCACCTGGTGTTATTCCAGAAAAAGCATAGTGTTGGAATTTTAAAACATGCTGTTAGAATTTCTCCAAAGGAGTGGTACATGAATGAAGAGAGGAGGGAGAGGGATGCAGTTATAAAATTCAATGCACATTTTACAAAAGTAAGAAAATTGAGGGAAGGGGCGATGTTGGAAGGGATGGGGAGGATGATGAAAATGGTGGCATTGATTGAGATGCATTGTATTCATAAACTGCTTTGTACAACTCCTCCGTACAACTACTTAAAGGTCATTTAAATTTATCTTTTAAAAAAGAAAAGAAATAAGGAAGTGTTCTCAAATACCTAAGCTGAGGTTTCCACGTTTCTTCTAGTTTAAGACAGCTCTTAGGACACTCACAATTCTCAGAAACCTTGAGTCAATTCAAATGCTAATTTGCATCTTAGAAGAACTACAAGTTGACAATATCCCCAAATGTCTCCTGTATGTATATAACTATACACACACACACACACACACACACACACACACACACACACACACACACTTATCATACATGAGATGGCATCTTCTGATGAAGAACCCTGCAAATTACTTAGATGGGCTGAATATTTAACTATAATTATTTTTTATTTTGCTTTTCTGTCTTGTCTTCATTGAAATAGGGTCTTATTATGTAGCCTAGTCTGACCTTCTCAAACTTGTAACCCTCCTGGCTCAGCTCCTTGACTAAACCTGAATTATTTTAGTAAACATCAGCATCACTAATAAAAATTGATTGCATAATAAAATGCATTGTGTGCATCATCTATGTCTAGTTTGGATTCCCAATAAAGGAAAACTGAGAAGTTGAATTTGTACAGCAACTTAGTCAAATACATTTTTCTTTTTTGTTTTTATTTTCCCATGAAATCTAGCCTGCAGAGTTAACTGTTTCCAAGAGTACAGGCAAAATCCATTTCCTAATGCATAACAATTCAATGCGGGGGAGTTCCTTATACAAGCAATTTTCTGAAAAATATCATAGGCTGTAAAGAAAATGGAGTTAATTGTTTTAAGCAATTTGAACAAGGCATGGGATTTTGGTACCACTGGGAGAACAAGATAAACATACATGACTTCTGAAATTATACCTGTCACAATATAATAAAAATGAATATGTGGATCTTTTCCTCCTATACTATGATATTTAGCTTCTCGACTTCTTTGTTAACTCTGTTTCAGTTCCCTAATTTAAAGGCTAAGCATTCAAATTTCAGGGTTTAGCCATGATGATAGTTGCTGAAAAACAAGCTAATAAAAAGGGGAATATCATCATTATTACAAGCAAAACAAATATAAGTCATTTACATAAATTTGAATATATAAAAGCTTGAAGTAATTAGTAAGGGAGTTCATACATACGACTTAGTTATATTTAAAGTAGGTTTTAATCTTGAATCTTCCAAAATACAGATATTGTTTTATGATGCTTATGAAACAATACATTGATTTTAATTGATGTTCTCCAACTTTCCTACGTAAAGAGAACTTTAAAGTTTTCATTTGGATATGGGGAACAATTTAAGTCACATAAACCCATTCATGAACAGTTTTATAAAATAAGGGATGAAAGGGTAACCTAAAGCGTTAAAGCAGTTGTAAAGTTTATACTATTTTGAGTTATTTTAGGACCTAGAAAATAATGTGATAATTTACAGTGAGTTCTAAGGATTAAATATACTTTTCCAAAAATTCATATATTTAATATTTAGCTACCATAAAACATGAACTTTCTATACTGCAGTTTTCTACAAGAAATTATACGAAGAAACTGAGGTTAGAAAGTGATTGGCCAAGCTAGGTACCAGCAGCTAATGCCTGTAATCTAGTTTCTTGGGAGGCTGAGACCAGGTGTGACAGGGTTCAAAGCCAGCCCAGGCAGAAAAGCCCACAGGATTCCATCTCCAAAATAATCCTAAAGATGACAGACTGGAGAGATGGCTCAAATGATAGAATGGCAGCTGAACAAGTGATCCATTTGAGACTATAGCTTCATGCTCTTGGTAAACATTGAGAGAGAAAGAGGGAGAGAAAGAAAGAAGGGGGAGAGAGAGGGAGAGGGAAAGAGAGAGAGAGAGAGAGAGAGAAGAGAGAGAGAGAAAGACTGACCAGTACGTTTATCAAAACATAATTTTATCTTGATAAATTACCTTGATAATTTATCTTTGATAAAGTATAAAGTTTCAATTTATCAAAAGATAAATTTATTAAAAGGTAAAAACAACTTTAGTTTCTTGAATCCTAGATTAGTATTCCTTCAGGTATGTGTGTGTGTGTGTGTGTGTGTGTGTGTGTGAGTGTGTGTGTGGACGCGCACTTGTGTGTGTGTATAAGAGATTTTATATTCAAAACTTCAATTTACCTAAGGTTGCAAGAAAAGAATAAATTATACAATTTTACAGCTAATTGTATTTCAGTTGATTTTCATGGTCAAGGCTAAATACTCGAAACTATTTAAAAAAAAATGACTTCCCAGTATAAAATCCAATAATAGTTCCATTTTGCTTAACTCCAGTTATGACAGAAGTCACCATTTACATAACCTGCAATAGAGCTAACAGTGATGGCCGCTTCTGGTCATTTGACAAAATACGTGATCGTGTCAACTTTAAGCAGGAAATATTTATTTTTGGCTCATGATTTCAGAGGTTTTAGTTTGTGGTTGACTAGCTCCATGGTTTCTGGGCCTGTGATAAGAAAGAGCCTCAGGACTGAAAATGTGAATATGAGTTGTAGAGCAAGCATGGTTCAATTCATGGCAGGTAGGCAGCAGAGGAAGTGAGAAAAAGAGCTAATGACCAGATGTGCCCTTCAAAGACACATCTCCAGTGATCCACTTTCTCCAGGAAGGCCCTACCTCTTGATAAGCTGTTTCTTCTATAAAGTCATCCATGGATTAGGATGTAGCTAAACCTTTACCACAAGAGACTTCAGGGGCCAATGTAGATTCCAAGCCATGATAAGAACATGAATATAAATTTAAATACTCTTACATATTTTAACTATACCATATAATATCACACACACAGACATACACTTGTCTATATACACCATCTTCTATCGTAACATAATCCAAATGAGTCTGAAACAAAATATCTCTAAAAGTTTTAAGTAACTAACTGATGAAATATATTTCTTATTCTTTTTCTTAATAAATCTGAGAGAAGTGAATTAGTAATTTTAGACAGAAAAATGGCCAAGCCCCAAAGAAACATAGGTCCCATGGTTTCCCTTATTTGCAATACCTAGTATATGTCTGAGTCAAGCAGAAAAGGTCAGATAAGGTGATGTTATGGAAATGAACCCTAAGATACGTATTCAAATGTTTTTTTTTCTTTCATGTGATTGTTTCTAACACATTTATAAGATTATTTCTTTGTTGCTTTGTATGTCCCTCCCCCACAGTATAACCCCTGCTTTCACTATATTTGATGTCAGTATAATTTGTGCAGAGGAAGGGGAAAAACAAATCATTTAAATAGGGTTACAGATGGACCCATTGTAACAATGAGATGTACAAGTCGTTATGTCGAAAATGAACTTTACAACTTTGGTGGGGGGAGCGGGGAGGGTTGGGGGGGAGGATGGGAAGGGGAAACAAAGGAGGAGGCTACAATACTTGATAAGCAATGTACTCATTATCTTGCCCATGTAATTGTAACCCCTCTGTACAGTATTTTCACAATAAAAAAAGAAAATGGCCAAGCTTCATGAAACTTCCTTTCATAATAGCAAGCAAAAGAGACAGCTCAATATAAACTGTCTAAATAGTAGGTTAAATTGACTTCTCAAACAGTATATTAATTAGTGTTATCAAGGAGATGCTTACCAAAATTCATGAGTGAAACCACAAGGTCTCTAATTGTTAAGACTTTAGCACATTCTGTATGGGTTGAATCTACATTGGTTTGAAACTCATACCTTCCTTAGTAGGGCAGAGATATCCACCACAGATGGCATCCTACCATTCCTAGTGAAGAAAAGGCCAATTCTGGGTGAAGTTTATACAGCTGTATAAACATAGTTTGTTATGCCTTTGAGGTGAAAGGTACTATATAAATGTAAGGTATTAAAATCTTCATCAAAAGCACCTTTTTTATATCCACTGTCAAGCTAAATAAATAAAAATGCAGAAGAACATAATATATCACTCCTGGAATTTCAACCAAAAATAGCCACTGCAATCCCACTTTTGGAGAGCTCTATTTATACAATTGTAAGCCCTAAGGATTTCTAACGGTGAGTTGAAATGTAATGAGACCTCCACATCTACCTCCCACATCATTAGTTTCATAATTTCGTAAGTGTTAACACAAACAAAACTACCTATCTGCGCATTATGTGATTCATACAAAAACAGAGGATCATCTACTATGAATACCTTCTATGCCTGTAAGATAAAGAATGTAAGACTAAGTTTTCCTTAATCTTAAAAAAAAACTTGGAATGGGCTATGTGGGCATTACTTAAATGGAACTTTCCATTTTCCTTAGGACTAATCAGAAGGTGAAAACACTCAGTGCATTTCCTGTAACTTGTGTTCCAATTTGAATGCATTCAGGGCCAATGTAATGTGATTATTGAGGGTTCTACTACCCTTTTAGAACAAGACACATCTTTGGTTAGTTCAGAGACCCATTGACATTCCTTAGGTAGAGGATAGGTATTATTCAAAGGTGAACGAATAGGCAACTCAATCAAGTATAGCATATAGATGAACAAGACCTAATGTGACTTATGATCATGGGCATTACTTGCCTGATAACAAATAGATTCATGGTGCTATCATGCCCAACTTTAACAGAGTCTATTATTCACTGTTTAGTATGGCTAGTTACTGTGTTAAGGTCTGTACCCTGCATTCTGAATTATAAGACTAACTGTACAAGGATATTATGTTAGATTATGTTATTAATATAAACGTGAGTCTAATGGTTGTATAAGGCCATGAACCTAATCTAGAGTTGATTATCAGATTACATTGCTCTTGAGGGTTTATCAACATCCAACAGTAGTACTGAGATAATGGTGACAAATGCACATAGTGCTTTGAGGCTAATTTTCTGGAATCACTGGGATACTCAGTATTTCTACAAATAGGGTAAGATAGCCTCTTGGGATGCAGAGGAATTTCAATTGACTAAAGCACTTGTCTTACTCTCTGCATTGCATATAACACAAGATAGAGAAAACATGAAATGTCCATCTATAAGAAATATGAGTAGGAGAAATGTGGGTGGATATTAGAGAGGAGGAAAAAACACCAGTGACTACTCATTCATATTATCAGTCTATTACCAGGCCCAAACTGATCTTTGTATGATTCCAACTATATAATTTGACCTTCACAGGATGTAAGCCAGATTCTCAAGCATTCCAGTTACATCCCTACCTGTAAGTTCTATTCTTGTTTTCTTAGTTTTTTTCATTGTTCTATTCTTTTTATCCTTTCAAATGTTGGGAGATTAAATTTTAAAATATTTCCTTTTTAGTGCATCAAGGTTCAGAATCACTGCTGGTATAACACTTAAAAACTGTGCTGAGTATATGGAAAACTGTGTCCCATGTTTTACAAAAGTTGGTCCTGGAGATGTGAGGTAGTTTTTGTCTGCTTTTTGGAAGTAGAAGAGTAAACATAATGTGGAAGAAAGGAGAGAAATAGGGTTCTTTCATGTATTGATTAACTTTAAGTGAATGTCTTACAAAGTTTTGTGGCCTATTCTCAATACCAACAAATCAGGACTACCATAAAAAGAACTATTGCAGGACTGGGAACGTGGCTCAGTGGTAGAGCGCTTGCCTTGCATGCATGAGGCCCTGGGGTTGATTCCTCAGCACCACATAAGCAAAAAGAAAAAAGCCAGAAGTGGTGCTGTGGCTCAAGTGGTAGAGCGCTAGCCTTGAGCTGAAGAGCTGAGGGACAGCGCCCAGGCCCAGAGTTCAAGCCCCAAAACTGGACCAAAAAAAAAAAGGAACTATTGCATACTTTAAAATAAGAACATTTGCCATAAGAAGGCAACATGGTTTTATGTTTCTGGTAGTAAGAATTTTAAAAGAAAATCCCTTTTAGCAATAGTAAAAAGCCTTCAAAATTACACTTTTTCCTTGGGTATACCATTGCCAGGTAGGGGTTGAAGGGAGACTAAACAACAAAACCATAAAGCCTGATCTCCCCAATACAAATAAGCACACAATAGCTCATGGAGGTAGAGAGCGTGGGGTTCTCTCTACCGTAAGTTCTAAATACCTTTCAGCTTCTTGTCTGTAAAAGAAGATTGATGTATGTGTTACTCTTCCTACAATGAAAGTTCTTTAAGGTTTTGACTACCTTCTCCTTATTCTAGTCTTGGCATATAAATAAAGCTGTGTTCCGAACTATCGGTCAGTAAATTCGGGATTAGTAAATGAAGTATTATGAAGATAAACAGGGAAAATTACAGTGTCTCCTTCTTTGGTAATGACAAGTCAGCAAGAATTGATATGTAGCCAGTCTTATACTTGATGCACAAATACTTCACATTCTCCAGATCATGATCCTAACCCATCAATTTAACTATCCCGATAGACTATAACAAGGCCACTAGGTGCGAGTTCCTGGTTCCAATAATTTGGTGAAATTATGTTTGAAGTAAAGCTGAGAGGAATTTGTTCAAGATACAGCATGGGTTGGAAAGGCTAATCATAACTGAAGACAGAGGTGTTCATAACAGTAAGAGCAAATAGACCTTAACGGTTCTGACATATGTTCTCTGAATTCATGGTCAAGAAGAGTGATTACTTGCCTGAGAGTATATGCATAAAGGTTGTGAAATAAGGGAACTGGGTTTAACAACTGGCACCATCTTGTCTTAATGGTAGAGGTAGGGCAGTTCTACCAGGTGATGGGCATGCCTGCCTTCCTAGAGGTAGAGGTGGAAACTTGGATGATAGGTTACTGGACCTGTCAATCTTGTGCCTTGAACTTGTAAGACTCTTAAGTTTCCTGTGACCTTGCCCCCTGCCCCTGACACTATTTAGGCCTGGATGAGCTCAGGCAGGAATATGCCAAATGTCGTGTCTCATGACCCCTTTCTTTCCTCCAGTCTTTGTGGCATTCCACTTCACTCTCCACTGGGGTTGACCTGGTTTGTTGGTATTGCTTTTCTGCTCTTTCTTTCCTTGCCTGCTCTCATGGCTCAGATTTATAACAGTGGTAAGTATATTCAAGGGGCTGCAGGTCTTTGGGACAGGAGTTCACTTGCAGTTGCCAGCTTTCTAATAAAGACTCCCAATTCGACCCCTCAAATTATGGCTTCTCTGTTTCTCGCTACTGAATTCCCAAATACAACAGTTACAGCATGGCACACCAATAGCATTCTTACCCTAAAATACTTCCTTATCAATGTTTATAGAATAGATTTTATTTCTTTATTTCCAGGTATTAGTGAACAGGGATCAGTTAGATTACATACTTTTGAAAATCTGCCATCAGTCGCATATATTTATAGGTAACTGCTGTTTTTATTCAGATCCCAGACAAAGCCAGCTCTCTCAGATAGTTTTTCAAGTTAGGTCATATTTAATTTAAGCTCTTCTGCCTTGTACTGTGGGCATTTTTTATCATTCTTGTCATGTTAGAATGTGAACCTGGGACAATAGTTTGAATATTTTTTACTGTCTCCCAATGGCCCATTATTGGAATTATTTATACTATTAGAAAAAATGGTAAGCAAAGTTTACAGTTACTTTGAAAACATAGAGGTGTAATTTGAAAAGTAAGGAAACAAATGCATAATTTGGATGCAGCGATAAGCAGGCCCAACAGCAGTATTTCTAGAACATTGCATAGGATGTGGCCCTTCTGACCTAATCATAACAGGGATTTCTATTTTGAGCTTTTTCCCCTAAGAGGAAAATGAGTCATTCTGAACTATTCACTCTTCTTCACCCTACCCTAGAGCATTATTGGTAGACATGCTTAGAAATTGAAGGGGTCTGTGACTACAGAAAAGTTCCTATTTTAAATTTACTATACTTCCAACCAATGGACAAGATTGAAAGTGACAAGTCATCTCTTTGGAACTTAGAATTTTTTTTACTTTTCTTCATTAACATTAATTGAATGTTTACTACATGATCAGCATAAAGAAGTTTCATACTACAAATCCTTTTACTATTCATGATAATACTAGTAACTGCAAAAGTATAGAACAGAAGAGAAAAAAATTCTATTCCATAAAAATTGTTACCTGGAACTAGGAAAATAAATATCAGGTTGCAACTTTAAAATGTATTAAAACAGAAGTAAGCCTATAAAGAAGTCACATCAAACAGAGTCTTGAAAAGACAAAAGGAATTTAGTATATTGAATTCCTATACTTAGGAAATACAATTTACCTAACACTGCTCCATTTTTAAAACTTGAGCCTATATTTGCTTTTTTCTCAATGCTACTGCCTTTTATTTTATTTTATTTTATTTATTATTATTATTTTTCTTTGTCGGTCGTGGGGTTTGAACTCTGGGCCTGGGCACTGTCCCTGCCCACTTCAGCTCAAGGTGAGAGCTCTACCGCTTGAGCTACAGCGCCACTTCGGGTTTTCTAGTGGTTTATTGGAGATAAGAGTCTCACAGACTTTCCTGCCTGGGATGGCTTTGAACTGCAATTCTCAGATCTCAGCCTCCTGAGTAGCTAGGATGACAGGCGTGAACCACCGGTGCCCAGGGCTACTGCCTTTTATATCACTTGTTCAAAAATTTCCATGTTGTTTGACTGCTCTTTCTAGAATCATAAGCCACATTTGGGAGACATCAATAACATTTCTATTATCAACCCTATATAATATTCTAATCAAATCTTCTGAGCACGTGGAACATTTGGCATTGTTAGACCATCTCACTAGGACAGTCATACCTTGTAAATGTTACACCCCATATTTTTAAAAATGTATTTATTTTTATTGTAATGGTGATGTACAGAAAGGTTACAGTTACATAAGTAGGTAATGAGTACATTCCTTTTTGAACAGTTTTATCCCAACACCTCATCTTAACACTACCAGCCTGAGGACCAAACTCTAATACATCAACCCTAAGGGTTCAAACCACACCCAGACACTACTAACTCCCTCATTTCCCCTTTCAAGTAATGATAGACAGGTATTTCCTTACAGGTATTCCATTACCCTCATCTAATAGCCAACAGACTTTTGTACATCTTATTTATCTCCTAGGCTTCCCCTTATACTCAGCCTTAGATCATATTTCCATTATGTTGCTTCTTAACTATAAAATGAACTCATAGGGCTGGGAAGGTGGCTCAGTGGTAAAGCGCTTGCCTTGCATGCCTGAGGCCCTGGGTTCGATTCCACAGCACCACATAAGCAAAAAGAAGAAAGCTGGAAGTGGCGCTGTGGCTCAAGTGGTAGAGCGATAGCCTTGAGCTGAAGAGCTGAGGGACAGCACCCAGGCCCAGAGTTCAGGCCTCACGACCGGATCCCCCCCCCCAAAATGAACTCATAGCTCTAACCTCTCAATATATCTGTGATAACATAGCAGTTTTAAAACAACCCTTTTAATTAAATAAAAATGCCACACCTCTGCTTAATGCTATCCCAAGACTACCATCAAAACTCATAAGGTTTATATTTTTACCTAAAACCAGGTCCTGTACCCATTTCTGCTACCTACTTCTTTATCTCAATTCTCCACTTACAGTCTTTGCTCCTTCCTGCTTTATTTATTAAGCTCTCTAAAGTCTGGATTGCTATATTATCCTTTTTTTCTTTGCATATCTATCTATCTATCTTCATCATCATTATCATCATCATCATCATCATCATCATCATCTTTAGGGCATCTTCCCTGATAATATATTTCATTACAATTATAGGATCCTTTTATTTATTTTATTATTTATTTATCTATTTATTTTGCTGGTCATGGGGCCTGAACTCTGGGCCTGGGTGTTGTCCCTCAACTCTTCAGCTCAAGGCTAGCACTCTACCATTTGAACCACAGCATCACTTCAGCTTTATCTGCTTATGTGGTGCTGAGGAATTGAACCCAGGGCCTCATACATGCAAGGCAAGCACTCTACCACTGAGCCACCTTCCCAGCCCTCTAGGATCCTTTTAAAATTCCACTGGTACTTTATAATTATTATTCATTTTTGTTAATTTCTTTGGGTAAACCACAAAAACCTTAATTTTTTTCTCTGCTTCTTGTTTCCTCTTATCATCTCCATACAGTCCCCCAGTGATTCTTGTTACCTTTACCATCCAGTGACTTCTTGCTTCCTCCATTCCAAACTACAATTATTGCTGGATGACTGCAGTAACTGTTCAACTGTCTTCCCAGTATCTTTCTTGATGTCACTCAGGCTGTTCATTCTCAAGACAGTAGCCAGAATGATTTTTTTTTTTATTTTATTTTATTTTTTTATTGTAAAGCTACTATACAGAGGGTTACAGTTACATGAGTGAGGTTATGAGTACACTTCCTCTTGAACATTGTTACCCCCTCCATTGTTTTCCCCCTACCATCCCCTCCCTCCCTCCCTTCCCCGAGGTTCTTTTTTTTTTTTTTTTGATTGTGATTAAATGATTACATAATTTCAAAGTCACAAGTTCATTCTAACTTCCCTGGAGCAAATTGTCTACCACAGTCTGTAATATATAACAGTGTTCACATGTTATATACCATATTTGTGATCAGCAGCATGAGGATATTTAGTAGTGGTTCAACCAGATGAGCGGGAGTTCTTTGTTTCTTAAGTCCTGTTAGTTTTGTCGTATCACTAACCTTTTGGATTTAGCATCCACTTATGAGGGAGACCATGTACCGTTTGTCTCTTCGTTCTTGGCTTACCTCGCTCAACATGATTCCTTCTAGCTCCATCCATTTCCCTGCAAATGCCATCAGAATGATTTTTTAAAAATGTACATTGAGTCATCTCTTACTCAAAACTTTACAATGGCTCTCCATTTCACATGGAAAAAAATTCTAAATCTCTGTTGCTACAAGAGTATAGATTTCCTGAACCCAATATTTAATAACAATATCAGTGTATAAATATTTACAGCATTGAAAAAAATGAATGCTCTACATGGCAAAGCTCTTCTTCAAATAAGAAAGAAGAAGAAGTAGAGAAAACATTTAGAGAGGATGTTCAAACCTACAAAAGCTACAGGAATTCCTCCAGATGATATGAGAGGAATGCTAATCAATAACATAAGCAGATGAAAACTCACTAATAAAGGTAAGTAGATGGTCAAGTCAAAATGAGCAAGTGAAAATTGTGAATGTGAATTACTGTCTTTTCTAGCTCTAGGTCAGAATTTGAAATATAATCACAGGAGCTTCTTTTTAACTCACTGAGATTTGTTTTATTCATTGATTAATTGAAAATGCACAAAGCAATGCCTGAAATACAATAGGTTTCTGATAAGTATTTGTTACATGAATGAGTAAATAAGTGAATTAGTAAAAGCCAGGCCCAGAAATTAGTGCCTGGCACACAAACACACACACACACACACACACACACACACACACACACACACACACACACATACAAAAGAGAGGAGTGCAGGGAAGAAGGAAGAGAGAGAGAAAGGAATCGGGGAACATAGAGAAGAAACAAGGAAAGAAAGGATGGAAGGAAGGAAAGAAGAAAGGAAGGGAGGAAAGAAAGATAAAAATGAATTAAGATTTAATCTCTGACTTATAGATGTTTCTTGCTTATTATGCAATTGTAGACACACATCTGGTATTTAGAAACAATTACTAGTCTTATTGTTACGGTAATTACATTATTGCTGATTAACTGTCAATGTTTTTTTAATAATAAGGTTTACCAATATCCTTCTAGCTGTCTTACATTTTCTCTCCCTGCATAGAACAGTTGATACTGTTCTCTTTTAACATGGAGACCTTACATCATTTTCCATGACATCCAAAAAGGTGGAAGCCAATGCTCCATAGGAAATGTACTCATTACCTTACTCATGTAACTGCAACCCTCTGTACAGTATCTTTACAATAGAAAAAATATAAAAACAATAGAAGCCCCTAAAGAAGATGACTATTATAGTCTTAGAGAATACTTTAGAAAAGAATCATTTATTGCTTACTTTTGAACGTGCTCATAGCTTGTTATGTTGGGATGAACAGAGATTTTGTTGCTTCCTGAGTTCTATTTTTCCATTATATAGATTTTTTTTCTATGAGATCTGTAAGACAGCAGTATATCCACATACATAGACACATATTCTGGTGAACTTTTAAGGTTTACTTTGAATATATCTTAATTTTAAGTTTTCATTTATTTAAAATACAGGAGAGGAAATGATTAGCATTAAGTGTGAGGTAATAATATGGAAAGACAAGGATAACCCAGAGAAATCAAAGAACCCTACAGACATAAGACAAAAGCATATGACATGGGATATAAAGTCTGTGAATGATTTCAAATCCCAAGGGCAAGTGTTTGCATCTATTAAAAGGGGAAAATGGTCAAGCTGACTTCTAATACAGACAGTATGACATTCTTGTGTACGTTTGCTATCTTTTTGCCACAATGAAAAAATCCCTTTGCAGTGTCAGTCACTATGTTATCTAGGGTATAAGCACATGAAGAATAGAATTAAAACTAATATTATATTAGACAAGCATTAGTCACCAGAAAATATCCAGACATAAATTATGACAAAGAAGGTAGGACATATCACTTAAAGGAAGAAATAATTGCAAATTATTTTAAGCAAAGATCATTTAAATGTCTGTTTGCTCAAGCACTGGACAAAGTCAACTACTTTAAAATGGAATCTGTGTGTCAAATTATAGCAAGCCAAGGAAAAATTATTGTTTGATATGACTAATAAAACATGTATTTTCAAGTTAATATCACTTTTTCCTAAAGAATGCCACCTAAGGATGGGTGCTAGTGGCTCACACCTATAATTCAAGTTATTCAGGAGGCTGAGTTCTGAGGATCATAGTTGGAAGTCAGCCAGGGAAGGAATGTCTGTGAGACTCTTATCTCCATTTAACCAAACAAAAAGCCGCAAGTAGAGCTATGGCTCTAGTGGTAGAGTGCTAGCCTTGGGCAAAAATGCTCAGCAACAGTGCTCAGGTCCTGAGTTAAGTCCCAGAACTGACATAAAAAAATACCACCTGCTATGTTTTTTCCATGTCCTTCCAGTTCCTTACAAATGCGGTGATGTCATTCTTTCTGATGGAAGCATAGAATTCCATTGTATGTACACACACACACACACACACACACACACACACATTTTCTTGAATGATTTTTCATTCATCTACTGAGGAGCATCTGGGGTGGTTCCATATCTTAGCTCTGGTGAATAATGCTGTAATAAACATAGTTGTGCTCGTAGCTGGTCATTTGGGTAAATGCCCAGAAGTGGCATTGCTGGTCATAGTAAAGCTCTATGTGGAGTTTTTTGAAGAACCTCCATACTGCTTTCCAGAGTGGTTGAACAAGTTTACACTCCCACCAACAGAGTAAGTGAAGTAAGCCAGACCCAAAGAAACAGGTCCCATGGTCTCCTTTATTTGTAATAATTAGTATACATCTAGGATAATCTTTTTTTTCTTTTTTCTTTTTTTTGGGGGGGTCCGGTCGTGGGGCCTGAACTCTGGGCCTGGGCACTGTCCCTCAGCTCTTCAGCTCAAGGCTAGCGCTCTACCACTTGAGCCACAGTGCCACTTCTGGCTTTTTTCTTTTTGCTTATGTGGTGCTGAGGAATCGAACCCAGGGCCTCAGGCATGCAAGACAAGCGCTCTATCACTGAGCCACCTTCCCAGCCCACCTCTAGGATAATCTTAGCAGATGAGCAGAATAGGTCAATAACTACGTACATGCGACCATATAAGATGATGCTAAATGAAATGAACCCCAAGATAGGGAGGGACACAAGAGGA
The DNA here is from genome assembly GCF_019054845.1 of Dipodomys spectabilis. Classification (NCBI taxonomy): domain Eukaryota; kingdom Metazoa; phylum Chordata; class Mammalia; order Rodentia; family Heteromyidae; genus Dipodomys; species Dipodomys spectabilis. Next base: position 221,246 of record NW_024871423.1, read on the forward strand.
TTTTCTTTGTTGTTTCTGTTTTTAATGTACTATATGATTTCTTGTTTCTTGTGTATGTTCTCTCCCTATGGTATATACCCTGTTCTCACTATATTTGCTTTTGGTACCCTGAGTATTGTATATATGTTTATCTGAACTAGGGAAGGGAAGGAGAACAACAGAATGGTGAGACAAAGGACAAAGGGGTACCAATGCAACAGCGACATTCACAAAACACTGTTGGAAATGATCTGTACAACTTGGAAGGGGGATCCCAGGGGAGGGAAAGAGGAAGAAAAATGAGGGAGGGGGTAATGAGTTAGACAAGAAATGTAATCACTACCTTACTTATGTAACTGTAACCCCTATGTACATCACCTAACATTAAAATAAAAAAATACTACCTGTGAAATTCATCCATCAAAAGACCTATCCTTCTTGCATAAATCTGGGATTGCAGAAGAGAAATACCTAAACAAAATAACTAAAAGAGAGACAGTGCATATGTCGACTTTTAGAGAAACAATTAATATCACAAGAGTAGGTAATCTGATTACACCTGACCCAAGTTTGATTCTACCTCTCTGTTCACTGTGAGATATCAGAGAGATTATTCAATCTCCCTAAATAGCAGAAAGATTAAAAAGCCTGTAACATCAAAATTAATTTACAGATTTAATGCAGAACCTATCAAAATTACAATGATATCTTTCATAGAAATAGAAAAACTGTCCTAAAATTATTTTGGTGGAGCCATAGAAGACCTCCAACAGTTAAAGCAATCTTCAGCAAAAATAATAAAGCCAAAGATATCATGTTACTGACTTATAAATATACCACAATAAGAAGGTGACCAAACACAATGGTTCTACCATACAATGTAATTTATATGCCAGTGGAATAAAACACAGAGCACAAATGTAAATCCCTGCATTTATGGTCAATTGTCAAGCTAGGTGCCACAAATACACAATTGGGAAAGAACTTTTGGTTTTTTTTTCATTAGTGTACATAAAGTGTAAACAAGGAGTTTCAATGTGATCTGTTCACATATAGATATAATATTCTTGGATCATATTTACCACACGATACTCTTTCTTATTCACAACTTTTCAACAAATGGTGAGGGGAAAACTTAATATACACAAGCAAAAGAATAAAATTCTTCTAACATCTCATAGAAAATTAACTCAAAATGTATTACAGTCAAATATCCTAACCCAAACTGAAAAAAAAGACTAGAAGGAAATGTAGAGAAAAGTTTCCAAAATACTGATCTGGGCAATCATTGTCACATATATTCAACAACTGAACAATATATTTCCATGAAAATAAAATCTATCTCTCAAATTGTCATTTAAAACATCCACACGCATTTTGCTGTATGAGACTATTCTCATACATAACTGCATACCCCTACTTCTCTCTTCCCATCAATCCAATCCCAATAGTCTTGAAACATACATTCCCAAGATATATTGTCCTCATTCTGAAGTCACTAGCTCTTAGTCACAATCCCAAGTTGACCATCAACCCACAACTTCCATTCCTTCACAGGTCTTTATATCCCATCCCACATTTTTTGCTCAATTTCCCAAACCAATCCATTAAACAAAATGCTTAAAGAGGGAGACAGGTTGACCTATTGTAACAATGAGATGTACAAGATACTATGTTGAAAAACCAACTCGGATAATAGGGGAAAAACAAAAGAGGAGGTAACAGTGCTTGATAAGAAATGTACTCATTACCTTGCTCATGTAACTGTAACCCCTCTGTACAGTATATTTACAATAAAAATGTATTAAAAAAGAAAATAAATCAATCTGAAAAAAATTGAAATTAACAGATAATCATGAGCCATCTTTCTACTGTATTTCTAGTTTACTTCTCTTTTCCTCTGAATTTAACATACCTTGAATCTCTGCCAGTTTTTCTTTCATATTTTCTTTAATTGTGACTAGGATTATGTGCTTATTTTAGGTGTTTTTGTAACTGTATATTGTTATGAAAGTTTTCCATCGTGTTATTTCCAAAGAGCATATCATGTACTTTGATAGAATTCATCCCTTCTATTGCTGATTCTCCCTCTTTTAAACCATGTTTAGCTGTTGTTATTCGGCTTTCTTATATGTATATGAAGTATTCCAATCCTATCCAGCCTTTCACTCTCTCATTCTCTCCTCATGCTAATTTCTACCATTTTACACTAAGGTCCTTTTTTTTTTATTACAGTTTTGATGCCACTTAGAGAACACACAGCATTGTCTTTCTCAGTCTGGATTATTTTGCTTAGGGTGATGGTATTTAGTTTCATTCCTCTTCCTGAAAATGACATAATTGCATTTTTCTTTATGGCTGAATAATATTGAAAATACTTTAAAAGGATTTCACTAAATACTTTCTTTTACTACTAGTAGTAAAATTCACATAACAATTTTATGAAGTCAGGACTATTTTCCACATACTTTACCAAATAGCTTCATTGTGTACCTAACCCTCATTTTTTCTTTATCCACTCATTAGTTGGTAGCTACTTGGGCTAATTTCATAGTTTTGCTATTGGTGAATAATACTACTATAAACAATATTGTATGTTAACTACCACACCTTTACATATATATGCCCATGAGTGGCAGGTATGAATATATGTATACATGTATGTACGTTATATATATAAAACATATAATGTATATATAAATGTATATAATATATATATATGCATATACACATATATATGTATATGCATATATATACACACTACACTAGCTATAGTGTTTTGGTGAATCTCCATACTGATTCTGATTCATTACTGTATGAGTTTAATTACCTCTGACAGTATGTAAAGTTTTCTTCTCCACAACGTCCTTGCTGACATTAATTCTCTTTTTATCTTAATGACTTTCTGACTGTGAGATGGATCCTCAAACATTTTGATTTGCACTTCTTGTAAGGCTAAGCATGTTGGACATTTCCTCACACATGTATTGGACATTCATACTTCTTTTGTCTAATTCATCTGTTTATTTATCACATTTATTTATTTTGCATCTCCTATTCATGCTGTATTAGAATACTCAATAGTAACCTTAATTTAACCTTCATTACCTGCTTGAATGCATTATCTCCAGATATAGTCCAGTAAAGGAATCAGGATCTTAGCATCCCAATTTGGAAGGACATAACTTTCCAAATGGCTCAGAACATGAACATACTATGTGTTTACTAAGTAGGATTAATTACCAAACACTTTTTTGTGAAACATATTTTAGCTTTTTCTACTTTCTTAATAAATATCTTCTTTAAATTTTCTCAACAGAAAAAAAATTAAAAAAAATTGTTAAGCTTAAATACAGAAAGTGACAGTATAATTTTTTGGGGGTAGGGTGGGGCTTGAACTCAGCATGGGCACTGTCCTTCAGCTCTTCAGCTCAAGGCAAGTGCTCTACCACTTGAGCCACAGTGCCACTTCCGGTTTGGGGTGGTTCATTGGAGAGAAAAGTCTCACTGACTTTCCTGCCTGGGCTGGCTTTTTTTTTTTTTAATTGTGAAAATACCATACAGAGGGGTTAGTTTGAGAATCACCTTATAAAATCTGGAGAATAATCCTTTATTAGATAAATAGCTGACAAAGATTGTCTTCTATCCTGTTGGTCATCTCACAATTCTGGTAATTGGATTTTTTTCTTCTGTGTAGAAACATTTGAATTGACATAATCTCATGTAACAATTCTTGTTCCTATTTTCTGAGCAATTGGAGTCCTATTCAGAAAGGTGGCCTATGGCTATAACATGAAGCATTGTCTTTATTTTCCTTAGTTTCAACTTTTGAGATCTAATCTACAGATTGTTGAAACATGTTCAGTTAATTTTTGTACATGATGGGTCAGGGATCTGGTTTCAGTTTTCTATGTGTGGCTATCCAGGTTTCCAACATCATTTGATCACTGTATGTTTTTGGCACCATTGTCAAAAGTTGTGTCTATAGCTCTATAGGCTTATTTCTGGAAGGACCACTGTAGTTTTTATTACTACCACTCTGTAATGAATTTTAAAGTCAAGTGCTATAATACCTAGCATTTATTCTTATTATTTATCTATATAGGTTTAGTTATTCAAGGTATTTGGGGATTTCAAATAAACTTTATGATTGATTTTTATATATTGTGTAAAGTGATATAAAAATTGTGGTTATTGCATTGAATCTATAGATTAGTTTTGAAAGAATAGTTATTTTTACAATATTAAGTATATAAGCATAGAGAGTATTCAATCTTCTACTGCCTTCAACTTTTTAAGGTTTTATTTTCATCAGAGAGGTTTTTCATCCTCTTAGCTAGGTTTATTGTTAGGCATTTATTTTTGAAACTACTATGAATGGGATGGTTATCTTGATTTATTTCTAAGTCTGTTCATTATCAGTATAAAGCAAAGCTACTTACGGTTGTATGTACATTTTATATCCTGTCACTTACTCATAGGTGCTAATCTTTCTTTGAAAGTTTTACAGCATTTAGTATAGCAAAACTGTCCAATCCTAGGCTTTTCTTTGTTAGAAGACATTTCATTACTGCTTCAATTTCATAGCTTGCTAGAAATCTGTTTATGTGGTGTATATAATGTTGGATCTACCTTTTGGTTATTGGTATAAATACACTTAATTCATTAGATTATAATTAGAAATGTCCAATCTCCCATCTCTAATTTTATTATTGGTCCTTTCTGTTTTTGATGAGTATAGCCAAAACTTTGTCATTATAACAAGCTTATCATTTCAAATAAGCATCTCATTGTCTTTCATTTGCTATTGTTATTTTTTTATTGTGTGAATACCATACAGAGGAGTTACAATTACATGGGCTAGATAACGAGTACATTTCTTATCAAGCATTGTTGCCTCCTCTTTGTTTCCCCTTCCCATCCCTTCCCATACTCCCCCCTCCCTTTACCCGATCCTCCCCCCCCCACCAAAGTTGTAAAGTTCCGTTTTTTTTTATTGTGAAAATACTGTACAGAGGGGTTACAATTACATGGGCAAGGTAATGAGTACATTTCTTATCAAGCATTGTAGCCTCCTCCTTTGTTTCCCCTTCCCATCCCATCCTCCCCGCCCCCCCCACCAAAGTTGTAAAGTTCATTTTTTGACATAACGACTTGTACATCTCATTGTTGCAATGGGTCCACCTGTATCCCTATTTAAACAATTTGTTTTTCCCTTCCCCTCCACAAATTATACCAACATCAAATACAGTGAAAGCAGGGGTTATACTGTGGGGGAGGGACATACAAAGCAACATAGAAATCATCTTATAAATATGTTGAAACAATTGCATGAAAGAAAAAACAACATTTGAATACTTATCTTGGGGTTCATTCCCCTAACATCATCTTATCTGACCTTTTCTGCTTGACTCAGAGATATACTAGTTATTGCAAATAAGGGAAACCATGGGACCTATGTTTCTTTGGGCCTGGCTTACTTCACTTAATATAATTTTTTCCAAGTCTTTCCATTTCCTAACAAATGGGGCAATGTCATTCTTTCTGATGGAGGCATAGAATTTCATTGTGTATATATACCACATTCTCTTGATCCATTCATCCCCCCAAAACAAATCTTCAAAGAAACAACTGCCCAATAAATACGTGGTCTAAAGACTTAAAGAGAAACTTCTCTGAAGAGGAAAGAAGGATGGCCAATAGACACATGAAGAAATGCTTAACCTCTCTAGCCACAAAAGAAATGCAAATCAAAACAACATTGAGATACCACCTCACCTGTTAGAATGGCTATAATCAAGAACTCTAATAACAACAGATGCTGGAGGGGATGTGGACAGAAGGGAACCTTACTTCATTGTTGGTGGGAGTGTAAACTTATTCAACCACTTTGGAAAGCAGTATGGAGGTTCCTCAAAAGACTCCACATAGAGCTCCCCTATGACCCAGCAATCCCACTTTTGGGCATTTACCTAAATGATCACAAACAAGACCATACTAAAGCTACCAGCACAACTATGTTTATTGCAGCATTATTTACCATAGCTAAGATATGGAACCAACTCAGATGCCCCACAGTAGATGAATGCTATTGTTATTTTAGTCTCCACTTGGTTCCCTGATCTTATTTCTTTCCATCTACTTTTGGTCTGACTTCTTATTTTTCTAAAACTTTGAGATACATTGCTAGATTATTTAAGATTGCTCTGATATTTTAATATACACACTCAGGCATAAACTTTCCTCTTAAAACTTTCTTTGCTGTGTTTCATAGGTTCTGGAAAGTTGGTTTATTTTCATTTACTTCTAGATTGTCTTTATTTTCCCCTTATTTAATGATCCACTAATCATTCAGCTGTGAATTGTCTGATCTCTGTTTATATCATTGCCTTTGCTATTAGTATTTTTTATGTGTGTATGTATTGGCTCCAACTCACGGCCTTGGTGTTCCTCAGCTTCTTTTGCACAAGACTAGTGCTCTACCACATGAGCCACTGCTCCTTTTCTGGCTTTTTTTTTTTTTTTGGTAATTAATGGGGGGTAAGATTCTCACAGACTTTCATGTCTGGGCTGGCTTTGAACCAGAATCCTCAGTTCTTGGCCTCTGGAGTAGCTAAGATTACAGTCATACGCTACCCGTGCCCAGTTTGATTTCTATTTTTTACCCTGTTTGATCTGATAAAATACTGGAAGTTAGTTAGGCTTGGTGACTCAGATCTGTGTCTAGTTAGGAGGCCGAGTTCTAAGAGTTCATGGATAGAAGCCATCAGGGATAAAAACAATTCTCTGAGACTCTATTTTCAGTTAACCAGAAAAATTCTCTTCTAGGAGTATCAATCAAGTGGTAAAACTCCTATTGTGAAAAGGAAGAGAAAGAGTGAAGGCTGAGTTCAAGCCCCTGTACATGCATGCACATAAGCGTGCGCACACACGCACACACACACACACACGCACGCACATACACACACAGAAATACATATATAAGCTGTCTGGGAGAAAGTTCTATGAGCTTGGATGAAGAATATGTATACTGCATGTATTTGGTGAGATATTCTGTAGCTATTTGGTCTACAACGTTACGTGGTTTTTGAAGTTTCCTTATTGATTTTTATGTCAAGATCATGTAGTTATCAGTGAAATTGGATGCTAACATCAACTGTTGTAATGGCACTCTGGTTAGTCTGTGCATTCATATCCAAAAGTCTTTGCTTTAGGGATATGTATATGCTGATGTTTTGGACATACATGTTCACAACTGTTGTATCTGCCCAGTGAACTGTTCCCTTGTCAACAATGGGTTACCTTCTTTGTCTCCTGTGACTAATTTTGGTTTAAGAATTGAAAACAGTTATGCATGCATGCTTTGTGGCTCCATTTGCTTGGAAAGTGTTTTGCCCATACTTTATATGTGTCGAGTGTGATGTGTTTCTTATAAGCAAGGAGCTGGGTCTTGTAAAATCCAGTCTGCCAGTCTGTGTCTACTAATGAGAGATTTCAGGCTATTCAAATTCTGATGCTTTGTCTTAAATATGTTTCAGTTTATCAGAGAGACTTTTGACTGTGGTGGGTTTTTTTTTATATCATCATGAGGCTTGAACTCTGGGCCTGGGGGCTGCCCCAGAGCTCTCCAGCTCAAGGCTAGCACTCTACCACTTAAGCCACAGTGCCACTTCTGGTTTTCTGGTAGTTAACTGGAGCTAAGAGTCTCACGGATTTTCCTGCCCAGGCTGGCTTTGAACCACGATTCTCAGATCTCAGCCTCCTGAGTAGCTAGGATTTCAGACATGAGCCACTGGCACCCAGCTCAACTGTGTTTTTTTTTTGTTATTATTTGAATCATTGAGCTTTGCATTTCCAGAAAATTAAGTATTTTTCAGAATTTTTATGCATTAGATTTTTTTTTGATTGGTTGTGGGACTTGAACTCAGGTCCCTGGAAGCTGTCCCTGACCTTTTCTGCTCAAGGCTAGCTCTCTATCTACCATTTTGAGTCACAGCTCCATTTTCAGTATTATAGTGGTTAGATGGAAATAAGAGTTTCACCAACTTTTCTTTCTGGGCTGGCTTTGAACTGTGATCCTCAGATCTCTGCCTCCTGAGTAGCTAAGGTTATAGGCATGAGCCATTGGTGCCTGGCATCATGAACTTTTATTTCATGCTGTGTATTCAGTTTTTGTTTCTTTCAGCTCTTTATTTGAAGTTTTTTTTCAGGTATTTATTTGGGGACTCTTTAATTTCATTGACCATTCTCTTTTATTTACTCTTTGATTGTCCGTCTATTTCATTGATATTAATATTTTAGTATGGCATTGTTGAGTTTTGGAGACATACTTCTCTGTTTCTGTTTTTGCTTTTTCTCTTTTATTTCTTCTGCTTCTGTGCTGCGATTTGAGTATCTGACACTGTGTCCTTGGTGGGAAGCCTTAACCATCTGCTATCTTTCGGCTGAAGTATTCTCAGTGTTCAGCTGGGAGAGGATAGTGGCCGCATGGAGGCTCTGTTCAGAGTGAGGGTATGGCTCAGCAGCCAAGCATTCAACCAGGATAGCATACCTAATCCCCCAGCACCTCTATGATTGAGAAAAAACTAGCTGAACTCTCTTTTAGAAGGGTTTAATTATACACTTCAGCAGATTTCACTATAAAATCTCTTTGTTGGTGCCATTGCTAGCCACAGACAGCCTTATGAGCTGTAGGCTGAGCACATTTTCACTTGATCCACAATTCCCTCAGTTTGTGCCCTCAGAGATAGCAAGCATCTAAGGTGAGAGGTAATCCCCAAATGCATCAGGGAACAGGGAAAGCAGGCAGAACACTGCAATGTCAAGAGGTGAACTGAGGGACTTACGCATTTGCTCCCAGAGATTTCAGATCCTACTGTCCAGCCGTTCACCTGATGTGGTACAGGAGGTGTAGAGTCATGTGATCCTGTTTTGTCACACTTTGGGCATGCAGGCCTCCTGCCGCTAAACTATATCATCAACACACATCTTTATTACAACCACCTAGCCTATTACACTTATTCTTTATGGGCTTTGGCTTGTGACTGTCTTGAAATGAACCACCTGAAGTATGCTTGTTATGGTAGCCTTTCAACATTCTCTTACTAAGAACTCATCATCTCCTCAAACGCCTTGCTCTTCTTCCTCCAAAATTATATCTAGTTGGTGACTTGTCTTCTCTTTCATCAGAAACTGGGGGGAAAAAACCCTAAAAGAGTATTCCACATTTTTCCCACAACACATCCACTCAACCACTGGCAAATGAGCCTTCCTAATTTGATGGCTGACATACTCAAAATCCTAGTAAGAATTCCAAAAATGAGATATTAGATTCACACAAAATAATTAGTAATGCCATCCCAGAGAACTTGAGTCATATATTAACCAAATAAAAACTATTCATTTCATTCAAACAAAAATTATAAGCATACATTTTGTAAATAAAGATCACCCCAATCAATCTTGGCCTCCTGTCTGTACCAGTCAGGAAAGCACACATTCTACTGATAACCAGGTCAATGTGTTATCAACCAGTGGCTGACACCCAAAACTCCTTCCCATTCATAATCCTTCCAAGTTATTCCAGTTCTTTCCATTGTTGTGAAGCAAAAATTTGCTTGGCCATCCCAGCTATTTTATTTCTTTCCTATGGATGATTCAGATTTCCTTCCAATGTCAGAAGTTGTCACTGTCAGTAATAGCCAGTAGGAAAACATGATAAATTGACATTAGACAATTTAAGGCCAATTTTCGAAACATGGGCAAGGTTTGGGAGGTGGGGTGGGATGCACTGATGAAATATAACAGGATTGCTGGTGCTAGGAGCTACCTTAGTCCTGAAAAACGCAATAACAACATCAAGAGATTATACTCTATTGGGAGGATCATGATTTAAAATATAAAGCTCTCAGCCACACTCATCCTAGCCTCCAAATCTCTTTTAACTTTCCAGTGACAAAGTGCCACATAAAAAGCTGGGCACCAGTGGCTTACACCTATAATCCTAGCTACTCAGGAGGCTGAGATCTGAGGAGCGTGGTTTAAAGCCAGCCTGGGCAGGAAACTCTATGAGACTCTTATCTCTAATAAACTACTCAAAAAAGCCAGAAGTGACACTGTGGCTCAAGTGATAGAGCACTCATCTTGAGCAAAAGAAGCTCAGGATCAGTGCCCAGACCCAGAGTTAAATCCCCAGGACTAGAAAAAAAAAGCCATATATAGACAAGAGAGTCTGCTATAGTTTATAAAAGTCATTTTGTGAGGGAACAGAGTGGGAAAGGAGGAGAGGATACTGAAAGTTAAACTTCATCACTGGCTAATTACAATCTCTATGTCACTTAAGTACTTTTCTCCATGATTTCTCGTTCAAATTTCTCAGGTCACAGGGATAAAATTAGTTTGTTAGAGTACAGTATACAGCTTCAGGTTCCTACTGAAAAAAGTCATTTAATATGTGGGATCAGTTTCTCATTCTAGGTAAATTCCTGGGAGAATTTATGTAATTGGTTCAGGTTAAAAGTTAATCATGACTATACTCATAAATTTGTCAGACAGCATGACTAACTGGGTGTAAGAAGCTTTACTGAATAAACCTTACCCTTTACATCTAGAACACAAAATCGGTGTGCTTCTGAATTGGAATGACAGCTCCCTCTGTTCCTTTGCTCTTTCCAACCTTGTACTGTCCCTGCTCCCATGCCAGGTCACTGTTTAGCATATTAATGCCAAGCCTGCTTTTACCCCAAGTGCCAGTTTCATACATAGATAGATAGATAGATAGATAGATAGATAGATAGACACACACACACACACACACACACACACACACACACACACACACACACACACACACACACACACACACACATAGCTAGTTGGAGCTCAGCCAGTGGAATTAAATGAAATGGTTTTCTGTCAGACTGAATACTAATTATGTCTTCATGCCAATGCTAGGACTGCATCATGACATCATTTGCAAAGAGGTTGGAAGTTGAAGAGCAAATAGAGATTATGTGATATTTATGGATAGAAACAAAGTGGGGTTATACTGGGCATTTTACCTCTTTGTGTTGGTTGATTTGTACAAGTTTGGCTTTGGTAATTCAAGGCATCTGGGCAACATTGCACATTAAATAAATGTTTCATTGATTAAATCAGTCTCTTTTTTTCCAAGACTTCAAATTCACCCTGGAGATACTGTATTTTTACTATTTTCAAAGGCCTAGGCCATATGTATAAGCCTAACATGGCAATCTGATTTTCTGCAACCGTGTCATTTATATTGCTTATTTCAGTCCCTCCTCTTATCCCTGACATTGCATTTTATGCATAAATTATATGATCACCTCACATGGACCACAGGAATTCCAGACCTTGACTGTTCTTTTATTGTCTGCACCTTAGGCTCAATAGTCTATCAGAAATAACAAAGTTATTCACCCTTCAAAGACTTACATATCTTGCTGGGCGCTGGTGGCTCACACCTGTAATCCTAGCTACTCAGGAGGCTGAGATCTGAGGATCACGGTTCAAAGCCAGCCTGGGCAGGAAAGACTGTGAGACTCCTATCTCTAATAAACCACCAGAAAACCGAAAGTGGCGCTGTAGCTCAAGTGGTAGAGCGCTCGCCTTGAGCTGAAGAGCTGAGGGACAGCGCCCAGGCCCAGAGTTCAAGCCCCAGGACCGACAAAAAAAAAAAAAGACTTACATATCTTGCCTCATTAACTCTTCTCAATTAGCTAAATAACTGATAAATCTGTATTCTTATAGTACTGAGAAAATCGCTCCCAAGTAAATGTTAAAGAAGTTTCATTGGAAATAAAAGTTTAAGTCAGGAGAAAGTATGAATGTCTATTTAATTCAGCATCCATATAACAGTGATTTTGAATTTAATATATTTTGACAGGTATATGAACTACAGAAAAACTAACATGAAAATACTCTGTTCCAAAGTCTCCTAACTGCACAGAATGAGGATAAGAAAATAAAATTGATTATCAGATGTCAGTTTTAGATTAATCTCACATTATAACTATATGTGATCATGGCAAACGATTTAACATATTGGATACTTAATGTTGTTCCATAAGACACAGATATGTAAGGCCTCTAAAATTATCTTCCAAGGCTATAATATATTTATCTTAAAACCATGTATTTTTATTAGCATGCAGTACTTGTACAAGAGGAGAGAGATTTCTCTACATGTAACATCTCTCTATATATGTACAATGCATCCTGATCAATCTCCATCATGCTCCCTCATCTCATTCCATCTTCTTAAAACATTTTCAACAAGTTTAATTTTGATATTTTCATAAATTTTACAAAACACTTTGACTATATTAATCCTCATTCATTACCTTCATTAACTCTTCTCCACTTTCCGAACAGACTCTGTTTTTACCTTTCTAACAATCATACTTTAGTAATATAATGGTAAGGAATTTGGACTCTGAAATAATTCTTTTAGAACCTAGAAATGTACAGTTAATTATACAGAGATAATTGCTTCCTGCTCCTGTTAGAGAATAATCAATATCCACAAACATTATATGTAACACTAATGATTTAAAATGGCAGTAAAGAAATTATGAACCCAAGATACTGGTGTGGGTTTTTTTTTTCAAATTGCCTATAATTTTTCATACTGCTTAGTCTCTCACATATATCCTTTATTTACTCTTCTATAGTTAACTGAGTGGAGGTTTATGTTTCTTTCCATTTTGTGTAGTAAATGTAAGCAGGAAACACAGTCAAACAATGAAATGCCTACAAGTTTTAAGGCAGTGAAATGGGACAGTTAGAAAACACTGAGGTCAGCTCTCTACCCACTGGACAGGGCAGCTCAATGACAATGCACTTGTTTACTGACTTGTTCTTCAAAAATGGCTTCCTTTCTAGTTTCATACAGTAGTTGGAAGAACACTGGTGTTAGAGCTTTGTTGATGGTCTTAGCAATGTTCAGGATGATCTTTGTTGGGATACTCTCTTACTGTTTCAATCTGATTGATACAGATCTCTTCAAATTGTTTACAGCATCTTGGCTCAATTTTGATATGCAAAATGTATCAAAAACTGTATGCATTTCTTTTAGATTTTCTAGTTTATCAGAATACATGCTTTTCAAAGTATTTCACTAATTATGCCCTGGGTTTCATTGGTGTTTATTACAATATTCCCTTTTTGTGATTGATTTTAGTGATTTGAGTCTTACCCTTCCTTTTGGCTTAGTTTGGTTAAAGACTTATCAATTTTTTTTATCTTTTCAATTAATCAACTTTTCAACTTTTTAGCGTTGTACATTGTTTTCATTATTTTAGTCTCTGATTCATCCGCTTATTGGTTGTACATTTGGCTTATTCTTTGGTTTCTAATAGCTTGGGATACATCCTTAGGTTGTTATTTGAAACCTGTTATTTTTTCTTTTAATTGAGGTTCTTATTGCTACAAACTTCAGTCTTAGCACTACTTTGGTATATCCTGGGGATTCTAGTAAGTTGAGTTTTCACTTTTATTAGATTCTAGAAACTTTGATTTATCTACTTATTTCTTCAATGGTTCATTGGTCACTTACCAATATACTGTTCTGTATCCATGTGGATAAGCTTTTCCCATATTTTCTTTTCAGATGATTTCTAGTTTCATTCCACTGTGGTCTGATAGAATACATGGAATTATACTGATGAAGCCAGTACCACCCCAATAATGACAAAACCAGATAATGACACAACCAAAAGAGAATGCTGTAGAATAAATTTCTTTGATTAATTTAGATGCAAAACTCTCAATAAATTACTTAATTCAATGGAATGTTTAAAAGGCTATGTGTCAAGATCAAATGAGTTAACATTCCAGAGATACAGGGATGGTTCAGCATATGCAAATCTGACAAGGTAGAGCACTGACACACCAAGTATAAGATCCTTAGTTCGAAGCTGAGCAGCAACCAAAAGAAAGGTATTTATTAAGAGATGACTTCATCTAGACAGAGATCTCTCCTGAATCACTAGCATCAAATACAGGCTAATCATAGCAGCAATTATTATCACTATTTGGTTGCATATTTCTCTGAAGTTAGAAATAGTTCTATGTAAAGTTATCAGCAAAAACCAAGGTACAGTCTTTTATTTCATATGTCATGGTTTTATCCCTATGAAATTCCCTGCATCCAAAATATCTGAAATATTTTATTGTGTGTAACTGGGTGCTAATCCACAATGATTCTAAAAATATGAATAATAATCCCTAGGATACTTAAGATCACAAATGATACCAGACCTTTTGGTAGAGTTTTGATCCTGTGTGTGCCTGAAAGGACGGTTAGCCTTGTAGGCCATAAATGCTTTCCAGACCAAAAGCACTGAAACAATAAAAAAATACACCCGTAAAGTCCAGAAGATCTCAATGATGAAATTCTATTTTCAGAACTCCAGATAAATCTTTATTCCTCTTTGTTCTTTGGCTATTTTTTGAGCAACTACTGAATTAATTTTGTATGATATACTTGACAACTTGTGGGTTTTTGGAAGCAATATCACTTTCTTCAGAAGTGTTCTCAATTTTTGTAATAAATCATATCTGTCTTAAGCAATTTATATTGAAAGGGATTTCTGTATCATTCATTTTTTTTTGCTAAATTTTATTTCCTTTGTATCAGTCCATTGTTCCCAGCTATAATTTTGAATCTTGACTCTGACATAACATATTATCCCTTGCTGGTTTCATAGCCTATGAGTTAGATGGGCATTTCTCAGTCTTTATGTTACTACCGAAAATGAGAAATGAGATGTCATTAATGACAGAACATTTGATATTTGAGTAGACATTTACCTTCATGTTGGCTCAGCGAAATACACCAGTCTTTCTTTCCTTAAAAACAATCCCTGAGAATCATGGTGGAAAATCACCTCGTTAAAAGTAAACTATAATCATCATATTAATCTTAAGTCAGCTACATCCAACTTTAGGGTGAAATGCTAAATGCACTTAAGGTTCTCTTTAGAAAAGTCTTTAAATTACTTCACATGCTTAACTTTCATAAATTTAAAAATTGACAACAACATGCACAATTTTAAAGGTCACTCTGTTTTGCTACTATAACCACCAGATCATGAAATTTCAGAGATTTAATGCAACAAAAGTGCATTTATTACTCAGAATCCAATCCATGGTGAAAGTGGGAGGAATTGTGCAAGCATCCAAGCAAGCTAAGTCACCTTCAGTATGCAAGTAGGCCCAAGCTCATCCTTTCGTATTGGCATATACCCAATAAAGCAAGAAAAATGAAAGAAAGGTTTACGGTTAGTCAGGAAGTGGCATGAATCACTGCTGTTTATATGTTACTACGTAGAACTAAGCTAGTCATGTCTAATTTCAAGGAAGTCTGGAAAGTATAATCTAGTTATATAACTAGAAGACAGAGAAGCGGCTTGATAAAGTAAAAGCATTCCCATGGCATAGTAAACACCTTGCTCTGAACATCCACACTGCAGGACTGCTTACATTTTGAATGCCTTCCTGAAAATGTCCCAAGGCAGATTCCTATTCTTAGAACTAGCCTACCAACTCTGAACCATGTTCTAAGCAATCGCTTAGGAGAAGCTGCACCTACTTTCTCAGAAGGCAATGGAGACCCTTAATCAACAATGTCAAAGAAGGCTTCTTAATGATGTCCTCTCTCAATTGCAGTCAACAGGGTGAGGCCATGCCTTCCTGGGGCATGTCTAAGTGGCGGAGGGATTCCTTGCAGGAATTTTTGCATGAATGGAATCATCTTTGACTCCCCTCTATCCCTAACACACACACACACTAGTAGCCATGTATAAAAGTCAAGGGCAAGGCCAATGTTGAACAAGGTGACAATTTAGAAATAAAGAGTTCAAGAAAATAGGTTGTTCATATGCCACTTTATGTTTTAAACCATGAAGTTAAGGTGATCAGGAAATGAATTAGCATTCACAGTTTTCATTTTCCGGATAATAGTAAAAGCCTTTGAGTTTGGAAACCAGTATGAATGGGATACTCCAGGGAAATGCAGTGTTATATGGGTAGTAAAATAAATAACATGAAATAAAGGGTATTAGAGAATTGAGAAGATTGATATGGTTCTCAAACCACCGAATTCTAAAAGCAATGTACCATGAGTATCAATAGCATGGTTGTCATTTTCTATCAATGGGAGTTATCAAATATAGACAGAAGCCCTGAACAAAAATTGTGTGAGTTTTGGATATCAGAGAGATACTACGAGTATTTGCTACATATGATAACTAGTATGCCAAACATCTGTTTTAATTTTCTAAACCTGTTAACTGATTCACCCTGCTAAGAAACTTTAATGCTCAAATATCCTTTATCTGGGATCTTAAACATATTTTAAGTTCTACCTCCTGATTGAGAAGACCTCAATTTTACTATCAAATCATTAGACTTCTTTTTTTTTTTTTTTTTGGTCAGTTGTGGGGCTTGAACTTTGGGCCTGGGCACTGTCTTACATAAGCATGCTAGTTTATCTACTAAAATATTGCATCACATTTTGTTATTAAAGCATTCTTGTCAAGCTACTTTCTCCTACTTAATACACATTGTCTGGGAACGTCATGCCATTTTCCCCCCAGGTACATGGGGATTTTTAGTTATTACATATGGCGCATTGGTTTAAGTTTCATGTTTACAATGTACTTGGGTAGCTGATCTCATAATAGTGATTAGGACATGCCTGGTGATCCAACCCCTTGATGTCCAGAATTGCAAATTTCTTAAGAATGACTGCATTAACTTCGTAGAAGTATCTAAACTTACCCTTCTTCTTTCAACTTCTTATTCTCATGGCATATAATATATTACCAATATCACACAGTTCTCTCCGTACTTTTTGAGCAAGAACACATAGATCTTCAAAGCTGTATCTTATCTGTTGACTTTATAAGATTTTTAACTATATTTATTTTCCATAACTACATCTTTTTTATCTAAAAATTCATTTAATCCTCACAGCAACTGCCCAAGCCATCTAGCTTTCTTAATGGCTATCTATTTCTTGTACAGCTTTACCATTACTGATTCAGTCTTTGTCTGATTGATAAAATTGAACTATTATATTTTGTTCTTCCTAGCTCTGTTGCCAGTGAATAGAATACATTATAAGGATAAATATCATTATAGCCTAATATGTTTACTTTGATACAATTGCATATATAACTAGCAATGAAATTACTAAGCCAAATGATTTATTTTGACAGATGCTGCTGAATATCTTTTAGACAATCTTGTAAAAATGTACATTTGCATTAGTAATATATCACAGGACTCTGCCAGCAAAGAGGGATTATATTTCTTTTAAACATTTTCCATTCTGGTACACAGTGTCACTTCATATTGCATTTCCTTGAAAATGACTAAGTCTGAGCATTTTCCGTATATTTATTATCAATTCAGATCTGTACTTTCATGAACTGTATGTTTATAACAGTTACTTTTTATTGAATTATGTGTAACTTTTATCATTGCATATTAGTAAGTCTTTGCTGAAAAATATTTTTCATATGTAGTATTTATGTGTTTTGTTTTCCCTTACAAAAAGAAAAGTTTGAGTATGAAATAATCTGAAAGTTTAATGCTTGAGCTAAATGTGATGGCTCATGTCCATAATCCTGTTACTCAGAAGATAGAGATTATGAGGATCATAGTTTGAGGGTAGCTGAGACACTAGAGCCCCATCTCAATTAAAAAAAAAAAACAGATGAGTATGGTAGCACATTCCTGTAATCCTAGCTATATAGAAAGCATAATGAGGGACACATAATGGGAAGGCAAAAATGTTGAGACGCTATTTAGACTGTAACTAAAACAAAAATGGCCTGGACAAAATATAACATGTAGAGCACCTGTCCATCAAGGGAAAAATTCTGAGTTAATATTTCAGCACCATGAAAAAATACAGTTGAACATTGACTAAAATCTTAAAAAAATCTTTCAGTACCCTAGAAACTTTTCTACATATGCAATGATATATTGTGACCATGTACAACTTAAAACTTCTAAAGCAAATGCTCCTAACCCCAAATAAAGTGATGCTGAACACCTTGAGTGTAGTAATGCTGTAGGAGATTTCTTGAATTGCCAATGTTTTATTTGGCATGGAAAAATATTCTCCAATAGAAAAACAGAAATAAGTACTTTCAAAACTCAAGAATCATTAAAATGCTATGGTATATGGATCACTTTCCCACTCGAGAGATGCCAATATTGTACCAACCCCGTGTGAAATCTTTCCTCTGATCCCCTATGCTAGTAGAGAAATACCAGGTTCTATGGCTTACAAGGAAAAACCATGCATCTTTCCTCATACTGATGAGAATAAAGTCAGTGAGCTGATAAAAATGGTATATGAACCATATACAAAGTTCTACCACCATAAGGAATTGTTTTGTTTTTGATAGAGCAACTGTGAACCTAGGGTTTTTACTGAAAGCCCACATTTTACCATACTCATATAACTTCATTTAGCTATCCATTTGTTTTGTTTAGGATGTCTTTCATTAAAAAAAACATGTAAGTCTTACATGGTCAGATCTGAGGTTTCTCAGGTATCTTGGTAAAGAGGTTCTCCTGTAGATTTTCTTCTGAGACTTTTAAATTTTCAATTATAATCACTCAAGAATGTCTGTTAATGTAAAAAAAAGACATTTTAGTTTTCAAGCTGGTCCTGAGGCTTGAACTCTGGGTCTGAGTGCCTTCCTTTTACTCAGGGCAAGCACTCTACCACTTGAGCCACAGAGCCACTTCCAGCTTTTTTCGGTGATTAATTGGAGATAAAAATCTCAAGAACTTTCCCTGCCCAGCCTGGCTTTGAAAAACGATCTTCAGATCTCAGCCTCCTCAGTAGTTAAGATTACAGGCGTGAGCCACTGGCTCCAGGCATAAATTTTCTTTTATTAAATCATAAAAGCACAAGAAACATAAATTTAACTAGTTCCCATTCCAGTATAACCATTATTAATATTCCAATGTGTAAAAAGATAAACTCATAAACTACTGAAAACATGCAAAGTTTTAAAACTATATAACATACAAGACAGTATATCTTGTTTTACATTGATTGCAGATTGTACAACTGGTATATCTGTATATATGTATATCTGGTATATATGTATATATATATATATGTATAAAACATATGACCAAATGTGGGAAAAATAGAAAGTATAGAAAAATAAACACATCAAAAATTTGTGTTGCTCAAATCCAGTTTTCTAAGTGCTGGAAGCTATTGTTAAGTATCATTATTGTTACTGTGATATCATGAAAACTGAAACTCATTCTGTTGTGAATTATTTCCCCCTTATCTCTGTATTTCAAAAATTTGACAGCATATATTTAGTTAATGGTCTTCTTTTGACCATGGCCTATAGTCCTTTTGCTTCATCCTCTTCCAATTTCAAAATCTAGGGCAATTATCGTAACCACATGTCTAATGTCTGATTTCATCGTCCTTTTGAATATATAAACATATGCTTATATGGGTTTCCTTGTAGAACTAATGTAACCACTTTCAGAATTTTATGAATTCTGTCATGAAATAAACACTTAGACAAATATCTAGTAAATATTGCTTATATTCTATTATATTAATACCTTTTGGTCCATTCTTAGAGGTTCATTTCACCCATCTCTCTTTTTCTTTTATCTGGTAGATTTTCATAAGATGCTGTTTAATTTCTTGGCTTCCTTTGTTGGTTTATATTTGGGAGTGGTGCATTTTATGGACAATTTGACACATTTTTGTGTACCACTTTTATTGGGCCAAAAACATTTTATTTTTCAGTGTGATTACTCTTATCATGAGAATGCTAGAAATCTGACATTCATGGAAGGGTAAAGGTTTTTTCTTGTTTGAAATTTGGGTTATTGAAGTTGATATAATATAATTTATTTTAGCCAAAGGCTGGTATCATCTGGAAATGCTCTGTGTGAGTATGTAAGCAAATCCTATTTATAAAACCACTAGATGTAATTATAAACTTCTGTATCAGTGCTTCTTAGTGAAGGAGAGTTTTGCTGCCTCAGGGATATTTGTTAATGTTTAGAGAAATTTTTGTTTATTCTACTGGTACCTAGTAGATGAAGGACAGTACAATTTGTAGACAGAAATATATGATTCAAAATGTTAGTGGCTCTCAGGTTGAGATGTGCTGCTCTAGACCTATGAAGCTGTATAATACAAGGGTCCCTGAGACATGGACCTGAATAGAGTGCTCTACTGTCCAAGGCATGGGAGATATTTTAAATCAATGGCCATTATGTAGTGCTGCGCCCCACGAAGTACAATACATGGGTTTAGAAACAAAAGATGTTAAGTAGATACAGGTACAGATGTGTATTCACTCAGAAACTGTGTCAGTAAGTTAGAGTCCCTTTTCCATAATGGTTAGCTCTGTAAGTAAAATAGTCCGGGTCTCCTAGAACAGAAATTTCTTGTTCTACCAGAAGTCATAGTAAGAATTCCATTAAAAGTTAAGCAGGAGTTGCTTTGTGATCTATAGCTCTGTATGCCAAGAGGCTAGCATGTAAGGAAGGAATTTTTGCTCTAGCATCATCAAGGCTTGTTAAAGCTGAAATGACACAGGGGGGCAGAGGAAGAAGACCCTGTCTGGCACCAAGTTATCCACAAGGGTACCTCTCAGTTCTCCACTGTCTAGTCCTGATGCTAATTGACAAACGCAAGACAAGAGAACTACTCTAGTGCAGCAGAGGTATGTGTTCAGGATGATAGGAACCCAGAAATGGTAGTACAAGAGGGACATGATGGCCATTAATTACTTTTATGAAACTAGGTACAGTGGTGGCAGCCCTTCCAACTGATCTTCCTGTGTCAGCTCCAGGAAGGAGCTTAAACAGCTTCCAAAAGGAGCTTTCCCTCAGATATGTCACTCCAGGAAGGAGAGTACTCACTCATGGCCCCCACATCCACCATACCATGGCCCCCACATCCACCATACCACCAAGGTAAGCCCACGGGCCAAGGGCAACGCATATGATGACAAATCTATATGATTGTTCATTCCTTAGATATGTTCAGCTGTAATGTGCATTCTCTCCATATGCATGATTTCAGTATGTAATGTATAATTTAATAAAATAAAAGGCATAATCGAGCAATTGTGAGTAGACACTTACAGACTGATAAGATAAGCAACAGTCCTATAGGAAGCTTCAGTAATAATATCTGGAATTATTCTAGTGCTTGCGTTATTAGGTAGGCCATTTATATTGTAATTATGACTCAAATTGTATACACATATGAGAAATATTCTCTGATGTCCACCAACAATATTGTTTCAAATTATATAAAACACTGTCAGCATGGCCCAGTATTCTTTAATCTACTTTAAATTTAGAAACTTCCTTTCAATCCTTTATAGGGATATTTAAGGTACTTCCAATCGTTCAAAGAATATGCATTAAGTTAAATCTTTGCATATATACACAATGGTTTGCTTAGAATGTTTTAGGAAGGTGGGATTAGACATCAAAATATACAGCCATTTTAAAGGGATTTAGTACAAATAATAAGACTGCTTGCTGGAAATGTAGTTTAAAATTTATTGTTAACTCATCTCCAAAACATGAGAGATTTTATTTTTGTGCTCCCAAGTAAACACTGTAATATATACAGAGATATTAATATACTCGTATAATACTTATACATTTATTATACATAGTTTCGTTTAAAATAAATTAAAGGAAGTATTTTTAATTTTTATTTGTTTTAGATTTTTTTAATTTTCTTGTAAAGGTGATACACAGAGGGGTTACAGTTGTATGGATCAGGTAATGAGCACATTTCCTTTTGAGCAGTGTTACCCTCTCCCTCATCCTCTCCCAGTTTTTCCCCTCTCCCCAAGTTGTATAGTTCATTTCCAACATTGTGTCTGGTGGGTTTCACTTCTGAATTTGTTCATCCTTTGTCTATGTTTCCCCATTCCCCTCCCCAAATCAAAGATAAACTAAAAACAAAGGAGAAGGCAACAATGCTTGATAAGAAATGTACTCATTACCTTGCTCGTGTAACTGTACCCCCTCTGTAGAGTATTTTCACAATAAAAAACTTATTAAAAAAGACTAAGCAGGTACAGAAATACAAAACAGAGACAGAAGAGAATAAACCAAAGAAAAAAAAGAAAGAAGAAAAAAAGAACCACAAACTGTACAATAAAAACTTTTGGAACTTGTTTCTCTTAATGTTTCTTCCTGTATTCATGTAATAATTTATTGTGACTGTTGCTCTGTTTTAGTGTTTACATTATCTTTAATGATCTTTAAGATCACTGAACATAAAAAAAATTGCATTGGTCTATATTGGATTATGCCTAGAATTTTTTTTGATGTTTTAACTTCCATAATAGGTTGGCCATATTTTCTAAGGTTTCAATCACTTTCATTTCACCAAATTTCTGTTCACTGGTATTTAGAATAATATATATTATGGCTATTTTCATGACTTTTTTTCCTTCCTTAAAATAAAATTGTCAATCTCAAAACAACCAAAAGTAATAGAGTTCTTACAGACTTCTGCATGTCATGATGCCTTTGGGTTCTTAAAACTATTTTTGTAGAAGATGCCAAGAGATAAAAACAGAACTTGGTCCACTGCTGGCACATTCACAAATCAGAATGGGGAAATACTAGGAGGTGCTGGAAAGAAATTACATTGAAGGATTCTCATAAAGATTGGATTTCTTCTGTTCATAAATTTAGGGGCTAGATCCATCTCAATGAAGTTGAGTCTTCCAACTCAAGGATATGATATCGCTTTTTTATTTCTATACATCATCTGATTTTTCTCAACAAGGTTTCTAGGGTGTTCATAGGACAAAGTTCATATTCACGTTGTTAAATTTCTTTTTTCTTTTTGATCAGTCAGTCATGGGACTTGAACTCTGGGCCTGGGCATTGTCCCTGAACTCATCAGCTCAAGGCAAAGGCTCTACCACTTGAGCCCCAGCACCACTTTTGGTTTTCTGGTGGTGAATTGGAGATAAGAGTCTCACAGACTTTCTAACTTGGGCTGGCTTTGAACCGTGATCCTCAGATTACAGCCTCCTGAGTAACTAGGATTACAGGCATGAGCCACCAGTGCCCAGCCAAATTTATTCTTAAGTATTTAATTTTTTTCTGTTTTTGTCACTGGGATGTTTATTATTTCAGATCATTAATAATGAGTACATTATTATTTTTTGTTTTAATTTGTTCAACTAGATTATTAACTTTTAATGTCCTAGTGGAATCTTTGGGGTTTACTATACCAAATACCATGTCTTCTTTTGGATGAACTTCTTTTTTATTTTCTTTGGATTCACTCATAATACAAGTTCATGCAGTAAAGTAGTGAGAGCAGATATCTTTGTCTTGCTTTATAATCTTACATGTGGCCATGTCATCAACAATAAGTATTCTGTTAATTGTACAATGTATATAGATAATTTTATCAGGTTGTTACATTTTTTGTTTCTAGCTTTTTGAGTGTTTCTAGTATAACAATATGTTGGACTTCTTTTTTAAACATTTATCTCTATTTTCAAATGCACATGAGACATATATATATATATATATATGATATGCATTACCAAGCACATGTAGAACATAAACTAGCCTTTAAAAATGAGCCACTGTGAATTTAAAATTCTAGTATCACATAAAATATGTTCTTTATTCACATATAATGAGATTAGAACTCAGTAACTGATGAAAATTAGCAAATACTCAAATACGTTATAAGCAGACAACATACTCCTATGTAGTCAATGGGCCAAAGAGGAAATACTTAGAGATGAATGAAATAACAACAAAATATATAAGAATTCTTGGAATGCAACAAAAGTAACAGTGAGAAAAATATTTTTATCTACAAACACCTATTAAAGATAAAAGATTTAAAATCAGTAACACTATGTTCTACCTTAAAGGACTGAAAAAACAAGAGTAAAGCAAAAGCAAAAAAATAAGAAAATAGAAGAGAATCAAATGAACTAGAAAATAGAAAACCAGTAAAGAAAATTAAGATAAACTGAAACTCATAAGTTAACATGATGATCCTAAATTGCCTAAGTCAATAAAAGAAACAGAATAATCCAAATATCTTGAAAAAATAAATTTGAAGAAACCACACACTTTTATATTTCAAAGCTAACTTGAAAGCATAGTAATCCTAATATAAAAGTACACACAAACACAAATATAATATAAATATATATATATGTATAAACTGGATTTATATTGAGAACTCAAAGATAAACCTTTATGCTGATAGTCAACTGATTTTTGACTAGAATGTCAAGAAAATTTGTGGAAAAAGGGCTGTAACACATCATGTTGGACAACTGAATATCCTTGTGTGAGAGAGAACTGAAACCTCATACTACACACCATACTAAAGAGTTAACTGTGAATAGGTAATAGACCTAAATAAATAAAAGGGCAACATCTATTCAAATCTTAGGAAAGAATGCAAAATGAAATCTTAGATTTGACAATATTTTTAAGTTTGACATTAAAACACAAGTGACAAAATTTAGATAAACTGAGTACTAGCCACAATTTTAAACTATCATTTTCAAAATGATACCATCTAAAAATGTGAAACAAAAAAGGACAAAAGAATTGGAGAAAATATTTTGTGATCCCATATTTAATAAACTTCTCTCCAAAATACATAAAATCACTTATAGTATACTGACAAAAAGACAAATATCCCAGTATTTAAAATCAGAAACTATCTAGCCAGGGGGCTCAAACCTGTAATTCGAGCTACTCTGGAAGCTGAGCTCTGAGGATGATCTGAGTTTAAAGTCAGTCCCCAGCAGGTAAGTTTGTGAGATTCTTATCTCCAATTCACCACCAGAAGACCAGAAGTAGAGCTGTGGTCAAGTGGTAGAGAATAGGCCTTGAGTGAAGAAGCTCAATATTTTGCTGGTCCCAGAGCTGACACCAATAAAAGTCAGAATGTATTTGAATTGATATCCTCCAAACAAACTGAAAATTACCAATCAACATATTTAACAATGCTTAGCTACTAGGTCAAACAGAACCACAGTGAGATCTCATCTCTCAAGAAGACTACAATAAAATGACAGATAATAACAAGTGTTGGAGAAAGTTGTACACAAACTGGAGCCCTACTATGTTTCTGGGGAAAGTAAAGCGTTGCATCTCTTTCATAATTCAAATGACAAAATACACAAAAATGTTGGACTGGGTAAACTATGACCCAGAAATTCCATTCTGAAGCATACACCCAAGAGAAATGAGAAGCAGCTTACTGCACATGAATGGTCAGAGTGTTATTTATAACTAACAAATAAATTGCAGATAATACCAACATCCATGACCTGATGAATGAATAAAGAAAACCTGATCCGTTCTACAGTGGAATATTATTTGGCGAAATAAAATATGAAAGAATGGAAATAGCAATCCGGTCTAGAACATTATAAACCATAAAACAGTATGCTAAGTAAAAGATAACAGTTGCAAAAGAACATAGGTTGTATGATTTGGTTCGTAGGAAATTTAAGAAGTGACAAATTTATAGCAATGGAAGTTATATTAATTATTACGAGCTTTGTGGTAGGGAGGAAGCATATAGAATGACTGAGAATGTGTAGTGAAGATTGCTAGGTAATCCTTTGAATATACTGATACTACTGAAGGGTACACTTGAAAAGTGGAAAAGTGTAGATATCTAGATAGAGATAGAAGATATAAATACAGATACACATTGATTAAAAGTTCTACAAATTCTATTAGTTCTTCCTTTCTGATTCTACAGCATATATATAATACATACAGCATATATATACACACATATATACTGACATTGTTGTAATTTTTTTCACCTCAGCTTAAAGTGATTTTCCCTCTGATTTTAAATAGCTGAGAATTATCTTCTGAATGGGCTATAGTTCACTTCTATGACTTCATGTCTTATTTCAAAACTCTAATTTAGCTTTGTGATGACCTCCCCTTCTTGGCACTTTTCCATGGCTGTCATTTTCTCTTCACATCTACATCAAGACATTGATGAGTGTAAATCTTCTCCCTAAAGGTCACAAATGTCTTTCTTGTTCTTTTATCCTATTTGTGATTTCAGTGAAAAATAAGCCATTCATATTCTCCAGCTTTTATTCCAAGTTTCCAAAGCAATAAAAGAACAAAGACAGACAGAGCACCACTTCTGGCTGTCCTTCAAATTGTACCTCCAATTGTAATTCATTCATCGTTCTCCGTTAAAACTTTATTTTCTTCCATAGGGTTTTCTCATGAATGAGAACATGGGGCCCCTTGGCACCAGTGAGAAATCTCCTTTTCTACTTACATAAAAGATGATCCCAACCCCTGTGAACCTGCTCAGCTGACCTGCCTCCAAGTTCCGTCGGTTTCAGTATCTGACCACATGTGATCAGGCTCTCATCTCAGAGGACCAAGTATTGTTAGTTTAAATCTTGTACTTGAGTCTACCCTATGCCATGTTCTTTTTTTTTTTTTTTTTTTTTGTGAAAATACTGTACAGAGGGGTTACAATTACATGGGCAAGATAATGAGTACATTTCTTATCATGCATTGTAGCCTCCTTCTTTGTTTCCCCTTCCCATCCCATCCTCCTCCTACTCCCCCCCACAACCTTCCTTCCCCCCCCCCCCCACCAAAGTTGTAAAGTTTGTTTTCGACATAACAACTTGTACATCTCATTGCTGCAATGGGTCCACCTGTATCCCTATTTAAACGATTTGTTTTTTCCCTTCCCCTCCACAAATTATACTGACATCAAATACAGTGAAAGCAGGGGTTATACCATGGGGGAGGGACATACAAAGCAACAAAGAAATAATCTTATAAATGTGTTAGAAACAATCGCATGAAAGAAAAAACAACATTGGAATACATATCTTAGGGTTCATTTCCCTAACATCACCTTATCTGACCTTTTATGCTTGACTCAGACATATACTAGTTATTGCAAATAAAGGAAACCATGGGACTTACGTTTCTTTGGGCCTGGCTTACTTCACTTAATACAATTTTTTTCAAGTCTTTCCATTTCCTAACAAATGGGGCAATGTCATTCTTTCTGATGGAGGCATAGAATTCCATTGTGTATATATACCACATTTTCTTGATCCACTCATCTACTGAGGGGCATCTGGGTTGGTTCCATATCTTAGCTATGGTAAATACTGCTGCAATAAACATAGTTGTGCTGGTAGCTTTAGTTTGGTCTTGTTTGTGATCATTTGGGTAAATGCCCGAAAGTGGGATTGCTGGGTCAGAGGGGAGTTCTATGTGGAGTCTTTTGAGAAACCTCCATACTACTTTCCAAAGTGGTTGAACAAGTTTACACTCCCACCAACAATGCAGCAAAGTTCCCTTCTGTCCACATCCCCTCCAGCATCTGTTGTTATTAGAGTTCTTGATTATAGCCATTCTAACTGGGGTGAGGTGGAATCTCAGTGTTGTTTTGATTTGCATTTCTTTTATGGCTAGAGAGCGACATGGCTCTTAGATGTCTGACGTTTATTTCTCTCTTTCTTTAATATTCTTAAATACTCTGCTATTGCCTACAAAAGTACAACTGACCGTAAATTAATATCTCTTTTAAACCATCTGGGCTACTAAATTTAAAATCGACGCACTAGGATCTAACCTTCCTCCTGCTACTCTTTTCTCCATTCATGAGAATCTATCTTTCATCTTATCTCAGCATTAAAAAAAAAAAAAAAGACTGTGTTTCCGACAGGCCAGCCACATGGTTCCTGTGGACACTCTGTTCTCTTCTTCTCTCTTCTGTAGCAGCTTCGTGGAACCGAGCCTTTCGTGTGTGCCTCCACACACTTAGGTGACGACTCCCTACCTTTCTCTGTTGTCTCCTCGCCCATTTCATTTTAGCTCTTTTGCTAGCTTTTCACCCATCGGCTTTGAATTCCATGACTCATTCCTGGTCCTGCCCTTCTCAATCCAGCTCCTCCCTGGATCTCGAAGTCTTTCCAGCTCCCTTCAGAAGACCTTCCCAAAATTGTCGTCTCAAAATGAAACTCATCGTGCTCACACCTAGCCTGTGCTCTGATCCTTGTTCCCTGTGTCAATCAACATCAAAAAGCTTCTTTTAAAATATTGTTTTCTCTAAGAATCCAAGTGATCATCACATTCTTTTGAGTGTGTGTGTGTGGGGGGGGGTAGTGGTGTAGAGGTTTCCCAGAATATAATTGGTGAGCAAAAGCTATAGATTCCTAACATTAAAACTTCACCTCAGGGACTGGGAAGGTGGCTCAGTGGTAGAGCGCTTGCCTTGCATGCATGAGGCCCTGGGTTTGATTCCTCAGCACCACATAAGCAGGAAAAAAAAAAGCCAGAAGTGGCGCTGTGGCTCAAGTGGTGGAGTGCTAGCCTTGAGCTGAAGAGCTGAGGGATAGCACCCAGGCCCAGAGTTCAGGCCCCACGACTGGACCCCCCCTCCCAAAAAAAAAACTTTGCCTCAAATACTTTTTATAAAGAACAAAGGTATTTGATTAGTACTAGGAAGCAGAGACTTGAAAAGGGTGGAGTGTGGCCAAGAGGAAAGGGGTAGACAAATGAAGAGGAGAAGGGGAAGAGAATGCAGTCAGGAATCCAATTCTTACCAAATTAAGAATAGTGAAGGAAGGGGTGAGTAGAGGAGAGATGAGCAAGAATGCTGAAAGAGGTCACAGTGATCAAGATACATTGTACTCATAAATTGTTCTGGCAACCCTTTATACAACAACTTAGAGATAATTTTTAAAAGATAATTAAAGATAAGTAGCAGTTATGCATGACTGTTTATCTAGATCTTTGTGATGACATCTTGAAAAAATATCCCTCTTCTTTAGTTTGCAGCCAGTAGCACAGACTTCCTGGACCATTTTTTCTTACCTTGTTCTCTCTTTAGGAACTGTGCCTGTTTCTATACTTAATAACTATAATGTCCTTTGCTCAGAGCCTTGTAACAATATTTGCCTGTTTTTCATTTTCCATCTGGGAGGATAGTGATAAGGCCTATAGATTATGAGCTCCCTCTAATCTGTTTGATGGTTGTGCACTATAGCTGCTCAGATTCCCTTTCCACAAATAAATCTGATGAACAGGAAAAAATAAAACCTCATCTCATTTGTTAATTATCCAGTTAACCAACTTTCCACTTCTTTTTTGCTTTCAAACTCTCCACCTTAAAATAGGATTTACTTTACTGCAAGGTGTTATCCCAAACATTGATTTTATCAAGCCACTGGTATAAAAATCAAAGGTGACAATTATGATTGTAAACAATGCCAAGGATTAGGTAAACACATCACATTTACTGTCTAAGCTATATGGAAGTGAATCTTGGAAAGAAATAGTTTTATCAACAACAGATAAATGAACTTGGCCCAAATCAGACAGTTAGTGAGTGATAGAAGAGAAATGAAGAATTTAAGCCTTGGTCTGAAGTCCAAAGACTAAAACAGACTATCAAACACACTTTTAAAGGTCTTCATTTGCCCTCACACTTAAATCTAAAGCACTATTTTGTTGGGCTTTGACTTTGTCTCCCTAAGAAATTACACTATTTGAGTTCTTCTTAGATTCTACCATATTTCAGTCAATACATTTGTAACCATTGGCATACCACCCAACATGTTTACTTATAAATTTATAGGCCAATTCTAACTACCACAAAATGAGGGAAACCATGCCATCTGGGCCTTACTTCACTTGTTGGAAGGGGTGACACTGATCCAGACACATTTTATTCATACACTGCTCTGTAAATTGGCAACTCCTTTGTACAACTCTTTAAAGAATAATAAAAAAAAGACAGCAGTCCATATCAACAGAATACATTTTTAAAAAACTCTAAAGTCTCCTATTAACCATTCAGTTACATTTATAAGATAACTATGTATTGTTTTTTCCAAGTTGATATTTCCTCATGCAAATGTCATTTCCTCTTCAAAAAGAGCTCAGATACATAAAATAAGTACCTAATAATTCTTTGGGCTGTGATCCCTGTGTCAATGAAAATTCTATAAACAATCTCTGTGGACTCATCCAAATATGAGATTCCAGGTGACATTTTATTCTACAAACATTTCAAATAACAACTTCCCTAGGTCTATTAAGTTAAACCATTAATAAGCAAGCCTGAACTTTCTTTCCTTAGGCTCACGGTCTTCCTTCTACCCTGAAACCACATCTGCACGACATCCTGTCTCAACCTTCCACAAATCTTCAAGAGTAAGCTTCAATGTCACCTTTTCCATAAAGCTTTATCTGGCTCATAAGAATAACTACAATAAATGTATCCTTCTGAGACTGTTAATCAATCTATACTTGTGTTGTAGCATAACATATACCTTACATTGTGCTTCTCTTTGTTTTTACTAGTTCACTCACTGGATGAGTAGTCCATTTAATTAGCAACTCTATTGTACCTGACCAGCTATCCAGTTCACCTTCATACTAGGATTTTAGTTCAAACAGCAGCTGCCCAGTTAGTATTATTTTAACAAATTTGTTGATTCCTAATTGATTAGTTCAATTAACTTTCATATATTTTTTCTTTCTTTTTTGTTTTTTGTACCATTACTGGGACTTGAATTCAGGGCCTCATGTTCTTGTTCAGTATGCTCACTCATGGCTAGCACTCTACCACTTGAGCTAAATCAGCAGCCTGGCTTTTTGCTGCTTAATTGGTGATGGAGTCTTGTACACTTAATGCATTAACTTGTTTTGAACCTTGATCCTCCAAGTTGCAGATTCATAAGTACCTGAGATCATAGGCATGAGCCACCAGCACCCAGCTCCCTTTTATGTGTTTTTATCTAAATGACAAAAATGCATAGCCTATTGGTGAAGAACTCAAGATTATACTGGAGACCCCACTATGTTATCTATTTATACTCATCAAACTTTACCTTCTTCATCCATGATGGTCGGTAGTATCAATTACCAACAGTTGAAGATTTTGTGAGATTTAAGTCATATAAAGAGATAGAAGAACATATCTGTCACATTGTAAGCACTCAGAAAAGGTTAGCTATTATTGTGGTATACTTTAAAACAAAAAAAGGATTTTTAAAGAGAGGTTTAAAGTAGTTTACAACGAATGGGCCTTTATGTGGTTTGTTTGAGACTTCCTGGTAGGTGAAAAATAATAACAAACTTAATTAAGGGGTGACTTTTCTGGTCAGCATAAAGAACAGAACAGTTTTAATCCTGGCAAGAAGCAAAGTCTGGAAGCTTTTCATATTCAATCATTTTCTTTAACATGAATAAGCTGAGTGCTCCATTAGTTCTGGAGAGAACAGTGTAATAGAATCAGTTGTATAATAGGGGCACTAAGCTCACTTGCATTATAGGAAATTATTGAAAAGGCTGCCAGACTCTCTCTGATTTCCTTGCCAAAATATGACTATGGATGTTCAACAGTAACCTCTAGCCTGATTTAAAAAAAAAAAACCTTTTTCTTTAAATGGTTAGAAGCACCATTCTGTGTCTTTAAGCAGATGCTTGTTTTAAGTTACCATTCTGAAATGATTTATAAAGATGAAATGTTATTTACATTGTGTATTTTCAACTGGGTTAAACTGTATGTCAGATATTGGTGAATGCCAGTCTAAGTAAAATGGTGATATTTTCTGTCTTTTCAATGTTGGTATGAACAAGGGCCAGATTTATTGTAGAAAACTAAGGAAAACTTAGATTCAACTTTCTTTTGATTATTTCCCTGAAACTGAAGATCTATTTTCCTTGTAATATATTGTTTATTATCCCAACTCTCCTGAAAGTTACTACACTATCCATTTTCTAATTTTAGTTACTTTCCCTTCCGTGTGACAAAATATCCAAGATAAGAACTGAAAGACAAGAAAGATTATTTTATTTGTGGTTTCAAAAGTGTCGATCTGTTCTGTCTGGAAGGGCAAGGAAAAGCACCTTGAAGCATGGTGAAGAGAGGGCAGCTGTCTGCAGTAATTAAAAAAACAAAACAGGCAGGGAAAGACATGACTTCAAGGACATGGCCCTAGTAATTCATTATTCCAACCAGATTCCATCTCCCACAATCCCACCACTCCCAATAATCTACTCAAATCTGGAATCCAGGAAGAGATTAAATTATCTGTTAGGTCAGATCCCTGCTGATCCAATCATCTCTGGAAACACTGACAGATATACCCAGACCTACACTTCACTAATCTCCAACGCAAGGGGCTCCTTGGATCATGTCTGCCACAGACTCTCTGTTTCTGGGTGTCAGTCAGTGCATGGTGAAATGCATCCTCAGTACATACCTTCCTATGTAGCTCTGTTCTACAGGGGAAATTGTGCAGCTCTCTTCTTGAGGAAACTTTCATCAAGTAGATTTCCGTCTTCGTAACCTTGATCTGGTGATGAGTGGAAATTCCTAGATGATGTCAAGACATCTCTTATCCTGAAGCAAAGGGCTTGGCTCACAGATATGTCTGTGTGGGCTTCTTTAATAGTATAAATTTAAAACACAATAAGGGTGTTTCATTGTGATAGTTCCATACAAACATACACTGCATTTTTAAAATATTCGGACCATCTACTCTGTCCCTATTCCTTCTTTTTCTTTTTCCTTTTTTTTTCATCAAACATTGTTTGGTGGGTTTCATTATGCTGTTATGATATGGGTAGAGAGATCATATAGTCATCATATACGAAGATATAGATCTATCATGCACATACATATGATTCTTTTTATATTTCATTATGGCCTTCTTTCTCCCTTATCCTGCTCATTGATTGTCTCCTAGATAGTCTCTTGTTCATACTCATCACTCATTACTATTATATTACTGCAGAGTAGGACAGGAACAGGAAGGAATCAGTGGGAGATACTAGTCCAAAGGACCAGACCCTCAGAGAACTACTTTCTCTATCCAGGCCCCACCTTCTACAGCTTCATCACTTAACAAGAGTTTATGCCAAGTGCTGAATCCACCAGGAGATTATAAACCAGGCCAGAGTCCTCATGACTCATAGTTGTTTAAAATGCCCCACATATACTGAGAATTACTGTACAAGTATCCTCAATTCTCAATCCTTTCAAGTTCAAGTCAAGATGAACCATTGCCCAAAGACACACTTCCTTCTGGTTTGAGGGGAGAAATGTTGGTTCCCATGAACTTCTTAAACTGAACACTCATCAGGAAAATTATGGTGGCATTTATCAGACTTGTCCTAGTCCTTTGTTATTAGAGATAAAAGTATGTGCAGCTTATGCTCGACAGTAACTGGAAAGAAGCAGAGAATTGATTTTTTTGGTGATAAGTGTCAGAAAACTTGAGAGAAGCTCTGAGAAGCTTCAGAGAAGCTATCCTAATTATCATATAGCTCAAGTTTCACATACATACTGTTCCTGTTCCTACCCACTGATGTGAAATAACCCCCCAGGTGGATTTTCCTTCTTCTCATTGAGAATCCCATGAACCCATTGGGATTCATATCACCAACTGAGCCAAAGAACCAGCATTAGCGCTCTTCTCTCCTATGCATGGCATTCAAAGGAGTTATTTCCTGTCCTGTGGCCTCAGCCCTCCTTTATCTTTCCAAACACTTCATTCACCCAGGCATAATCAAATAGAAAACTCAAAAGTGAAGTTAAAAGTTATCCAATGCCACTACAAATGCATGTCTTCTCCATAGGTTAAGCACAACAGATTTCCCATTTAACCTTCCATTTCATTTCACAATCTAGCCAAGCTTTTGATAACAGGCTCCTTTGTTGCGTCTGTTAAATTTGAGAACCACAAATGCCTTTTCAGATGTGCCGTTATCAGATTGTAATAATTCAAAAAGAGAGAACAATAAAAATCTCATTTAAAGAGAAAGGTGCCTAGAGATATGATTAAACTAACAAGGATGGGGCGGGGGAAGTTTTATCACCACATTATTATGAAACAACTCTTTCCAATACTTGCAAGAATCTGCTGAACAGTATTGATGCATGTTCAAAGTGTAAATTTTCCACTTCTACTTCTCCTACAACTCCTTTCCCTCATCCACAGCCTTGGTTATTATCAAGAAACGTCTTCTTCTCTTCCAAATAATAGCACTCTGAGACACTGCCTTGGGAGGTGAGAGAAAAAGAAGTCACAATTTAAAGGTCATTTGAGTTTCCTCCCTCAGGAGCCAAATGATGTCATATGGTATCGTATTTCAAAGATATGTTAATGATGAAATATATGGGAAAGTGGTTCAAATAGGCTCTGTGACTTGTTTGTACATACACATATGGCATTACTCCCTTTTAAAAACAAGGAATTACAGGATGACTCAAAGAGCAACAAAACAGTGAAATAAAAGCAACATCCAAATACTAATTATGGAAAAAAAAAAACGATGTTGTGTAATTACAACCAGACCCTCCAGACTTGGAAAGAAAAAAAAAAAAAGGAGAAAAATCAACATGGGAGAGGTGTCCCTAAAACTCCTCCCTATCTCTTTATGATTACTCTGGAGAAGGTTTCTAATACTCTGGTCCCTTAAATACCTTCACAGTGGCTTGGAGTATCACTGAACTTTGGCTGAAATATTGAAGTACAGTATATAGGCATCTGACCACAAAGTATCCTTTACTATCTTCAGTTTGAAGCCAACGTAAGCTTTGGTAAGATGTGAGGGCGTGGGAAATTGGAGCCAGATGCACCTGCCACCCAGGTACATAGGTCAGCCAGCTCCTTCCAGGGTCTGCACATCTTCCCTAGAAGTTTATCCCCAAACCCGCCCAAACCATCTTCTCTCTAGATACCACCAAATTTGTAGTTTACCAGGAGAACAGTGAGGCTGGAGAATTGACACCTGTGCTCCATACCCTCCCACTTCATTATCAGGATTCCCTGTGCCATGAATGTCATCCATCTCTACCATACTTTTTATAGCTATTTGTTTGTTTACGTTGGAGCTTCAATTCTTTCCCAGGCTATTCTGAGCTATAAAGACGAACTCAGGTTTCCCCGATTTGGTTACCATTCACAATTACTTGCCAACCCTCTCCCATGATTCCTTCATATCTTGAAGGAATCAATAGTTATTTTCTAAATGCAGCTACTCGAACTTCCACATGCTTTGAACACAAATAGAAGGAGTAAATGCTCAGTGATACAACAGCCAAAGCTTTCCTTTTTATTTATGACCTGTTCCTTTAGTTAAACAGTAAGATTTAGGTTCCACAGGTTCTGAACTCTGTGTTTCTTGTTCATTACTGATTGCTTGTGCTTAAAACAGGGCCTGGTTCAATGGAGATGATCAAATAAAGAACTTACTAAGTAAGTCCCTTTCTGTAATTATATACATGAAGACATGTTTAAATAATCCTTATTGTTAAACATTCATAATTCAGAGGCCTGTAAAACATCTGGTAAAAACAAATACACCAACTAAATATGGCAGAAAACTGCTGGAGGAATCTAAGTTGAAAATTGCCATGAGAATAGGAAGAAACTTTTCTTAGTCACCTAGAAGACAGATTCTCCTCATATGACCCAAAGATTGACAGATTCTCCAAACTTTCAACTGAAGTATGAGAGTTTCTTGGTAATATAGAAGGCAAGTCAATAAAGAAAACCCATTCTCAAAGATCTTAAAGTGTTCAAATTAAGGTAACAGCAACACTGGCTCCTCATTTCCCTCCAACATATCTTGAACAACAAAGACAAAACCAGGTTATTCTGATTCAGATGACCATTTACATTTAGGTTCCAAACCTGTCCAGGAACCCCTCTTCTATAATGTTTCAGAGACAGAAAACAGACACAAAGCTAGGATCAAGCTATGTCATAGACAAGTTTGTGGCTTCAGTCTGACTCGCAGAAGTCTTCCCATTCCCAAAACATCAGATCTTCCTAGTAGCACTACAGTTGTCAGGAAGCTGAGAGTTTGATCAATGGTGCCTGGTCTAGACCCTGAGTTATTGGACCTGACTTCCTCTTCAAAGACTTAATGAAATACCCCTTTAGTCATCAGGCTAAATTCACTTCAGGAATCCCACATTTTTTTATGCTACAAGAATATTTTATTTTCCAGTAGACATTATAAAGGGGATATTTTATTGAAACTATCTCCTGAGCGATTACTAGACTGTTATAACCACAATGCCCTGCCAGTGAAGAATGAAATATGCTTCCATTATTAGTCCCATAATAATGTTAATAATATGAACCAAACTCAATAAGCCTAGCTAAATATGGATCTACAGAGCTTCTCCGGATATGGAATAAGCACTGCACCCAGTGATTCATTTCAGTACACGGCAGTGCAGAGCCATGGTGAGCGATGAGGTAGTTAGATTCTTGGAATACTGCAGCTTTCATTAAACTGCTTCACATAAATGAACGCATGCAAACTATGGAGTTTGATCTCTCATGACTGGAGACAATCCAAAACTCGATGCTATTAGAAAATAGATAACACATTAGAGCCCATTACAGATCCCTGAAAGAATCACAGCACTTTGGAGAAGCTCGACTTATAAGACGCACTGCCTGAAAGGCTGGGATGATTTGACCATGTGGGTCCGAAGCAGCTTCCCTCAAGAGGATGACAACATGTCCTCGTCAGAACTCAGCTGATCCAACGAGATTCACAAGACTTTCCTGCCACTAGCCACCCTCCCCACCAGGCTCCTCATCTACACTGACCGCACTGTATCATTTTGTGATGCCTCTCCTCCCTGTTATAAGTTGCTCAACACCTTCACCTTGGCCTCTGCCTTCTGACCTTTAATTTGACCGAGTGCATACCAGGAACTCGGTAATTATATGTGGATGCATCTTCCTTTAGTCAACTGTTCTGACAGCTGAGACTTCAATTCCAATATGGGTTCCACCAAAAGTCTCTCCTTGAAATCATGGGCTACACTGCTATCTCAGCAAAGATTCTCCTAGCAGCTTTTTGAGAGCTGCAATGAGTGATACAGATCTTAGCGTGATTGCCTACCATCATTGCCACTGAGGTGCCACTGAACTTTGTGAGGACCAGCGCCATCTTCACTTTTGTAATTCTCTTCCCAGTGTCTTATGGGAATCTCGTACATTAGTCCTATTCAAATATAGTTGGTAAGCCCAGTGCAAGTGGCTCATATCTGTTACCCTAACTCCTCAGAAGACTGAGATCTGAGATGCATGGTTTGAAGTTAGCCCAGGAAGGGACCTCCATCAGACTGCTCTCTCCCTTTAGCCACCAAAATACAAAGCTGGAATTGGACGTGTGGCTCAAGTGGTAGAGTATGAGCTGTGAGCAAAAAACCTAAAGGGCAGTGGTCAGGTCCTGACCTCATTGCTGGCTTCCTGAAAATAGTTGGTGAATTAATTACTGATCCTTGTCACAACTTGGATGAATCTTAGAGATAATCCAAGTAAAGGAAGCTAGTTACATACTATAAGATCGTATTTATATCAAATATTCTTACTTTCTTTTTGTGAGAGTGGAAATATTGAAAAATTATACTAGGTAATGATTGGGAATTAGGTAAATACATTTTTAAAAGACACTAAATTATATCTGATAGGTGAATTATATCTCAATACATTTATTAAAATAGCCACTGAGGGAATAAATATCAGGAAAGGTAATCTTGAAGTGCAGGGACCCACTCCATGAGTGAGGTAGCAAATTCCTAGAAATGGAAATCTTACCATTCCAGACTCTTTCATCGTTGTCTCCAAAGATGAATTCTAGCTTAAAATATTGTCAGTTGTTCTTGCTTTCATTGTATATCTTCTGAATCATGGAATGAAGCTTGCTGTACTTTCTTCTAGCTCCTATCTTATACTTAATATTTGTTTCTCCTGGGCTACAATCATCTTCTC
The DNA here is from genome assembly GCF_019054845.1 of Dipodomys spectabilis. NCBI lineage: Eukaryota > Metazoa > Chordata > Mammalia > Rodentia > Heteromyidae > Dipodomys > Dipodomys spectabilis. The sequence continues at coordinate 259,111 of NW_024871423.1, forward strand.
AAGAATTTCTACCAAATGTTCACAGTCATTTCTTCAAACCATAATGGATCACTGAAGATAGCATTCCATCCCCTACTAAAAGTAGCCATGGAATGGCAATTCAGACACCCTTCTCCCCACTTTCTCCATGATATTGCTGGGACACATAGATGATGGCTGTAGCGTTGGCAGTTACTTTGGATAATGGAGACAAGCTCTATATTTCATGAATGGCATGATTAACTAGAGAGAATATCATGAAACTTTCTCGGCTTAAATATAGCATAAGAATATTTTGAAGTATTTAGTCATGGAAACCATAAACTATAGAAATGATTATGATAGTAATACTGACTTTCAGGGGGAAAGTGTAAGCTTTAGAGTTAAGACATGCATTTAATAAGTTTATTCTTTAATAACTGAAAGGCATTGGGGACTCTACATTGGGCCACAGGTAGGGGTTTTTGTTGTTGTTGTCAGTAAAATGATGCAAGTAATACTGGATCATTCAAGGATCAAAGTAATGCCAGGTATTTGACAATATCCAGGCCCTATTGGGATGCTGGGCATGGTTTAAACATGCTAGTTCCATCCTAACCTAATCATGTGAATCAAAAGGATAAGTCAACACTATCTCTCCAAACAGCTCCAGTGTAGTCAATAAACCAGCCAAGGAGTACTGCTTGTGAACTGACTACCTGTACTACCATGTACTGGGAGACATGCAAAACAGAAGCAAAATTCATCATTACTGCCATGAAATCAGAATGTCCTCACTGAGCCCAGAGAAGCCGCAGGTGGCTGGCACACACATTTAAAAAGGGGCTAACGGGAAGTATCAGCGCAATGCTGATGTGGGCAGCACCACTGGGACAGGGAATAGGAGAAGAGCTTCATGTTTTGTTGGAGCCTGACAAATCTTCACAGAGATCTTCACAGGTAATAGCACAATAACCAGTGATTCACAAGTATTGGTTAAAACTCCTCAGTTTCCTTGATCCAGGTAATTAATATGCAGGAAACTCTTCAGAGATAACACTCTCAAATTGGCAGAGGAAGACATACATTCACATCTTTTCCTTTCCTAGTCCATCAAATGGTTGGATTACAGTCCAGAATACAATGTTGTAGCAGCAATATAGTCCTTCTTTTTTTTAAAAATTGTGAAAATACTGTACAGAGGGGTTACAATTACATGGGCAAGATAATGAGTACATTTCTTATCAAGCATTGTAGCCTCCTCCTTTGTTTCCCCTTCCCATCCCTTCCCATCCTCTCCCCGCCTCCCCACTCAATCCTCCCCGCCCCCCCCCCCCACAAAAAGAGTTGAAATATAGTCCTTCTGACAAAGGATTTAGCATAGAATTCAAACTCTGGTAAGGTTAAGACATAAAGAAGTCCAGAACAGATCTCTCTGAATATCGGGGTAAGACATGAAGGGGAAGGTGGGAATGAAGGTGGGTATGTATAAAACAATGTGAAAACCAAGGCATAAGAAAATGAAAGGCAAAAGGCACATAGTTAGAAAAATATAAACTATGAACAAAAGGAACAGAAGAAACTGTGAGGGACATAATTCTCTGCATTCTACAGGAATTTGCAGATTACATCCTCTGTAAAAGAAATGATGAAAAAGCTTGAAACTAAGACATGCTGTCAAGACAGGGGAAAAAATTGAACACTCTGGAAACCAAGAAATGGAAAAGAAAACCTTAAACCTTAAAAGTATTTGAAACCCAATTAGAAGTAGAAATGAATTGATTTACAATGCTAGTAAGGAAAGCTGGGGGTAAAAAAAATTTCATACAAGATTTGAGTAAGTAGAGAGAAAGAGACTAAACGGCAAACAACACTGTGAAGGTGGAGGATATGGAGGTATGTTTATAAATGGGTGTACTTTGAGAAGATAAACTGTAAGGCTTGGAAAGAAAATATCCATGCCTTCAAATATACATTTTCAAATATATCCATACATTCAAAGGTTATTAAAAGAAATGCCTAGTAACCCACACTCTAGTGAATTTACAGAATTTTTTTTTTAAAAAATAGAGATGGGATTTCCTAATCATCCAGAAAAACCTGCAAATAATTCGGAAAGAAAAGTAAGCAAATAAAGATGGTTCAGGCTCTCATAGCCTAGCACATTTAAATGACTCAAAAACTGCATATTCAGATAAGTTTTCATCCCAGTTGGAAGCTATTTTACAGCCTAGAAGACACACTCCTAAAGGAACAAGTACGAACACAATCAGCAAATATCGCAGCAATGTATCCTCAATTTCACACCCACTTGGAGATTGAAAATCTGGAAACAGGAATATAAATTCAAATAAATTAAATCTAATTGTGTAAGTGGTTAAATCACAGAACCAGTTTGCAGAAAGCACCAAATCTAAGTGAATATATGAACAAGAAGGCAAATAATAATTTTCAAAATGAAGGGAAATGGAAAGTTTATAAATGCAGATTGCAGCCTACCTACTCAATAATCACAATAATAAATTGTTTATAGTAGCCAGGACTAATGTTATAGACTTGCCAATAAGAGAGGAGGAGAAAGTGAGAGGGTATAAATAAGCTAACCCTACTACATTGTACAAAGGACAAAGGCATTTAGAGAGAAAAGAAAGGGAGGAACAGAAGAAGAGAGGAAAAAGAAGAGAGGAGAAGAAAGATCATAAAGTTGAAAAGTAGATAGTATTGAAATCCAAGACAGTAATTTGAAAGTAGTACTTCATATAATAGAGGGAAAAGAACTCCAAAATATTTTGCAAAAGGTGAGAGGCAGGAGAAGAATTCACAGAAGCCACCAACCTATATTTAGTAGAACACTGATGCCCAATATACTAGTCAAATGTGAGTGTTGACTGCTTTGAATATGGCTAGTCCAAACTGAGTTGTATCAGCCAAGAAAGGTGGCTCACTCTTCTAATTCCAGCTTCTTGGAAGTAGAGATAGGCAGAAAAGGCAGTGAGAGGCCCCGACAACGGCTGGGTTTGGTGGTACAGATCTCTAAGTCCAGCTACATTGGAGATGTACATAAGGAGATCACGATCCAAGACAGAAATGCAGCCAAAATACAACACCCTATCTAAAAAGTAAAAGCAAAAGGGGCTGGGGGTGTACCCCAAGTGATAGAGCACCTATATACCACGATGCAAGGCTCTAAGTTCAGATTCCATAGTACCACCAAAATCATGAGATGTCATAACTGACATACACAAAGAAGCATAAAATACACAAACCGAAACAAAAACATAAAAGTACAAAGTGTCTCATTAATAGTTCCCATGCTTACATATTGAATTTTTTATTTTTTGGGTCAGTCATGGAGCTTAAACTTGACCTGGGCGCTGTCCCTGTGCTCTTCAGCTCAAGATGAGCACTCTACCACTTGAGCCATGGCACCACTTCTGGTTTTCTAGTGGTTTATTGGAGATAAAGTCTCATGGATTTTCCTGCTCGGGCTGGCTTTGAACTGCAATCCTCAGATCTCAGCCTCCTGAGTAGCTAGGATTACAGGCGTGAGCCACCAGCACCCAGCTGAAATAATTTTTAATTCAGGATGAAGTGTAATTTAACTTAGTTTCATTGGTTAAATGTAAATTAGTTGGAATCACTTTTGCTTCTTTCTTTTTTTAAATTTTAGTTTTATTGTCAAGGTGATGTACAGAGGGGTTACAGTTACATAAATAAGGTAGTGATTACATTTCTTATGAAACTTGTTACCCCCTCCCTCATTTTTTTCTCTCTTTCCCTCCTCCCCAATTGCTTATTTCTTTTTAGTTTTTAATGTAGCTAACTAGAGAGTTTGAAATCACCCAAATGTCTTGCACTCTATTCCTGTTGAACATGGCTGTACTAGCAATTTCAAAACTGAGAAAAACAGACTCAGAAATATGCAAGAAATTCAGAGGCCAAATCCCAGAGTTACTGATCTATAATAATAACATTCATTTTGAAAGAGCTAATCGCAAAGAAAGTAGAGTAAGAACATGCCACAGGAACTTGAGAACTGTGAAAAATTAACACAAAATAATTCAAAACTTTAAAAAACAATCTACACAAATATAAAATACTTCCACCAGACTTGTCCGTACCACTGGATGTTCAGACACTGTCTTTACCCATGTTTCAATCTCAAAATATCTCTCCCTAGGTAAGTTGTCACTCACTCCAACATAAGATTCAAACAAGACATTTTCAAATAGACATTTCAAACAGTAGTCGCAAATACTCAGAAATCCACAAGTCACCTAAAAATGAAAATTTTACTTAAAATTCATGGTATAGGCAACATGGAATTCAAGAAATAGGAGCAACTACAACATAATATGGACTAGATTAGAGTCAACTGAAAGACTGAATCCCAATACCAAAAAAAATTGCAGCTGCAATTGTGGTCAGAAACAACAAAAGGCAAACAAATAAACCAAAGTCAACATCACTGTAAAGGAGCTTACCAGTATTTCTCAAAATTCTCAAAGTAACCCATATAATCAATATTGATATTTATTGATAAGTGAATTCAAAGCAAATTTGAAGACAAGTTATGGGAGCTCAACACTGCAATTTCAAGCAGTAATAATTGCAAACTCATTGCATATAGGTAGGGGAAAAACAAAGGAGGAGGCAACACTTCTCCATAGGAAATGTACTCCTCTGGATACCCCTCTGTAGCCCCTCTGTATACCATTTTTACAATACAAAATTTTAAAATTAAGAATAATTTTACCGAAAGTTAAATATTCAGACTCACTCTTTAGAGACAGATCAGTAGATGTTATTGTATGTTTGTTAGTTTGTCTATTTTTTGTCAGTCATGGGGCCTGAACTCTGGGCCTTGGCGCTGTCCCTCAGCTCTTCAGCTCAAGGCTAGTGCTCTACTACTTGAGCCACAGCGCCACTTCTGGCTTTTCTGCTTATGTGGTGCAGAGGAATCGAACCCAGGGCTTCATGCATGCGAGGCGAGCATGCTACCACTGAGCCACCTTCCCAGCTCCCAGTAGATGTTATGGTAATCATACAGAAAATATCATTATAATTCTTGACAACATAAAGACCATATCTAATAAAAAAAATCAAGCCTCAGTAAAGAGAAGTGATGTAATTGCAATTACACAACACATTTTAATCCTGCATAATTGGCCTTAGAAGGTACCTTATGAATCTGATAAACAGAAAGAAACAATTTTACTTTTGTGCTATTGCACACATATTAAAATTATGTAATAGATATATAAATATAGAAATTAGAAAAATTATATATTACATAGATAAACAATAAAAAATATTGCTAATAAACAGAACCTTGTCTAATCTTGAGATTTTTTTTGACAAGCTCCCAACCAATCATTTCCTTCTAGCATGTGCACGTGTGTGTGTGTGTGTGTGTGTATGTGTGTATGCCTGACAGACAGATTGAACTCAGGAGCTAGGCACTGTCCTTGAGCGTCTTTTGTTCAAGGTTAGTAGTCTACCAATTGAGTCTCAGTGCTACCACCAGATTGTTGATAGTTTATTGGAAATAAAGAGTCCCACGGGTTTTCTTGCTGGGCTGAAGCCACAATCCTCAGATCTCAGCCTCCTGAGTAGCTAGGATTGTAGGTATGAACCACCAGTACCCAGCTTTGCTTCTCACTTTAAATAACTCAAGTATTATCATAAGACTGGCATTTCATCATTCACAAGGAAATGGAAAGACTTGAAAAAACATTATATTAAGTGAAGTGAGCCAGACCCAAAGAAACATAGGCTGCATGTTTTCCCTCATTTGTAATAATTAGAATGTGCCTGTAGATCTACAAGTATCCAATGGATAGTAAAAGACATAATTAAATAAACAGCACTCTAAACATTCACACAAAGGAGGCTATTCTTAGGAGATTACAAGGGCTCAGTAGCTATGTGCATATGATCATATAAAAAAAGATACTTATCAAAATGAACTCCAAGAAATGGAAATAAGAGGTTTTTTCATTGTACTGTTCGAGGTTCTTTTTTCTTTTCCCTTGTTTTATTCCCTTTTGTCACTGTTTTATTATTTCTGTACACTTTGTCTCATATATAAATTTGTCTAGCCGAGCGCCAGTGGCTCACACCTGTAATCCTAGCTACTCAGGAGGCTGAGATCTAAGGATTGCAGTTCAAAGCCAGCCCGGGCAGGAAAGCCCATGAGACTCATATCTCCAATAAACCACTGGAAAACCAGAAGTGGTGCTGTGGCTCAAGTGGTAGAGCGCTTGCCTTGAGTTGAAGAGCACAGGGACAGTGCCCAGGCCCAGAGTTTAAGCCCCACAACTGACAAAAAAAAAATCTAATTTGGAGAGGGAAGGGGAAGCACAGAAACAGTGGGACAAAGGGTGAACCAACGCAGCAGGATACTCACCAGACACTATGTTGGAAATGAGCTATACAACAGAAGGGGAAGGTGGTCGGAAGGGGAAATGCTGGGAGAAAATGGGGAGGGGTGACACTGTTAAAAAAGAAATCTACTGGGCTGGGATGTAGCTCAGTGGCAAAGCGCTTGCCTAGCACGTGCAACGTCCTGGGTTCGATCCCCAATACCAAAAAAAGAAAAGACAAAAAAAAAAAAAAAAGAAACATACTCACTACCTGACTTACATAACTGGAACCCCTCTGTATTTACCTTTACAATAAAATTTTTAAAGAAAAAAATAAGTATTATCTTGGATTTTGTTTATCATCTCTCTTCTAAATTTCATTACATTGGTAGGTTTCCATGATTTATTTCTAAGGTACCTGTTTTGCCTTCATAAAAGTAATAGAAGAAAAGCACTATATTTTATACACTCTTCCCTAACATTTTTCATTTTTTATATTCACATAAGATCAGTTCAGCAAATTTCATAGCTCAGTGATATCCAATTTTTGTATTAATGTACAATTGATTAGTTTTTTCATTGATGTATATTTGCTTGGCATGTTGTCTTTTTCTAATACAAAGATTTCTGCTATACACATCTTTTTGCTTTTTGTGAATAAAAGTCTTGTATCAAAGGACTGTAATGACTAGATTAAAAGTACATGTTCACATATACTAGCAAGTGCCAACTGATAGTTTCCCAAGTGAAATCCTACCAGCAATATGTGAGAAATCCCTATTTCTCTATATCCTCTTTAAATAATTACTATTGTTAGTCATTGGGGTAGTTATCTCCATTTATGGAAATCAAATTAATTTTGCTTACTTGAACAATTCCAAGATCGGATATTTCCTTATTTGTTTGCCAACAACTTGTGTTTCCACTTCTGCAAATACTTGCTGATAGGTTCTGCCCATATTACTCCCAATTTGTTTCTTAGGCCAATAATCTGTTTTTCTGTAGCGAGCTATTAACATACATGCTACATGTAACATATTCAACTCACATCTATATATAACATGCATCCTGATCTTATACAATTGCATTTGCTGAAAATGTCTTCTGATTTGTGGCATTTTTAAAACATTCAGGATATCTGTCTGAGTTTTAAAAAAAGAACAGGGAAACAATTTAGGGATCTAATCACTATGGTTGGCATATAATATAAGGTAAACATCTAGTTTGTATTGTATCTTTAGTTCATTTACCTGGTATTTATTTTATGTCTATCCTTTTCCTATGTTTGTATCAGTTCATGCTGCTATAACAAAATGCCAATATATGTATATGTATATGTAATATATATGTATATATATGTAGGATAAAAATAATATATGTGCTACATATAAAACATATATACAATACAATCTAATCTTAGAGTTCTAGAATCTGCTAAGTCCAGGATGATGGTGCTGGCATCATTCTGTCTGGTCATAACCTTCTTGCTGTATCCTCACACAGCTGAAAGGCAAATAGAAAGAGCTCCTGAGCCCAAAGCTCTTTCATTGGACCACAGATCCATTTCTGAGGTGGATTAGTCATGGTCTGATCCACCTCCTGAAAGCTTCTCTTCTTCTAGTCATGATCTTCCAAATATCTACCTCCTGAGTGATAGGAATCTGAATTGTTCTCGGAACCCATTGCTGCCTTCATGGCCCAGTGATACCCATTCCCCCTCCTCCACCCCGGAGCTGTTCTCTGAAAAATCTCACCCCTGACCCCTGTCTGGAAGTACACATTGCCTTGGGTGGGACTTTTGGCTGCCACTGCCTGATTTCACAGCCTAACAACTTTGTCATTTTACTATACTGAGATCCAGAAACCCCTCCCACCATGCTCCTTGTATCTCTGATTCTGCTCTGTGTTGCAGCACTGATGAAAGATGTCTCTGTCTCCTTATTTTCCTTTCATCTGCTTCACCTTTCCTAATACCGACTAGATGAGATTACAGGCAGCAGATACAACATCTGGCCCACATCAATTTTCTGTGACTATGATGCACAAAGAAAGTACATGGCAGTGTATTTTCTCCTCTCTCTCTCTCTCTCTCTCTCTCTCTCTCTCTCTCTCTCTCTCTCTCTCTCTCTCTGTGTGTGTGTGTGTGTGTGTGTGTGTGTGTGTGTGTGTGTGCTTGTGTGCTGATCCTGGAGCTTGAACTCAGAGCCTAGGGGTTGTCTGTGAGCTTTTTCATTCAAGACTAGTGCTCTCTCACACTTAAGCCACAGTTCTACTTCCAACTCTTTGGAAGTTTATTAGAGACAAGTCTCACAGTCTTTCCTGCCCAGGCTGGCTTCAAACCTCTGTCCTCATATCTCAGCCAGTTGAGAAGCTAAGATTATAGTCCTGAACTACCAATGCTCAGCTGTTTATTTTCTTAATGGTCAGTGTCGGCAGGTTTATTTTTGTATAAATTTTTTTTCTTTTCTCATCCTCTAAGTTAAAATCAAATAAGCTTCCAGGCTGAAGAGTTCTCCAATTAAAGCTACACTAAATTCAATTAGTCATTATTGTATTCGCTAAGAAAGAATGTATAAGTTTTAGGATCTTATCTAGTATACAAATCAGTATTAAGTCTTGCTGATATGTTTTAGACAATGTGACTCAAAGTTTTTCATAAGCAGTTTCCTGATATTGCTTCTAAATATAACTAGTAAGTTTTGCATCATACATTTAGAATGCTAATAGAGGTTAAAACATTCTTTTATGCTTTTTATTGATATGCATTGACTCTTCATATTTTTCTTATTTGCCATAGTCAGATAAATATTGGTAATGTTTTCTTTTTTATATTGTTGACCTTTAAGTTTGTTCTCTATATTTGTTATATATCCTGAAAGTGACAAGCAGTGATATTGGTCTTAATACAAGTCTGAACACACTTTGCTTGTTTCTATCACTTTAATATGATTTCCTAACAGCTGCACAGGCTCCTATTTTATATTCTTATTTTTTACTTCTGTCATTTAACCTGCATTCTGGTGTAGGCTTTGTTTACATTTATTCTTCAGTGATTAGAAAATATCATACCATTTTAAGACTTTCATCAATTAATAAATAACTTCACGACTCTCCAATGTGTATTGGAGCCTCCCAAAAGTTTATAGGACTACAAACCAATACATCGTAATTTTTTAAATTTGTAAAATATGTTTCAAGTATGGTGGTTTCCCTCAAATCTTTTACATCACTTTCCCCTTGTACTAGTTAAAAAGTCATATATCCCCTGTTTTAAATTCTCATGGTTACCTAATTGCACTGAGTTTTTGTTGTATATAAGTTTCAGTACTTACAGACCTTGACCAAACATCATTTGCCCATCCAACAAGTCCTTTAATTGGGTCCCTCCTAGGTTCCTTGAGCCCTTCCCTAAGACAAAATCCACAAGGAGTTGACATTATTTAGTATGGTCTCCAAAACCTCACTTCCCCTTATACATTCTCTTATTCGAACTAAATGTCATATTTTCTAACTAAACATAGAAATATTCCTAATGGGATAGAATACGTACATAATGTATAAAGAGTTTGACTGGGACAGATTCAGGTGACAGGTCCTAAATTTGCACCAACAGTCTCCATGATTAGAGATTAGTTTAAGCCAAGGATCGATCATATTTTATTGGCTGAAGCTGACAGCTAGAGGAATCTAACCAACAATCTGTGGCATTTTCAAGTAATTTTATCCATATACCATCAGTAAAAAATTTTGCGTGTAGTAAAATAGTGGGAGTTACCCATAGCTTAAGATTTAATTGGGCATTTTCACTTTGTCATTGTTATTTTAATTGTACATCAGAAGCAATGTTGTGGAGGGTGATCCTGTCAGAGCTCAATGGGTCAAAGCACCAATTCATCTATAGGAGTGTTGATTATAGGTTTCTTGTTTACACAGGACATGAAGTGACAAATTAGCCCCATAAAATCTACTGTGGCATCTACAGAGAACAAGTACAAAAGGAAATTCACTCACCTAAAAGCGAGAGTAGAAAGAAAGACAACAAAGTGGAGATGTAGCAAAAATAAATATAAATAAATCAGAGAAGTGGAAAGTTCTGGAAAATTGTCACTGAATGATGGAAGCCTACTCTTCAGTACTCTCTGGTGAACCTTACTAATGTTCTAGATTTGAAATGTTTGATCACTTAAAAGTGCTGGCTGTTGGAAAGGTTGAAGACATCAGTGATTTAACAAGTGGCAACTGTTAGCTAAAGAGTAGAAATACGACAAGTCTTTAGAATATTGGTATTTTAGAAGCTACCAGAATTCAAATAAAATAATTTAATACCAAAATGTTGCTAAGTAGAGCTATGAAAGTCAGCTAATAGTAAGTAGGACATGTTTACAGTTTCCAAAACCTCTCAGTTTTTGTACGTTCAAAGATGAAAGTTCTATCAAAGTACTTTGCAAGCAAAGTGAAGTTAAGACCATGAATATTTAGACACTCAAGGGGTACCATATAAACATTAGCACTTTTAGTTCATACCAATGCTCTCATCTACTTAATAGAGAGTTCTTTGATCTGTGATTCCTTTTGAAAAAGAAATTTGAAAACAGCACTTCCAATATCACCTGTTTACTGGCTAGGAACAGAAATGCAACAGCAACTGAACTTGCCCAGCTCAGTCACATGAAGCCATCGGACATCCTAACGTGTGTTACGATTCCAAATCGTTTATGGCAACTTTTCAGAAAGAAAGCATACTCTGTTTTGAACAAAAGTGATCAATGGATACATAAATGAGAAAGGCACAGCCTGGTTAATGAGATTAATTATTTTCACCATGTGTACCAAGAAAGGAACTGTGCTCACATAGCCTTAATTAAAGGCATATATTGTTGTTCTAGCACCTCTCCATTATTTTGTTGCTTTTATTGAAACCGATTTCTGGTGAGGATTATTTAAAATTATCATTTAAAAAATGTCACTTTGTTAAAGATCTATTGGTATGAACAGATGAATCATTTCTCTTATGGAATGTTGATAAATATCCACATAATTTTAACACGGGTCAATCAACAAGGAGGACCTGCCATATGCTCACTGGCATTTGAGCTAATACCTCAGGCAGAAATGGAATAGGCTGCCTACTCGTCTTCTACTTAAGATAGAAAGTAGCTTTCTTGGTACCCTCAGATGAGGCAGGCATTCTCTTCATCTACTCCTACGTTGTGCCACCCATCACTACCTTATTGAACTACTGCATGTGGTGGGGTTCTTTCCAAATGCATCAACCTCCCACTTTTTCCACTCCCCTACGTTTCCTCCGGAACCTGGGGTATATCTTATTCATCATGTCTGCAACAGTCACTGATAACGCCTCTAATGTCATGCCTCACACATGCTATAATCATCCATTGGGAACTACAAGACAATTCAGTACAATACGATCACACCCCTTCTGCAAGGAAAGAAAGATATGCACCTACGATAAGCATATTAGGAAATCAGGTGATGAATACTGCTAGGAAAAGGTGAAACTTGCTATAAATTTCTCTTCAGTATTTCTCCCAGCCAAGAGTGCAGCCTTCTGCAAACAACTCTCCACAGCTTGTTTCTTTATTTTCCAGACATCTCACTAAAATAGTTAGGGACATTCAGCACCTTAACATCGTGTTTCATATTTTTAAAAGGTATAAAAATGACATAAGTGAAGTATAAGGAAGATATACTCAGCCCTGCCAAAAGACAGGTCCAATGAGTTCATTTGGCCCTGTTACTACTGATCATGGCCCCCAAATCAGTAGCACACTTATGCTCACAGGAAAGAATGTGGAGAAAATAATCCACTGGTATACTGAGGAAAAAAGTTGGCAAGACTTTCATTTCTGTAACCCAATAATTTCATTTTTCAATATCCCAGTGTCAAGACTATCAGAATGAACTTCAATAATGTTTATGTATTTGTCTTCCATCACACTTGAAATCAGGTAGAACATCCCCTGAGATTTCCAGAAGGAAACAATTTATTAGGACAATCGTGTATTTACTTTTTTCCCTCAAATTTTCCTAAATACTGTAATCAAAAGATAGTGTATATTACAGCATGGCAGGGAATTCAAATATTATATAAACATTCTATTTTTGTCATAATTTCCAAGTATGCTTATCTTTCAGATTACATGAGTTTGTTATTTCCACCTATGTGGGAGGTAGAGATTGGAAGGCTAGTACTTCCCAGCCACTTGGTCAGAAAAGCTGACAAGACTACATCTCAATGGAAAGAAGCCAGATCTGGGGCCCACACCTGTCATCCAAACTGATGATAAGGAGCCTAAAACAGGCAGACCACAGTCCAGGTACATGCTCTGCCAGGAAGCATGACCTCATCTCAAAAATAATGAGAACAAGAAGACTGGAGTCATAATTCAATAGTAAAGAGCCTGCCCATCAAGTGCAAGGGCCTGAATTCAAATCTAAGTACCGCCCATAAATAAATACATAATAGAAGCAAAGTGGGTTATTAATTACACAAGACTGGACATGTATTGGTAATTGTTGAATTCAAGTGAATTTTAGAAGTAGGTACATTAGATTTATGATGCTGTTCTCTTTATGGTTTTATAGATTTAAAATTCCCTTGGTAACTCTCCAGTCAAATATATTATAAGCAGATTTGATGCTCCTAAGAGCTTCACAGAACAAGGTGCCAAGTTAAATATTCAGAATAGGGGACATTGATGGAACTCAAAAGAAATCAATGTCTTCTCCCCCTAGATGGCCACAAAAGTCCAGATGGTTGAGTTGTCTGCTACCAAATGCCTCCTCCATCACTGAAGAGTATTCAGTGTTGGATTTTTTCTTATCTAAGATACATTTTATTTTGTTGGTTGTGGGGCTTGAACTCTGGCCCTGGGCACTGTCTCTGAGCTCTTCAACTCAAGGCTAGTGCTCTACCTCTTGAGCCACAGCACCCACTTCCAGCTTTCTGGTAGTTTATTGGAGTTAAGAGTCTCACAGACCTTTCTGCCCTGGCTGGCTTTGAACCACAATCCTTCAGATTTCAGCCTCCTGAGTAGCTAGGATTACAGGCATGAGCCACTGGCCCCTATCTTTTATATGATGAAATTTATCAAAAATAAAAATGGAAGTCTACATGATATCACTCATATCTGTGTAATTTTAAGTCAAAATAATGAATTTTGCGGAAAAAATATGACGAGATCATTTACTAGACAGGAAGCACACTGCAAACAAATCATACGATGTGGCTACTGAAAGGACAGTGGATATTTTAAGAAATTCATAGTCATATACTAGGACAAAGCCCAGCTCTCTATCAGATAGAGCACGTGTACTGTGTCATGCAAATTAAAGGTAGTCATTTAATCTACAACAGTTTTAGCTGGCTAGAAACACAACATAGCTTTATAAGGAAACAGAAGCTTTGGAGAAGCAAAAGAACTAGCAGAAAGGGGGGGGTCACTGAGGAGGAAACATGACACAGGAGTGTGATAAGTGGAAGAAATGCCGCACCAAACGAATGCCTCCTCTATGCCAAGAGCAGGGGGTAAGGGTGACAGGATGACAAAGCCAGGGACTGTTTAAAAGAAGAAGTGGAGAGGAGAAGGGAAGAGAGGAGAGGAGAGGAGAGCAAAGGAGAAGGGGGGAGGGAAGGAGGGAAGTGGAGATAGAGGAGGAACGTGGAGGGGGACAATGAAGAGGGGAAGGGAAGGGAAGAGAGGAGGTGAGGAGAGAAGCAAAGGGAAGGGGAGAAGGGAGACAGGAGGAGAGAGAAGAGGGGAAGAGGAGAGAGGAGAAGGGAGAGGACAGGGAAGGAGAAGGGAGGAAAGGGCAAGAGAGAGGAGAGGAGAGGAAAAACTTTCAATTATAGTTTCCTAAATGAAGCTGTTGTCCACACACACACACACACACTCACACACACACACACACACACTTTCTCACTGCCATGTAAGGGGACAATTTTTCGCTCTTTCACATGAAGGGGGAATCTTTTTCACTTTTGTACATTCCTAAGGATCTGAAGTCAGCACTGTGGTTCTTGTAACCACTCTGCTCAACTGCTTTTTGCATTGCTTTGTTCTAAATGGCAGGTGCTTCCAGGGTTTATTACCAACCTATTTATGTCCAAATCATAGCTTCCACTCTTTAAAATTAGCCACCTTTTCCTCCCCCTTCCTGCCATGGTCCCTGTTGTCATGATGCGTGGCTTGGAGGCAGCATTTGATCACAGATAGGCAGCAGTTACCTACTTGGAGCTCAGCAAGAAGCAGATGGGTGTCGAGATGAAAGAAAGCTTCTATATATACACACCTAAGCGTACATGATGATGAAGGGGAGTAAGTATCAAGATAAAGAACATGGCAAGTAAATTGCAGCCATCAAGTGGAAAGGCTTACAATAGCATATGTGTAAATGGCAACTCTGCTCTTTGGGTTGAGATTTCTAATTAACAACAATATGAGGATTTTGACCCAGCGGGAGTGCCCTGCTATACCACCCTACATTATTCTATTTTCACTCCCTGACCTATAGGTGTGCCGACTGCCAGCACTTGAAAGCAAAGAAATACAATTAATTATAGTGACATTATTCTGAGATGATTGAGTTCTTGCCCTCCTAAGTCCTTTGACTTTTAAAACATGTAGCATCGCTATTCAAATCTCCTTTCTCCATCATTCCCCAAAATGCTAACTAAGCAATTTGGTGACAAGTCAGATATAAAGAACTTTCTTCCCAAACAGGATAAATTCTGTTTTTTATATTACCTTGTATACTCTGCTAGAGTTTATCAAGGTATGAAAACAGCAAAGTCTAGTGAGACCTAATGCAGACTGAAGACAAAATATAAAACTTCTATTTATGTATGCGAGTCCAGTTATTTTTTTAACTTGTCAGGCCAAGAGGAGCTGTAAAATGAATGTTTGGATTTTATAAATATTTTTAAGTTGCTTAGTAGAAATTGCACACATACAACACACATACACATGTCATAATCCAAGTTCGAGCTCCTTACTGAATTATGTTTGTGACATTTGTAAGATATCAGTTTCCCATTGGTGAAATTAAATATTTGTTAATAAGGATGTCTTGCTGGTTTCTTCTATTTTCAATAATCTGACCCTTAATTCAGAAATCAAAGCTTGAACATAGTGTTTATGTTAAGAAATTATTACATTAAAAGATTTGGAAATATATATATATATATTTGGGGGGGGGTCCGGTCATGGGGCCTGAACTCTGGGCCTGGGCACTGTCCCTCAGCTCTTCAGCTCAAGGCTAGTGCTCTACCACTTGAGCCACAGCACCACTTCCGGCTTTTTTCTTTTTGCATGTGTGGTGCTGAGGAATCAAACCCAGGGCTTCATGCATGCAAGGCAAGCACTCTACCACTGAGCCACTTTCCCAGCCCAAGATTTGGAAATATATTAAGGGAAAAAAGGGCACCCTGTGTGGGAAGAGAAAGGCAAGGGACAACTCCTTGTTCATTGATTTCCTTGCTAATTTTTCATATTTTCCAAAATATTTATAAATCACTTGGTGACAATTATTTCAGGGGAAATTTAATTTGTACAGGAAGATTTATTTCAGGGCATTATTTTGTCTAAAGATGTGAGATACCAAATATTGCTGGCACAAAAAGAAAGATTTGCATTGCATATACTCTTTGTTTAGAAAGCAATACTGAGTAGAGGATGAAGCAATGTAGCAACATCAGTAATTGAAACTGCAGGAGGATTGGTGGATATAAACAAGAGGAAAGCCATTAATGGAAGAGAAGTCATAAGAGAAAGGCAAGTGTGATCACACAAAGAGGTCACACATTTGCATATTTGATTACAAAATAGCACCATATGCTTTCATTTGGGCAATAGCTGTGAATCCCTACAGAACTTGGACAATTTCCTTCACCTCTTTCTTTGCTTCAGGACAAAAGCAGACACATAATTATACCTCCTACATTAGGGTTGTTGTGTTAGCTCAAATAGAATACCAGTCCAGGCGTTGAAACCACAGATGAAAAGCTCTACAGTAACACAACCTCACAATATGAGGAGCCAATGTGTGTTCCCCAGCTGCCGCCCCACAGCAACCCCATTCCAGCACTGAGCAGAGGTCAGTTCATGAATGTGGTACACAAAGAAAAACGTTGGCAGCAGTAGATGCTGCATGAATCAAAATTGTGAACCAAAATGGCCATCAGCTGTGCCCCATTGTGGGAGAGAATCAATATTTGACAAACATTTTGTAAAAGGGACACAAATTAGGAAGGCAAAAACATAAAATGATTTCATAAGAGCCAGACCAGCAGCGGGGTGAGGGGTGGTAAGTTGCAAGGAAATGGTCTTGTATGCCCATGAAGACATTCTGTGGCACAAACATGGAACCTAAGACTAGCCATGCTCCATAAGTGTCTATGCTGCATTCTAGATCATCCACTGCAATGCAAACACTCTACCTTACTGAGAAACACAGCTTATCCAACAGACAATCCAGGTGAATTTCGGTTTAATAAGAGCTTCTCATCAGTATGAAACTACCACCAGTAGAAATTCTGTGATTCTAGGGTGAACTGATGGCTATTCAGAGTGAATAGGACTCTCATTAAAAAATAAAAATAATTTCCATTGTGATAGGTTATTTAGGTGCCTGGTGGGTCTCCTACTAAACACAGTCTTTTCTTACAGCAGGTAGTATAAAAGGACTGGAGAATGTTTATACTTGCAAACCATGAGATCTCTGTCTCCTCTATACAACTAAGTTTTTAGTGCAAGAAAGCTGCCATAGATCCTATGTTAATACGTGTTAATAGACAGCATATCTGTATATGATAATAATCGAGTATGATTGTGTCCAGTAAAACTTCATTCCTACCATTAATAATTGTTTCAATTTGTCGCTGTGTATTTGCTCTAACCTCAGTCAAACAGAACCAGCATAACTATGTTTCCCAACATTTTCAACATTTCAATGCATATTGACATCCAATAGCTTTGTCCTCTTCTTTGTATCTCTCTTCATTCCCTCTAGAACAATCTTCTAGTCATTTTGCCAATGCCCTGTTTTA
This sequence comes from Dipodomys spectabilis, assembly GCF_019054845.1. Lineage (NCBI taxonomy): Eukaryota > Metazoa > Chordata > Mammalia > Rodentia > Heteromyidae > Dipodomys > Dipodomys spectabilis. Next base: position 276,502 of record NW_024871423.1, read on the forward strand.
ACTATGCAAATGTATCAGATATGAATGTCCTATTATTTGTTCTTGATCTATTTCCTATAGCTTCCCTCCCTCCCCCCCACACACATATACTCACTCACTCAGTCCAAAAAATGAATTAAAGATCTTTTCTGTGATCCTTAGTACTGAATAGTCTCTGGCACTTAGTAGAACCAGTAAATGAGTTTGGTTGGAGACCAGATAGATAGGTAGATGATAAATAGATAGAGGTTTTACTTTTACTTTAGATATTTTTTAGCTAAAGTTTTGTACCACAGTCACTTAACAGCCCTTTATTATAAGAAAAATGTTAGTAGATTCATTCTCATAGAATTTCCCACAATGTGGGTTAGTCTCATCTTTCCACTAACCTCAGTATAAAATAGGGGCTAAGTACACAATGGAAAGTCGTGAAACTTTAGGCATGCCCTTAAAGGGTGTGTCCCTGAAGAGGCATGATGTACTACTTACTGACTTGACACAGGATAAAAGCAATAGGGCCAATCAATCACAGACTTAAATGAAAGCCATGAACCAAAATAAACCTTTTCTTTCTATAAGTTGATTTATTTCAGTTATTTGTTATAGTGACAGAAAGCTCACTAACACATGAATGCAGATGGATGGGTGACAGTCACAAAACACATTTCACTAGCCAATCACAACCCACTCCATGAAATGACATAAAATGCTTCTGAGGGGTCACCCCACATTACTGAATACTACTCCAACTACCTCGGCTTCTTTTTGAAAGCTCCCAACAGCCATTAAGTCCATACTTGCCCCTACTTCACATAAATCTGAACCAGTTGTTCATTGCCTTTCCCTAGATGTCCGCTTCCTTTACACTTTCCAGCTTTTCCCATCGAAGCTCTTTCATCTCCAAAGATACTTTGGAGGAGAAGGAAATATAGCCATAAAACCGAGAGACAAAATTCCAAATGTACTCAAATCATCATCTAGATTGAGTTTTCACTAAAAGAAAGAGATTAAGTAATCTCAAGAACCCATGTTGATTTTGGAATCTCAGAACTTTTTTTATAAAGTTCAATTATAAAGCTCACTCATGAGGGTAGTTCCTAAGTATGCATATGCCAACGTGGAACTTCAAAATGTGCAGTGTAGCAAGATGATTAATGAATTCTATTGATGGTAGAGGTGTGGGGAACCTTGGCCTTCTACCCAACAATAGGTATATGACCCAGGAAGCCTCAGACTTAGTGAAGAGAGAACACAAGATACAGTGTACCATTACTCCTATTGCCCCAGTATTGTTAGAAACAGAGAAATCATACTGTTTTCCCCCAGCCCCAAAGTACTAATCTACTCCAAAACCACACAACTCCCCAATTGGCTTACACTACAGGCATTCTTAAAAATCAGAGGGATCACCTGTTCTTGGCTTTCTATGATATAAGCACCTGGTCTAGAAAAACTGAGTCTATTAGCATAGCCACAAAGTGCTAATCTAAATAAACTATGATTCCCCTTTTCCCTCATCTACCATATAGATGAGTGTAGATATTCATTGAATCATTCTACTCCCAGGAACATAACTTCTAAACCTAAAGAAGAAACAGGAATAACATCAAGCTTGAAGACAACACTGAAGAGAAATGGAATGGAGTGCCTAATAAACCAGTGCTCACCTGGGTGGGGGAATGGCCCTTGGCTAGAAAGAACTCACCTTACATTCAGTGAAGTTGGCAAAGTCCATCAGAGTGCTTAGGCAATATTATCTCTGAAGGGACATCTCCAGAGATACAAGTATCCAAAGACTACAGTGATAGATTGATGATGGGGGGAGAGGGCGGGGAGTTCAGAACCAGCTCAAGGGAAAGCGCTCTACTTTGCTCCCCAGAGAGTGTTTTGCGGTTCAGCTGCCCCACATTGTATTAGCACTGTCATAATATTTCGGTAATTGCCATAGCACTTGGTGATTAAAAAAAAAAAGGGAAGAAAGAAAAACAATTAGCAAATCTGCTGTGAACCAGGTGAGACTAATTAGAACTTAAGAAAGCCAGACTGTTCTCACCATTGTTAGCAAGCCTGGGCCAAGAGTCATTTATCTGCTTTCCTATCAAAACATGAGCCAAATTTTACTCCTTTGGTGAAACAGAGAAAAGACTAAAAACAAGGCTAGAAAATAAGTAGCCAGATTTTTTCTATTGTATGAAACCCTGATATGTGTGTGTGTATACTCTGTGTGTGTGTGTGTGTGTGTATATATATATATACTTTTTTATTAATGACCAGTTAGAATTCAGAATATATATTATTTAACGGAAAAACACCCATAGAGTGAAATAAGAAAGTGACGTTTTTCTCAAATAAAACGATATTCCAAATTAAGCAATTCCAGAAATGTTTCAGAATCACAGAAATTTTTAAAAAGGAGTTGAATTATAAAACTCGCTTATGAGGGTAGTTCCCAAGTATGCATATTGGAGAAATTGGAACTTTGAATGAACCACATGAAATTAGTTCTCATTTCTCTCCTGGTCACAAAATGACTACTGTGGTTCCAATAATTAATTACATCTTCATACAGTAACATCCAAAGCAGAAACACAGAAGGTAAAGAGTTAGCTCTGTATCCTCTTTGCCAAGATTAAAAAGCCCCCAAAGCTTCAAATGTCCTATTTCTAAACCTTGGGCCACTAGCAAGAAATAGTCATGTTTACTCCTGGACAAATAACTGGCAAGGAAGGATTTAATCCCCATAATTGACTTAAATGATTCACACTTTCCCCTTAGGCTTGCTATCTTGTTGCTGGAATAAGAAATAATTGGGTGATAATCCTTTAGATAGGTGAGCAATATCTATGTAAATATTACAGCAATTTCCTTCATCTCTTAGGTTAGAAAAGAGATATAGAGATATATTGTGTAAAGGTATTCAGCTCCATTGTCATCAACATTAAGTGTTCGATGTTATGATAGAGTAAATATGGGAAGTGAAGTTGCTAATAACTACTTCTTGGTATTTCTGTTAGAAATACACACTGTAGGATGTTAAACATTACATTTAGCAAGACTGAAAGTTTTTCCCAAATAATACACACATACACACACACACAAACACTCTCTCTCTCTCTTAGATGATGAAGGTACTGACAGCTTCAAGAGGATGAAAATTTACTGAAGACATAATCATGAAGCTGCAAGACAGCCACTGGTCATACTAGCTTACTCCACAGAGCTAGAAGAAATAAGAGTAGAGAGCGCAGAACCAAGTCCAAAACTTCTGCATGGAAATAAGTACCAGAAATAAGAAATGACTTCTTTATCCAAAATCACATCAGTGACTAAGAGAGTTTTGAGCCGGAGAGAAGGAAAGAACAAAGAACATCTTGGTAGGGATTGTGGGGAACAACAAAGGAGGGAGTAACAATTATTGACAAGAAATGTACTCTTTACCTAACTCATGTAACTGTAGCCCCTCCATACAGCATCTTTACAATAAAATAAAAATTTTATAAAAGAATGTCTTAGCAGAAGATGAATAGCCATGCAGACCTTGCTGAAGTGATCCCCACACTAAAATAATTAGAGGAGTTTAGCAAACATTTTCTCCTCCTGCTGTGACCTATGATCTTATTAATATCAAGCCACAAAACATTTACACCTCTCTAAACTCACAGTCCTACGATGAAATCCCCAAATAAGCACATGAGCACTTCCTGGAAACTTACTAGAAATAGAGTTTCTCAGACCTCACTTCAGCCCCTACCTACACCAGAAACTCTGAGGATGGGATTTAGAAATCTGAGTTTTGCAGCCCTCCATGTCATCTCTCTCACATTTGCTGAATTTCACGTCAATTCCAATGTTTCTAATATCTGCCTCCCTCCTCCTCCTCCTCCTCCTCCTCCTCCTCCTCCTCCTCCTCCTCCTCCTCCTCCTCCTCCTCCTCCTCCTCCTCCTCCTCCTCCTCCTCCTCCTCCTCCTCCTCCTCCTCCTCCTCCTCCTCCTCCTCCTCCTCCTCCTCCTCCTCCTCCTCCTCCTCCTCCTCCTCCTCCTCCTCCTCCTCCTCCTCCTCCTCCTCCTCCTCCTCCTCCTCCTCCTCCTCCTCCTCCTCCTCCTCCTCCTCCTCCTCCTCCTCCTCCTCCTCCTCCTCCTCCTCCTCCTCCTTCTTTTGTAGGTCATAGGGCTTGAACTGAGGGCCTGGCCACTGTCCCTGAACACTTTTGCTCAAGGCTAGCACTCTACTACTTTGAGCCACAGTGCCACTTATGGTTTTTGAGTGGTTAGTTGGAGATAAAAGTCTCATGGGGACTTTTCTGCTGGGTCTAGCTATGAAGAGTGATCCTCAAATCTCAGCCTCCTGAGTAACTAGGATTACAGATGTGAGCCACCACCACTAGCTTCTTTATCCTTAATATTTGAACCAGAATCAGATGGTTGATTTAAATTGTTCAATCCCATTTCTTTTTTTTCTTTTCTTTTCTTTTTTTTTTTTTGTCGGCCGTGGGGCTTGAACTCTGGGCCTGGGCGCTATCCCTCAGCTCTTCAGCTCAAGGCGAGCACTCTACCACTTGAGCTACAGCGCCACTTCCGGTTTTCTGGTGGTTTATTGGAGATAGGAGTTTCACGGTCTCTCCTGCCCGGGCTGGCTTTGAACCGTGATCCTCAGATCTCAGCCTCCTGAGTAGCTAGGATTACAGGCGTGAGCCACCAGCGCCCGGCCTCAATCCCATTTCTTAATTCATTTTCTTTCTTTTTTACTTATTGTGATTCTTTTTTATTTTTGCCATTTTTATTGTAAAGGTGAGGTACAGAGGGATTACAGTTACATAATTAATGAGTACAATTGCTGAACATTGTTACTGCCTGTCTCATTTTCTCCCACTACCCCTCTCTCTGACTCCCTCCTCCCCTCCCCCCCCCCCCAGTTGCAAACTTCATTTCCAACAGTATCTTGTGGGTATCACTGTTGCATTGGCTCCCCCTTTGTCCTTTGTCTCACCATGTCTGTGATTCCCCTTCCCATCCCCATATCAGAAAAACATATACAATACAACATGTACCGAAATCAAAAACAGTGAAAACAGGGAGTAAGCCAAAGGAAAAAAGAAAAGAAAAAGAAAAAAGAAATAATTGCGTACAATACACTAAGAAAAAAAAACCCTCTGGTTTCCATATCTTGAAGGTCATTTCAATTAGCATCAGTTTATAAGGTCATATGTGCATGGCTATTAAGCTATTGTGATCCTCTGGTAGGACTATCTTAATTATTATATAAGAGGGAAAACAGGCAGCCTATGTTTCTTTGGGTTTGGACTTCACTCTATATGATTTTTTTCCAAGTCTTCATTTCCTTATGAATGGGGTAATGTGATTCTTTCTGGTAGAAGCATAGAATTTATATATATATAGATATATCTATCTATCTATCTATCTATCTCTATATATAGATAGATAGATATATATAGAAAACCCACATTTTTTTTTATCTATTCATCCACTGAGGGGCAGCCAGGTTGATTCCATGTCTTGGCTATGGTAAATAATGCTGCAATGAACATAGTAGTGCTGGTAGCTTTAGTATGGCCTTGTCTGTGGTCATTTGGGTAAATGTCCAGAAGTGGAACTTTGCTAGGCCATAGGGGAGCTCCATGTTTAGTCTTTTGAGGAACCTCCATACTGCTTTCCAGAGTAGTTGAACAAGTTTACACTCCCACCAACAGTGTAGTAGTGGTCCCTTTTGGCCACATCCCCACCAGCATCTGTTATTATTAGTTTCCTTGATAATGGCCATTCTAACTAGGATGAGATGAAATCTCAATTTTTTTAATTTTAATATGTATTTTTATTGTAAAGATACTGTACAGAGGGGTTACAGTTACATAGTAAGGTAATGAGTACATTTCCTATCGAGCATTGTTACCTTCTCCTTTGTTTGTCCCCTACCATCTTTTCTCCCCCACCACTTCCCCAAATCCTCCCTGCCCCCACAAAGTTGTAAAGGTTGACTCACTGTAACAATGGATGTACTAGACACTATGATCAATGTTGTTTTGATTTGCATTTCTTTTATAGCCAGAGATGTTGAACATTTCTTCATGTGTCTATTGACCATTCTTATTTCCTCTTCAGAGAGTCTCTCTTTAAATCTTTAGCCCACTTATTAATAAGGTGGTTGTTTCTTTGAGGATTTGCTTTATGGGAGTTAATTTTTTGAGCTCTAGGTATATTTTTGATATGAGACCCTTGTCTGTTGTATAGGTGGTGAAGATCTTCTCCCAATCTGTGGGCTTTCTATTTATCTTACTAGCTATGTCCTTGTATCTGACACATTAACCACTCTCTGATTCATATTCCTATGAAGTAAATGGTGTTTGCTTGTGACCCACCACTCTTATTTCCAGACTGAATCTAGAACTCAGCTATGACTTTGTCTAAAAAGTAATGTTTTTGCAGTAAAATGCACCTATTGTTCTAGTCTGAGAAATCACTGAGGTGTCAAATCTAGAAATGGTTAGTCAAATCGACGATACATAGATCCCTGACATGGGAGCTTCCTTAACTGACCCACTGAAATCAACAAGATATGTTGAGGATGAGATTCGGCATTTGGAATTACTGTGGCTAAACATAGTAATGTACCCTTGAAGCAATATGACTGCCGATAAAGACATCCACTTGACAGGAATGATATTTGGGAGTTGGAAGCCAGGACACGTCATAGCACTCCAAGAATCTTAACAACTATTCCCATGTTGCAACTGGGGATAAGGAATAGCCTCTAGTTTGATTTTGCCTATGCAGACATCAGTCTCACAATGAACATCAATCTTCTGAGAGGGCAGAATAGAACTAAGTGATGTGAATCATTAACAGCCAAGATATGAAATCAGCCCAGATGCCCCCTGAATGCATAAATGGATCAAGAAAATATGATATTTTCCTTATGGACTATGGAATTTTACTTATTTATTAGAAAATGTTATGACTTGGAAAAAATAGATTGAAGGAAGCCAGACCCAGAGAAACAAAGGTTGCATGGTTTCCTCTATTTGCCGTAGCTCGAATGAGCCTATAGTTCTATAAGTAAACACACAGGGTATGCAAGTGGTTACAAATGAATTAACTTAAGTGTAACAGACTGTATGGAGAGCTCAAATAGTGAATAATCTTTTAGAAAGATGAGATCAAAGCCCAACAAAATAAGCACCAGAAAATGGATACGCCCAAAAGTGGGAATGGGACTAAGGAGAGAGGGGAAGACAAAGGAAGGAGAGAAGGCAGGGAGGATGCAGTCAATAATTCATGTATATACCACAAAACTAAGAACAGTAAGGGAAGGAGTGGGTCAAAGGGGGGCTGAGAAGGTTGAAAGGGGTGACACTGATGAAGACTGTGTTCATTGTAGTCATTAACTGCTCTGTTACATTGCACCTCCTTTGTATAACTACTTAAAGACAATTAAAAATTAATTTATTATTTATTTATTAAATAATTCATTACAGAATAAATTATTTAATAAATTAACACTCAAGTAAATCAGCTAAGGGAAGAAAAAAAGGTGACAGAGAAACGCAACACCAGCTTACCTGGGATATATTTTACTTGAATCACAGGTTCATTCTCTGGATTCTAGAGTTGTGGTCAGGCAGTAGATTTACAATACAGAAGAGTCACATAGATCAATGTGTCAGGAGTCATCTAGAAGCAATCAAATATCTGTACCTTCCTTGGATGACTTGTAGGAAGAAGGGCTGGCACAATGAAGCAATGGGACATTTTTTGCCATCTTTTATGACCTCAGAAGCTTTTCAGATAGCCAATTAGTATTGCTATGTTACTGTTCCATGAAACATTCCAGAAGACTGCCTTCTCCAAAGACCCATGGAAAAAGGCTGTGGCAGAGATCAAAGGTGAATTGTGTGATTTAAGGCAAACCCATTTGTTAAATCCTAACACTGATGGATATTTGCTCGAGGGCTCCAGCCAGAGTAATCGGTTTGTAATCTGTGATTTGTATCAGTAATCTATAAGCCTCAGTTTCTTCACCAAGAACATTGTAAACACTAAGATTTCCCTCCAAGCTAAGAAAAGAAATTGCTCACACACTGCATACCATATTCCTGTGGGCAATTTATCTTTATAAATGAGGTTAAGCTTATAAAATAAAGTGCTTCTTAAGGTTGATATCCCATAATAAGAGAATCAACTCTTTCATAAAGACAAAAAAAACATAAAATGAAGTGGCTTGAATGGTATCCACAGCATTCACCACCATTTGAAGAAAGAATTACAAAAGTTGGACATTGCTTGGACCACCTAAAATAATACTGATGGACACAGGACAAGAAATACTGGGAGAACAACAAAGGAAGGGGTAACAATGATCAACAAGTAATGGACTCATTGCCTTACTCAGGTAACTGCAACCCCTCTGTACAGCATCTTTACAATAAAATAAAATTTTTTGAAAGGATTCAAGTTTTCTTCTTTATAAATAGTATTATTATAGGGCCAAGTAGCATTATTGCCAGAGATGGGGGTCTTTGGCACAAAAACAATAGATAGGAAACTGAGCCAGCTGTATGGGAAGCACAGGCAAGGCTTCAATTATGGCTTTGGCTTGTGAGCAGAAGGGAGACAGCACTGATCAAAGAGACCAGGCTGCTCTTTGAACAAAGGCAGAAGTGAGAGTTTTCTGATTTGTAGGGTAGGAAAATGTGTAGTCATCACCTTGTAGAGAAGATCCTTTGGTGCAGAAAGAACACCCCAGGTGGAATGGAAGAAAAGATGTGCCATGCTTCTAGCAAGGAGCAAGTTAAGAGCCCAAGAGTTTATTTGCCTTGTGCCTTCTCATGGTGGTCCCTAACTTACCCCAGCATGATGTGTTTTTACCCAATAATGGCTTTGTAAGCTCCGCAAATCTAAGTCAGTCTCAGACAAAGGCAGTGTGCTTTCTTCAGAGCAAAAATGAACTTCCCTGGACCTCTGATGTCCTGTCATTATGGCCATTTGTTTTAAAAGCATACGCCCTCTTATTTCCAGACAGACGGGGGATGACAGTGCTGATGATTGCCAACCAAACATTTTAGCTTTGACCCAGGAACTTTTTAAGAAAGTCAATGTGATAGAAGATGAGAAACAAGTCATCTGATGATTTTAACAGCCTCTCAAAATGAGTCTTAAAAGCAACTAGGAAAAGCTGAATCTTAGAAAAGCAATCACAACAACAAATTTCTGCTTCGCACTACATCATGACTCTTGTCTAGCCATGGCATCCCAAGCCCACACCCTTGAGGAGGACCACCTTCACTGTGTTGCCACATTAATAAAATCCACCATCAGAGGTAGCAGTTTAATTACTGGGTCTCGTTATATTGGAAACGAGTTGGTTAGCCTTTCCACACCAACTCTCTCTGGACTGGTACCAGTGTCTTCTCCTCCATTTGCACCTTAGCAGGCACATATGAGGAATCTATTGGGAGTCTAAAGAAAGAGCAGGCACAGGAGAAGGCTCTCATGTGGTCCTCCTGTCTGCCATTTGTAAAGCACAAAGTCTAAGGCAGGAAAAGTCCAAGCACAAAAGATTCCAAAGCCTGCACTGCCTTCCAGGCTTCTGGAATCCCCACTGGGTGCCGTGGCTCTTGCCTGCTCCCTTTCACCTAGCAGCCCAGCCACCTGCATGTGTTGAACTTTACCAATGCTCTCAAGCCACTTGGTGACTTTCTGCAGGTACTGAAGACAGGCTGGAAATCATGGAAGCAAGAGAGACAATCTTTACCTGGAACTCAGCCAGCCTCCCTATGATCGAAGGAAGAGCCTCCAGGAGGAAGAAGGCAAACGATGGAAAGTCAAAATGTTCAGCTTTCTCTAGAAGGCACATGTCAGATTCCTTTTGGGAAGTGGATGAAGCCCTGAAAGGTGGGGGTGGGGTGTACAAAGATTCAAGGTATACTTTCCCCGTAATCAACAACTGCCTTAAGTTGGTGAATAATTTGATTAAATGGAGTTTTAAATCAAAGACATAGGAGTTTAATTAGGAACTATTCTTGTCCTACTAAAGTTAACAGGCAGCTGTGCTGATTTTCTTCCCCCCACTAGGAATTTGATAAACTCACAGGAAAGGGGGCCTTAGAAAGAAGCATGAAACTAAAAAGTGTTTAAGAAAACACAGTTTCCAATGCAACTGCTCATTAGCTGTTCTCTATACCAGCCATGAGGATGGACCGGGTGGAAGGTTCCAGCAGAAGGTACTTTAAGGACCTGGGTGGGGATAAAATTGCCCCCAAATAAGCACAGTTGGGAAACTTGTAAGTTTTCCTTCTTTTTTTAAATAGACAACTTATCATTATGTTACCTAGAAATATATGATTCTTAAAATCCTATCTGGTCATTTTCAAAGCTCAGTATGATTTAAGATACATGTGGAACCACTGCTTACAAAACAAATAGCCCCTCCCCAATTCTCCTTCAGTAATATTGTGTTGGATTCTAGCATCTTCCTGTTCACTGACAGAAATGGAACCAGGGTCCTCATGTATACTAGGCAAGCATTCTGCCACTGAGCTGCACCCCAGCTCCAACACCTCCCTTTTAAGTTTTAATGCTACCTACCTGCTCATTTAATGGATGAGATGTTTTCAAGCCTCAATATTTCTATCTCCTCAAGTTTTTCACCCTTTCACAGTCCGATTTCTTCTCTTCTAGACGCCTCTATCCATCTACTACCTGTTTCCAAGTCTCTCTTTCTAGGGATTATTTAATAAACTAGAAATCCTTGATCAAAAAGAATGCTGGGACATATTACTAGACAGACTTGGTTTTTGGTAGCATTCCTTAAAAGGAAGTAAGCATCTGAACCAAGGAAAGACATTCCACGTCACTTCTGATCTTCAGAAAGCTATCTAATTCAGGGAACACTTGAAATGCTCTTTAGGATGTTCTCAATAATCAGTTTAAAATAGAGAAGACACAAGAATAAATCATTAGTGGGTGGCTATGACCTTAATCCTAGCTACTTAAGAAGTAAAGATCAGGAGCAGCATGCTTTCAGGCCAGCTCAGGCAAATTCACAAAACAGTATCTCAACAGAAAAGGCTGTGGTGGTATACAGCTGCCATCCCAGGCTGTGGTAAAAGCATCAATGGGAGGATTGCTGTCCATAATGGCACTAGCAAAAAGTAAGACTTACCTCAGAATTAACCAGAGCAAAATAATCACTGAAGGCATGGCTTAAGCAGTTGAATGCCTGCCCAATGAGACTATAGCCCTACATTTTAAGTCAAAAGGCCAGGGGAGAATATATCTTTGGTCACAAAGCTGATAAGGACCTAGAAGATTATTCAGAATTTATGGGTTAGCAAAGCAAAACACAAGACATACAGTCATTAATCACTTAACAGTAAAGCTACATTCTGAAAAATATTAGATGATTTCATTGTCATGAGAACATCACAGAGTGTACTTACATGAGCCTGGACGATATGAGTCACCGGACACAGGCTCTCAGTGCAATCAACAGACATAGTAAACAGGAGATAAATGAGGCTGCTACCAGTCCAACAGAGCACACAATTTACAGTAAGTACCTTTTTATAAGTAGAAGAAACATACTTTAAACTAGTGGCGTAAGACTATAGGGTGGTAAATATACCAACAAGTAGGTCCTTTACTATCATTGCCAAATGCTCTATATGTTTATCCTATATGCATAGGTATATGCAAACATCAGCATGAACATGTGAGAACTGCTTGCACCTGATGTTGTGATGGCTATAATGACATGAATCGTAAGTTTCATCTCCATTACAACCTAGGAGCACTGTCCTATGCTGCCCGTCATTGACTGCATGTTCTGCAGTGCAGGACAGTGATGAAATTCATGGCAAATGCATTAGTTAGTGGTTAGTGACCTTACAGAAGATGAGGTCTAGGCATTGATTTCTTTCTGCTCTGCCCACTCCAACCCAGTTACTATTGAGAACTCTTAAAATGACCTTCGCATCCCAAAATACTACCACCAGATGGAGGACTGAGGCTTTAATAGGGCACTTACCAATCAGGGGACATTCCGTGTTCAACTCTTGATGCCTGACATCTCTATTCATAGACCAGTATTGTTTGAGCATATCTGCCTGCACACTCTAAATGTGGAAGTTGCTGGGTGAGTCAGGATTTTCAAGTTTTAGCATGTAAGTCTAAAGAGATTTATAAAATCTTGGAATTTGGTAAACAGAGGCACTAAGTAAGGGAATTCCAAAAGAGCTTTCAGCTCAAAGGAACATCCATTCTACCTAGAGAGTCATCATAATTTAGTCATGAGATCATTTGTTATAGCTACTTTCTTCAGATGACAGGATGAGGCCTAAGTTTGAGTCTCAGATTGCTAGATTTCGTTTTCAACTTCAAAATTCAATAAAGGATCTACAGTCACAAAAGAGCATTAGAGAGACTGAGTGGCGCCTACCCATAGGAAAATTAATGACATGGGTCAAGAAGAAAGATCACACAGGCTGTGTGAAGCACTTAGAAAAGAGCAGTAATTATTTCCCCCCACATTTTCATTTGCACCAATTAGCCATACAAAGGGGTTTTATTTGGACGTGTCTATATATGCATATAATGTAACATGATCAGATTCACTCCCTCCATCAACTCTCCACTCTTAGGTCAATCTCAATAAGCTTAACTGCTCCATTTTCATACATGTACATAAGTTATTGTGGCCACACTCACCCTCCTTACCCTCTCTATGTGCCATAACCTCTTCTACTAGATTTTTGAAGCAGAGCCACAATTCTACTCTGAATTGCTGTTCTATCACCCACATCCAGTCTTTATCACCGAGAAAAACATGATTAATGTTTAATGAGGTTCACTTACACAATTTGTGGAATTATCTGGTAATGTCTATTTTGTGAGGTGGTTTTTTAAAATTGTTTTGATGTTAGTCCTGTGGCTTGAACTCAGGCAGGGCCTGGGTCCTGTCCCTGAGCTTCTTTGGTCAAAGGCTACCACTCTACCACTTAAGCCATAGCGCCACTTCCAGCTTTTGCCGAGTAATTTGTTAGAGATAAGAGCCTTATGGACATCCCTGCCTGGGATGGATTTAAACCACCACCCTCAGATCTTAACTTCCTGAGTAGCTAAGATTACAGGCATGAGCCACCAGTGCCAAGCTATTGTGAATTTTTAAAGATTGAATTAATAACTTTTAAGAGAGGCCATGTGGGACAAATAGGAATCTAATAACTAATAGATGTTATTTTTGTTTGTTCCCTTTCTAAGTACACTGGCAATACCATGTAGAATATAGACAATTTGCAGTTAGTTCAAGCTCATCTGGATCAGAAAGTGCCCCTGACCTATGGGTTAGTGAAATCTTTTCTAGGACATCCCTCCAAGCTCGCCTCTTGGACCACCTGAATTAATATATCCTATGAACTTCTAAGTCAGATATTCAAATATCAGCTATAACCTACTGAGTTCCAGAAATCTACATTTTTAACATGTTTCTTAGGTTATTCTTCTATGATAATAGAAAACTTCGTTCACTCCCCCAATACTGTCAGACTGCCTTTGCAATAAGACTTTTTGAGATCTCTCAGGAGACTTTCAAAAGCTTAAAATATGCATCCCTCCTAAAAAATAAAATCTGATTTTATAAATTCCTATTTTTCATCCCAGCAAGTTCTTCGTTGGAAATCCATATGTAGGCTAATGGGGGTCTGTGAAATATCTGAAACGTATTAACTTTTACATGCATTTGAATGTATGCACTTTTCTAGAAAGATGGCTCATAGATTTCAGAATTCCCACAGGATTCTACAACCTAGTCCTTCTTGGGACTGTAAAATTAAAAGAAAAATGTCCATCCAGGAAGATATATCTGTTTTCAACAGGCCTTTTGAATGAATACAATATAACAAAGTACACGACTTAGCAGTTAAACTTTCCTTAGATGCCCTTATTTGTCTGTCTACCAGGTCTTTGTAATTAGGCCTACTCTGACTAATTTGTATTAAGCATGCCTACATCCTAAAACTCCCTGAGCTATTGCCCTTGTACAAACAGAGAACAAACGCGGGAACCTTCTGTGCTTCTTTTCCCATGTTAGTTACCTCTGAGGAGCATAGGTGTCTTTTCTTTGCTGTAGAATAAATTAACTTTAACATCTTCTTGATGAGAGTCAAAGACTCATCTGATACCAGGTGCAGAAAAGAAATCTTTGAAACTCTAAACACACTAAGGATAAAGAAGGACCCCAGGGCACAAAACAGATGTTGTTAGTAATCACAGAGACAGAAATTTTAATCAGTTCTTCTGTTTTTCAAAGACAATTCTGTTTCCTGGATTAATAGAGGGCTGTTGAAGTGCTGAATTGCCCAGGTGTGGCAAAATCCTGCCCTACCCTCCTAACCCTGGAAGTTTTCAGCGGAGTCTACTTATTGAGATTCAATGGCAGACTGAAAAAGCTGATTGTTTATTTTCTGGAAAAAAGATAATAATCCCATTGACATACAACCTGTTAGGCTTTGGCTTTAAAGGAAAACTTGTTTATCTAGTCCTGCATTTGTTTTCTTTGTGTTTGTGAGAGGGGAAGAAGATCCCATGTCTAATTTTTTTTCAGAATCTTCTATAATAGGCAGTGTGGTTTAAAAAATTTAATTCATGCAATTGTTGAGTGGAACATGAAAATATGTAAAATAAATTTCCATTTGGCATATATTTCATTTTCCCTCCTTTGCACTTACCGAGTCGAAATGGAAGACTCAATATATTGCAAGTTCTCAATTTTATACTATTCACCTTCTAAAAATGGGCCCCAATGACTCCCTCATACCCACCCTCTAGCAGAACCCCACCACCTGGGAGGGATGAACTCAACAATTAAAAATGTGGTATAATGGATGACATGGGTTTTGTAAGATTATGTAACAAAAATCTGTGATTTTCTTCTCTCTTTTACTTTTCCTCTTTTTCTTCTTCCTCTTTCTCTCTTGTCCCCTCTTTCTCTCTTTCTCTCTCTCTGCTTCTCTAAAAAAAAAAGCAAAACTTCATGTCACAAGGAGCCTCTGGTATCAGCAGCAATGACTTGAACCTGGCTCAACATCTGTATTGGTAAGAATGGATGGAACATCCACCTTAGTTGTAGGTGGAAAGGAGCAAAGCCATCGCTGACCCATCTTGATTGTAACCTTCAGGGAGATCCAAAGCCATAGTATTCTCAACTTTAAGGACAAAAGACTTACTCTGGCTAATAGTTCCAGAGGTTTCCATCCATAGTCACGGTCTGATTGCTTTCAGCCTGTAGAAGCACAGTACATCCTAGCAGTGGGAGTGGATGGTAGAGGAAGATGTTCACTTCAAGTAGGCCCGAGGAAAAATATGAGAGGAGAGAGGAGGTATGGGTGTGGAGAGATAAAGGGGGGGGGGGGGGAGACAGAAGAGAGAATACACAGGAAAGAGAGAGGGGAGAGAGAAAAGAGAGAGAGTACAGAGGAGAGAGAGAAGGGGAAGGGAGAAGAGAAAGTTCAGAGGAGACAGACAGAGAAAGAAAAAGAGAGAGAATGATGACAAAATCCCCAAAACCTAAAGAGCATTCTCCAATGACCTAAATTTCATCTACTAAATTCCACTTTCTAGAAGATTCCACCACCTACCAATAGTTCTCACAGGTTTGGCAAACTGAGCTTTTAACACACGAGCCTTCAAGCTGCATTCTGGTCCTACACCAAAGAAAGCATGACCAACTGTCCCTTAGCAGTAGAACAAATACCTACATCAGGGTGTGGTTTAATAACAGAAACTATACAGTCATGAAATAAAATGAAATGATTCTTCACTGAAAAATATAACTAGCTCTAGTAAACAACATTATGAGCCCAATACATCAGACTCCAAATGGTCAATTTTATATAATTCCATTTAATTCAAATTGAATTTAAAAGAAGCTGAAGTTATTACAGAAATTCGTTTTTAAAAATCCTGGTGGTTAATTTGAATGGGTCAGGGGATGACAAGAAAATCAGTAAAGCCTGCTTCTAGTTGGGAAAGCAGGGCAGGAAAAGCTCTTCTCACATTCTTGACCCTTCTTGAGTGGAGGACATGGGCCTCCGATTCCAGAATCTTAGCTCTCCAGGAAGCCTTTCAATAATTCCACCTCCAGCTGCAGGCATTGTAAGAAAACTCAGAGAAGCCACAATTTAAGAGGCCAAATTGTAAGTCTTTATTGGGAGAGCCAAAGGACTGCTGGTGAACTCTTGTCTCAAAGACCAGCAGCCCCGATTGCAGCTAGCACAAAGCTTATACAGACCAAAGTAAGATGCATGGAATTAAACCTAATGAAAGTGTCATACATGAGCAAAGCAAACCAGATGAGGACATTACTTAAACCTAACAGAAAAGCAAACTATAGAGGGAAACCATCAGGGCAAATCAAGGGCCAATTATCTAGGGGACACAGAGACCCAGTCTCTTCTTCAGAGGTTCCTCTTGTTCTGTGGCTTCATTTCTTTGACTAAACAGCTGATGGGTTCTCCAATTCTTCAGCTCACTGATAACCATTGTGAAGCTCTTCATCCTCATAAATGCCACTTATAATTACATAGATTCTCTCAAGTCTGCTCCCCTTGAGATCCCTGACTAATACACTTTCCCAACACAATGACCAGTAAGAGTCTGAAAAGGAATCAGGAGAAATGTTTGTACCTTCATCTGCAAGTGTTGGTTGAATAGATGAATTCACCTTATAGACATTTATCAAGCTCTATACTGAGGTTTGTGTATTTTGCTCTAAAAATTTTCTGATTCAAAACAAAACCTACCCGAGTTCTGAATTATGTCAATCCCTTGCACAAAGCACAAACCATTCTGATTGTATATCTTCCTGTTTCAAATTTCTCTCATTTTTTTTTCAGAAAATAAATAAATAAATAAACTTGTGAATGGGCCAATATGTGGTTGGGAGAAAAACAGATAAAAGGAAACAACTAGCTAGATAATAACTACTTCTTTTTTCTTCCTTCCTTTCTACCTTCCTTCCTTCCTTCTTTCCTTCCTTCCTTCTTTCCTTCCTTCCTTCCCTTCCTTTCTTCCTTCCTTCCTTCCTTCCTTCCTTCTTTCCTTCCTTCCTTCCCTTCCTTTCTTTCTGTATCTTTCTTTCTTTCTTTCTCTCTCTCTTTCCCTCTCTCTTTCTTTCTCTCTCTTTCTTTCTCTCTCTCTTTCTTTCTCTCTCTCTTTCTTCTTTCTCTCTTTCTTTTTTTCTTTCTTTCTTTCTTTCTTGTCTGTCATGGGGCTTGGAGTCAGGGCCTGTGCACTGTCCTTGAGCTCTTTTTCTCAAGGCTAGCATTCTAACACTTAGAGATACAGCTCCACTTCTGGTTTTCTGATGGTTAATTGGAGATAAGAGTTAATTGGAGATAAGACTTCCTTGCCCTTGCCCAGACTGGCTTCAAACCATGATCCTCAGATCTCAGCCTCCTGAGTAGCTAGGATTACAGGCCTGAGCCACCAGTACCCAGCTCTCATGCTTACTTTTCTGTGGGATATATCCAGTGTCCAGATATGATGATGTTTGGGTTTTTTTTTGTTTCATAACTATCATTCCACATTTTTGGAAGTCACATGACCCAGTGGTTAGGGGTCTACCAGTTGTTCAATAAAGTGTTCGTTCATTTGTTTTTAGGCTTACTACATTTTTACAGCAGCAACATGATCAAAAATATCAACAAAATCTGCTCTTCTGAGGCTCATTGATGAATAGGCATGTATATATATTTTTTATAAAGTTCCTGGGTAATTTTGATGTATGCTTTGATTACAAACAGCTGATGCTAGAAATAGAATTTGACCTGGTTCTCCACTTCTCCATAAATACATATATACACACCTTGTATAAGAGGTATTTCTTATGAACAAGCAATCTGGTTTTGCTTGCAGGTGTAACTGTCTCTAGGTAAATCTTTACATGAATGTCATTCATGACTACCTGCATGCATGGGTCCAGCACTGTCCTCCAATTGATGGCCCATGTGGCCTTTGGTGCTGGTATTCCATCCACCACACACACACAGGAGAAGTGTCACATCTACTAAACATTTATTTCTGAAATGTATCAGATAATGGCTTCAGAGTTAATGATTCAGTCCCTAATAATAACTGCATTAGCCTGTGAGTCCAATTTACTCTGAATTTGTGGGACTTTTCAAGTATCTACATACTTGTCAGTGATAAAAATCTTTAAAATAAGCAACCCAACATAAGAAGAGAGAGGCTGGCAGCTCCACAAAGCTCAGCTGGGTTGTGACTTCATTTCATACCTGTCTCCTTCCATCATCAGGCTCATCTTTCAGGGCTACCTGAAACATATGTCTCCTCTCTTTCTTCTATGTTTTCCATACATTTTTGTTGATATTATAAAGGTGCTGTACAGAGGAATTACAGGTACATTAATCAGGTAAAGAGTACACTTCTTTTTGGACTATGTCATCCCTTTCCTCACTCTCTCCCAGTTTTTCCTTCCTGTTGGTACCCTTAAGCTGAATGATTCATTTTCAACATAATGTCAAGTGAGAACCATCGATGCATTTGTTCACCCTTTGTTCCTCCATTTCTGCACTCTGCCTTACCCTCCTAAAGACAGATAAATGAACAAATAACACAAAAAGAAGAGGAAACAAAAACAGCAACAAAGAAAAAAACCTCTTGTTTCTATTTCCTGGAGTTCATCTAAATACCTATTATTTTTATATGATCAGATGAACATAGATATTGCATCTTTGTGATCCTTTCCTAAGAGTATCCTCCTTTGGCCTCACTGTATGTGAATACCTAGAGTCCTGTATAAATTATCACGTCCCCATGTATTTTTATTTTACCATCCAATCATCTAGTCTATTGACTTATAGCTACCACAAATGAGGAAAACTATGCAACCTATGTTTCTCTGGGTCTGGTTTAAAAACCTTCATAAGCCATTTCTATCAGGGTAACAAATAAAATTTAGAATCATATATTCAAACAGAACCATGTATAATAGTCCCTACCTATAATATAAGCTGCTTGGGAGGAAGCAATAGTAAAATCTTTGGACAGAAAAGTTAGTAAGACTCTCTGTCTATACACTAGCAATCAGAGGACAGAATACTCTCAGCTATGTGTAAGGCAGAGATAGCAGGATCCTTGTCTGGGGCCAGCCTGGGAAAAGCAGAAGACCCTGTCAGAAAACATAGTAGAGAAAACCAAAGGGAGTAGGAAACTGGGGATATGACACAAATGGTAGAGCAATTGCCTGCCAAATGCAAGGCCTTGAGTTTAAACTCTAGGACTGCCAATGAGTAGAACGCACAAACCACAGGCTGAACAACATGTTTCCTTTTACCTCTGCTTAATTAACCCAATCACCTATTAGCAAAATCCATTAATGTTTGCAAAAGAATATAAGATGGGAGCATAAATGTGGCTATCTCATTTCTTCCCACTCAGTCTGGACAATACTATATGGAGAACTTCCTTAACACTTCATTCGCAGACCCAGACACATTTTAACCCAAAGAAATTCAGTGCTTTTACATATAATTCTGCAAACCCAAAACGTTCACATCAATTTGTTTTAATTAAAGGCTGAGACAGTTAGCAATAAATGCTGGAGAGTAGAAGGAACAGTATGTTTCATGCTGAGTAAATCTTGCTGGTAGTTGGCAGAACCAAAGAGCTCAGAAGACACTCATTGTTCTCAGACTGTTTAGTTGCCCTTGGGGAACCGCTTTTGACTCCCAAGAGTGGGAACACCAGATCTGTGACTAACCTGGATGGTCACACTGTTGTTTCTCTTGAATCTCAGCTAAGTCCAAAAATCACAGTTGGACTTTACGATTTCTAGGATTTACTTCCTTCTCTGCAGGAGGACATCAGCTACAGAGTGCCATCCTCTTTGTCTATCAACGGGGCCCTTTCATGACGACAGACAGAGAACCGACATCCCACAGAAAATCATGATGCAGAATACTCAAGTGTAGGAGGAAAAGCATTGATCTTCTCTCCCACCACTAACTCCTAAAATTGATCCCACAGCACTTCACCCCTAAAGGGAGAGGATGGCTACAGTTTTCATGGAGGATATATCTCTTCCATTGCTGACGAGACTCCTCCTTGTGCTGTGTCACAAAATCATATAGCCACTGAATATTCATTAGGGAGATTCCTTAAAGGATTGGTTACGTCTGGAAAGAAAAATTGGGTATGCATACTTTTCCTCTTGGATGCTATAATAAAGCACCATAGATTAAGTGGTTCACAAATATTTCTTTCCAGATTGGAAGTCTAAGCTCAAGATACCAATAGATGTGTTATTTTTGTTGTTGTTGTTGGTTGTGGGGCCTGGGCGCTGTCCCTCAGTTCTTCAGCTCAAGGCTAGCGCTCTACCACTTGAGCCACAGTGTCACTTCCAGCTTTTTCTGCTTATGTGGTGTTGAGGAATTGAACCCGGGGTCTCATGCATGCAAGGCAAGCACTACCACTGAGCCACCTTCCCAGCCCCTAGCTGTGTTCTTTTGTTGAGAGAGCTGCTTCCAAGTTTATAGGGAGCTGCCCTTTCCCTACGTCCTCACATGGTAGAGAAATAAAGGAAAGGAACTGTATGGTGTTCGTTCTTATAAAAGTACACACGCATCATGAGGATCCCCTGGTCCTGGCTTCATCTCAAACTAATTCTCAAAGACCTCATCTCCAGTTACCATCACACTGGAGGTTAAAGATTTCATGTTTGAACTTGGAGAAACACTGTTGATGCTAGTAGTATGGTGAGGATCAATTCTTTTTCTCACCTTGGATATAAATTTACTCACCAGCAATCATGGGTTCTCCTTTATGCTACAACTCTCTCAGGGACAATGGGTACGAGTTGCCTGATCCTCAGATGTGGTGTTAATAGTCACACATGCTCACAGACATAAGGTCAGTGCCTCTATCTTGGTGTCTACATGAAAATGGGGAAGATTCTGGGCATACTCTATAGTACTATTAACTATGGTGGTTATTAACTACCACCAATGCCTCCTCCAACCCACCAAGTCTTATGAATGTGTCCATCCATGGGCTCCAACTGATCAAAGTCTGTAGGCCCTCTGAGGGTGCCTTCCCTCACTCTGAAAGTGTCTGTGACTGTGTATGTGTAGCAAGGCAGATCAGTGGTAGATATACTTATCTATACTTGTCCTAGTCCCTCCCCCCCCACCACACACACACATACTCACTCCTTAGAACTCTAAGACTGCAAACCTCTAGTGTAGCACGATCCTGCCTTTCATGTAACACATCCCCCACAACACATGCTTCTGTGGAAATGAGAGACAGCGTGATTCACCAATACTCCAAGGTAAAATCACTGGGAGAAAAAAATCAACTAAATAAGTTGCGTAACCTTCAAAGAAAGGATCTAACTACCAGGAGTGGACTCCAAAGGATCAGTCTTATCAGCAAAGGGGCATTCAACTCCACAGGTTAATAAATTAGGAAATATTTTTATCCCCCCCAAAAAAGAGACAGAAGGCAGCGATAGGGTAGGTCTGATGTATTCAAGTGGATCATTTATATGTCAAGAACCAGACACCTTCTTCCTCAGATATCCACAATGTGCCATTTACTCAATGTAGCGTCCTCCATGGTTATTATCTGGTCAGCATGGCTCCTCATATTTCCTCTACTGCAGAAAAATATAACATGGGACATCCTTTCCTCTAGGATCTTTGATAGGGAAAAGAAATCCTTCATCTAATCCTTCTGTGGAATTCTCATATTTCAGAAGCCAAGTTCCCCTCCCTAAACTAAGAACGGAAAAGGCAGTAGGATTCACAGAATTTGCTGAAACAAATCAGGTCCTTTACCTGAGTCATGATGGAGGCTCAGGACTCCAGCTACATGGAAAGGAAAAGCCTTGGCATCTGTTCCACTTACCAGTCTGAATTATCCCAAGACAGACTCTTCATGGTAGAATGCAGGTTTCTGTCTCAGGTCCACCTGAAGTCTTCCTCCTCTCTGCTGTGTACCTGGGGACATCAAGAGTAGGTAGGAAACAGTGAGCAAAAGATGTCTGGGATGTTATTCACAGTATCAGCAAGCAGGGATAAGAAGACAGCGATCATTTAATTGAATTATGTAAATCATTTCCCAAATGGCTAAGACTCTTGTGTCCTTTCATAAATGTATGAAATGAATGAATACATTATAAGACTATGTAGACTCTGTTCCTTGGGACCTGTCATATGTTCCTAGCATATGAATACAGAGGGTCAGTAGACAGTATCAGCTTTCACACAAAGTTAGCAAGACAGAGCCTCACTCGCACATATGTGTATACTTCTGCCATCCAACAGCCTCTTCATTGCAACCATTTATGTAGAACATACACAATTATTCAAGAAATGTTGGAGCTGATGTTAGTCATGTTAATTAGATGAAAACCATATGAGAATGCTAAAATATTTCCAATTTCAGCCAACAATTAGAGCTTGGTGTGTAATAACCAGGTTCCTAAAATACTTTCTTCAAACATTACATTTTTCTATTGACCATATTAATTAAATTTGTTATAATAAAAATAATATCCGGTCTTTTTAAAAACTGTGATATGAAGAGCCAGCTTGTACATTGGGTAGGCCCTGGAAGAGGACTTCTCAATATGATCATGTGATGGGGAAGGCAGAGAAATGTACTTCAAAACTAAAACTAAATGGCTGGGTGCCAATGGTTCATGCATGTAATCTTAGCTACTGGTTCAAAGCCAGGTAAGAAAGTCCACCAGACTCTTATCTCTAGTTAAACCACCAAAAAAAGCTGGAAGTCAAGGTATGGCTCAAGTGACAGAATATTTGAACTCAAAAACATGTGAACTAAACTTTCATCATCAATATTAACTCTATTCTTAGGCAGTTCAACTATTTACTTCCTAATTGCTCACAAAGGACATAAGGATAATGGTATCTATTGTATATACTTATTATATAAAATATTGCATAGAGTGTATATTTGAGGATAATAAACATTAGTATTTATAATATAATCTGCAAATACTTAACTACTGTTAGGCAAAAGAATCTAAACACACCAATAGTATTCATGTTATCTCTATAGCCATGCACATTTAAATTTTTAATGGGTAAAAATTCAGACCAGTAAGTCCCAAATATGAAACTTAGAAACCTCCTGTGTTGTTGAGTTTTATGTGTCAGTTGGGCTGGGCTGAGGTATCTAAGATATGTGGTAGAATATTGTTCTGGATAGGGGTGTGTTAGGGTGAGGTTAATATTTAAACTGGGTAGCACTGAGTACAACAGATTGTTCTATAAAATGTGAGTGGGCCTTGTCTAATCAGTTAAAGGATGACTAGAGCAAAAACACTGACCACTCTGCAAGAGGGAATGTTGCCAAAGGACTTCCTTCAGGCTTGAGGTGCAATGCCAGTTTTATCTGTATCTTCAGACTGAATTCAGTCTGAATTTGAATCTGCAGCATTGGCTCTTCTTTGGCTCTTCAGCTGACCAGCCTACATTGCAGATTTTAGAAAGCCAGCTTCCATAATTGCTAGATTCAGTGCCTAAAAATATAAACCTTTCTGTCTATACATACCTCTTCTTGTGACTAATACACCTCCTATCTTCCTGTCTAACACACATCCTCAGCCACGCCCCCCCCAAAAAAGGGTGGGCCCCAGCGGCTCACACCTACAATCCTAACTACTCAGGAGGCTGCGATCTGAGGATCACCATTCCTAGCCAGCCCAGGCAGAAAAGTGTCCTTGAGACTAATCTCCAATTAATCACTCAAAAACTAGAAGTAGGGCTGTGGCTTAAAGTGGTAGAGTACTTGCCTTGAGCAAAAGAGCTTAGGGACAGGACCCAGGCCTTGAGTTCAAGCTCCATGACTGAATATATATATATGTGTGTGTGTGTGTGTGTGTGTGTGTGTGTGTGTGTGTGTGTGTGTGTGTGTGTGTGTGTGTGTTTGTGTGTATGTATATATAAATGTATATATACATGTATATACGTATGTAGACATATATGTATATACATATGTATTTATATATTATATGTGTGTATATGTATACATATTATATATATAATTTTGTATACCATGATGGCAGTAGGCAGGTGTGATGTTAGCATCATAGCCCTCCTTACTATATAGGTTCTGCTCCATATAACAGGGACACTCTGTCTCTTCTCTAGAAAGAATAATACATTATTGTCATTAACTTGCCTAAAAAAGATGGTTTGGTCCATTCCATTCTAAAAGCTTGGAACTACAAAATAAGTAAAAACCCAGTCACTGTTGTCCAGTGATATTATTTCTGGGTCCGTTTTCTATACACTAAACTGTAAGTGAAAGAGAACTACTTGGAAATAGAATATATTCCATTTTTCATTTACCTCATGTGAATCTAAACATCCTCTTTAAGTCATCTAGAAATAAGAGCATCTCCAAGATTTGGATTTGGGGGCAAAACAATCTCTATGTAAAATATGTCAGATTTTTAGGCAAAAGCACTGGAGGTTATCAACACCTTATTAACTTTTTAAAAAATACTGTGAATGTTCTATTTTCAAGGATTTTTTTCTTTGGTTGAAGGAGGGTTTGTGATGTAGAATTTTAAAGATATTCTTCTAAGATTCCCTTTTCTGATTCTTCAGTCAAGCTCACTGTAAGTAGAACTGTTGGCGATCCCATGTGTAATTGAGATTATGGACTGGAAAAGATACATGCTGTCCCATCCCATCGAATCCTAACTCTTGACTCACTAAAAGTAGAGAGATGTTTCCAGGTGGAGTCCCAGATGAGCTGTAACTGAAGGGAGTGAGACAAGGCTAGAGGGAGAGAAAGTGGATTTGTGCAAACTGAGCCTCACTTAAGCAGAGAGCCAACAAGGCCAGTTAGAAATCTTCAGATCTACAATTCACAATCCCAATAGCCCTGGAAGATTGTCTCCTAAAACCTCCTGGTAAAAAAGTTCAGCTAGCCAGAACCTTGACTTTGACCTGATGGGATAGCTTTGGAAATGAATTCAGCCAAGACTCCAGATTCTTGACCTGTAGAACTATGACACAATAAATTCATGTAGTTTTAAGCTAGTGATTATTTGTTATAGCAGCAAGATAACATTTATCTAATGCATAAGTATAGAGAGAAATGATTTATCTTTTTATTCTGTCTATCCTCAGCCCTTCCACAACAGAAAAAAATTAGCTTTTAATAGATTTATAAGAGGAAAACTAGATCTTGTTCTGAAAATACATTATATAAATTTAAATTAGCCATAAACAATGTATTCAGATTGGTGTGTTTTCCTAAAATCAGTATGTTAAATGAAACAAATGTGCAATTATGTTGAAAATTGCATGTTTCCAAATTCTCAGTTTGTTTATATGATTTTGATTACATTTTTTAATATTTCTTTAATTGTGAAAATACCATATAGAGGGGTTACAATTAAATGAGAAAGGTAGAGAGTATTTCTTATCAAGCATTGTTGCCTCCTCCTTTGCTTCCCCTTCCCATCCCTTCCCATCTCCTTTACCCCTATCCCCCCGCTCCCCCCAAGCCAAAGTTGTAAAGTTCGTTTTTCGACATAAAGTCTTGTACATTTCATTATTGCAATGAGTCCACCTGTATCCCTATTTAAACAATTTGTTTTTCCCTTCCCCTCCACAAATTATACCAACATCAAATACAATGAAAACAGGGGTTATACCGTGGGGGAGGGACATACAAAGCAACAAAGAAATTATCTTATAAGTATGTTAGAAACAATAACAAGAAAGAAAAACATTTGAGTCCTTATCTTGGGGTTCATTTCACCAAACATCAACTTATTTGATCTTTTCTGCTTGTCTCAGACATTTACTAGTTATTGCAAGTAAGGAAATCAATGGGACCTATGTTTTTTTGGGCCTGGCTTACTTCACTTAATATAATTTTTTCTGAGTCTTTCCATTTCCTAACAAATGGGGAAATGTCATTCTTTCTGATGGAGGCATAGAACTCCATTGTGTGTGTGTGTGTGTGTGTGTGTGTGTGTGTGTGTGTGTGTGTGTGTGTGTGTGTGTGTATCACATTTTCTTGATCCATTCATCCACTGAGGGGCATCTGGGTTGGTTCCATATCTTAGCTATGGTAAATAATGCTGCAATATACATAGTTGTGCTGGTAGCTTTAGTATGGTCTTGTTTGTAATCATTTGGGTAAATGCTCAAAAGTGGGATTGCTGGGTCATAGGGGAGGTCTGTGTGGAGTCTTTTGAGGAACCTCCATACTACTTTCCAAAATGGTTAGACAAGTTTACACTCCCACTAACAATGCAGTAGGGTTCCCATCTGTCCACATCCCCTCCAGCATCTGTTGTTATTAGACTTCTTGATTATACCCATTCTAACTGGGGTGAGATGGTATCTCAGTGAAAGAGCAGCAAACTAAACCCCAATCCAGTATACTGAAAGAAATAATTATAATTAAATCAGAATTAGAATTAGAATTAGAATTCTAAACGAATTAGAATCTAAAAAAAATTGAAAGAATCAACAAAACAATGAGTTTGTTCTTCGAAAAAGTTAACAAAATTGACAGACCCTTAGCAAATCTTATCAGAAAAAGAAGAGAACACACCCAAATAAACAAACTCAGGTGAGAATGGAAACATCACCACAGAAAAAAAACCAAGATTCAGAACATTATAAGGGAATACTTCTCAAACCTTTATGCTAATAAGTTTGAGAACCTGGCAGAAATGGACCTTTTCCTAGCAAATACCAACATGCCCAAACTAAACCAAGATGAGTTAAACCAACTTAACAGATACATATCAAGCATTGAAATAGAAAGAGTAATAAGAGACCTCCCATCTAAGAAAAGTCCAGGACTGGATGGATTTACAGTGGAATTCTACAAAGCCTTCAAAGAAGAGCTCACACCAATACTTCTGCAACTCTTCAATGAAGTTGAAAGAAAAAGTTCACTATTGAACTCATTCTATGAAGCCATCATAACCCTCATCCCAAAACCAGGCAGGGACTCATCAAAGAAAGAGAACTATAGACCCATCTCTTTGATGAATATCAATGCAAAACTTCTCAACAAAATTTTGGCCAATCGACTTCAACAATTCATCCAAAACATCATAAACCACGATCAAACAGGATTCATTTCAGGGATGCAAAGCTGGTTCAATATAGCAAATCAATTAATATAATTCATCACATCAACAAGAGCAAGGATAAGAACCACATGGTTATCTTGATAGATGCTAGAAAAAGATTTGACAAGATCCAACACCCCTTTATGACGAAAGCTCTGAAAAAGGAACATTTTTCAATATAATAAAGGCTGTTTATGACAAACCTACAGCCAGCATTATACATAATAGTGAAAAGCTAAAGCCATTTCCTCTTAACTGAGGAAGGAGACAAGGATGTCCACTCTCTCCACTTCTCTTCAATCTAGTATTAGAATACCTAGCTACAGCAATAAGACAAGATGCAAACATAAAAGGGATCCACATAGGGAAAGATGAAGTAAAACTCTCCCACTTTGCAAATGACATGATCCTATATTTAAAGAATGCCATGGACTCCACTCCCAAATTTCTCGAGCTGACTCAAAACTTTGGCAAAGTAGCAGGGTATAAAATTAACCCTCAAAAATCAATGGCTTTTCTGTATGGCAACAATGAGTAAAACACAGCTGAAATCAGGAAAGCAACTCCTTTTGTAATAGCCCCACAAAAAATTAAAATACATGGGAATTAACTTAACCAAAGAAGTGAAGGACATCTATGATGAAAACTTTAAAAACCTGAAAAAGGAAATCAAAACAGAACTTAAAAGTGGCAAAACCTCCCATGATCCTGTATTGGAAGGATCAACATCGTGAAAATGGCAATACTTCCCAAGGCTATCTACAAATTCAATGCGATACTTATCAATGATCCAACCTCATTCTTCAAGGAAATAGAAGAGGCAATCCAAAAATTCATATGGAGCAATAAAAGACCCCGAATAGCAAAAATGATCCTTAACAGAAAGAACAGTGCTGGAGGAATATCAATACCAAATTTCAAACTGTACTACAAAGCCATAGCAATCAGCTTGGTACTGGCACAAGAACAGACCTCAGGACCAAGGGAATAGAATTGAAAACCCAGAAATGAACCCACAGACCTATAGCCATCTAATCTTCAATAAGGGAGCTAAAAAAAAAATAGAATGCAAGAAAGACAGCCTCTTCAGTAAATGGTGCTGGCCAAATTGGTTAATCACTTGTAGAAAACTAAAGCTAGATCCTTATCTATCACCCTGCACCAGAATCAACTGCAAATGGATCAAAGACCTTGGAGTCAAAGCAGACACCCTGAAAACATTACAGGATGGAATAGGAGAAACCCAGGTCTCCTTGGCACAGGCCGAAATTTTCTTAATAGAGACCCAGAAACACAATTAACCAAAGAAAGGTTGGACAAATGGAATTGCATGAAATTACAGAGCTTCTGCATGACAAAGGACATAGCTAGCAAGATCAATAGAAAGCCCACAGATTGGGAGAAGATCTTCACTAGCCATACAACGGACAAATGTCTCATATCTAAAATATTCCTGGAATTCAAAAAATTAAATCTCCCAACACAAATCTTCAAAGAAACAACTGCCCAATAATAAGTGGGCTAAAGACTTAAAGAGAAACTTCTCTGAAGAGGAAAGAAGGATGGCCAATAGACACATGAAGAAATGCTCAACCTCCCTACCCATAACAGAAATGCAAATCAAAACAACATTGAGATACCACCTCATCCTAGTTAGAATAGGTATAATCAAGAAGTCTAATAACAACAGATGCTGGAGGGGATGTGGACAGATGGGAATCTTACTGCATTGTTGGTGGGAGTGTAAACTTGTTCAACCACTTTGGAAAGTAGTATGGAGGTTCCTCAAAAGACTCTACATAGAGCTCCCCTATGACCTAGCAATCCTACTTTGGGGCATTTACCCAAATGATCACAAACAAGACCATATTAAAGCTACCAGCACTACTATGTTTATTGCAGCATTATTTACCATAGCTAACATATGGTTACTTTTTTTATTCTTTCAAACATTGTTTCTTCATGTATTAGTGGGAAAAGTCTACCTCATCACAATAGGACCAAAGATATTTTACGAAATAGATCCCACTTATAAAAAGAAAGATGTTTTAAAGTTACTAAAAGTACTATATGGCCTAAATTTCCCATTTTGTTATAGCACAAGTAATCTATATTTATTGTGAAACCAGCAGAAGAAAAATCAGTGGAGCCAAATCTTTTAAAGATCATGATGCATACATGATCACATGCAAGCATTGTAGGAAATCCTGGTTTGCTTCATTATTTTCATTAGAGAAGAGATAAGAAAGGGAAATAGTTTCATTTTTTTTCTCTTCCAGGGATGCAGATTAAGATTTATAAGTTTTGCAAAACTTCTATTGCCTTTTCTTTTTTTACCTGATATCTTGATTTTTCATATCAGTAAGTAAGAGGCACAAAATCACTAAATAGTTAGATGACATTCTTTGGGCTAAATGTTTCTTAATTTTTTTGTCAGTGGTGGGGCTTGTGAAACTCAAGGCCTGGACACTGTCCCTGAACTTTTGTGCTCAAAGCTAGCACTCTACCACTTTGAGCCACAGCTGCACTTCTGGTTTTCTGGTGGTTAACTGGAGATATTAGAGTCTCACAGACTTTGTTGTCTGGGCTGGCTTGAACTGGAATCCTCAGATTTCAGCCTCTTGACTAACTAGGATTACAGGTCTGAGCCACCAGCACCTGGCACCTTAATTTTATTTTTTAAAGAATAAACATATGTTTGGACATTTTGGTTAAACCAGATTTTTCAATGCATTTTTTATTGTTACTTTGAAGATGATTTATGGAGAAATTAGGGTTATATAAGTCAGATAAAGAGTACAATTCTTTTTGAAAATGTTCACTCCTCCCTTGCTCTCTCCATTTTTCCTTCCCATCCCCACCCACCAGTTGTCTAGTTCATTTTCAACACAGTGTCTAGTGAGTATCACTGCTGCATTTGTTCACTTTTGCTCATTTCTGCCCCTACTTTGCCCTCTCAAAGAGAAATAAACCACATTTTTTTACTACCATAAATAATTCTACTATAAGTTCCATTATCTTTCATGAAAGGAGACATCAAGGCTGCCTCTGTTATACAAGGGTCAAAGCCAGCAGACTAACAGCACAGTGGACAGAGACATTAAGATCATACTAATTTGATCCACTGAAGAATGGAAGATTCCCACACAAGGTCTCGTCAAGCAAACAGCCCAGGATAGCTCAAACTTGTCAAGCACATACTCTGCAAGGAACCTGGGATATCTTACTCTCCATTACTTAATTTTAAGTGCCTTGTCATTTTCTCAGATAAAGGTCGCAATCTGAGAAGGAAGCAGCAACCAGATCGTTTTTTACATTCTTAGACTTTCAGGAAAGAGTGGGTGCATGAAATTTCTACAATTGTATTTGTGTTATTGGCTGAGCACATACTAAGGTAAAAGGAGAATTTATGTGTAATGTGAACTGCACTGACTTTTTATAAGTTAATTTACTTTATTGTTATTATAGAGGTGACATACACAAAGAATTACAATTACGTGAGTTTGAGTACATTTCCTTTAGCACAGTGTCTTCTCGCCCCTCGTTTTTGGCATCTACAAGGAACATAAACCTGAGGTGGTCCTGTACTCTTTCGAATATCCAAGATTTGATTTAACAACATGTGCCTTGACCACTGCAGTTTATCAAGACAGCTGGATCATGAATGCACTTTGTGATGCTGATAAAAACTGATGATTTTTACTGAAGAGGCTTTGAGCTCAGGATTCTGTAATTCCCGTCTTTAAATAAAATAAATACACATGATATGATTTGATAAAGCTCATATTTTACCGCATTTTATCATTTCAAACTTTTCTTTCATTTATGATGATTCTCATTGGTTAAATTTGTTCAGATATGTGAAATGTCGAACACAGATAGATAATGCTAAATATTCAATAGGTAATGATGACAGAAAGATAGCTGATAGATTGACAAGTACACAGCTACAAACAGGCAGAGACAGAGACAGACAGAGATGAGAGAAAAAGAAGTAAAATATTCAGTTTGGGTATGAATCTTGACACACCGTTCAAGGAAAATCAAAGCAATTTTCATCAAATTTTTCCTTGCTCAAATATGGTTCTTTCTCCCTTGGACAATATATTCTTTAATTTGTTAGCTAATAAACTTCAGACAGTCTGTCCTATAGCCTGACTTCCAGCTTCCTTTCTCTTGACCTCTAAAGATAAGCAGGTACAGCAAGTTCCCAACACTAGAGACTTGTTAATCTCTTACTAGTCAGGAATTAACCCTTCGTGTGTTGTGCAATTTAGGGCATCACACAAAAATGTGGCCTTGCCCACAAACAGAACTAGACTGAACTAGACAGGAGAGGTTCCATTGTCTCAGAAGGCTTGTCTTGCTAATACAGCCTTATAAAACAAGTCCATGCCCTCTAAGCGAAATTATCTATCCATTTATTACCTCCTCGCAAAGAGCACAGTCCATTTGCACATGTATCTTTGAATAGGTATAGAGCACAGGAAAAATGACAGCACTCTTCTTTTGACCCAAACAAGTTACGAGTACACTTCACTCTCATTTCATGCTGAGAACTGTTTTTGAAAGAAAGAAAATGCCATCAAGAGGAAACAATGGAAAGTGCCATGTGCTGCAGGGGTGAGGTCAGCAACTTAGTGTCAAAACTCCTTGCTCCAGTATGGAATGGAGAAAAAAAATTGTCCCTCCCCCATACACACTCAAAACCTAACCATAATCCTTCCTTATAAAGCTGCTATGTAGATCTGTCAGGTAAGCAAAAAGAGTATAGAACAATATACAAGAGGGAAAACTACACATCTATGTTTCTTGCTGCTCTATTCATAAAAGCCAAATTATGGAATCAGCCAAAGTGCCCAACAAGCAAAATATAGAAAATACTTTTCTCTCTTTATACAATTACGAATATCATATATATAATATATCCTATGATATATAATAATATACTTTATAGCATATATGGTGTATCATATATCCTACGATCCATATTATATGTATATTATATATGAGCATGTTTTATATAGACTATGATTACATAACATAGCTCATAGGATATATGATATATATAAGATATCATACATGCGATATAAGCTATATATTTTATATACATGCATAAAGATACATACAATATCCTATGATATATACATATAACATAGAATTTTATGCAGCTAAAGAAAAATTAAGTTATGCTATTTGCAGGAAAATGGATGGAATGGGATCCATGTTGATGGAGGTCAAATAAGGTAAGCCAAGCTCAAAATGTCAAAAATTGAATGTCCTCATCCAATAGTGGAATCTAGACCTAAAAGATGATGATGATGATGATGATGATGGTGATGATGATAGAACTCTGATATAAATAAAGGATTAGATAGTTGTGTCATGGGATAGGTGTGGAGAGGAAAGGAGAAAGGACAGGATATTGAAAGTTGAAATACATTAAAGTACAACACATACATCTATTTCATAAATGATTGACAGAGATGTGTGTGGATGTAGATCTGCATAGCATTATGAAACCCTCAAGACACTTTCTGAAAAGAAGTGAAGGGAAAGGAGGAATGGAGATGCAGAGGAAGGGGCAGACTCGTTCACAGTACCCAGCATGCACAAGTGGTTATGACCATATAAAATGATGTGAATCGAAATGAACTCCAAGATATGGAAACAAGAGGGTTTTTTGTTTCTTTGTTTTTGTTTTTTAATGTACTGTGTCAGGTTATTTCTTTTTTTCTTTTTTTTTTTAATTTCCTTTGGTTTATCCCCTGTTGTCACTGTATTTGATTTTGGTACTCCATGTCTTGTATATACATTTATCTAATTTGGAGAAGGGAAGAGAAACAACAAATTGTTGAGACAAAGGAAAAGGGTGAACCAATGCAACACTGGTCCTCACAAGACATTATGTTGGAAATGAATTTTACAACATGCAGGTGTGTGTGTAGAAGTCAGGGGAAGGGAAAGTGGGAGAAAATGAGGGAGGTGGTAACAATGTTCGATAAAAATGTCCTCATTAGCTGGTGCCTCAAGCCTATAATCCTAGTTACTCAGGAGGCTCAGATCTGAGAATCAAGGTTCAGAGCCAAGCAGGAAAGTCTGTGAGACTCTTATCTCCAATAAACCACCAGAAAACAGGAAGTGGCGCTGTGGCTCAAGTGGTAGAGAGCTCACCTTGAGCTGAAGAACTTGAGGGACTGTGCCCAAGCCCAGAGGTCAAGCCACGTGACCAACAAAAGAAAGAAAGAAAGAGATATGTACTTATTACCTTACTTATATAACTTTAACCACTCTGACATCACTCTTACAATAAAATTAAATTTAAAAAAAGAATATTGCAGGCTATATAATTGAAGCAATGGCCATCTGCAAATGCACTTTTGGTAAAAAAAAAAAAAAAAATTAAAAGTCATTTAAAAAATAAACAGGGGCTTATTAAATGTTTCCACAAGAGAAGATAACAAATGAATTAAATGGGAACAATTACTGCAATAATGAAGTTGTATTAATTCTAGGAAGTTATGTTCCTTTTAAGGGTACATATGTCGCCTCCCTTAACTGTTTAAGTATAAATCTCTTAAGTCCAGGAGTCCTGTCTTATTTGTGAATTTTCATAACATCTAGTACAATATTTTCTGGATAATTGGGTTCAATAAATGCTTATTGAAAAAAACAAAATAAATGAAATAAAATTTTAAAACAGACATCTTGGGGTAATTTTGCTAAGGTAGAAAAAATTCTAAGCTAAAATAGATAAATATCCAAATCTTTTAATTAGTAGGATGAGTAAAAGACCTTAAAAGAAAAAATTAGCAGCATTACAAAATACATTCTTCTGCATAAAGAAATATTTATATAAAATGTCCACATACTATGCCATGAAAAGAGTCATATACACATATGCACACACGCACACGCACACATGCACACATGCACACACACACACACACACCAAAAGAAAAGAACTGGAACAAAGCACAGGCTACATTTACTAAGTACAATCAAATGAATTTAAAATAGCAATAAAAATCCATAGATTTCCCAAATTAATTTTAAAAGCACTTCAAGGAAGCAAGTATAATAAAAACTAGAATGTACTTTTAAAGGAGTAGAACCAAAGCATCATATTAAAAAAATAGTTAATATAGTTAAGTCTGTTTTTTAAATTTAGTCTTAAATTTGCATTTAAAAATTTTTAAATGAAAACATGACTTATGTATCCAATTTAAAGTTAGAAGAACATGATAAATCACCAGTACAAAACTAATGAGTAAGACAAGAACAGGAAAGTATAATAAAGAAGCTCAATAAAACCAGAAGCCTTTTTTTACAACTAAATAATTTACAGCAAGACAAATTGGAAAAAGAGAGGAGTAAAAGATACAAGTAAACAATATTGGAAATTACAAACAAATTAACTGGAGTTAGGAATAAATTATATGTCATATATACATACATCTCTTTAGAATATATACACACAAATATTCTCATAAGTGCTTTTCCAACAAAAATTTCACAAACAATAAGTGGAAAATTACCTAGGAAAAAGTCTAACTCACCAGACTAAAGAGTAACTGCAAGTTGAAATGGTCTATGAATCCAAGACATGGATCCAGAACTAACAGCTCCAGAAATAAAAGGCCAAGTCCAGGGAATTGTACAAATGTTCAACAAACAATTCCAAAGTTATGTAAATCTCTCCAGAAAATAGAAACAGGAGATTCTCAAAGTCTTTTTAAGAAGCAAATATAACATGGACCCCTAAGTTAAATAAGAATAGTCCAAGAGAACAAGAATTCTTGCCTTTGGCTGTAGATGCAATAGCCTGTACATGTGTTTAAAAAAATTCACCATGGGAATCTGTGCACTTAGTTCAAGAATAACATGATAGTTAATGTGAAAATAATGATTAATTTAATCAGTCCTTCAATAAGCTAAGGATGACAAACTAGCATACCATAAGGACTGTAGTTAAATAACATTGTGTGCTGAAATTTTGCTATGAGAATTGGTTTTAGGTGCTTCTACCTACTCATGCACCATAAAAAAGCTAACTATGCAAAGCAAAAAGCAGGTTAATTTCCTTGACTGAAGCAATAGTTTCCATTTATGTATGTATATAAAGACATCAGTCTGTATAGTTTAAATGCATACATACATGCATACATACATGCATACATACATATAAAATGGCAAATGAATCATCAAAAATATGCAGAATATATAGTACAATTTCATAACCACTTGTGATCCAACAGAAACACCAACTTGTTGGAAAATTAAGAAAAGAAGCTGACTTCTTTTACTCTTTCCCCAGTAATCTACCTTCAAACCAGGAAAAACAAATCAAGACAAGACAAGGACTGAATCTGAAAGAAGCAAAGGCTTCTTTCACATTACACCTGACGTTACAGCCAGAAAGGTGAGGACAGTAAGAAAGTAGTAGACTCAGGACACAGCTGATTTTCTCAGATATCAACTTAGATTTTTAAACAGTGACTGACATTACTAATAGAAGTTAGCAGATTTACAAGATAACGTCAAATCAGAATTACAGTGCTTTAACAGTTATTTTGGTCCGTTAGTGTTACTCTACTGAAAATATCCTGGAATTGGTGTCTGGTAAATACAGAAATGTATTTCTTGTAGTTCTGGAATGTGAAAGTTCAAGGTCAGAGTAGCAACAGGTTTGGCATCTGCTTAAATAGTTGCTCTTTGCCTGTGCCCAATCAGATAGGGGATGCACTAAGCTTTGAAATCTATAGGTTCTGTGTCTTATACTGAACAGTGAAACAGCAATAGTTCTGAGGAGAAATTGCGTGTGTTCTTCACATGCACTGTAATATGTGTGAAATGCTGTACAACTTGGAAGTTATAATCACTTTTGAGAGTCTTACAAAGCAGGTTATGAGTACAATAATTCAACTTCTTAATTCAATATTATTGACTTTTTAAAATTCAAAGCACTAACATTTATGGAATTGAAATTTCTAATCATATATTAAAAGATGACTTGTTTTATATAATTTGATTTCCTTGTGTTTTATATTTCTTTCACTTTATATGTGACATTTCCAACACATTTCAATACTGAAGTTCTTCTCTCTCAAAAGTACATGTTCATCCACATTTTCCCAATCTCTGGCTTTAGAGTTATTTTGGGGGAAAATAAATAGGACAATTCCTGAGCTCTGAGAAGACAT
Source organism: Dipodomys spectabilis (assembly GCF_019054845.1). Taxonomy (NCBI): domain Eukaryota; kingdom Metazoa; phylum Chordata; class Mammalia; order Rodentia; family Heteromyidae; genus Dipodomys; species Dipodomys spectabilis. Next base: position 312,853 of record NW_024871423.1, read on the forward strand.
GTTTGAGTACACATATTTTGAATACATGTTTGTAAATGATAAGAGCCTGGGTAAGCTACCACAAGAAATTGTTCGCAATAAAAACAAGGCTTGAGAGAAAAGAGAAGAAAAATAGATTTGAGGTGAATGAAGGAAATGAAGGAAAGGAAAGGCAATGAAAGTCTTGGAAGAGATTTGAACAGACAGACACTTGACAAAAGAAGATACACAAGAAAAGAAGATACACAAATAGCAGAAACACACTACCCGTCATCAGGAAAATGCTGATATAAACTACAAGGAGTCGTTATGTGCATCTGCAGAAAGACTAACCAAAAACACCATTATCGGCACAGAGCTGGAATGACCTGATCTCTCACACATTGCTGGGAGGAATGTAAAAGGACGTAGTCACTTACAAGCAATACTTTGACAGACTATTATGAACTTAAACATGATTCAGTATTTCTTCCATAACTATAGCCACAAGAAGTGAAAAAATACATTGCATCTATTAAAAAGAGCTACCAAACACCTATTCTGGACAAAGCACACAGATGATACCTAGGAAGAATGGTAAGTGAACTCCAACAGAAAATATTCATAGTCATCAAAAGCATATTAATTCAAAGTTTGTAGAGTTCATAAGCTTTATAGACCATGATAATGACAATTCACCTTCTGAAGGTTTAAAGGTGTTTGTGACTTGAGCTAATTATCACTGTCCCACAATACTGTGAAATTTATGTAATCACTTCATCTCAATAATGAAATAAAAAGCATATTAAGGGGGGATATGCATAAAAATTACTATAACATTTCAGATTAGGTGGAAAACTATGTTTTAGGTGAGAAGGAAGCCAATCATTACCAATGGAGCAAAACACACTTTTTATCTTTGTTGTTCTCCCAGGTTTAATATTTTATGATTCTGCTTTGCAATAATGTATTGAAATTTATTTATCAAACCTTCAGAAAGCTTACAACTAGAAAGTACAGATAGCAAAGACTTTGGATGACAGATTCAGGATTCGAAACCGTTTTGACACACAGGAACACTGGACTGAAACCAGCAAGATAAATCTATCAAGACAAGTCTCTTGAATTTAAATTTAAAATTTGAATTGTACAAACATGGTTTGGAGAGAAAACCTGGCTTCCTTTAAAAAATAAAAGCTTATATTTCCAAAGGAGAAAACTCCATTGTCGGGGAATATATGTATGATTTTATTTAAATAAAACTCTTGAACATACAAACTAATTTATGGTGACATGAAACAGGTTAAGTGTTGGTCTCGGGTCAGAGATAGCAAGGTCATTGATTGGGGAAAAATGTTTTTGAAAACATTTGAAGTATCAAATACATGTAATTTATTGACAAGTGAGGAAGGCAGATTGTAAAATGGTGGCTAAAAATGGCATGGACCATTGCTCTACACAGAGAATGGTAAATGCAAAACATTGTAAACAATACCCACATAATGTTCTATATTAGGCAGAACATATCTGAAACATCACATTTAATTACGAGGGACAGATTCCAAGAAGGATACTTTTTAAAAGAGGGTCAAAGCCTGGCGCTAGTGGCTCATACCTGTCATCCTAGCTACTCAGAAGGCTGAGATCTGAGGATCGTAGTTCAAAGCCAGCCCCAGCAGGAAAGTTCATGAGACTCTTATCTCCAATTGACCACCAGAAAACTGGAAGTGGTGCTGTGGCTCAAGTGGTAGAGTGCTAGCCTTGAGCTGAAGAGCTCAGGGACAGTGCCCAGGCCCAGAGTTCAAGCCCCACAACCAACAAAAAAAAAAAAAAAGAAGAAGAAGAAGGCCAAATCTGATGAGAGATTACCCAGAACACATCACAGATTGGAGTTCTAATGTAAAGAAAGCCATAGTACCTTCCAAATACTTGAAACACTGAGATACACAAGAGAAGAAGAAATAGAAAGTGTATGTTACAAATAGGTAGAAATAAAAATAATAATAATAAACTTCTCTAAGTTCAGATGGGTCCTCTGGTTTATAATGGTATGAATTATATTTTGATATATTATGTGATCTGTAATTGGGAGTGATTTAATATCATAATCAAATTTCAGAAGTGTCACCTAGGAATGTTATTGTTAGATGGGAAATGGGAATAGATATCACCAATTTGTGCAATTAAATGATGTAATTTAACCCAGTCTTGTTGGTTTTATATATATATATATATATATGTGTGTGTGTGTGTGTGTGAGAAAGAGTCAAATTAAAAATAATTCTTTAGCAAGACTAAGTCAAATTCCAACAGACAATGTGTACTTATGGTGGAGCCAGGAGAAGAGTGAAGAAGAAGGAAGAGGGAAAGGAAGAAGGATGCAATCAAGAATTCACTGTATATACCAAAGAATTGAGAAAAATAAGGATGAATTAAAGGAAAACAGATGACACAGAGCAAATGTACTAACTGCTTTTTTTAAGTGGCAAAAGATTTCAATACATAACCTAAAAATTAAGAAAAGGGAAGGAAGGGGTGAGTTCAAGGGGTGCAAGGAGCTCGTGAGCATGGAAAGGGGGGTACACTGATCAAGACACACTGTATTTATAAACTGCCTTGCTGAATGCTACCCTTTTGAAAAACTACTTAAAGATAATAAAAATATTTCAAATAAAAGGAAAGATGGAGAGTGGGTAAGTTGAGGAAAGACAGAATATAGAATGATGGAAAGATAGGAAAGTGAAATAGATTTTTTTTTGGGGGGGGGGTCCGGTCGTGGGGCCTGAACTCTGGGCCTGGGCGCTGTCCCTCAGCTCTTCAGCTCAAGGCTAGCCTACCACTTGAGCCACAGCACCACTTCCGGCTGTTTTCTTTTTGCTTCTGTGGTGCTAAGGAATCGAACTCAGGGCCTCATGCATGCAAGGCAAGCACTCTACCACTGAGCCACCTTCCCAGCCTGTGAAATAGATTTTTATAAGCTATTTTATAAGATTTTATAAAATTTTATAAGATACCATTTCAACTAATGCCATGTTCTTGTGAAGGAACAGCACCCAAATTATCCAGAAAAGTAAAACTGGCCTTGACATTAAGACAGGAGCTTTAATACTTGACCATATAATGGACCAACACTACAAGGTAACACTTCTAAATACATTGTGGAGTAGAATGCCTTGCTTCCTCTTCCTGTCCTTACAAAAGGAGGTAATTTAAGGGAAGACAACCTCAGACATTCAGAGGGGCAAGTCGTTCCATGAAAAATTTAAAAAGAGGAAACTAGAAAAAGTGATTATTAACTATTATGGGAGACCCCATAATAAGGCTGTTATCAAGCTGAGTTCTGGCTTGCTTTGTATGCATGAGGGAAACAAAGGTAACAGCCTAGTAACAAAAAGGACTGGTGACAGACAGCAATCAAAGCCCCAGCAGGAAAGAAAAGAGAATGATTGCGAGAGAAGAGACTGAGGTCTCCACACATCCAATTAGCCTGTGACAACGCCAGGGCCTCCAAGCTGGCGCCTGCTCTCAGAGAGCAGAGCAAGCGCCAGGGCCTCCAAGCTGGCGCCTGCTCTCAGGGAGCAGAGCAAGCGGAGCTGAGGGTTGGTTTTTTGTATTGGCTCTATTTGTATTTCTCTGTATTTTTAAGATGGATGGATTCTTTGCTTCATTGAGTGCAATAGTTAAAGCAAGGGAAAATTAAATGTTGACTTGGTCTAATTAAAATATAAATCTAAATGCAGCCTTGAGAGAGAATCAAGGTAAGTGGGGAAAAATTCATTAGACATTCATCCACATTCAGATATTTCTTTGCCTTCTAAATATTCTTATAATGAATTGGCTAAAGTCCCAAAGTCTATAGACATAATGGCTTTACCTTAACCTGTATCAAAAACACCAAAAGTTGGGATTAGCTACAAAGCAAGTTAAATTCCTAAAGTTTAAAAGCAAGAAATCTAAGGTGGCTCTGTTGTCTTTGAGATCAAAGAATACATAAAGGTTTTAGTCAAACACCTGTGTATTTAAATAGCCACCTGTGCAGGGCATGTACCTATGAAATAAATACACCAATGAAATAAATCAAAACTAAATTGAGCTCTGTTCATTGCAGCACTATTCATCATAGCCAAGGTATGGAATCAACCCAGATGCCCCCTGGCAGACAAATGAATCAAGAAAATGTGGTATACACACACAATGAAATTTTATTCATCGGTTAGAAAAAATGATATTGTATCATTCGTAAAAAAGGTAGTTTAAGGGGCTGGGAAGGTGGCTCAGTGGTAGAGCACTTGCCTTGCATGCTCGAGGCCCTGGGTTCGATTCCTCAGCACCACATAAGAAAAAAGCCAGAAGTGGCGCTGTGGCTCAAGTGGTAGAGTGCTAGCCTTGAGCTAAAGAGCTGAGGGACAGCGGCCAGGCCCAGAGTTCAGGCCCCACAACCGGACCCAAAAAAAAAAAATAGTTTAAGTAAGTCAGTAAAAAATAGATTACGTAAATAAGTCAAGGTTATGTGCTTTCTTTCATGTATGGAAGCAGAAATTTGTCTGTAATTATATAAGTAAATACTTTGGGTGGTATGCAAGTCTACAGACATTTATTAACTAAACTATGGTAGATTCAAGGAGAACTCTATCCAATTCCTTTGAAATGCTAAATCAAAATTCAACCGAATATAACAGAAAATGGGTACTAAGAAGTGGCAGGAGTTGCCAGGCACTGGTGGCTCATACCTGTAATCCTAGTTGCCCAGGAGCCTGAGATCTGAGGATTGTGGTTCAAAGCCAGCCCGGGCAGGAAAGTCTTTGAGACTTTAATCTCCAGTAAACCACCAGAAAACTGAAATGGCACTGTGGCTCAAGTGGTAGAGCACTAGACTTGAGCTGAGGAGCTGAGGGACAGCACCCAGACCCAGAGTTCAAGCCCTACCATAAACAGAAAAAAAAAAAAAAAAAGTGGCAGGGTGAGGCAAAGGGAGGAGGGTAAACAAATGAAGAGAAGGGGGGAAAATACAGCCAAAAATTCAACACATACCCTACAAAATTAAGAGAAATGAGTGCATGTGTGGGTGGGAAGGGGAGGGTGAGAATGTTAAAACAGGTGACATCGATCAGGACGCATTGTTTACACAAGTAAATGCCCCAATGTATTTACTCATGAACTTGTAAGCTAAATCTAGCTTTCACATACCAGGAAAAACATAGACTCTTTGTAAGTCTAGGCCCGACTTACTTCACTTAACAATTGTGTTCCTAGTCTTTCTATTTCTTTCCAAATGGTACAATATCATTCTTTCAAATGGATGAGTAAAATTCTATGGTGCTTATACACTATGGAGGGGCATCTGGGCTGATTCCATTCCATAGTGTTGCGATAAACATTGTCACGCTGGTGCCTTTACTGTGCCCTGGTATGTAATAGCTTGGGTAAATGCCCAGGAGTGGAATGGAATTTGGAGATTCAAGAGAGATCTCAAATGGTGCAATCCTTTAAGGAAGCCAAAATCAAGATTCTACAAAATAAAACTCCAGAAAACAGGTACTCAGAGGTGGGGTTGGGTCAAGGAGAAAGGGGTAGAGGAATGAAGTGGAGAAGAGGGGGGAAATACAGACAAGAAGCCAATGTATATCCTACAAAATTAAAAAGAGTGAGGGAAGAGGTCAGTAAGGGAGAAATGGGTGAGATGGTTGGAAGGGATGACATTGGTCAAGATACATTGTACTTGTAAACTGCTTTGTTAAATGACAACAGGACTTAATTTTATTCATAAACTGCTTTGTTGAATAGCAGCTCCTTTGTACAACTACCTACGATAATAAATATATTTTTAAAGTACAACTAAAAAGTAACAAATTGAACTCTGGTCTATATAGTGCATCATTAAAACTGAATATGAATATATTTATTGATAATGATAACCCTGGGTTGGCAAAATCTGGTAGAAAGGATGTGCACAGTGAAATGTTTCTACTCATAGAAATGCTGACTGAGCATTTACCACCACCACCTACCAGTTTACTACACCAGTTTTTGAATAACAATCTGATCCTTATGGAAAGCACAATGGAGAAATTATGGACTGGATGGGGAAAAAAGGGGACGGGGGGAGGGGGAGAAGAGAAGAAACTGGAGAGACTAAAATAGGAATAGAAGCCCCTGCCAAGGCAGCTGGCCTAAGTCTTCTAATAGATTCTCTGTGATTACAGATAGTGCTAATAATGGGATCTCTCTCTCACGAGGTCAACCCTGTAAGTGAGAGGGACAAGTGAATAATGAATGCCTATCCCAAAAGAGCAGATTATTGAATATATAGAGATGAAAAGGTCAAAGCATAGATCCAACCTAAAAGCTAGAGAGGCTCGGTTCTGTATTTGGCTAGAAAAATTGTCATCAAGAAAGCACAACCTGGGTGCTAACTTGCTACAAATCTCTCTTCTCCTCTTCCCTTCCCCTCCCCTTCCCTTCCCTCTTCTCCCCCCTTCCCTCCTCTCCTTTCCTCTTCCCTTCCCCTCTTCTCCCCTCCCTTTCCTTCCTCTCCTTTCCTCTTCCCTTCCCTTCCTCTCCCCTCCCCTTCCTTCCTCTCCCTTCCTCTTCGTTTCCTCTCCTCTCCCCTTCCCTCCTCTCCCCTCCCCTCCCCTTCCCTCCTCTCCTCTCCCCTCCCTCCCTTTCCCTCCTCTCCTCTTCCCTTCCCTACCTCTCCCCTCCTCCCACTCTCCCCCTCTCCCTTTCCCTCCCTTCCCCTCTCCTCTCCTCTCTCCTCTCCTGTCTTTCTCTCCCTTTCTCTCTCTCCTTCCTCTTTCTCCTTTCTCTTTCAATCTCCTCCCCACCCCAGCTATCTCCTGACACACTAAATTAGAATCCACAGTGCCCCCATTGCCTGAACTCAATTGACAGTTTATTTGGATGACATTATCCTTGCTTGCTCACCAAAATTGCTCTCAGAGATAAGTTTGGCTGGAGAGCCCTGAACTTCTTGGGGCCCTGAGTCAGGGCCCTGAGGAGACAACTCAGCAGACAGCTCACTGTGCATGAGCTTGGAGTCCATCTGTCCAGGCTTCTTAGTCCCTTACCCCAGGCTTCTTGGAGAAAGCAGTCAAAAGTGCGATTTGTATGCCCATCAAGAGGCCAACTGGCATCAACATGAATCAAAGTAACTGCACCCAAATTGAATTCATTTTTTTTCAAACAGGATCCAGTTCATTTTATTTATCTTGTCTACCCTTTGATTTCCTGACAAGCCATAGAAAGACAGCTCAGTTATGTCCAAGCAATAGGTAGAAAGAGATAGTCCTGTGTCATAGTCAATTCATTTTTAACTGAAATATTCACAGTTCCCTGTGACATCAGTTGGATTGAAATGCAGGGGACTTGATTTGTTCTTGGAAGTTATTGAAATAGCCAAATCATGACATATCTGAGAGAATAATTTCTGTCATGGTAAAAATAGATTCAGATAAACTGGGCAGTGATCTGTTTGGTTATTTTGCCCCTGTCCATTTTAATAACTAAAGGAAAATCATCATTGATGGAACAGTTTATTTAGATGTTTCATGTACCCAGTGTCTGGATGTATCTGCTATGGATATATAAACATCTAATTTTTATCCAATATAAACATTTCCAGGTTTTTATAAACAGTAAGATCATTTGGCCGGCAAAGTTCTTGGCACACCAAAGATTTCACCAGCTCCCCAACCATGACCCCAGGGGAGACAGACAGACAGAAACAGAGACATATGGTTTTCTCCAAGCCATGTTGAGTTACAAAGAAGAAAAAGTGAATACTTTTATTTCAAAAGACCTCATTTAAAAAAATATGCAGTGTATGTCCTGCTTTTATTACAGAAAGTATTGGGAAGATTTCAGCTCTTTTAATTTTACTTTTGACTATTATTTTCTTTTGCAATGCCATTTATAGCTACCTGGCACCCTCAGCAATGTGTATAGAGTGATATCACAACAATGAAAACACATTCGTCACATCAGTAGAATAATTGACAGGATGCGACCTGCGCCGTATGATTCCCTGAGAAACGTACACTGCTGAGGATGCTCTCCAATGTAAACATTTACACCGGTCTGAAATCCTCCCAAATCCACGTTACAGAGCCTATTCTTTTAATTATTTTAATGTGAAATAGTTGCTCTTTAGAGTTTCAGTATAAAAAAATGACATGTGCCTGATGTCATATGTTTTTCATTCTGGTAGGTCGTGGGGCTTGAGCTCTGGGCCTGGGCACTGTCCCTGAGCTCTTCAGCTCAAGGCAAGTGCTCTACCATTGAGCTACAGCACCACTTCCGGTTTTCTGGTGGTTAATTGGAGAGAAGAGTCTCATGGACTTTCTTGCCTGGGCTGGCTTTGAACCACAATCCTCAGATCGCAGCCTTCTGAGTAGCTAGGATTACAGGTATGAGCCACCGGTGCCCGGCTATGATATTTTTTAAGCCAAAGAAAAGCCAGCAAGAAAAATTTTAAAAATTATACAAATCTAGACTTAAATGTCAATTTTTAAAATTTCATTGTGCTTTTTTTTTCCTTTTTGTAATTGTATCTTCATCCAGGTCTGATGGAAACCAAGTCAGATAGCCAAGATACCATCAAGGTTAGTTTTCCACTTAGACTCTCAAGTTAAGTCTTTTTTTTTTCCCCAGTAGTGGAGCGTGGGCACTGTCCCTCAGCTCTTCAGCTCAAGGCTAGCACTCTACCACTTGAGCCACAATGCCACTTCCGGCTTTGTCTGCTTATGCGGTGCCGAGGAATCGAACCCAGGGATTCATGCATGCAAGGCAAGCGCTCTACCACTGAGCCACCTTCCCAGCCCCACATTAAGTCTCTTTTTAGACACTTGAGGTCACTTATGTGAACCACAGAGTGGTCACACCACTCTCACACCACGGACACAGTCACATTGATATGTTACCTGATGAGATAATATGCTCTGATACCTTACACTTAGAGTTACAATAAAATTAATTAAAAGTGACCCTCAGAGCTTGTTACAAGAGGATATAGAGATGGTGACAACAATGAAGAGAAATTAGTATTATAGCTTAATCAACTTCCTAAATTGTACCTGTGGTTTCTTTCTTTCTTCCTTTTTTTCTTTGTTTCATTCTCTTTCTATCTGTCTCTCTCTCCCTCCCCCTCCTCTTTCTTTCTTTCTCTTTCTTTTTTCTTTCTTTTCCTTCCTTCTTTCCTTCCTTCTTTCCTTCCTTCCTTCCTTATTTCTTTCCTTCCTTCCTCCCTCTCTTCTTTCCTTCCTCCCTTCCCTTCCTTCTTTCCTTCCTTCCTTCCTTCTCTTTCTTTCTCTTTCTTTTCTTTCTCTCTTTCTCTTTTCTTTCTCTCTCTCTTTCCTTCCCCTCCCTCCCTCCTTTTCTTCCTTCCTTCCCTCCTTTCCTTCTTTCTTTCTTTTCTTTCTTTCTTCTCTCTTTCTTTCTTTCCTTCTTTTTTCTTTTTATTTTGCCAATTCTGGTGCTTAAACTCAGGACCTGGGCACTGTCTCTGAGCTTCTTTTTGCTTAAGGCTAGCGCTCTACCACTTGAGCCACAGCACCACTTCCAGTTTTCTGAGTAGTTTATTGGACATAAGAGTCACAACAACTTTTCTGCCCAGCTAGCTTTGAAACGTGATTCTCAGCTCTCAGCCTCATGAGTAGCTAGTTTTACATGCATGAGCCACCAAGCACCCGGTTAACCAGTGGTTCTTGATCAAAAACTCTCCCTTACAGAGTCATGGTTCATGGAACCCTGCTCTGTACTGGCTCCCCTGAGTCAGATATAAGCCCCCCTCCCCTGTGCCTCCCTTCCCCACACCCCTCCAAGGGAACATTTGACTCTCCAGCAGGGCTGGAAGTCAGTTTCTGTTGCCTGGAGGAGCAGTGCATTTTCTCTTGCTGTAGCCATGTCACCTTGCATGCATTTCTCCAAGGGCGCATGGCACCATGCTCCATGCCCATTCTCAACTACAAGAAACCATGGAACAGCTTCCTTCTCTCCACGCCAGGAGACCGAGGCCCAGATGCCATCATTCATGTCTCTCCAACTACAAGATCAAGCAAGCTCCCTGATTCCTCGATCTACCAAATTAATAGAAGTTGAATGGATATAGTACCAACCGACCTCACAAATTTACTTCTTAGTTAGAAAATTAAAAAAATAATTAGGCATTGGTGGCTCACACCTGTAACCCTAGCTACTCAGAAGGCTGAGGTCTGAGGATAGTTCAAGACAGCCCAGTGACTCATGAGACTCAAGAGACTCATGTTCAACTAACCACCAAAAACCCAGAAGAAAAGGTTATGTTAAGTGGTAAAGCACCATCCTTGATCAACAAAGATCAGGGAGAGTATCCAGGCCTGGGAAGTCTATTTGTCCTCTCTCTCTCTCTCTCTCTCTCTCTCTCACTCACTCACACACACACACACACACACACACACACACACACACGCTTATTATCTTTTTCTTTTTTTGGGTCCGGTCGTGGGGCCTGAACTCCGGGCCTGAGCGCTGTCCCTCAGCTCTTCAGCTCAAGGCTAGCACTCTACCACTTGAGCCACAGTGCCACTTCCGGCTTTATTTTTCTTTTTGCCTATGTGGTGCTGAGGAATCAAACTCAGGGCCTCAGGCATGCAAGGCAAGCGCTCTACCACTGAGCCACCTTCCCAGCCCACTTATTATCTTTAATATATCCTGTGGAGGTGAGTCTTAGATATGGATTCAGAAGTATAACTGAGTGAACTTCCAAGGTATATAAGGAATCCAGAGTCAAACAAAGCCCACATTTCAAATGAATATCTCCTGCTCTGAATTTTTAGCTAAGAATGCTATATATTATTTACTGGAAATATGCTATGCTAAAAATCCTTGGGTTTGTCATGTAAATAGGACCCTCATCATTTTTCCCCCTGAAGCTTATGAATAGCTGTCATGTATAAAATTACCACAAGTAAAAAAAAGGCGGTAGAATATAAATGCAGAATATAAATGTTCAGCATGGTAGGCTGAGGTGTGATTCCCCTTACAGCTAAGAATGTAGGACAAGCAACATCAGGAGCCTGCTGGCTGTCAGCCCAAATTTGTATGTATGTACGTATAAATGTATATGACTATATATACACATGTATATAATACATAACATAGCATATATTGTATTATCATAACATATCAAAATATTGTATTATATATTATTATAAAAGTGCTATATACATATTAGATCATAACACAAGTATTGTATATATTAATGTTATTTGTTATATGTTATATATTTTATATGTTATATGTTTATAAAATCTTTTGCTCAGAGCTAGAACCTTTTGTATATAATACATAACATAGCATATATTGTATTATTATAACATATCAAAATATTGTATTATATATTATTATAAAAGTGCTATATACATATTAGATCATAACACAAGTATTGTATATATTAATGTTATTTGTTATATGTTATATATTTTATATGTTATATGTTTATAAAATCTTTTGCTCAGAGCTAGAACCTTTTAGAATCACTCTGATTCACTATGATACCCAAGCATCTGCTGCTCATAAATTAAAATACCGTACTTCTTTTTGCTGCCTGTAGGCCCATTCCTACAAAAACTCCAACTCCTAGTCCTCTTCTACCACATTTAGCTTCAGGCAGGAAGAGAGAAGAAGCCTGAGAAGAATCCTCCCAGACAGGAAAGATGCAAAGCACATGCATACAGCTCTGTGTCACCATGAAGGGAAACAGTTGTTAGTGTGGACAACTGGGAGCTAAGAACAAGGGTTTGATCAGGGAATCTTGCAAACCATAATACTGGAGATGAGCCAGAGAGTACCGGAGACATTGGTATAGAATAGGTGAAGCCAAATGATGAGGATGAGTTGAGAAGAATATATTCAGGAATAATTCAGACAATAGGTAAAGAGAGATTGGAAAGAGATTTGAAAAAGTGCCCAGCTGACTCTGAGACATGAGAAAGCACTTCTGCAAGAGAATCATTACTTGTAATATTTCACTACAGATCTAAGCAGCTTTCTACTGTATGATCTAAGAACCATTCTGACATCTCATTCCAGAGCCTTAGATTAATCCCATGGCCCCTACTATACTTCTTTATCATTAGCAAAGAAAGGGCTGAAATTTTAAATTACTGCCCTCCCAACTCCATTTCCCAAGTTATCCTTTCTCCCCCAGTGAAAGCATGGTAGTTACTTAATCAACATTTCTCAACCAATATAATGAGATCATCTCAGAGCTATGCGTTATCTACTTTTAGAAATCAAAACATCAAGCAACGAAGTGTTTGTCTCTAAGATGTTCTTCACACACTCCAATGAAATAGAGTGGGCAATGAGATGAGAAAGCCATACTTTTCTTAATCTGGCTGTAGATGGACTGATTTGTTACAATTACATTATGTGTCAAACCACACGTATAAAATGTACTTCAGTGTCCTCTGATCAAGCTATGCACCAAGGTCACTGAAACACTTCTTTGTAGATCCATGTAAAAGATGAGACTATGCCAACATCAGACTTAGTTGTAAGACGGCTCCTAGCTTAGGTTAGCTGAGCAATTAAAGACAAGTCATTCCCTTGTCTCAGACTTAATTTTATTGCCTATTAAAATGAACAGTCAGGTCTCTCCAGTCATCTCCAGGTTTGATGTTCTATGCCTTGGGGAATTTCTATAAAACATTGATTCATGCAGTAATTTTTATCGACCCTAGCAAATGGGAACGACCAACTCATTCAGTGTACATTAAGCTATCTGGAATCCACTAGGTTGATAGTCATAATGTGGCTGAAATGCTGAGCTGATATTTCCTCTCATCTTGCCCTCCCAACCATCACGTTTTAATAGTGAAACAGTGTCTTCCAAGGATGCACAAAGAAGGCATCTCCAAGAAAACTTGTATTCCTCCAATCTGGAATTAAGTTGTTGCTGTTGTTGTTGTTTTTAAACTGCACTCCATGTCCACAGCATCAGAGTTTTAGCCAGCTGGTGTAAAGGTAATGAAGATGGCCCAGAGCATTTGACCACCTGTGCTAGAGCAGAGCTGCAAACTCCAGACTTGCACCCTCTCATGGAGACACTGTATAATGGCAAGTTACTCTTAGGCGAAAGAGACTGAATTCACAGCTTGGGATCATTTGCACCAGTGAGAGAAGGACAGCATGTCAAATGTTTGACTCTGTCATGGTCTGCTTGTTCTCTGGGATACTGTGTAAGATTTGGAGGACAAAAGTCCTAAGACTTGAGTTCATTGGCTATTCACAGAGCTTTGTGAGTGAGCTTGAACTCAGGTGTCTGGGTCATAAATGACATGTTATCCCATCCTGAGTTATCATGGACACTAAATGAAGCTATATGCCACATGCACTTTTTTCCAGATACGATGTTCTTCATACCTATCCATTTCTATTATGAGTAAAACTCAATATATTTTAGTCTCTTGAATGTCTAAACTGATATTAATAATCAAACCCATCTCTGAGTAATAATTTTTATATATTTCAGCAGGAAAAAAGAGCATCTTTAGGTGTGAGACCATCTCATTATGCTGGCTGAGTGATGTTGATTAAGTAACTGGGAGAGAAAGATTAGCTATGGAAATGGAGTTGGGGGGGGGCAGCAGTGATTTAAAATTTCTGCTTTTTTTTTTAATGATAAAGAAGTACAGACAGGGCTGTGGGATTCATTGAAGGCTCTGTCTGGAAATCAGTACTGGAGTTTGTTCTTTGGGCCAACAACTCTTGCTCTTCTTTCTTGCTCACAGTTGGTGCTCTACCGCTTGAGTCCAATCCAGATTTGTGCTGGTTGATTGAACATGGAGTCTCATAGACATTTCTGCCCTGCCTAACTTTGAACCTCAGTCCTTCAGGTCTCAGCTTCCTGAATGGTTAGGATTATAGGCATGAGCCAGTAGGCACTAGTTTAAGATACGGCATTTTAATCTTAATCCAGTTTAAGATGGCTGTCCTTACCAGAAAGGTTCTCTGCAGGTTATTTAACATCTCCATGGTAAAATTATGTTAACTTATTTAAAACTTCTAAATGATTCTTTATGGGTAGTTGTATTATACATTATTTCTTTCCTTCTTGTATTATTCTCTGTTGTTCTAGCTATTTATGTTCAACTATCTCATTTAAAATACAAACCTTCAGCCGGGCATCCGTGGCTCACGCCTGTAATCCTAGCTACTCAGGAGGCTGAGATATAAGGATCATGGTTCAAAGCCAGTCCAGGCAGGAAAGTCCATGAGACTCTTATCACCAATAAACCACTAGAAAACCAGAAGTGGCATTGTGGCTCAAGTGGTAGAGTGCTCGCCTTGAGCTGAAGAGCGCAAGGACAGTGCCCAGGCCCAGAGTTCAAGCCCTGACAAAAAAATATATATCTATATACCTATATATAGATATAAATATATACCTTCCCTTTCTTCCCTAACCCCTACCACATTCCCTCCACGAAACACAGGAACCTAGTTGCACACTGACATCAGCTGATTATTTTGACAAAGTCTTCTTTTGTTTCCTCAGATGAGTTTGCTTTCCTCCTGGTCTAGACAGTACCACTCCTCTACCCTCTCTTCATCAGATGCTTCTCAGAGCATGTGTTGAAATTAAAAGTATACTCAGTGGTTGCTTAATAGAAATGTGGCTTCTCTCTGAAACCAAGCAATTAACACTCTAATAAAAGCAAACAAAGTAGGTAATCCTTCTGGCTTGGGCTCTCCGGTAATGCTACATGGTGAGAAGAAAAAAGGAAAAGAAAAGTCATGTACAAGATTAGTAAGAGGAAAAAAAAAAGTTTGAAAAGCAAGTGCCAGGAGCTGAAGACAAGCAGTGGTACCCATGGTCCTCCCTGGAGAAGAAATGGCGGAGCCAAGCCCAGTGGATAGATTCATGGCCAGTCCAACCTCTCCAGGACTCCAGGTCCTTGCTGCTATGTTCCCATGCTGCCTTGAACCCCCAGGAGGCACCAGATGCCACAGAACTCCTTTGTCCACTCCCAGAGATAGAGAAGAAGACACCAGACTACTAGACTGCCTTCTTGAAGCAACTTATAGTCAAAAATCAAAGTCACTTCTTGTGCAATACAGAGAACTCCCCTGGACTTGTTACATTTGAGGTACAAATTCCCTTAGGTATTTATCGGTTTAATATTTGTGTCCTTTACTAGATGATAAGCCAACTTGCAGACAAAGTGGTGGGAGGGAAGCACCACTATAGAATCAATACTTGGTGTAAATAAACGTTCAGTATTTGTTGAATGAATAAATGTGGTCGTGTGGTATTTGGATGGCGTCCACGTGCAGACACCCCAAGTTGCTAGACTGGTTGGCACTGCCAAGGCTCAGGCAAGCGAACGCCACAGATCTGAGTTGAGCCACTTAGGTTCAGAACTATTGTGAATTATCTCACTTCACTGGTTAACTTTTAGTTGGAACTTTTATAATTACTCTCTTGAACCACAAGAGACAAAATACAGCAGAAGAGAAAAAAAAATAAGACTTCAACTTTTCTCCACTAGATTCCACTGATGATAGAACTAACGCAATTCCATTTAAATACAATTAATTGTAGGAGTGTTCATGTTGAATGGCTTGGTCCTCGCTGTTTTTGCAGGTTTTTGAAAGTAATTCTGAATTACAACAGGTCTAATACAGCCCTTCATCTTCACCTGGGGGGCACTAACTACTGATCGTCTCACGACTCCTATAAAACTGTGGGCCCTACCACCAGCCATATGAATCTCTCTGTCTCTCTCTGTCTCTGTCTCTGTCTCTGTCTCTCTCTCTCTCCCTCCTTCCCTCCCTCCCTCCAACTCTGTCTCCCTCTCTCCCTCTCTCTCTCCCTC
This sequence comes from Dipodomys spectabilis, assembly GCF_019054845.1. Classification (NCBI taxonomy): domain Eukaryota; kingdom Metazoa; phylum Chordata; class Mammalia; order Rodentia; family Heteromyidae; genus Dipodomys; species Dipodomys spectabilis. The sequence continues at coordinate 328,665 of NW_024871423.1, forward strand.
TCTCTCTCCCTCTTCCTCTCTCTCTCTCCCTCTCCCTCTTCTTTCCCTCTCCCTCTTCCTCTCTTCCTCTCCCGCTCTCCCTCCCCCTCCTCTCTCCCTCTCTCTCCCCCTCTCCCCTGTCCTCTCCCTCTCCTTCTCTCTCCCACCCTCACCCTCCCTCCCTCCCTCCCTCCTTCTCTCCTTCTCCCTCCTTATCACCCCCCCCCTCTCTCATACAGGAAATTTGACTCAGGTAGAATTTTTGCCAGGTCTGCTTGGCCCACTTTCATCATTTCTTTGACAGATAAGGTCTCCCATTGACTTTTACTTAGCCAATGTCAATCTGCTCTCCTGCTACCTCTGCCTCCTCAGTGGCTGGGATTATGGGAATGCATTACCATGCTCAGCTTGTCTTTTCCCTCTGAGGAAGTTGTCCATCTGAGTGGCAGTCCATCTGAGCCCAGTTACCTACAGTCAAAATTCAGATGGACTGGAAGCAGAACTTTCCCAAGTAATCTAAGTTGGCCTTAAGAGTAAAAATGAAAAATGGAGATGAGATGGTCAGTGTTTCACGTTAACATATTCAGCAGCCTCAAAAATAGAATTGCTCTCTGAAGACACGAAAATGAATTTCCAATAAGTCACCCTTAAGCATAAACATGGCCAGTGCCCCTCTGCAGAGAACCTGTGCCCGAGGCTCTGGGCAAGCATTCCTTTACTTCCTCTGCCTCCTTCAGCCGTCTCTGTTCTCCAAGAACAATTCCCCTCACAGGGTCTCTTTGGTTCTAGAGAGGAGAGAGTATGCTTGCAGCCCTAGAAGAGAATGAAAGGCATGAGCTATACCATCTGCATTTAACAATATATATTTTTTTAAATCCAAGGAGAAAGAAGATGCTGCTCCCGAAGTAGTTCATTATCCAGAAGACTTACAGTGGCACATTGGCTTTTGCTTGTGTGTTTTTCTTTTCTTCTTTTTTTTTCCCATTGTCATAATTGTCAGCAGGACAATGAACACTGGAAAAAACCATGAGGCCCGCCCACAGGAAGTGAGCTAGGCCTTCACTGAGCTCCTCACTTCCTGGGGGAAGCTTTGCCCCCTATTTCTGGAAAGGGTCTCCCTAGCAGTCTTGCATTTTATTCCTATCCTAAAATGGATTGATATCATGAATGAGTCATTTGGTTAAAATTTTATGATATAAAATTTCTTAATTAAAACAATCTTTCCACTGAAATATTTCTTCTGGGAGAGGTGGGGGAAGAACTGTCCACGGGTATTGAAAAGAAACTGAAATTCTTGTATTAGATTCAAAGGTTTACACTGATTTTTTAAAGTAAACTAGGATATGATAGATAGATGGGAGACATAGATGCTAAATAACTATGTATCGATGTCTATACATGCATTCGACTATTCAATTTCATTTTTATTTAATTTTTGATAAAATCTAAACAATATCTCCATATCTTCAAAATGTAAAGCATAAGGGAACATTTTTAGAGATTTATATGTATTTTTTATAAACTTTTTTTGTACAAAGAGCTTTCTTTCTTTCTTTCTTTCTTTTTGACAGTCAAGAGAGATTCTTATCCCTCATGAATGTCCTTTAAATGGATTAATCTGGATCACTTCAAATTGATCCCCAAACCACATGATTCCAAAAGAAGATAAATTAAACTCATGAGCTTTTCTGTATTCTGCCCATTTGAAATAATTGGACATGAGTTTCAAAGTGATACTGTAACCAGGTTCACTTAGCTGGACCTATTTGCATATTCATCTGAATGCAAAATACAGGATTAAAGTGAATTGCTGCTTAGCTTTCTTCTCCTCAGTTCTCTGCATGAGCCACTACTTGCTGACAGGCACACAGAAGCCCCGGGGAAGCATTTATAAAAGGGGCTTACAAATTTGTTTATGTCCAATACCCTGCATACCACCTCAACAGAAGCCACATGGCCCTATGACCAAAACCACTCTTCCTTCCCATTTAACTTCTCCTATTCATTTTCCTCCATGTTCGTACTACATAGTTTTAATTTACACTCACTATTATTCTGTTAACCTTTTAAGCATTACACAGCTAGAAATCAAGTATTCATTTACTTTTTCCTTCAAGCTCAGCTCTATAGCAGGCAAAGAAAGACCCAGATAAAAAACCTTTAGCAAGTTATTTTCTTATTATTATTTCTAGAATAAAACATGCACATCATAAAAAGTCCAGACAATACATAAGGATATTAAAGCTGACTCTGCTTACCCCATTACCAGTGTTTATCTCCTGTGTGTCTTAAAATATTTTTCAGTTTTAAAAAGTAAGCTTTCAAAAAGTTTGCTTATATGTGTGTGTGAATGAGGATCTGTATGACATCTTTAATCTATAAACACATGTCTTTCTATATTTCCCAACTCAACTTCATCTTCCAAACTAAGAAATGCAACTACTACCCATTTGGTATTATCCACAGAAGAGCATACATCATTCATCCTCAAACGCTTGGCGATTTATTTGTTCATTTCAGGCCTTCATATCCTATTCCCATTAATTCCTCTAGTTTAGAATTCTATTTCACATGAGACCATTGCTCACACCTACCGTACTGAGTAGCATTTGGTCAATTCTGAGGTAAATATGTTGAATCAGAACTACTAGGTAAGCACTTTTGGATTGGAAATAGCTAGTTGTAACTATTTTATATATGTGGGGTGGTGTATGTATATATTATCTTATCAATAATACCCCGTTAGTCACTGAAACTTTGTGGTAAGTATTTTCCCATTCCCCCTCCCCCAGAGACCTGGGTACTTCAGGGCCTCATGCTTGCTAGGTAAGTGCTCTATCACTGAGCTACAGCCACACCTTTAATTTTTGCCCTGGTTATTTTTTTAGATAGGGTTTAACTTCATGCCTGGGTGCAAGCCTACTTTTTACTTCATACTGTAGCTTGAATGTCAGGAATATACCACTATGCTTGCTGTTTTCTATTGAAATGATGTCTCTTGGTTGTTTTGTGTTTGGGCTGGCCAGGAACCTTGATCCTCCAAATCTCAGCCACTAAAGTAGCTGGGATGAAAAGTATGAGCCACAATCCCCTTCCTCTATAGTAAGTCTGCATTCAGATAAAATTAGTCCTCCACATGGTTTGAATGCTGCTTTAAAAATTCTAAATTCCTGCTATTCTACATAAATTTCAGAATTGTCTTCTTAATTTCTATACTCTGTTGACACTAAAACTGTGAAGATGCTATAAACAAACTTGGGAGAATTAAAAAAAAGCAATATCAAACAAGTTTTCTCACTCAGAAACATGACAAATCTCCCCAGTTATGTAAGATTTCTTTTATTTCTCTCATGTTTAGTGTAAAGATGCCTTGTTTGATCACCAAGCATCTCATATTTAAACTAGATATTAGCTATATATTATTATAACTGTAATAAAGTACCTAGGGTTGTATTGTGATATTGTTAAACTAGTTTAATTCTGAAATTCATTTTTAAGGAATTGTCTATTTTTCTGTGTTGAAAACATAATCATTTATTTTTAATTTCTTTCCAGTCTCTATTGCTATTACTCTTTCTTACATTATTAGACTGGTAAGATCTTCAGAGCAATGTTAAATTGAAGTGGTGAAGATATCATCCCTTTTTCCTGATAATAGGAGTAAAGTATTTTTTAAGTGTGACACTAACTGTAGACTTTTTATATATAGCCTCCATCAGCTTGAGGAAATTTAACTCTGATTTTTTTCAGATGTTTATTATGAGTAAATATTAAATTTTACCACTTAATATTTTTGTACCTATTCAGATCATAAGAGTTTTCTTTTTCAGTCTGTAAATACAATGAGTTATAGAAGGCATTTCTCAAATGTTCAACCAATCTTACATTCTTTGGGTTTATCTCATCTTTATTTCCATGTCTCTCTCTTTTATCCTCACTTTCATTTGCTCTTCTTCAATCTCTTGTTTATTTTACATTTTTCTTCTTGGTTAAAAAAATCATTCATCTCCCCTCAAAAAAAGGGATGTGGTTTGTGAAATAAGCTCTTAGGGGATTTTGTCTTGGCACAAATATCAGAGAGTATATTTATACAAACTAGACAAACACACTATCAGTAGATGATATAATCTCTTGGAACCAGGGCATACATGCAGTCTGTCTTTGGTCAAATGCCATTATGTGACACAGAATTGCACAAGCATTTAGTACTATAAATGTGTCTCTAAAATGTCAAAGAATTGAAAGCCTACTTCAAAAATGACAAAAGATACCAAAGATGATTTAAATAAACAGATAACTGAAGTTAAGAAAGCAATTCAAGAACTAAAAAAAGTAACAATATATATGAGAAATTTAGAATATTTTTTAAAAAGGAAATTATGAGGAGAAAAAATAAACAAAAATGTTAGAAATAAAAAGCCAATAAATCAAATAAAAACATCAATGGACAAGACCAAACAGAAGGGAGAATATCAGAGGTAGAGGATAAGATTGAGGAAATTACACTCAGATAACAATAAAATGAAAAATGAGTAAGTGATTACAACCTACAGGAACTCTGGTACGCAAATTGAAAAAAGACAAAACTTAAGAACCCATGGGATAAAATAAGGAGCTGAAACACAAACTAAAGGTATAGAAAACTAGTCAATAAAATTATACTGAATAAAATTATACTGAAGTTTCTCAATAAATGCAGAGAAAGCTTTTAGCAAAATTCAGCATTCTTTCAGTTGAAATTTTTCAATGTTTTAAATGGAGAAAACAAAACATTTTCTCCAAAAAAAATAAAGTAAGACTGTCTACCCTTTTTAACTATATCCAATATGGTGCCATAATTTCTAGCCACAGTAACAAGAAGAGAAGAGAAGACAATGGATTCAAACATACACACACACACACACACACACACACACACACACACACACACACACACACAAGTCAAAACAAAATACAAAAACCTCTTACATCTCTTAAGTAGGATTATAGGCATGAGCCAGTATACATGGCTATAATTATTTTCTATTTTTATGTAGTTACGTAGTTATGTAGTTATATAGGGTTTGCATCTTTAACTAATCACATTCTCACTACAAATGGTACTACACAACCTCATAACTAGTACAAGAACAAGAAAATATAATTCCATTTCACTGCTTAACCTTTGAGCTATTGTTTTTGCACCTTTTCTCTCTTCAGACACGTTGTACATAGTTAACTCTTTGCTGTATACAGGCAACTAACTTTCCAATTAATTAAAAATCAATTAAGATCTCTCATTCATATTTTTATCATTCCAATGTTCTTTGCCTCTTTGTTTAATTGACTATTTCCATAGAACACCATTTCTATTTTTGCTAACTGAAAAAGAAAAATAATGATAAATTTTAACATTTCTTAACCTTTTGGTCTTCTAACCTCCCAGCTTTGTTAATCTGAAAAAAAGTTATTTATTTTTTAATTAAAATTCAGTTTTGGTGTTGAAGAACAGAAAAGACATAAATTATAAGAAAGGAACTAATTGAATAGATATAAAATTCTAGGTTGGCTTTTTTATTTTACTACTTTAAGAATGTCACGTCTGAGCCCTATGATTTACATAATTTAGAACAATAATTTGTCTTGTCCTTTTTTCTTCGGTCTATAAAGGGTTTTTATTCTTACTTGCTTTTAATATTTTCTCTTTATACTTGATTATTAACAACTTGCTTATAATGTTCCTTGATACAGTATTCTTTGCTTCCTCTACTTGAAATTCATTGTTTTGTCATCCCTGAATTTATGAGATTATGGTTTTAAGCAGATTTAGAATATTTCAAACCATTGAAAATATTTTCTCACTGTCAACACTCTCTCATTAAATAAATTAATGATCTTTCTTAAAATAAATGCTTTAGGAATGGAATTTCTGGCTCAAAATATTTGCCCTTATTTAACGCTTTATCCCTTGTGATTTGGGTCCTATTTACATAGCATATGACATAATAAAACTAGTAATAATAATTCCCAATTTGGCTCACAGTGGTGAGATTCAGATGTGTTTTCTTTTGGCTCATAAAAATGGTACCCTGTCTAATTTTGTACAATCAAAGATGCTGATGCAGCCGTCTGAAAATAAGAGGCAAGACCTGTCACGTGACAAATCGTCTCACTACCATAAGCAGATATTTTGGTGCTGCACAGACAGAAGACATTGCTTGCAAGGTCACTCTGGTGGATTTCAAGTGGACAGATTGGAGTTGGTATTTCATCATTTATCATATTAAATGTATTTCTATTCTATTCTATTTCTATTTTCAAAGGGAATAGCTGCTTTCAATCTGAAAGAATTTTTTTCTTCCATATGAAACATCCAATGGCTCTGCTGTCATCTTGAATCTTGCCTTTCCTTCCCACCCATGTAATTTTGTTGCAAAGGGGAGATGTAATGCTAGAAAAACACAGTGGAGGCTGTCTGGGTCCAAGCTCTCAGTCAGTAGAAAATGTATGCTATGGAATCCCCCCCAGCAAATGGCCCTACTATTCCTGACTCAATACCTGGTAAATTCCAAATGGTCTCTAAGAATTTGGGCTCATACGGAGAATGAAAATAGCTGCCCTACAAATCTCCCCACTTCCTCCCCTCAAGCCTACACATAGTAAAATGAAAGATCCCTACTGCCAACTCTCACCCATCATTTCTGCTCTCTCATTAGTAATCCTCAGCACCAACAAACACCCAACAGACTGGCATCCCAAACACCAGTAGTGACTCACAAGTACCTGATTATTTAAAGCAGCGAACTATCACAGTTGGCACCTCTCCTGAGAGACAGCTGCTATGCTCAGCTAACGTGTGAGCAGTTGGTGGGCTCGGCCTACTGGCAGGCCAAGTCAGAAATAGTCAGTGCCCACGTCAACAGGGTAAACCACATGGTTGAACTGAAATCCCAGAAACTGTGGAAAGAGCTCTGCCAACATGAGGAGCCTGAAACCTATATATCAACTACCCTACCAAGTTTGATAGCTCATCTGACCTGGCAAAGGAATATAGATCACAGACTTCACAGAATGGATGGAAATCTCTTCTCGGTTAGATTATTTTCATCAAGTCACCTTGAAATGTTTTGTGAAATCTTGAAAAGGAAAGCCAACATCTAAGAATGCATGATTTGGTCTCCTGCGGCATCCTCATTGTTTCCTTTGGATCACCTTATTCTGAATGTGTGGCTCTTGATTGGACAGTCTTCTCCCAACAGTTTATGGCTGCATTTTTGAATGCTATTCTCTACTTCATTGTAGTCAAATGATGCAAGTTCTTTAACATCATTCAGGACCCTCAGTCTTTATTGCATGCAAGCTATCACTTAAAAAGATGCCGCCACTGTCATGCCTATAATTCTAGCTACTCAGGAGGCTGAAATCTCAGGATCGTGGTTCAAAGGCAGCCCAGGTAGGAAAGTCCGTGAAACTCTTATCTCCAATAAACCACCAGAAAACCAGAAGTGGCTTGGTAGCTCAAAGTGGTAGTCCGCTAACCTTGAGCTGAAGAGCTGAGGGACAACGCTCAGGTCCAGAGTTCAAGCCCCATGACCGACAAAAAAAAAAAAAAAAATGATACTGCTCTGGAAATACAGAGCAGCCCCTGCCACCAGACTCCACACCTGCTGAGGTCTTGATCTTGGATAGCCCAGCCTCCAAAATCGTGACAGATACAGTATTGCTGTTCAAACTGAGTAAGATTTTCACTGCATGCATATACCACTTTGTTGAATAACAACTCCTGTATACAACCACTTAATGATAAAAGTAAAATTTAAAGCCAGGCATCAATGGTTCATACCTATAATCCTAGCTACTCAGGAGGCTGTGATCTGAGGATCAGGGTTTGAAACCAGCCCAGGCAGAAAAGTCCATGAGACTCTTATCTCTAATTGATCATAGAGAAAGCTGGAAGTGGAGCTGTGGCTCATGTGGTTGGAGTGCTAGTCTTGAGCAAAAGCAGCTCAGGAACAGAGCCTAGGCCTGAGTTTGAATTCCAAGACCAACACAAAAATAAACAAATAATTTTAAAAATACAAAAAAGGCTTTATACAGTCCACAGGCCAGAGGTTTCTCACACCCCAGATGAATATTATAAAGTTTCATCTATAGAGAGTCTAAGAGGAAGTAATCCACTTGCAACCTCCATCTTCTTCTACAGAGGATCTGTGCCCAGATCCTCTGGCCTATTTTGTGCCTGAAGAGTTTTTATTCACATATAGTATCTGGACAAGGGGGTTTTATTGTGATGCTGCTACGCATGTGCATGATACAGTTCCAGCAAACTCAACCCCCATGGCCTTTCCTCATCCCCTTTCCTCCCTTCTTAAGACAATCTCAACATATTTTTGCTCTCATCTGTAATAAAGATGCAATATCTTAAAGGTCAAATAAATAATGTATACATCATTTAAAAGTCAAAATTAAAAATCATTGCAACTCTTTACAGAAAAAACTGTTTGCTGTGGAACATGTGCACCTTGTAAAATATTTGACTTGATACATGTCGTGCCTCTAACAGTAATCAGGCCTTCTAGAGCTCATAAAACAGAGTTCAAAAACAGTTTCGCCTATGAGAGATTATATCCGGTACTTGTCAGGTTCCAGTTCAGCTTATTTCACTTAACATAGCATCCTCCACACCTATACATTTAGTGCACACTAACAAGATGATTTTACTATTCATGGCTGAGTAGCATTCCATTGAGTATGTCTTTATTCCATTCATCCATCTGTGAACACAGGTGGGTTCTATTTCTTTAGTATGAACTGGACATTCCAGTGTCTCCTTGCCATGTTGATTTCATTTTCTTTGAATACATATGTATATGTGTATATTCAGAAGTGGGACTGGTAAATATAGAAGATGTATTTTGTGTGTGTGTGTGTGTGTGTGTGTGTGTGTGTGTGTGTGTGTGTGTGTGTTTTGGTCATGGGGACAGAACTCTCGGCATGGACGCTGTCCCTCAGCTCTTCAGCTTAAGGCTAGCACTCTATCACTTGAGCCATAGCTTCACTTTCAGCTTTTTCTGCTTATGGGGAGCTGAGGAATCAAAACCCAGGGCCTCAAGCATGCAAGGCAAGCACTCTACCACTGAACCACTTTCCCAGCCCGTATTTTTGTTTTCTGAGGTACCTCTATATTGTTCTGGATAATGGCTATAGTCACTTACATTCCTACCAACAGTGTATGAAGCACTGGTGTCTCGTACCTGTTCTTCTTCCCACGTTCTCACTAGTACTTGTTTTATGAGATTTTTTTTTATGCTGGTTCTGGGCTTGAACTCAGGATCTGGGTGTAGTCCGTTAGCATTTTTTGCTCACTTGAGCTACATCTCCACTTCCCACTTTTTGGAGGTTAATTAAAGATACAATGTTTATGAGGTTTCCTGCCTGGCTGGGTTCAGACTATAATCCTTTCATCTCAGCCTCCTGTACCCAATGGGTTTTGTGGTTGTTTGTTTGTTTTCTTGGTCTTTTGTTAATAGAAAATCTAATTGGGATGAAATGACATTTCATTGAAGCTATCATTTCATGTTTATACCCATGATGCAGGTAGCTAATAATTTTTGGTCAGTGATTTGTTTTGAAATATCTTCTAATTAATGTCTTTTGGCTTTCTTTTTAATGAATTTACATGACACATACTTACTTGAATGCATTTGGTAATACTAAAGTGTTCTGATGTATTTGCATTTCTTATGCATTTTAAGAAATAAGGTGTGTGTAGGGAAGGGGGCAGATGAATGAAGAGGAGGGAAGAAGGAAGTCAAAATACTCAATGCATATTCTGTAAAATCAGGAAAATGCAGGGATGGATGGGATTGGAAGGAATAGGGAGAATGATAGAAGGGGTGATATTGATCAAGACGCATTGTATGCATAAACTGACATGCTCAATTTAAACCCCTTTATGCAACTACTTAAAGATAATAAAAATAGAATTTAAAATCTTTTAAAGCAAAACAAAAATTTCACTGGAAAAACAAAAGTTAAGAGCTGATACATTCTATTATCATACTTTTAATAGTTTATTTCAGAAATAAACCTTGAGTTTAGTCACAGTTTATTATATAAACATGAAATGACTGAAGAATCTGGTATCATTTTTTCCAGCATGAAATCAAGTCTTTAGCACTTATTTCTCCCCCATCTATAATGCTATTTTCATTTCCTATCAAGATGTCATGAATGTGGATTCTGGTACTTAGTGATTGATTGGTTTTGGTAAGTCCATTTTTCTACCAAGCTTAAATATGGCTTCTCTACATACTCTAGGCTACATCCTGATGTCCTGTAAAGAAAAATTCCCATCAGATTTAGTTCACTTATTTAGTTCTTCTCTAGCATGTTTCAACTTTCTAAATAATTTTTCACTTAAGATCTTACATACTTTCATTTGGTTTATACTAGGTAGACTTTAACCTTGTGCTATGATACATTATTTTATTGGTAATGTTGTTGATGAATAAAAATTGTTTCATGGGGCTGGGAAGGTGGCTCAGTGGTAGAGCGCTTGTCTTACATGCATGGGGCCCTGGGTTCAATTCCTCAGCACCACATAAGCAAAAAGAAAAAAGCCGGAAGTAGTGCTGTGGCTCACGTGGTAGAGCGCTAGCCTTGAGCTGAAGAGCTCAGGGACAGCACCCCAGCCCAGAGCTCAGGCCCCACAACCGGACTCCAAAAAAATTGTTTCATATTTATATTTTATGGGCAGTCACACTGGTATTTTATTTATATTGTAATAAAAATGAGATATCCTGAGGTTTTTAAATTTCCAAATATAATGATGATTTTTTTCATCCTTTTTTATATCTTTTATCATCTTTCTATTTCACCATTATAGAGATTAAAGTATTAAAAGTAATTTTGAATAAAGGTCATTATATCGGTCATCCTTGTTTTGTTCCTAATCTTGTATTCTATTTTTTCAGTAATGATAATGGATTTTTAAAATAATTTCAAGCCAGGCACTGGTGACTCATACCTGTAGTAATAGCTACTAGGGTGGCTGAGATCTGAGGACTGAGGTTTGAAGCCAGCCCAGACAGAAATTCTGTGAGATGCTTAAGTCTTAATTACCAAAAAGATGGAAGTTGAGGTGTGGTTCAAATGGTAGAGAACCAACCTTAAGTGAAAAGGGCCTAACAAGAATGTGAGGGCCTAAGTTCAAGGCCTAGAACAAAATTAAGTTAAAAAATAAAAGCAATTTCATACTTGTTTTCAGATTAAGGTTTCCTTCTATCCCTAGGTTGAATATATAAGAATTACAAGACCATACTTTATCATTCCCTGGTTTGTTTCTTGCCTATAGCTAGTTTCTAGTGAATTTTCAGCTCACTGGGTCTTATTTTCTTACTTATTTTGCCCCTGGGTGGTTTTCTAACTTTATAGCAAATCTAATAATGTAGCAAATATGGTCATTTCCATGGATTTCATTATAGTTTAGCAAAGGGATCTCTCTGCCTATGCTGTCTATTAGCCCTTAAAGTCTTGTTTGGTATTTTCCAACACTTACTAAAACCATGTTGGGAGAAACAACTACTGTAATTTATTTATAATTCTAATCTTCAGCTTTCTGTTGAAGGATTCCATCCTTGCAGAAAAGTTTCAGCCAATGAGACTATGTGTTTCACAGCAAGCCCTGAAGCATCAAGATTCAATATTTTTGGGGTTCTTTTCCTCAAATGTGGGGAACCGGTCTTCAGGTTTAGTCATCTATCACTGCCCCCTATCATTATAGGATCCCATGTATCAGTCTCTCTAAAGAAAGTTGACTCACAGGTACATTGTGCTCAATGCAGGAAGCACCAAGCCCCAGCCTTCATCAGGACCTGCCTACCTCCACTCTTCCCTCTGATCCCTCCAGCCTCACAGCTAAAGCTACAAGATGACTCATGCTGACAGCACCACCACCCAGCCCATTCCTAAACGTCAAATTTTCCCTCAGAGGGCCACTCAAGGACAATGATTCCAAAGAATTCTTTTTATTCCGAAGCCTTTACTTATTTCACCCTAGATGACCATCTTTACTACCTGTACCTTTCCAGATTCTGAATTTCTATACGATTTTGCATAGCTTTACCTGAAAGTAAAACAGCATGTCTCTGAGAAAATAATGTCCTTTTGGTTTCTGGAAAACTATATAATCCCGAGATTATACATACACGAGATAGATAGATAGATAGATAGATACATACATAGATACATAGATACATAGATACATAGATACATAGATACATAGATACATAGATAGATACATAGATAGATACATAGATACATAGATACATAGATAGATAGATACATAGATACGTAGATACATAGATACACAGATACACAGATACATAGATACATAGATGATAGATGTTATACTTATATTAAGAATATCATATATATGTATAATTTCTTTTATATTAAAGCTATACCCCAAATCCTGTTGAAACTAATGGATAGATTTGATAGATTTTGATAGATGGATAGATTTGAGCCACAGTTTTATTTTCTTTCTCTTTTTTCCCAAATAATCTTGCATATGGTTGCTCTAAGTTATATTTCTCCAGTTGTCCATGAGCAACTTTACCTCAGTATGTCTTTATGAGCATTTGTTACTGTTTTATTTAGGTGGTTCCCATATGTAAGACAAAATCATTTCTTGTTTCTAACTTAAGACTAGTGATGATATTTTATGTACATTGTTAGAAGAGTTGATGGAGTCATTCTAAAATAAAGCTCAGAGTCCCTACAAAATATACCATATCTTTCAAATTAGGCTGGATTTTAGTTATAGTAATTAGTTAAATTTTTGTGTAAACTTTTTGGTTACACTCTACAAAGTGGTTACTATTTTCAGAAAGGATTTGATTTAATCTGTACTACATAACCTCTTATAAGATTTCTAATTCATCTTCTTTATTTTGTGGAGATACAATTAAATTAACTCAATTTTTTGAAGCACCTGAACAATATCATAGGCTCTTTTGGCCATATAAATGTATTACTAGATCATTTTATTATGTTTAAGTAGTCATTGGCTTCAGAAATAGCTTTGAATATTTATAAATATTTGGAGGAAGATCCTTAGTCAAATCCAATTCTCTGATTCTGACAACTAAGATTACCAATATCGTAAAGGAAGTTATTGATCAGTCTTTCCCATGGATTTATAATCATTTTGCCACCATTTAACTTTCACATACCAGGAAATGTGCTCTTAAAACAAGAGACTATTTTATATATTCAAGTAGACATTTGTATGCAGACTGTAGAGAACATCAACTTCTCCCTGACTGAGGATATTAATTCATTGGAATGGGAGGAGTAAATTCACTTCCAATGTGGTTTTTGTCTGACAATTGCAAATAATGAGGCTATGATTAATTTAGAAAGTGTCTTAGATACCCACCAGTAGATTGGGTTTGATACAATGTTATTTCTACTATCATTTTGTAAAAGATATTTCATTGACAGGTCCAGAAATTAAAAGAGCTTGGTTGGAGTAATGAATTAGAAAATGATTTTTTCCTCACACAGAAGCACCAAACTTAACAAAGAACTGACCCTCATGTCATTTCAACTCAAACACAGAAACCAAAAGTGAATTTTGATGTATAAAAGATTTTCTTTGTGGGGCTGGGAAGGTGGCTCAGTGGTAAAGTGCTTGCCTTGCATGCCTGAGGCCCTGGGTTCGATTCCTCAGCACCACATAAGCAAAAAGAATAAAAGCTGGAAGTGGCGCTGTGGCTCAAGTGGTAGAGCTCTAGTCTTGAGCTGAAGAGCTGAGGGACAGTGCCCAGGCCCAGAGTTCAGGCCCCACGACCGGACCCAAAAAAAAAAAAAAAGATTTTCTTTGAAAAGGTAGTTTAGCAGTTATGACTTTCTACATATCTTGAGCATCAATCAAGCTAGAAGAAATGGAGACAAGTTTTAAAGATGGTTTTGCATATAAACTCATTATTGTAACTTTGATGGTATTTTTTACTTTGTCTCTTTGTTCCTTTTGTAAGATCAAAAAGACATTCAAATTGAAGAAATTTCTTTCCACAAGAGTTTTTTGTCCAGCCTGCTCTAGAAGGTCACTCTTGGTAGTTGTCCAACACATAATCTGCTATACACCATCTTCTGATGCCTTTCTTCTCCAACTTTCTTCCTTTCCTGGCCCTTTGATTCCTTTTCACCTTTCTAAAGAGTATAATAACTTTTCCATCCTTCCTGAAGTTCAAGCACCAGTATGATTGCTGAAGAATATTAGCTAAAGTTCTAATTACTCAGAGAAATTCTAGTATTATCTGTTGATAAAATAATGGTTTTCTTCACTATTCTATGATACATAGTCAGCCATGAGGATTTGGTGTGGACCTAGAGTTCACACCAACTACTAACAGTCTTTCAGGTCTGGTTACCTTCCCCTACTTCTCCAAGTCCATTTCTTCCCAAGAAAAGTAGAATTTTCTTGCTAGTTCTGTCCTCTCCTTGTCTCATTCCCAGGACAAGTTGTTTTTGACTCCCCATCTCCACTGAAATGCATGGCACTCCAACTTTCTGTCTATCCCTCTTCTCAATCTGGTAGTCCCTGTAGTTTTGTCCTATTCTAAGGCTTTTGCATAAAAAAAATGTTAGTCTCCAGTTTAGCTGCTGTAACTTATATATATGCAAGTATATATATATATATATATATATATATATTATATACATATAATATATATACTAGTAGTGATTTAAAATCCTTACATTGAAAACTGAAGTTTTTTTCACTGTGAGATATCAATGAAGGAAGTGTTCTAGTCTACTTTAGCTGCTATAACAACCTATCAGAGACAGCAATAAACAGAAATTTATTTCTCTCAGTTCTAGGAGGCTCGGAGGTCTAAGGTAAAGACTCTCTAGGATTCATTGCCTAGTGATCTCACTGTAATCTCACATGGCTGAAGAGATGGACAAGCTCTCTGGGAACACTTTCTAAGGACACCAACCTCATTCCTGAAGATGTTGCTTTCATGGCCTGATGCCCTCACAAAGGTTCACCTGCCAATACATCACCAGGACTATTAGGAAATTAGCATATGTATTTTGAGGAGACAGACCTTCAGACCATAGCCAGCTAAAAAAGGTTAATCTTCAAAACTGCCCAACCTTTAGACATGAGTTTATGTAGTTTCTCTCAAAACCAAGATAACAGATTTCATTATCTTAGCAGATCCTCCTTTAAAAAGAATAGTTAATATTCATTCTGCCTATGATCTTAGATTCCAGTCTCATTTTCCCCTGCTGTTCAGTCTCTGAGACAATTTCTCCTTCAATTCACATGTAAAACTGCTTTTATAGGAGAATTTAATGGAACTGGAAGAAAAGTTTCTTCTGTGTTCAGTGAAGTAGCACAGTAAGTCAAGCAGTTTTGTACAAAAAAAAAAAAGTATTATTACAAGACCTGCTTCAATATTCCCAAATAAATTCTTTTTCAAGTCTCAATCCTATCACATGATTGCTTATGACACTCAGCTTTGAAAATTATTTTCATTTATGGGTGTCTTGAGTTTGGTCCTGTTCTCATGAAAGTTCTTTTTCTCTCTCTATAGTTCAACCTTTTTAATATAAGCAATTGGCAAAACAAAGATAGAGTTGAATTTGTGGGGAGGCAGGAAGGATGAGCTCAGAAATGCATGAATATAAGTAGGCACTATACAATTAATGAACATCATCAGAACAGGAGACAAATAAGAAGCATTGCCAAAAGAGTATTTTATAGGCTGTACTAATTAAGTTCTGAGAGAGCTATAGACACCAACACCATTTGGAACAAGCGTGACATAGGGACGGTAATTTATAAGGTAAGGTAGGGTATTTTATAAAAGTAGAAAAAAATCTTCATTTATATAACACCTTATCAGATTCTCCAGTTTCATTTTCTTTTTGCTAATTCTCAAATTATTAAAAATGATACTGGCCCCCTCAATACAAAAACAGTTTCACACACGCTTTACAAAGGAAACATTACAAATATTTCTCTGACTGATGATTTTTTTTCAGAATAACTTGTATAGTTAAACTGTCACACAAACACCTAAAATCTAGTCTTTACAATTTGGAACATTTTTCAATATATTTTACTATCACTCAGCTTGCTGCTATACATAATTTTGGTTGTTTTTCCATTTTGTGATCACTTATTAGCCAGGGGCTGAGAAGGGGGAGGGGAACACACATATTGTCTTGAAAAGACAAAAATATGATTGACAAGCAAAAACTGGCCCTGAGGCTAGTTTCAGTCAATTTCCTGCAAAAACGATTAATGCTCTTTCTTCCCAATAAAACAGAACTGAGAAACTCTTACATAGTCCAAACTCTTCAGAATCATCATAAATGACAACTGAGATGTTTACTCTATCAGCCAAGAAATGTAGATTATGAAAGAGTGGAATTGCTGGATCTGGAAGGAAAATCTTCAATTCTGACTTTCTTACCATTCTTATTTATTCAGTAAATTATGAGTTTGTGATAATTTTTCAGGTTTTAGGAATCTTCATTGTCTTCCCCCCTTCCACTTACCAATGCTGCTGTGGAATAAAGTGTGTAAGAGTCTGAGATTAGGTGTGTAAGAGTGTGAGAGCAGGTATGTCTAAGGGTGAAAGAGTATGTGTGTGCCATATGAACCTAACAACTATGAATATTTTATTGTAAATAATATCCAAACCTGCAATAAATACAATCAAAATCTACCTTCAGACTTGAAAAGAATCTCCAGCCCAATGGCTTTGTCACATAGGCTATTATTTTCTCAACCAAATATTTTGATAATTGTCTTGGAGAATCTTTCAAATGTGTTTAGATATCTAAGTAGGATCTTCAGGAAAAGTATCACAAATATCTGACTGGTAAGTATTAACCTAAGATAGATAACTTACTCTTTTAGGCATTTAAATGTAGACACAGGAAGTCAATTTTCCTACTAATTCATTTTATATTACTCACATACAAAAGCAGGCTGAGATCAATATTTTATAGTGTAATTCAACCATGTGGAGAAGAAACTATAAATTCTCACAACCACCCCTATCATCTCTGAGGGAGAAGCAGCCCCTCTTGTTCCCTATTCCTTGGGTTTCCTAGGAAACTGCATCAAATACACATGGCATTTGAGAAGTATTCCCTAAAGATCTACTCTTCCATTTGCATTTAACTGTGTGTTTGTTATTGGTGCATAATTACATAATACAACAAAACTCTAATCAACTCTGACTTCATAGAGGGTCATAAGTATAATGCCAATAACCTAAGAAGATATAGTGTAAAATTAGTATGATGGTGCAACAATGGTCTCTCCAACCTGGTAGGTGGCCCAGAGATCAGATGAAGCTTCATCTTGGTAGATCCATCAGAGATCAGCCATCTAAAGAAAACAGATCTGTGCTCCAATAGCATAGCATTGGTGCTTACTCTCTCTACCAACGTGAATGCAACCCTGCCCTTCTTCTTCCTTTCATACTAATGTCTCAGTTCCTTTGAAGTCCAACCATCACTAATTCCACAGATTATGGGGAGCAGAGAGATTTATACATCCAGGCTTTGCAACAGGGAGAGGATACAAGGAAAACTCAGGTTTCCAAAAATATATGAGCTTCAAGTTGAATACGGAAAACCAATCAGAATTTATGTTCATCAAAGAAAAATCTACTCCTAACATATTCTTGTATCTTGTTATGTTAAAAAAAAAAAGTATCTGGTAAATAATTCTGCAATGAATGTGGTTGTGCTGGTAGCTTTAGGGTTGGCCTTGTTTGTAGTCTATTAGATGAATGCCCAGGAGTGGATTTGCTTGTCATAGGGAAGTTCTATATTTTGAGGAACTTCCATACTGTTTTCCAGAGTAGTTGAACACATTTACATTGCCACCGAAAGTGTAATAGAGTTCCCCTTTGGTCACATCCATGCCAGCATCTGTTATTATTAGTTTTCTTGATAATGGCTATTCTACCTGGGGTGAAGCAAAATCCCAAATGTTGTTTTGATTTTCATTGTTTACCATTGCCAAGATATGGAACTTAGATGTCCCTTAGTGAATGAATGGATCAAGAAAATGTGGCATATATCCACAATGGAATTCTACTCATCCATGAGAAAGGATGATACTGTACCATTCATAAAGAAATGGAAAGATTTGGGGGGAAAAATATATGAAGTGAAGTAAGCCAGACCCAAAGAAACAGCTTCCATGATTTCCTTCATTTGTGGTAACTAGAATGTGTTTATAAATCTACAAGTAAACATACTGGATGGTTAAATACACACACACACACACACACACACACACACACACACACACACAAATGATAAGTTATGCAAGTTTCTAAAAATTCCCATACTGAGATCAAAGGAGGATACTCTTAGGAGAGGAACACAAAGGCACATGCTTATGTGCCTCTGATTATATAAAATAATATCTATTGAAATGAACTCTAGGAAATGGAAACTAGTTTTGTTTTCTTTGTTGCTGTTTTTGTTTTCTTTATTGTTGTTCTTTATCTGTTTGGGGAAGAGTAAGGTGAGGCACAGAAATGAAGGGACAAAGGGCAAACAAATGCAGCAGTGGTATTCACTAGACACTATGTTGACAATGAACTATTCGACCTGTGGGTTGGGGAGGGAAAAGCTAGGAGAAAGCGAGGAAGGGGTGACATTGGTCAAAAAGAAATGTACTCTTTATCTGACTTATGTAACTGTAACCTCTTTCTACATCACCTATGCAATAACAATTAAAAATGCAAAAGAAAAGTGTCTGCATACTGCTAAGCTTAAAACTCACTTTAAAATCTCTTCTGGAAGACAATATATATGGAATAAATAAAAAGATTTAACTAAAATATTTAGTAATTTACTTAGCCACATCCAAAACCACTTTATGATCAATATAAAAATGTTAAGCAGCCTGGCACCCATGGCTCACACCTGTAATCCTAGCGACTCAGGAGACTGAGATCTGAGGATCATGGTTCAAAGCCAGTCCAGGCAGGAAAGTCCATGATACTCTTATGCCCAATTAACCACCAGAAAACTATGGCTCAAGTGGTAGAGAACTTGCCTTGAGCTGAAGAGTTGAGGGACTGCGCCCAAGCCAAGAGTTCAAGCCCCACAACTGACAAAAACAAAAATGTTAAGCAGACATAAGTGTTGGTAAAACATAATTTGAACTCCCTTGTTTCCGCCATTATTAAATTCTTTAGAAGCAAATTCTAGGTATTAAATTGTCTTGTTTGCAAACATTTCAAAAGTAACTGAAAACACATGACACTATATTTTAAACATACCATCAGAAAGGTGTCATAAACAGCCACACACCAAGCACTGTGATTTGCACTATGTGTAAATATGTGTGAGGCGGAGATGAAGAGGATAATAGTTCCAGGTCAGATTAGGCAGAAAAATTTACAAGACTTCATCTCAACCGGAAGGAGCTGGGCATAGTGGTACGTTTGTCATCCCAGATGTAGTGGGAAACCTTAAACCAAGCAAATTTTGGCCCACTTTGCATAGGAAAACAGACCCTACTTCAAAACAATCAGCACAAATATGGGCTGGAGGTATGGCTCAGCAGTAGAATATTTGTTCAGGAAGTGAAAGGCATTGAGTTCAAATGCCAAGATTGCCAAAAGAAAAAGAGCAACAATTTTGTCACCACCTTAAACTATCAATTATTTTTTGAATTTATCCAAATTATCCATAATTGCTTTTATAATGTATTTGTTCAACAGAAGAAGCATAACATCTTCTTGGATCAATCAATTCTCCTGTCTTTCTTATGACAATTTATTTATTGAAGAAATTAGACTATTTGTTTTGTGTATTTAGTCTTGCCTATATTTTGTTTATTTCATCCAAATTTGTCATCTAGTATGCTCCTTTGACTCTTTTTCTATTGATATTTCTAAACAGAAACTTGATTAGATTGTAGTCAGGGCTTTTAAAAAAAAATACCTTAGAAGTATGTACTTTCATCGACCATCAAAAGGCATTTAATGGAAATGTCGGTGGTTTGTGCTCTTAGGATCCATTATGATAATTGCCTAGAGTCTCTAAAATCTCTGGAAAGAATTCAAAAAGGTTTAGGCAAGCCATAATGTGCTTATATACTAGAAATAAAAATTGGAGAACCCAGTGGTGAATAAAATAGGGTCTTTCTCAGAAAAAAAAATTCTTATGGCCTGATATATAGTAAACAAGAAAGAAGCATAGAAACCAGCATAATTTCAGAATACAAGACAGACTGGTTAATCTGAGTGAATACACAACAAGATACTAAATCTTCTAGAACAAGGGAGACAAGCAGAACACCCAAAGGAGAGCATCTAGGTAAGGGAAACAGCCAGAAATAGGAGTTATTCACATGGTAATTGGGAACATGTGGAAACAGAACAGCTTCTGTCCATCAGTATCTTCGTTGTTGTTGTTGTTATTGTTGCTGCTGCTGCTGCTGTTGTTGTTTGGCTACAGAAAGAGAAAGCTGATCTGAATGTTTTCTAAATCATTGTGTTTCACCTGTCTTTAAGAAAGATAAACTATACCTTTATAAAAACAAAATATTAATAAGCAGATAAAATTTTTAAAAAGAAACACAAAATAATATATGTGTTGTTGAAATTTCAAGGAGGGGAGATAAAGTCAGCCATCAGGATATTTGAGACATTTTCAGAAAGAATTTTGAATTCAGAGGATTTCAGAACATGACCATCCCTGTTCAGTACAGAATTAAGTTTAATATCAAACCATCCTTTCCCAACTACTCAATATATTGTGAAAAGAAAAAATTAGGCTGATATTCTCAGAAAGAGATTGGAAATACCTGCTAATGATATTAATTTCCATACATCAGACCTGGCACTTTGATTTAAGTAATAAATTACATACAAATTGTTGAAAAATTAGCTTTACAATTTAGGCAGGGGGTGGGGGGAGTGTAGTTATGGAGGTGGGAGGGAAGGGATGGTAGGGGAAAAACAAAGGAGGATGTAACAATGTTTGATAGGAAATGTACTCATTACCTTGCTCATGTACTCATGTAACTGTAACCCCTCTGTATAGTATTTTTACAATAAAAAAGTATTTAAAATAAATTTTTAAAAAAAGAACAGAGAACCACAAAAAATTACAAACAGATGCTACTCAAAGACACTTCTTGTAGACTTGTTTGTCATGGGGGTAAAGTGGAAATAATTAGACTCCTCAACAGGGAAGTATATTCAACATGTATTTATCTGTCAAAAATTGACTTTAAATCAGTGGCAGAATGAGCTACGTCTTTAAGTATGAAGAAGAAAATCAGTCTATGATTTTAAGTGAAAATATTGTTCATATACCTCAGGTCAATTTTAATCCTTAGAAAGTGCATAGATACATGGACATTTTTTATTTAACATAGAAAAAATTATCTAGCAGTCTAAAACCAGACAAACATTTTAACATTATTTACCTTGAGAAGGAATAGCGATGGGAGATTTCGTGTTATATTCTCTCCATATTATTTTAATATCTTACTTGCCATTAATTTGACCTTAAAATGACTAATTTCATCCAAGGATTTGTATTCCTTGTTACAGGTCCCCATCTGCCTTTTATTTCAAGCGTCCCAGTTATAGCTCACTTGACCAGTACATACCACCACTCCCAGCTTCTTTCATTTGAGATGGAGTCTCCCAGAATTTAAGTAGCTGGGATTACAGATGTGAGCCACAGGGCCAATCTGAGATTTTCTTGATGGAAATAAGACAGTAGCCATCTGACTGGCAAATACAGACTGATTGTAGTCTTCATCTTGGGTGTGTACCCAGTAATTTCCTTCCACCTTTTGGCAGATGCATCCCCCAGACCTTCCCTGAGGTTCTGTCACCCAATCCCTTTGACGTCACCTCCACATCTGTGGTTAGACATAGAGTTTCCCATAAATCCTCTTACTGGTATCTCTTGTGAGTTTCCTCCTTGGTCTTTCTTTTGTCTTCCTTCATTCTTATCTCTAGCCTCTCTCATTCTCTTGGGAACATTATTTTACTTTTTATGCATTCTTGTATCTTTCCTTGCCACCTGAAATCATGTTGCCAGAGTATTTACATCACCTGAGATATGCCACTCCACTTACTTTAGTAAAACATTCACACACACAGACACAGACACACACACACACACACACACACACACACACACACACACACACACACTTCTGTTCTTTCTAATAATATATAGGTCAATGTGTCTTCTTTTCTTTCAAAGTCAGAATTCTTGAAGGAGGAACCAAGACTTGCCTTTTTGTTACCATCCATTCATTCATCGGCCCTAAGATGGATGTGCTACAAGGCATATTACTCCTCAGGTCAGGAGTTCTTACTGCAGGAACTCTTTCCAAGGTTTCGTACATGCTTTGAACTCATAACTATTTGTTATTTGTCTTATAAAGTACTGCCACAATGGGTCCCATTTTGGCTCAGATCATGGACAACAGCTTCTGATTATTCCTCTGAAATTTCTCTAATGAAGATCACAATTGAATTCCTACTAATAAATCCATAAGCCATTATTAGTCGGTAGACTCATGAGTTTCTTTTCTTACAGGTAACTATTTCCTTCTTATCATTTCTCTTTCTTTTTAACTTTCATCTTCTCTTGTATTCCCTTATACATCATCTGCCTCTTCTCATTTTTCTCCTTATTTTCACACCTCTACAGTGAATAAATCATCAATACTGTTAAGCCTCTCTCTAAAACAAAATCTCCCTTGGCACATTCATTCAGGTTTTACTCTCAGCTTCTACACACATGAATTCCAATTTCTATGATAAAATCATCTATTTGCCTGAAAACAACAAAAATTAAAAGCCTTTACACTGATAGGCAAAGTCTTGTATGATTTCTTCTCTCCCTCTAATAGGTTTTCTAATCATTTCATTGCTAATATCAGTTTTAACCAGTATCATTTCCATCATTTCAGCAAAACTAATTTACATTCCAGCCAAACTAATTCCTGTTCCCAAAATGGACATCTGTGCTTTGTACAGACAGCAGTTCTTACATGTGAAGAACAGTTATTTTTCTCCTATTCCCTCCTATACACCCACAATCCCATTTCACTCCTACAATGAGCTTAAGAAGTCCCCTCTGACTACCCTATTTTAAACTGAGTTAGCCTTCCTTACAGTAACATTCTAGATACATGCCTACATCCAAGGCCAGCTCCACTCACATCCTGTTCCTCTCTCCATTCTAGTATGCATCATCCTAAACTGTAATTTGTAATTTACATGGCTGGTTCCCAATATGAATAGAATTCCTTGAGTGTAGGAAATATACACAATCCATAATATATAGGTAGCATTAAGAATAATACCTGGGTTAGTCCTGGCAGTGAATATGTATAATCTCAGCTACACAGGAGACAAACAGGAGGCAGGAAGACCTCAAGTTTGAGGTCAGCCCAGGCAAAGTAAGTCAGATTTTATCTCTAGTACAAAATACTAACAGAAAGGTTGAGAATGTGGCTCAAGTAGTAGAGTGCTTCCTAAAAGTATGAGACTTTGGGTTCAATCCCTAGTATAATAATAATAATAATAATAATAATGATGATGATGATGATGATGATGATGATGATGATGATGCATAGTATTCTCTCAACAAGTTCCTGTTGAATCAATGGTTAGTAAAATGTAAAAGCTCAAAATGCTTCAATCGAATAAATTTAGAAGCTTTTTTTCCCTCTATATCTTTCTGCCTAACACTTCTTTGAAATTTTAATAGGGTGAACACCCTGTTCTCTGTCTGAAATGAAGCTACTAGTTAATTCTTTTTCAATATTTAATCTTGATGAAGTATTTCTTTTCATCAGTCTAATCAAATATTTATTCCATGCCACACGAAACATGTACCAGGGTCTTCAAGATTCCTGTACTTTGAAGGGCCCATCAGTGAAATACGTTCCTACCAATCAAGTTGACATCCTCATTGACAATTAGCCCCACTCTCAAGTTGTAAAGAATTTACCTATTTTAAAGGAATCTGAGATTGCCCAGGTGAGTGAACGGTCTGTAGAGATCTAATTTGAAAGAGCAGTATCACAAAGACTAACAGCAAATAGCAAAGTGAGGGTATTAGAGTTCAAGTTCTGAAAAACTGAATTCACGCCCCCTCAACTTCATTGAAACTGTAATTCCTTAGCCTGCTTCGACTCCACACCCTCCCACAGAGCTGTGGAAAGCTGAGACCTGAGAAATGTAACACATAGGAGATACCACAGGTGAAGAAGGCACAGAAAGATGGGAATTCAATGAAGCCAGAATACCAATGAAGTCTAAATACAAACTGGAAGCATAGACGGGAGAAGGGATACTTGAGTCACGCTCCAAAATAAAACAGGACCTTGATGAATATTTCTACCTCTCTGTCACTATAGTATGCTATGAAGTCTCATGGAAGACACCTTTTATCTTGGTGTGTTTGTTCTTCACTGCTTATTTTCCCTCACTTTTTTCCTCTCTCCTTATGCTGTTCAGCATGGGGACTTAAGTCAGTTCTTTCCCATGAAAGCAAGTATTCTATCATTTGAGCCATTCCCAGCCCTTGACTTGGTTGCGTTCAGTTAATTTGTTTGTAGACGTCTTTCTAGTTTTTGTCACTGCTTTCCCGTAACCATGATCCTCCTGAGTACATATGTGATTCATTGTATTCCTTCCATTTTCGTGTGTGTACAGTGTCTTTGATCTATTTAAAAAAAATCTATTTCTCTTAAAGAAACAGGTCATGTAAAAAAGTGCCAACTTCATTATTAGTGTTCAGCCTCCCTCAGGTACTGAATCAGACAGAAGCTTGATCTTGGATGTCCCAGCCCTAGAAAAATTTCTGGCCTTTATTTAAAATAAACTTTAAAATAGAAAAAGAAGCAAGTAATAATGTATTACAACACATATTCTTTTAAGTTCTAGTATCAAGTGATAAAGTTACCAGAATCTGTAGGTTTTCTTCTAGATAGGCCTTCCTGTTTCAATCAAACTGGCGAACAGCTGAGAATTCAAGAGATACATTCTGACCCACCAGGAGTTATTTTTTAATTGTACTGTTAATTGACTCAACAAATATTTACTGAATATCTGCTATGAAGTAGGCACCCTCCTCATCACCAAATCTACAGAAATGGGCAACATGCTAACTTTCCTGCCTTCCTTGATTTTCATTGCTATGGACGATTCTAGCAATCACTTGAATAAAATTGTTATCATGTTCCAGAGAAAAGAATAGATCAGGGAAAGGGTATGAGGTGTTCTGGACTGAGATGCTTATTTTAAATGAGTGGTTATAAAAAATTCACCCTGGAGAAGACATTTGACAGAAATCCGAGGGAGACTCATGAGAACAGGAATATTTGAGACAACAGAGAGCAGGTGATAGGGAAACCACAGAGACAGTAATTCAGGTAGAGGGAATTCCAGTGTCAAGCTGTGGAGCAAGTGAGGTAAAGAAGGCCCGAAAGGATGGAGGACAGGAGTCCATTGTCTGGAGCCCAGTAAATGATGGCTGAGGTAGCAGAAAGCTAGTGCATGAACACCAGAGGCAAGTGATGAACTTTGATGGGTTTTCAACAGTCAAATGGCTTGAGTTTTAATGACAAGGTGTCTGTTCATCTCTACATGATACAGGGCATCATTTTCTTCTTTTTGTCTTTCATTCCTTTATTTTTTCAATCCCCAGCTTGACTCAATCCTTGGGCACTGTCTTTGAGCTTTTTGTGCTCAAGAATCATGCTCTACTATTTGATTCAGAGTTCCATTTCCAAGGTTTTTTTGCTACTTAATTGGAGATAAAAATGTCATGGTAATTAAAAAAAAAAAAAAGAATGTCATGGTGTTTCCTGCCTGGGTTGGCTTTGAACCATGATCCCTTCTGAATAAGATTACAGACATGAGCTACTAGGTCTTGGCCAGCGCACATTTAAAATGAAAAAATAGATTGGTAAAAAACTCCCAAGTCAAGGTATGGATTGTGACGCAGGTGGTAAAGCATTTGTTCAGCAAGTGAACACCTCTATGCTATATGGTTTAGAATCAAATGTTGTTTATGTTAATTAGAGGATCATTATTTATATAAATCTTTCAAAATAGGAATGTATTGTAAACAAAACAGATTTTTTTAAAAAAACATCCTAAGGGAAGATGTTCAAAGTTGTTTAACAATAATCACAAATGGGTTCTCTGTGTATTCACTTTAAAATGCGTTGAGTCTCTTGGAAATATGTGAGTACCTATTAGACATATTTTTAATATTAAGGAATTATGGATAGCCCAAGTATCACAGTTTGAAACCAGTCCTAGAAGGAAGGATTTGGAGACTCTAATCTCTAATTAACTACCAATAAAACCCAGGACTGGAGCTGTGGCTCAAGTAGGTGCTAACCTTGAGCAAAAAACAAAACAAACAAACAAACAAAAACCTCCACAGGGACAGCAGCCAGGTCCTGAGTTCAGTCCCCAGTACTGGCACACACACACACACACACACACACACACACACAAACAATTATTGTTAGAGATGGAGGAAAGTATTTAAGAGTCCTTGTCTTCTAAAGATAAATACTGAAGTAACTTACAGATTAAAATAATGAAATATCAGAGATTCACATCAAAATAATCCAGATTTTTAGAATAAATTAGATCTTTTTATAAAATAAAATTCTAGTGCAAGAGAAATAAACATTGACTATTCCAATGTGATGGGGGGAAAAAAGTTGACTTTTAAAGACAATCTCCATCAATTCATACCTTTGGTAATCCATGCTCCTGTGTCTATTTTTAAGTGTTCAGTGTATCACAGTGGAAAAAGCACTGGACTGTGAGGCCAGAATCAGGCACATTAGGCTTCGCTTTGCCACTGACTGACTCTCGCCCGGAGCTGCTCACAGAAGGACTGGGGAGCTCAGCTTCCTCCTCCAAAAATTTTAAAAGAATTAGACCAGATGGTCACTGAGTTTTCTTCCAAACTCAAGACATAATCTTTGTGATGGTTGATCTGCATTAATTTTTATTTTAGAGACTGCCCTAAAGCAAACATATGCTACAGAGGATGAAAAAGTAAATGGTACCAAGCCAGAATCTGAGAGGCCCAAGAAGCTGCAGGAGAATTAGGTAATTTCATCTCCAGATTCTTCCTGCAACCATCAAAACCAGAAAACATAGAGAAGAATTCTTCTGAGTAAATGCCTGGAATTTCCTCTGCCAAGGGTCAGTGACAGAAACTATTTTAGCCTTTGCTGACCATGAGATGTCCTTCTACCTTCTCTGTTGTTCTGTAAAAGCAGAGGTGGAGTACATAAGTGAAAATTAATAGTGGGGGGTGGCTATCTTAAAAATTATTATTTACAAAACAGACAGCAGGCAATGTTTGGCTCAGAGGCTACAGTTTGCCGATCTGACTTCTTTAGCATAATCAGCCATGAATATAAGGATCTTAATATGCTCCCAGATAATCAGAGAGCTTTTTAAAGCCTTATTCTTCTGCGCACACTTTCTCCATTTGCAAATTCCAACAATGACTGATAATGAGATTTTAATACTATCCATTACTACATGCTAAGTCCAGTCTCCATCTTCTCCACTGATTCCTCCCAACCAGTCATCTCTGCATTATTGCGAGGGCTCCCTGGTGTTTTGCCCTTCTTTGCAATCCAGTCTCTGCACCACCTGAGCTCCTGTCAGTGAAGAAATGGGTCACACCACCCATGTCTGCTTGAAGCTCCAAACTCCTGAAACCCTCATGGCAGTCTCTAAGGCCATCCACAATTGGCCTCTTCTCTGATTTCATCTCCAGTCACCTCTCCTTCAACTTCTTAGGGCTCCAAGCATTCTTCCTGTGTCTTGAGCTCAGCGAGCTCATTCCTGTCTTAAGAGTGTCTGTATTTGCCACAACCTCCCCCGAATGTCTGCCTTACTGATCACCATGTGGCTGCCTCTTGTTCAACATGACTCTTCTAATTCACATGTTGCCTTCTCAAAAAAGACCCATCATTCCAGTCTATCGCTTTTTCCTATTTCTTTTTAAACCTGGCACCATTTAGAATGATATTGCTTACTTATTTGTAGGTTTGCTGTCTGCTAATCCCTCACTATTATACAATGTACTTTAAGGGACAGATCTTTTTTTGTTTTTGTAATTATACACTGACAAACTAATAGAACTCTGATCAACTTGTAATTATTTTATAACACTAACCAATTAGCTATGTCTATCTCATTACTTCTTTTCATTCCAACTTTATCTTTCCTTTCTGCTATTAAAATTTAAATAGTTGTGCAAAAGAGCTGATACTTAACAAAGCAGTTTATTAATACAATATATCCTGATCGATGGCATCTTTCAACTTTCTCACCATTCCTACCCAGTCCTTTCCTTACTCTTCTTAATTTTTGTAGGATATATATTTAACCTCATTTACTCTCCTATCCCCAACATCCAGAATGATGATTGACACTTAGTAGGTACTCAATAAACATCTGTTGAACAAGTCTATACATTATTCTTTCATTTCTTAATGAGTAACAACCCATGTTCTTCCTTAAACTAAAATGTAGCTATATAACTGTATTAGTTAATTTTAAGCTGTTGTAACAAATGGCTCCCCCAAAAGCCTAGAGATTTAACTTCTTTCTCACATAACAATTCTGGGTAAGGAACTGATCAACAGTCTTCCTACCCAGTCATTCACTTATCCTGTTTGGCAAAAGCTTCTACTTTCAACAGGTAGATTCTCAGGTTTATCCTAAAGCATCTGTTATTTTAAAGCAGTTTGGTGAGTTAAAAACCAATAAAGATAAAAACCAGTCCAACCAAAATTTTTTAAGACCAAACTTGGAGACCACATACATGTCATCTCTATTTGTTTTATAATTGGTGGATTCCAGTTCCCTCACATGATTACATAGGTGTAAAGAATTCTGGGAACTGTGCTTATTATCTGGGCTCTCTTTATCCCACATCCAAGATGATTTCTAAAACTTCCTCAGTATCTCACCTGAAAAACTCACAGCTGTAGTGAAAACTGATTTATACTTTGAATAGTCACAAAATAACTATTATATAGAGATTCACCAAAACATTCTTAAATGTATCTATCTTGAGTGATGGGAAAATGTTTATAATATTCTCCTTTGTTATCGATATTTTATAATATTCTACATAAATCTCACAAGAAAAATTAAAGGCAAGTCCACAAATTCCTTAAGGCCACAATGCTGTTTCTGTCTCTTTCTGCTAACTCAGTCCCCAAATCCTTATTTGAGATTTGCCTGCTTTCACTCTAGCTTTAAAGGCACTTTGCTTCTTAAAAGAGAAAAAAGTAGCTTCTGAAATTCTGCATATTGCATCTTTCCCTTTAATCATGTAACACACTTGCCTGGTAAAGGACTTTGCTATAAGGAAAGATAGATTTTTATAGCTACAAAATCCAACATAGAATGGGACATTGAGCAAGATTTCAGCTTATCTCATTATATCACTAATAGGGTTTTATCTATACATGAACAATCCGGAAACCTCATTAAGTAGCAGCTTCAACCTCCTCTCTAATGCTTTCGCATTGCTAAAAAGAAGTGAGACGAGAAACTTTAGCTGGCTTTTTTTTCCCTTTTCATTCATTTAAGGGAGCATGGCCATTGCCTGATATCAAGCAATGGAGAGAAATGAAACGAAAACCGAAAGGAAAAGTAACCTCAAAATTGGACAAGTTTCCTTAGAATGACAAAATGTATGCTACACAGCTCTGAGGCTGAACAACTAATTATAGAGCTCCTGGAAGTGATTTCTTTATGTTCCTTACTAGGCCTTATAAGCAATTGAAAAACAAAACAACAATGAGCCTCCAAATTAGAAAATGCATTAGTTTTATTTCCAAAAACAACCAGACTAGGTCCTAAATGGAAGAATCTCAATGTGTAAACACCAATTTAGTGTTATTCTGATGTCTCCACAACTAACCTCATGTTAACATCGATCCCTCTGACCATAGTGAACCTTCACAGTAGCAGCTGACCTCTGCTTTCTCCCCCATCCACCCACCTCCGTTCCAGACACAGCTCTCCAACTAAGCCAAAGTGCGCAGTGGGTGCATCACCAGGATTCCCTTTCATCCAAGTGAAGGCATGGCTGTGTAAATCATTTTGTTCATAGTTTAATCTGTTTTTCAAGGTCGTAAGTCGTTTGGGAATCTCGTGAACGCTACGGATCCTGACCTCATAAGGTATTGATAATTATACACCTATCAAAAAAAAAAAAAAAAAGCAAAAGGTCATCTATAATTTTAGGAGGTTCACCAAGCTGCTTAAAGCTGAGAATTCCTCAAATCTAGAATTGTAAACCTCAAATTTAGGAAGAGGCAGTTATGGATTAGGTACTATATTAGGATCAGGTCTAGAGTTATGAAGAGATGGGTCTTTAGCTGTAAGCCAATTTCTCCCTCAAATAGGCCATTACACCATTTTTCTCTTAAGTGTTATTTTGGATATTATATCACTTTCTTTATTTCAGTCTTTTCCTGTCTTGTGTCAGTCTATACTCCCATTTTTTCTCTTCATTCTTCTCCCTGACTCCTTCTATGTCTGCTGTCAGTATCATAATATCTTCCTCAGTGTCTGGTTTTAACTACCTGCCTCTCTGCTTGTCTCGCTAACTCCATCTTCTCTCTCTCTCATACACACACACATACATTCCTCTCAGATGTGTATATATTCACACATGCACACACAAGTAAGTGCATGCCACTTGCTGTTTCTATTATGCTTGACTTGGGAATTTATTTTGCTCTGTCACCATAGCCTGCATCGCTAGAATTGCTCCACTCTGTTCTCATTCAATCAATTCTAATTTTTCCAGATC
Source organism: Dipodomys spectabilis (assembly GCF_019054845.1). Lineage (NCBI taxonomy): Eukaryota > Metazoa > Chordata > Mammalia > Rodentia > Heteromyidae > Dipodomys > Dipodomys spectabilis. The sequence goes on from NW_024871423.1 coordinate 359,550, forward strand.
ATTTAAATTCCTTCGATTGCCTTACACTTGCTGAATAGCCATCACTCCATCTGAGTGTCTGAGTATAAAAGTTCTCTACTAATAAAAATTATTTATCGTCTCCTTTTTCACATTGTGGCATGCTTTGAAATGTGTCAGTATGTTGACTGCTGCTTGAGTCCCCAGCATAATTAAACATGTCAACCTCAAAGTGACAGATACTATAATATTTTCTATACTGAACCAGATTTCCCACACTGGCTTCTGTATTTTCTTTCATCAACAAGACATCACTGTGTGAATATGCAGATGGAACTATCCTGTGGACACACTTACATAAATCATGGGAAGACCATGCAAGTGCAAACATACAGAGACATACACAGACAGACCTGTAATGTAATATGTCTAGGATATGACAGTATAGCTGTGGTAAAGGGCCTCAATAGAAAATAAGAAAGGAAATATTGATTCCAGATGGTTAACTCACCAGTGATTGGCATTTCCTCTTGAACCAAGCCAAGCATTAGTGTTCTAAGTAATGACAACATTCTCCAGCACCTTTGCTTGCACTCCTACTTTCTTTCATTCCTCATTACAAGTACCTCAGTGCACACACATCAGCTGTCCCCTGAATATCTGATCATGCAGCGTCATCATCTTCCACCTGTTTCACTAGCTCGAAATTAAATCTGCAGTTTGTTTATTCTGTTTTCGCTTAAAAGTGTGTTCTCTGCTTGTTTGTATCCTCAAGAGGACTCCCTTATCTTCTGCCCTTTGACTTCCATGAAGAAGGGAAAGGGGAGACATATTTTTACACCTTCTCCCTGGTTAGAGAGAAAGATGGAGATGGGGGTGGGTAATGCCAATATCAAGCTAAAAGAACATAAAGAAAAATCATTTAGAAATGGTTTAAATTAGCAGATTTGAGTTCCTGTAGAAGACGACCCATCAAAGGTACAAGAGAGAAAAGTCGAAGACAGAATAATCACATGAGATAACATGACATTGAAGAACTGCAATTCAGTGCTTTTAAAATGACCCATAACTCTCCTGGGCTCTGCTTCCAGATATAGCTTGATGACCACACGTAATTGTAAGATCTATCAGATAAGGAAATCAACACTGCCTTTTGTATACTCAGCCTTCAGAGTGTGGAACACATAAAAGAATTCAACACTTCAGAGAATAAGTGAAGAAATGTTGAAAATTAGATTTAAAAAATTGGAGAAAATGACTAGCTTAATGGATTCAGGAGAAAGGAAGAAAGAGAGAGAGAAAGAAAGAGAAGGAAAGGAAAGAAGGAAGGAAGGAAGGAAGGAAAAAAAGAGAGAAAATGGAGGGAGGGAGGAAGGGAGGAAGGAAAGTAGGAAGGAGGGAAGGAAGGAAGCATACACAGTGACTTTAATAAAAGAAGAAATGCAGGCATTAGTCTACTATTCTCCACAGGAAATCCAAGCGAAAAGACTGAATAACAATACTTGAAGTACACAAGGGAAGGGTTTTCTAACTCAAAAACACCTGCACAATAACTTATCTTCAAATTATGGAAGTATGAAGCCTAACCCCCTCAGTTTTCTTTAAAGCAAAACAAATACATTGTTTTAAATTAGAAAATAAACTGTGGAACTTACTGAAAAGGAACAGGAAACTTTATGCTGAGGAGAAGGCCAAACATAAACTCTCACTCTAATGTCAGAGCTGATTTCAGATTGGAGCAGAAGTAGGGACACGCTTGGACAAATTGGGTTTTCAGTCCCTTCAGCTAGCAAATTAGTTGGAAAAGTTTTGTTACCTAGTTGTCAACAGTTGCAATGTACTTTAGTCCTGAAAAACCAGACATGTCAGACTGTCATATGTTCATCTGGTGAACATGCCATAGCAGAGGTAATTCTTTTTTTCTTTTTGGTGGTGCTGGGGACTCATACCAGGTCCTCTTGTACATTAGATAACTGGTCTACCGCTGAGCTACCCCACCTCCCCAGCTCCAAGGAAGTGATAGTTTTACACCAGAAACCAGAGTAGCTCTTGCATCAGGGGCCTGGTTGTGTCCATTTGATTATATGAATGCATGATTATATGAATCTTTCCCCTCTAATTATTCCCCTTCTTCCTTTCCCAACACATGCACTTTATAATTGCCAAGAAGAGATTTATCTTGGTAGGAAATGTGACTTGGTAAAGTCCTTGCTGAAGGTTTACCTACAGACAGGCCACCATTGATGAACTTTAGCTGTCCAGATAAAGAAAACTGCTTCCCACTTCTCATATTACATTTGAACCTACTCCTTTTTCTTTTGTTCTTTCTGGGTCCTGTTTATAACTGTGTGCACCTGTGTAATGAAAATCATTCCAGCTAATGAAGACTAAAATGATTAATCAAAATAGCTTGCTCCATGGTCTCTCACCATTCCACTTGTGTCTGTCATTTCTGTCCTGTGTACCAAAATCTTCAAAGGTTTGTTTTCTGTCATGAAAACTTCCCAACTTCATTTTCACATTCATCTCAATATTGGCAGCTTTCCTTTCCATTATCTTTCAACTGAGTACTTTTGTAAATTAGTTTGGGATTTTCATATTAATGACCTGACAGCTCTTTCTGAATGTTTTATCTTGATGACATGAGCAAAACTTTGATTTGATGTTGATGGACAAGTTTGTACTATTGGTGGATTTCCAAATATATTTCCCTGCAGGAATCTCACCCAAAAACCACTATGGAATTATTGATCTGGTTGAATTTGAGAATAAAATTCAGCCACAGTCTCAGATAAATATTTAATAATTGATATTGATTCATCAATAATCTTAGTATGATTTATTGAATCACTCACCTCTCAGTGATTTGTGATAGTTCATTAATCATATAATATCCTTCAGATAAAAGTCTCCTTTTTAGTCTATTTATTTTGTCTCTTTTTAGTTAATGTCATTTTATGCTTTAGGTTACTATATTACAAAGGATGTTTTCCAAGGTTAATATTTTTTTGCAAACATACTTTTTTTGTCAGTCATAGGGCTTGAACTCAGGGCCTGGTCCTGAGCTCTCTCACTCAAGGCCAGTGCTCTGACATTTTCAGCCACAGTGCCATTTTCAGTTTTCTGGTGGTTAATTGGAGGTAATTGTCTCAGGGACAGTCCTGCCTGGGCTGGCTTTGAACCACTATCTTCAGATCTCAGATTCCGAAGTAGCTAGGTTTATAAGCATAAGACACAGGTGCTAGGCATCAGACATCCTCATGTGTTCAAAACTTACCCAAAATCAACATTTTTATAAGAGCATCCAGAAATAAACATAAAATTTAGCATACATTTTTTCTGTGTATGAATTTATTTTTTAATAAGGGTCCTAAGATTTTTGGCTGGACATTGGTAAATGTGTATTCATGTTTTTCTTTAAAAATATGAGAAAAGAAGAAATATCTCTTTGGACAGAAAGGAAGATCAGTGTGAAATGTTCAAAGGTAAAGGAGTCTTAAAGTTTGATGAAAAGAGATATCATACGGTGAATTTACCATGATCCAGATTCTTCTCTAACTGTCAAAAGCCAAAATTACTTAGGTCAGTTCATAGAAGGAGAAAATATGAATACAAACCATTGTTAAGAGAATAGATGAATAATTATATCAATCAGTAGGTAGATATATCATGATCATGAATTCTAAAGCCCAAAAATGTTATAATGAAAATTCTCCCTAGTGTTATAATGAACATTCTCCATAATAATGTTATAATGAATATACAATCACAACCAAAATCACTACTCAGTACTTTGTTGATAGACTCAATAAGGTGGTTGTTAAAGCTTCAGAGAAACACAAAGGTCTGGAATAGCAGAAATGATTAAAGCAGAAATGATAAAGGCATCAGTTAGATGACACACACAGCCTGACTGTGAGATTTACTGTAAGACTACAATAAGCAATTTCATGGCTTTGCAAATAGTGAACAGTTAGGTATAAATTAATGTATCTATTTTTTTTAAAAAAAATAGAAAAACAGATTCGCATGTAGATACTTGGTTAATTTTCTACAAACATTCCAAGGAAATTTAAAGGAGAAATAGTTTGCTAAATTGGAAGTAGCACAGGGTTGCCATTTGAAAAAAATTAACATTGATGTTTATTTTTATACCATAAATAAAGAGTAAATTGAAATACAAAAAGAATTATGAAACCTAATCTTAAAATAATTGGAGGAAAACAGAAGAGAAAATCATGCGGAACTAAGTGAAAATATAGACTCCACCAAAAATTAAAATATATTACTTTTTTGAAAACATCATTAAGAAACACATTGGGAGAAAATATTTGCAAAAACAATTTTAAAAATTATCAAGAAAATAGTTTTCTTTATATAAGTTCTATAAATTTCTTCATAATTCTTTTGTGAATCTGTCTGAAGGTCAATGATATATATTTAATTGTACTTTTTCTAATTAGCCACTATTTGAGTAATATTAATTTTTAACATTTATATTTGCCCTTCTCACTTAGCTGTCTCTTTTCTAAAACCAAGCTTTCAGTAGGCTCTATTGTTTTCCAGCTAAATTATCACATCATTTGACAACAACAAATTTGCCTTTTTCATTGCAAATTTTCTACTTTTTTATTTTAATCTTTCAAACTTTGAAACTACATTACAAACAGTAATAAAGTTAGTGAGCATTATTGTCTTGTTCCCGAATTTAATTAGATCTCTTCAAGTGATTTATTAGTTTAGTTTTATACATCAACTTTTCCATATAATTCCATAAAATTGAATTATATATTTAGTTATATTTAAGAAAGAAATACTGGCAAATGCACCAAACACGTCAACACATCTATATTTCTCCAAAGGAGCATACTGATATACATTCAAAGTACCATGCTCTTGGTTCAAGCAACACATTGATTGTATTTTTAGATTATTCTTCTCTTTCTTTAAAAATCTGAATTTACTCAAAGTTATTAGTTTGAGAAATTGTCTAGGATACCTGTAAGCTATTTATCACCTTAATATTTGTGTGACTACATAAAAATTAATAAGAGATAGCACTGAATAATTTAACTTTGTACTCTTTTTTGGCTTTCATCTGATCAGTTTAGGAAAAGGTTGAAATATTTTTAGAGTAAATAAGCTAACTTCACATATCATGGACAAGACTTCTCAAACCATCTTGGTCTTTTTATTTAATAAAGGAATAGAAGTCAAGAAGCTAGAGACATGAATATCAACTTTTCCAAACACATAGAAGGCTGAAGGATTGCTTTATTTATGTTAAAATACTTCATTCTTACATGACTCACTGGTAAGAAGCTACTGCATAAATAAAGGGCACGTTACCTAGAATTTGCAAGTTCCTACATGCTTTCACACTATATGATAGAAAACCGGAAACACCAGCGAGCAAAGGTGATACAAGCAAGAGCAGGAAAATAGAGTGCCTGTAACAGCAAAACCCCAAACCAAGGATTTCTCCCCTTGTGCAGTATTTGTATGTATAAGTGCATGTGTGAATGTGTGTGTGCCCGTGCACACACCAATCCTGGGGCTTAAACGCAGGGCCTAGGCATTGTCCCTTGTTTTTTTCACTCAAGACTAGCATTCCACCACTCCACCTGCAGCTTCACTTCAGTTTTTTGCTAATTAACTGAAGATAAGAGTTTCATGGACTTTTTTGCCTGGGTTGGCTTTGAGCCCTGTCCTCAGATCTCAGCCTCTTGAGTAGCTAGGACTAAAGACGTGAGCCACCAGCATGTGAGTCTCTGTAGCAATTTTTGTCCTTTCATTCTCAGATAAGAAAGAGGGAGGTACACGGCTTGTTTGACTGTGATTAGATTATTTCAAAAGGTTGTCTCAGATACATCCAGTCTTTATGAAATTGCATTTATCTTTCTTCCTGACTTATGAATTCCCCTGAACCACATAGGTGTGTGTATATGTGTATGTTGGGGGGAGAGGGGGAATGAAAGTAAATATTACCATCAGCTTAGTGTTCCTCTGCTAGGACTCATTTTAAAAATGCTTGCCTATGTTTCAGTTATTCTGTCTTCATGAACTGCCTAATCTGCCTGCCAGGGCAACATATGGCTGTTTGAAATCTATCATTCTAAAGGGCAAGAAGATTTAATCTTATATCAGGAAGACATAGCTACACAACATTATTTTCAGGCAGTACCATGAAAACTTACATAAATTAATATTTCAGGTAATCATACTCATTTTTTCCAATAACTTCTGTCAATATCTTCCCACAAAAGAAGCACCACTAAAATAAAAATTCACACACTTGACAGGAATAAAAAATGCATCAAAAATAGAACAGGTTGTACATGCAATGAGACAAGCACACAATAAAATTGCAAGTATATGGGATTAATTCTCATAAATCCATTTAGTCATTAAGTCATTAAAATGTACACATATGATCATGGAGAATAGAAGAACAGACAGAATGCATGAATCAGTAATCAACAAAAATATGTTCCCAGTCTTTGTGCAAAAGAAAAATAGTCACCAAGTCATTAAGTAAATGTGAACTTGACACATGATATGAGATTCCTCTTGCCAGGGAGAGCAAGAGGATTTCCTAAACTCCTTGAACTCTTGTTCGAATGTCTTTTCTGTAGATATTGATTCAAACTTCAACCAAGGTTTATATAGAAGATGACTGGGAATTAACAAGGAGGAAGTTGGAAGAATTGCTTAATCTTGGGCAAAGCTCTGTGATAGGACTCAATGTGGCCAGAACAAGGGACACAAAGACAAACCAGTAAGTTTAGCATTGAGAAAGCACAGAGGAGGCCATGGAAAAGGCGGCTGCATCCTTAAGGACCTACTTAAAAGCTCATATGTGGAGGTGAAGAGCTCGCTGAATGTCCAGTCATTCATGAGGGAATTCAAAAAAGTTGGGGGGAAATCTGTACATTTCTTCCTAGAAAAATCACAAGCAATATTGACCCTGAAGAAGTGGAAGGACATGTCTAAGTAATGTAAAGTAATATCAAAAAGAGGAAAAGAAAGCAAATTTTTAAAAAGAAAGGGAAAGTCTGGGCGCTGGCAGCTCACGCCTGTAATCCCAGCTACTCAGGAGGCTGAGATCTGAGGATCATGATTCAAAGCCAGCCTGGGCAAGAAAGTCCATGAGACTCTTATCTCCAATAAACCACTAGAAAACCAGAAGTGGCGCTGTGCCTCAAGTGGTAGAGCTCTCACCTTGAGCTGAAGAGCTGAAGGAGAGTGCCCAGGCCCAGAGTTCAAGCCCCATGACTGACAATGAAGGAAGGAAGGAAGGAAGGAAGGAAGGAAGGAAGGAAGGAAGGAAGGAAGGAAGGAAGGAAGGAAGGAAGGAAGGAAGGAAGGAAGGAAAGAAGAAAGGTAGGAAGGGGAGAGGAAGGGGGCAGAGGAGGGTGGGAAGGGCAGGCTGGAAGTCAGAAAAAAAAAAAAAAAAAAACCTGCTGCTGAAGAAAGGGATCCTGGGAGAGTAACTGTGGGTATTCTGCCCTAGTTTGTGTTGTCAGTGGAATATAGGATTCTCTTGACCACCGAGTCTATTAGTCACAGCGAGGTCAGAGGACTACCAAGAAACATGCTGCTGAGGTGGGAATGGCTTCTCCACAAACTGAACCACATCCATGCTGCATCCAGAGGTAGCCCTAATCCCCAGATCCACATCTCCTCAGGCTTCTCACTTCCCCCTGAGTTGCATTTGCTTCAAAGCTCTTTCTATATGTTCAGACCACAAGCGATCCCTTTTGTGAAACCTTTACTGGACTAGTGTCATGGTGAATGAACACTTTTTTTTCCCCTGAATAAATACTGAGATTATATAACACCCAAATATGTGTGCTTGCATAACAAGAACACTGAGAATCCTTGAGAGACAGCTGGTGGGAACTCCTTCAGTGCCCTCACTGACCTGGTGTTGACAGATTCGAAGCCACAGGCAAGCCAGCCACGCTTCAAGGAAAGGGCGGGTTGCTCCCTAGATCATTGGCAATGGGAATGCCATTCTACTCCTTCGCAACAGCTCCATTAGGCCAGGATGCCCGCCAAACTGAAAGGTTAATCTTCCCTCTGTTCTTTCTAGAGACCGTCGGTAAGTTTTTGATGTATCTGGTCATGCAACAATAGTCTGTTTCATTGTCACAAGGGTAATCTTATATTGTACAGTGACTGCTTGTGCCTCTTTGGCCTTCACCTTTACTATAACAAATACTACTTCAGCAAAATAAAATAAGCAGAATCAAGAAAGAGAAGACAAAGCCAAACAGTAAGGGACGAAGAAAGAAGAAAGAAGAATGGAGAAAAGAGAAAGGAGAAAGGAGAAAGGAGGAGGAGGAAGAGGAGGAGGAGGAAGAAGAAGAAGAAAGAAGAGGAGGAGAAGGAGAAAGAAGAGGAGGAGGAAGAGGAGGTGGAGGAGGAGGAGGAGGAGAAGGAGGAGGAAGAGGAGGAAGAGGAGGAGGAGGAATGCATAAAAACATAAAAGTTTGGGGGCAAAGGCTCAGAAAGTAAAATTAATTTAGAGCATAATACAGCTAGAGAAGAGATAATTTCAAATGAACACAAGAGAAGCGATGGCTTCAAATGAACAGATTAAAACATCTAACATGTAACTGGACTCACAAAGCCATAATTAATGTCTAAATTAAAATTAAACACATTAACCATATGCTAACTGTGACCAGCTTAAGAATTTAAATCCAGGTGATACTCCGTGGTCTTACTTTCAAAACTGAAATAAAGCAGAGCTAAACAGAAAATCATCAGAAAGAATAACATTATAATTACACAGTAACACACTTTCATTTGAAATAAGATATTGACCACTGGGATGATGCACATTTGTTATGCACTAATACATTTCAACACGACAAAGTAGGATGATAGATCTGGAGTAATTCTATAAAAATTGACAGCACATTTATCACTGTTTGTGATCATTTCAAGGCATTGGCATTTCCATAAATTATGGCATGTCATCTATGTGTATACAAATGTTAAATCATTCATGGGAACAATTGATCATGAACTATAGCATATGCTGATGGGTGGCACCTAGAAAACTTTCAATTAAAGAAAAGAATTTGTTGTAGGTTGTGCAATTAATTTGACAGGCCTACAAAAGCTTTAAAGGTGATTCATATTTCATTCATTGTGTTTCCATCTATAAACAGTGATTGCAATGAGCTACGTAAGCAGGTGAAGAGCATGAAATATTTTTCAATACAAGAAGAGTCTCAATGGGGTCATATTTGTGTTGGCAAATACTAACATCTGATCTCTGGATAAAATGTTGAAAATGAACTTTGCAACTTTGGGGGAGGAGGAGTTGGGGAGGTGGGACAGGAAGGGATGATAGGGGAAAAACAAAAAAATGGATTTCTCAGGTCTGCATATAACCTTCAGATAAGAGATATTGTTATCTGAGTTTCTGGACAGCTGGTAGGAAGACTGGTATTAATTACCCCAGGAATCAAGTAGTGAAGGAGAGAATGATGGGAAAAGATGGGGAATGGGGAGTATTTTGAGTATTCTGTGAATGGGATTTGGACACAGATCCTGCTCCTCAGCCCTCAAGGATATGAATCTATTCATAGGAAGACAGAACCCCTTCTAGCTTCCCAGTAAAGACATGACTTCAAAGATGGAGCATTATCATATAAGAATTCAACAAGCAAAGCAGTCAAGAGGAGCTAGCCTAAGCAGAAGCCAGAAAGAGCAGTTGCTGCCCAAAATTCATCCTATGTTTGGGGTTACAGTGACATTACTTTCATATATGTGCCAGAGTTCCCCAGTCTACAAGGCTTGGCGAGGAGAACAGACTCATATCAGAGCCAAAGGAAGAGGTGGGACCACCTGGAGGTTGCTGGGACCACCAGTTCACAAGGGGAGCCAGAATAATGCTATGCTGCACAGAAACACCATGCCAAATCTGCAGTGCCCTGTCGATAGCTTATGTTAACTGGAAAAATGTAAATTGTGCCTACTCCTTTCAAAGTCAAGAGCTCTAACTAAATGGCCAGAGAGAGGATATCCATCACACATACCCCTACAACCATCTCTTTCTATTGAGCATTTCAACAATGTGCCATACCACTTAGCCAGAACACACATATACGCTTACACACACACACACACACACACACACACACACACACACACACACACACACACACGTGGTACCAAATGGCTCCCAAGACATCATTAGGACCAAATCAACTGCACAGAATAAATGTTGACCATAAATGCTATCACATATATAAAATCCCATGTTAATCTTTACTAAGGGAAATTTAGTTTCAGCTCACTAAACTGTATTTACTTGGATTTTGTTCAACTAAAGAGTGAGCAAATATTTAAGAGACATGTTTTAAAGAACCATCTGAATGCTCATTGATATCTACCCAACTCCTAGGTCATATTCATAGACTACAAAATATTGTTGAAAACTCAACCCCTGTGCAAAGCAATCCAACCATGCTGAGCTTTCTCCAGGACTATTCTTAAAGTTGTAAACAGGTTGATTGCTGTGCTTTGACTTGGTCCTCTCGCCTGCCACACGGTAGAGGCCATTTTATTCCTCCCCTGTCCCTGTGGTTAATGGATCCAATTTCCTACCTCTGCCAAGAGCAAAAGTAGGAAATCTGCTGCTGGCACACTCCAAAAGCAGAACCCTCCATTCCTGCTAATCACTGCCAAGAGACCCGGCACTGCCAAGGTCTCTACCAGGCTGCCAATGCCTCGTGTCAAGGAGAGTGACATTTGTACAGAGGGCACCTATGTCTGATGTCACAAGTCCTATTATCTATGCTGAATTCCCTGGCTCTTGTCCTAACAAAAGTTGCTGGCACTGTCTCCTACTTCTGTAAAAGATCTGGCATGAATGCTACTGATTACACTCTTGGTGGTGCAACCATTTTGGTATGTAATTGATCTTTCTTTGCTCCTCTTTCCCTGTAATCAGCAACACAAGTCTGCAGAACTGGCTACAAGAGGAGCAAATGAGAGAAACCATGTTTTCCAAAGTCAGTCTACACAACCATGGCACTTAGCCGTGCCCTCTCATGAGTAAGCTTTGCCCAAGTGATGTAAGGAGGATTCTGATCTAGCCTGAAGATGAGGATGGGCAGGCTTCCTGGTATGCCAGAGCTGTAGGCTGATACCATTCTGGGTTCCTCAACCTTGAGGAACTCAGAGTGAGCATGCTAACCCAGGAGACCCAAATTATGGGAAACTTCCTCATGAAAAAAAGACATGCTGAGGATTGGTGTCATAGATCCCAATAGACTTAATGGATCCTTTCTGAGCTCTGTTTTGTACCCATGTTCCCATGGTCATTGTCAGGAGGTATGGTAGATGAGATCTGAGACAAAAGGAATTCCCATAAAAATCTGCCCCTCCTATTCCTTCTGCTGACAGTATCATTGGCCAAAACAGACCAGGAAATTCCAGTATCTTGGCAGTTGCTCTCTTCCTGCCAATCACATCCATGGGTGCTGTGTTAAGGGAAGGAAGCAGTTTCTATGCTAAAAAAAAAAATTGGGGACCTAGAGAAAAATCAAAGCATGTAATATAGGTTACCACAAGTCCACCAACAGTTCCTTAACCAGCCATTGTGATAGATAATCAGTTACAAGCCCTCAAGCTCCTCTGGGCTGGCTGGCTCTAGAATGGGGGATAATCCTTCACTGTCTGGCTAAGACAAGTGCTGACCACTTAATATCTGTGCACACTTCCTTACCACTTCTAAATAAGGACCACTGAACTAATGATAGAAACGATGTGTATCAGCCAAAAGCATTTGAGAATGGATGACCAGCTCTTCCCTAAGTTCTCTGTCTCAGCTATGGAGGTGGCAAAGGGCACATGAGCTATATGTCTCTTGTCTGGGTAGAAAAGCAACCATGTGGGTTCCAGCCCTCCACCCACCACAGCTGGTAAAACATCAACCTTTGTTGTAGACCATGATAAGTTGGGGATTCATTCTTCACAGTAACAGGCCCTCCCTTGTGAATACCCTTAGGCTTGTCTCAGGATCTTTGTCAACTGCTATGAAAAACATGCATGTATTTCTCTGGCCCACCTATCCTTATTTATGATCCCATTAATTATGTTTTGGGGTTTTTTAACTGTATTTTTTGTCTTTTCTCTTTTGGTACTGGGGATCGAACCCAGGACGTTGTGCTTGCTAGGCAGGCGCTTTGCCACTGAGCTACATTCCAGCCCAATCCCATTAATTATGATCCCATTTCTAGTTTCCATTCATTCTTTGGTCTTCCCCTATTTCTTAGGTTATCTATCTTCAGAATGCCAACTTGACGCTCCTTGGTCAGTAGACACTTATTTAACCTAAACTAAGGAACTCAGAAGATCACAATTTAGCACCAGGAGAGTCTTTCCCAAAGCACTGGAGAGACAAGGGCAGATGGCATGTTCAAGGGGTTTGTCCGTACCTAACCATGCCCACAGGGAACTCCTATGATTTCAAATGATGAGCTGTGTTATAGATTTAAAAGAGAACATTATTTCTGTGCTAACACTGCAATCACAATGGCCAACTCTTTGCCAAGCTACATCTGACCATTTCTCTGAGAAAGAACCATGGATTAAGAGCATGAGACAATTTTTATCTGTGTGTAACCATCACCACAATCAATATTATAATGAATAAGATCTGGTTGACATTGTTAAGGATCTCCACCAGTGTTCAGAAATAGGAAATAAAAACATTCTCAATTCTACCTAAGTGTACAAATTGTACCGGACAGATAGCTGTGATGAAAAACAAATTACTATTATGGATGAAAATAAAGTCCTTCACTACAGTCTCACAATTTCAAAGGCATCTGGAAAATATTTATGAGATACATTAAAGACTGAGAGTTTTAAAGAGTTTTCTAGTGTCCAATTCTAAATGGATCATTTCCAGTGTTCTCTAGGGTATGTTTCTATAGCAATATCAATTTATTATAAAGGTCAATATTATTTTCACTTTTACTTTCAAGTAGGTTTTTAAAGACCGTTTTCTGAAATATTTAAAATTCTAACAAACTAGTGCAAAATTACCAGGAAAGTCCTGAGAGATTGTATATATAGATATAGATATAGATATATGCCTATATATAATTTGATGCAACATTAATGTGGGTTATAGAAAAATATCATTAAGAAAAGGTCAGCTCTGGAAAACAAAGAACAAAGGCAGAGAACATCAGGCATCTTAGAAATACTGGAGTGAATGGAAGTCAGTCAACATACCTTTCAGCATCTGAAGTCTGAAGTTTGGAAGTGTGGGTTTCTCAAGGGAATGAGAATACCCATTCTATGGCTAAGACAAGTCTAAAGTTCTCATATTCCCTGTCATAAGAAAATCCATCCATCAGATTGTTACCGATCAGTTTAGTGCTTTCCACATTGAGTTCTCTGAACAGACCGGTTGTTTTATTATTGACAAGATATCTGTGGAGTTTTCAATGTATATCCTCAGCACTCTACCAAGAATGGGTTAAGGTCAAGGTAAAAAGCATTTTACTGATCAGCTCTGCCTATTTATAGAGCTCCGAGCAACCTCTTTGAAGATCTTGGTTGAATGTGCTCTTTCTTCTTCACAAACTTTCTTTGAATTTGCACACGTGGTAGGTGGTTACTCTTGAAGGCAGCCTGCCCAGATTAGCAGAATTTTACGTTTTGATGTCAATCTATCTGTTCTCATCCCTCACCAACTGGCTTGCTCCCCATAGATGAAGAGTCCTAAGTATATGGTGGGGGAGGGGTGCAATGTTCATGTATTTTGAGAACATACGTCCGTCTGTCTCTAGGCTGGGTTAATGCACTTTCTCTGCAATTCAGCAAATATATCATAATTTGGGCCCAAATCCCCAACTAATGACCTAGTGTTCTTTGTCTTGGCCTCCATATTCATATTTTGCCCATAGAAGCAGCACTTATTTTGTAATAATACTATGTATATAAAATCTTGTCATCTATCTCTTTATATAGAAGTGTCTAGATCCACAACTTTAACATAGATTGTATCAACTTTACCTATGACAACTTAATAGCATTGTTTCAGTCTATGTAACTTCCCACCATCAATGAAGTTATAAAGCACAATTATTTTTAAAAAATACTCGAGCTCTATGTGGAGTCTTTTGAGGAACCTCCATACTGCTTTCCAAAGTGGTTGAACAAGTTTATACTCCCACCAACAATGCAGTAAGGTTCCCTCTGTCCACATCCCCTCCAGCATCTGTTGTTATTAGACTTCTTGATTTTAGCCATTCTAACTGGGGTGAGGTGGTATCTCAATGTTGTCTTGATTTGCATTTCTTTTATGGTTAGGGAGGTTGAGCATTTCTTCATGTGTCTATTGGCCATCCTTCTTTCCTCTTCAGAGAAATTTCTCTTTAAGCCTTTAGCCCACTTATTTATTGGGGAGTTGTTTCTTTGAGGATTTGTTGTTGGGAGATTTAATTTTTTGAGTTCCAGGTATATTATAGATATGAGACCCTTGTCCGTTGTATGGCTAGTGAAGATTTCTCCCAATCTGTGGGCTTTCTACTGATCTTGCTAGCTATGTTCTTAGCCATGCAGAAGCTCTGCAATTTCATGTAATCCCATTTGTCCAACCTTTCTTTGATTTGTTGTGTCTCTGGGTCTCTACTAAGAAAATTTTGGCCTGCACCAAGGAGACCTAGGGTTTCTCCTATTCCTCCTGTAATATTTTCAGAGTGTCTGCTTTGACCCCGAGGTCTTTGATCCATTTGGAGTTGATTCTGATGCAGGGTGATAGATAAGGATCTAGCTTTAGTTTTCTACAAGTAGTTAACCAATTTTGTCAGCACCATTTACTGAAGAGGCTGTCTTTCTTCCATTCTATTTTTTTTAGCTCCCTTATTGAAGATTAGATGGCTATAGGTCTGTGGGTTCATTTCTGGGTTTTCAATTCTATTCCATTGGTCCTGAGGTCTCTTCTTTTGCCAGTACCAAGCTGTTTTGATTACTATGGCTTTATAGTAGAGTTTGAAATTTGGTATTGATATTCCTCCAGCACTGTTCTTTCTGTTGAGAATCGTTTTTGCTATTCGGGGTCTTTTATTGTTCCATATGAATTTTTGGATTGCCTCTTCTATTTCCTTGAAGAATGATGTTGGAATTTTGATAGTTATAGCATTGAATCTGTAGATAGAGCTCCCCTATGATCCAGCATTCCCTCTTTTGGGCATTTACCCGAATGTTCACAAACAAGACCATACTAAAGCTACCAGCACAACTATGTTTATTGCAGCATTATTTACCATAGCTAAGATATGGAACCAACCCAGATGCCCCTCAGTAGATGAATGAAATCAAGAAAATTTGGTGTATATACACAATGGAATTCTATGCCTCCATCAGAAAGAATGACATTGCTCCATTTGTTAGGAAATGGAAAGGCTTGGGAAAAATTATATTAAGTGAAGTAAGCCAGGCCCAAAGAAACATAGGTCCCATGGTTTCCCTTATTTGCCATATCTAGTATATGTCTGAGTCAAGCAGAAAAGGTCAGATAAGTTGATGTTAGGGAAATGAACCCTAAGATATGTATTCAAATGTTTTCTTTACTTTCATGCGATTGTTTCTAACAATTTATAAGATTATTTCTTTGTTGCTTTGTATGTCCCTCCCCCATGATATAACCCTTGCTTTCACTGTATTTGATGTCGGTATAATTTGTGGAGAGGAAGGGGAAAAACAAATCATTTAAATAGGGATACAGGTGGACCCATTGCAACAATGAGATGTACAAGTTGTTATGTCGAAAATGGACTTTACAACTTTGGTGGGGGAGGCGGGGGGAGGAGGAGGATTGGGTGGGGGAGCAGAGGGAGGATGGGAAGGGATGGGAGGGGAAACAAAGATGCTTGATAAGAAGTGTACTCATTATCTTGCCCATGTAATTGTAACCCCTCTGTACAGTATTTTCACAATAAAAAAGAAGGAAAAAAATAAAAAAATAAAAAATACTCGACCATTTTAACCTAGGTAATCATATCATGTCCTATTATATTTCTAAAAAGAAAGGAGAATATTAGGAAAAATGGGAATTTTACTAGTTTAGTTAGATATATTTTAGTTAGATGCATTACAATGGCTATAGGACAAATTTTTTTTTTTTTAATTTAATTTTATTTTATTTGAGAACATACTGTACAGAGGGGTTACAATTACATGGGCAGGATAATGCATACATTTCTTACCAAGCATTGCAGCCTCCTCCTTTGTTTACCCTTCACCTCCCTTCCCAGCCTCCCCCCTCCCTCCCACCCAATCATACCACCCCTCCCCCCCCCCCCCGACATTGTAAAGCTGGTTTTGACATGACATTTTGTACTTCTCATTGTTGCAACAGGTCCACCTGAATCCTTAAACGACTTGTTTGTCCCCATCTCCTCCACATGTTATACTGACATCAAATATAGTGAAAGCGGGGGTTACACTGTGGGGGAGGGACATACAAAGCAACAAAGAGATAATATTATAAATGCGTTAGAAACACATGCATGAAAGAAACAAAAACATTAAAATACATATTTGAGGTTTCGTTTTCCTAACATCACATTATTTGACTTTTTCCGCTTGACTCATACCTATACTAGATATTGCAAATAAGGGAAACCATGGGACCTATGTTTCTTTGGGCCTGGCTTACTTCACTTAATATAATTTTTTCCAAGCCTTTCCATTTCCTAACAAATGGGGAAATGTCATTCTTTCTGATGGAGGCATAGAATTCCATTGTGTATATATACCACATCTTCTTGATCCATTCATCTACTGAGGGGCATCTGGGTTGGTTCCATGTCTTAGCTATGGTAAATAATGCTGCAATAAACATAGTTGTGCTGGTAGTTTTAGTGTGGCCTTGTTTGTGATCATTTGGGTAAATGCCCAAAAGTGGGATTGCTGGGTCGTTGGGGAGCTCTATGTGGAGTCTTTTGAGGAACCTCCATACTGCTTTCCAAAGTGGTTGAACAAGTTTACATTCCCACCAACAATGAAGTAAGGTTTATAGGACAAATTTTTTTTTTTAATTTTATTTTATTTTATTTGAGAACATACTGTACAGAGGGGTTACAATTACATGGGCAGGATAATGCATACAGTTCTTACCAAGCATTGCAGCCTCCTCCTTTGTTTACCCTTCACCTCCCTTCCCAGCCTCCCCCCTCCCTCCCACCCAATCATACCCCCCCCACCCCCCCCCCACCGACATTGTAAAGCTGGTTTTGACATGACATTTTGTACTTCTCATTGTTGCAACAGGTCCACCTGAATCCTTAAACGACTTGTTTGTCCCCATCTCCTCCACATGTTATACTGACATCAAATATAGTGAAAGAGGGGGTTACACTGTGGGGGAGGGACAAATTTTGAAATTGCCATTGGCTCTACAAACATAAGCAACATTGTTAGTCATATATACATATTTACATAGCTCAGTCTTCTCTAAGATAAAAGATTAGCTTGTAGGGGTATCTCTCATACCTGTCTCTGCAAAAAGACAATGAGGAATTACATTTTTAATGCCAGCTTAGGGCACCTTCTGAGTGGCACGGTAGTGGTGTAATATTCCTTTGGAACTAACGTCACCTGAACAGCCACCAGTCATGTGGACCTCCAGGGCAATAGCTCAATCACTAAAGCCAAATAAACCTGTGCAGAAAAGGCCTCTTGAGCATTTACACAGCCAAGATGCTCTTTACACTAGAAAATAGATTTCTGTAGAAAGGGCCCCAAACCCACTTCCGCTCAAGGTGAGGTCAATGTGAAACACATCTGAACAATTGAGGAAAGAACATGAGGCTTCCCAAAGGAAAATAATTGAAGCAAAATATTGTCATTTTCCTTATATTCAAAAGCCAACAGCAATCTATCACATCTTCTAAAATCCAATCTTCTGATGCCGTGTATAGAAACAACATACATGACACCACTCCAGATCTTCTCCAAATAGAGTTGGGAATGGAAGTTTGTCTGGTGCTGGAGATTTATCAGAACCTGGATTTTAACCTGGTAGACACCAGACACTGACCACCTGCATTACCAAGGGCAAATTGCCTATGTCCTCTAAGTTTCAGTAGCTCTTTTCGATATAAAATGTTTAATCTATGAGCTTCTCTGACAAGCTTCTAGAGCTGCTATGAAGACCAAAGCACTGATTCTCTAACTCTAACCATGTATACATCAAAGCCATATAGAGAACTTCCTAAAATGCAGATAGCTGGGCCAATTAATAGATCTGGATGGAAAAGGCAGAGAACTTACATCCCTAACAAATTCTCAGATAAATCTGACACTGCTACGTGGAGATTATGGCCTGAAAATCACTGAAATTAAGGAAAGGAGATAAAAATTCTTTTACTAAGGCAAACTCCATCACCTATGGTCAAGTCCCACCTTGTCCTGTCTCCTCAAATTTCTATTATTCTGAAAATACCTTTGCCCCTGTCTTAATTCACCTTTGTCTTAGAGGTGTATGAGATTCATCACTTTATCTTCAGAGCCTAGAATAAGGGCTCAATTCCAAGGCACACCCTGATTTTTTTTTTTTTTTTTGGTCAGTCATGGGGCCTGAATTCTGGGCCTGGGCGCTGTCCCTCAGCTCTTCAACTCAAGGCTAGCACTCTACCACTTGAACCACAGTGCCACTTCCAACTTTTTCTGCTTATGTGGTGCTGAGGAATTGAACCCAAGGCCTGATGCATACAAGGCAAGCACTCTACCACTGAGCCACCAAAAGCTCAGTGAGATGAAGTCATCTTCTCAGAAATATTTTGAAATAGTAACACATATCCAGTAATACATGTACTATCTCAGTCTAGCAGGGAAGCTATGCTATATAAAGCCATTGAAGGATCCACCATGACTTCCAATCTGTTTTTCCATTATCTTCCAGGGAATGGTCATCATCTATGTGGATACAAGCAGTTTATGACCACATCTGCATTCCAGGCTCACAAGGAGGAGGTCATTCAGCACAAGAAAAGTCAGTACAAGTGGAATGTTAAACCTAGTGGTTAAACACATCAGTCAGACATCCATTGGGTTACACTTGATGGATATACTTCCAGTGGAACTAAGTAGCCAGTTCATTATTAAATTCAAATCCATTATTAAAAGATAAAAGGGAAAATACATCCCAAGGTACAAATAGAAGTAGCTGCTACAGGAGATAATTTTGACCAGCCACATCTTGATATAAATCCTCACACATAGAACACATTCAGCCTTGCATTCCCAAATTTAACCCTCAAAGACTTACCCTCTTCCAGCCCCCAACTCAAAAGCCAGTATTTAAAGTCTATGTATTAAAAAATAAAAGATTCTAGGGAAACCTTTCATATTTAAGAAGTTGGCATATCTTTTTTTTTCTTTTTCTCACATCGCCTTGACCCCCAATTCAGGCAAGCTCCCTGCAAGAAGTCTGGGAAACATACTTTTTAGCTGGGAGACATGTATGTTCAGTTATATTAGTTAAATCAGTTTTGACTGAATTCTTCCTCCAAAATAATATGGAGAAGATTTACTTTGCTAGTGGAAACTGCATTCCAAAATAATTTCAATTCCACATATACAAATATCTGCATTTGCTTATTTCCTGTAAATGGTCAATTAAGTTTACTGAATTGAGCTCTAAGGCAAAAGATATTAACAGCACAAACAATTGAAAGGCAAGTATGTAGATTGAATAAGCTTATACTTTTGAAATAATTCACCAGTTAGTTTAATCTACTGGTATATTATTTCCTGGAAATTACATAAATAAGGCATCTTGTTGAGTTAGCTGAATTTGTGGAAAATGGTTAGGCTATAGTGTCATGTTGTACAGTCTTTGATGATACCTGCCAAGAAAAAGATGATGTTATCCTACCGTTAGCTATAAAGGCGTCTCTTGTAAATTCACTGCTTTCAAGGCTTTTCAGAAACAGAAGAGCCCAAATTGATTTTTATTCTGATTATCTATGCACAAAAATAACATGCATAAATAGGTATAAATGTTCACATTTACTAAGAATCCATAAAGTATATTCTAGTTGGAGTGTGTGTGTGTATATGTTTGTGTGTGTATCTATACACGCGCAGTCATGTTTGTTTTTGCAATGCTGGGTATTGAACACATAGTCCTCTACACACAAGATAAACACTCCTAACATTTAAGATACACCTCCAGCCCTTTTAGGTTTTTCTTTCTTGAACTCAGGGCCTGAGCACTGTACCTGAGCTTTTTCTGCTCAAGGCTAGCAATTTACCACTTTGAGGCACAGCTCCAGTTCTGGTTTTTGAGTGGTTAATTGAAGATAAGCGTCTCAAAGACTTTCCTGCTCAGCTGGCTTTGAGCCACAATCCATAAATATCAGCCTCCTGAATGGCTAGGATTATAGATGTGAGCCACCAGCACCTGGCTTTTATTTTTGTTCCTGAAACAGAGTCTCACAAAGTTTACCAAGGCTAGGCTGAAACTTAGGAACCTCCTTCCTCTCCCTCCAGAGTAGCTGAGATTAGAGGTATGAACTCCAGGTGTATGCATGTTCTTTTTAAAATACCTCAACAATTTTATGAGAAGGGTAACTTTGTTATTATCCTTAAAATTTCAAGATAAATTTCAAAGTGATTAAGTGACCTATATTTTTTGATAACAAAATATCAGGTACTAGTGAATATCAAGAACATATTTATTGAATGTTGAATGAATGTGTGGGTTGTATGTGGACATAGGCACACTTTCACATTTAAGGTATTTGTAGCTCATGTTTTGTCACTGTGACAAATACTTGAAAGAGAACAATTTAAAAAGAGGCAGATTTATTTTGGCTCGTGATTTCATAGGTTTCTGTCTATGGTTGTCAGGCTCCCTTACTAAAAGACTGTGAGCAAGGAGGCTACTTACCTCCTGACAGCCAGGAAGCAGAGCGCAGGAATGTTTGTGCTCACTGGGCTTCTCTGTTTTTCCCCTTTATTCCTTCTCATACCAAGAACTATGGGATAGTTAGAATGCGATTCATCTTCTCTAGAACATTCCTTATAGACACTCCCAGAGATTTACATTAATAATCTCCTATGTGCTTCTCAACCTAATCAAGTGGACAATAAAAGTGAATCATCACAGTTGAAGTGTTAGATAAAATATAAACAAAACCCCTCTCTTATTAAAGAATACATAACATAGTCCTTCTAACTTGGATTGTGATGGAGGAAGAGTTCTGTCATAGTATTATGCTT
Source organism: Dipodomys spectabilis (assembly GCF_019054845.1). Taxonomy (NCBI): domain Eukaryota; kingdom Metazoa; phylum Chordata; class Mammalia; order Rodentia; family Heteromyidae; genus Dipodomys; species Dipodomys spectabilis. The sequence goes on from NW_024871423.1 coordinate 380,778, forward strand.
CCCAGATTTAATTCCATTGTTCTTTACAACATTTATAGGACATTTATACTAAAACAAAACTATTTCCAAGGAGTTTCAGTGTTTATGCATTGCTTGAAGTCATGGGTCTCTCTGTGGATGTGACAATTACTACCATCACAAACAATTGAGACATGATATATAGAAGCAAAATTGCTTCTAAATTAATGGCTTTTAAAAGTTTCCTAGGGAGTTGTCAGGCAACTCTATGCATTTTTATGTTCCATATCAATTTCCCAGCATGGGAAAAAAATGACAAAATTTGACTAAAAGGAAAGTGAAAGGAACCACTGTAAATAAATTAAATTTTGCCTTACAGATATGCAACAAATTACTAAACAGAATTGAAAGCAATAGTTATGCTAACAAATAAGGTAGCTATTGTGTTACTCAAGCACTAGTTTGTTTTCCAAACTGGTTTCAACAATAGAAGTTCCTAAAACATCACCATCTAAGACATCCATCCCATAACATCATCATCACCATCCGTGCCACAGGCCACAGGTCCCACCACTAAGGCGATGTGAGTAGATACAAGATTTACATACTTGGCCTCTGTAGGCTCTGACAAGTGACAACTGATCAAAGCAAACTCATCAGTGTGTGCACACCTCCTCTGTGAGCTAGACTTCTATATCTTGCAGTTGTAGGAGGCTAAGTATTCCCTTTACATGGCACTTAGTGTTCAGAGTGGGTGGTAGTCAATAGTTCCCAGCTAATGTCATTTGGAAAACAGAATTGCTCTGGAGTCATTTATAATCACTGCACAAGCACAAACTGAGATGTGTGTTTACATTTCAGATGCCACCTTGTTATGACTTGACACCACCCCACTTTCTAAGCACATCTTCATATGCCTGGTTACTGTTGTTACAAATAATAATAAGCCTGTACATGTGTATTGAAGAAGGAGCCGGGAGTTCTAATCCTATAAAGAGCTGAGTATAAACTAAAGAAAATAGATTAATTGTTTGGGTGCAAATAAGAGAGACATTGGTATTTGGGGAAAAATAATAATAGCAGTAGAAAGCATTTTAGTTATTCAAGACTTATTGGATCATCTTGAGCCTATGTATCTCACAGAGTATAAAAGTCTATTCAAAAGAGCCTGAAACAGCCAACACAAGAAGGCATAAAGTTAATGACAATTATTAAATCCATATAATATGTGCAATTAATATTTTATGTTTAATAATTAGACCAACAGTTGGACTCTTTATGAGTTAATGATTATCAGTAGAAAGTTAAGAATGATTTATTGTTTAACCTGATTTAAACATTACACAATGGATACAAGTACCAAATGATCCACACAATTATCCTTTAGGATATACAGGTTTTTCGTATCAGCTTAAAAAAACTTGAAATTTTTAAAAATAATTACTTATGATAACAAATTGTACAAATATAAAACAGAATCCTGAGAAAATAACTTTTTCAGGAGAGTAAAAAGCAAGTAAGTTTCAAGCTTTGAGCCTTAATTTTTTTTTTTTAAGTCGGTCATGGGGCTCGGACTCTGGGTCTGGGAGCTCTGCGCTCTTCAGCTCAAGGCAAGCACTCTCTTACTTGAGCCACAGTGCCACTTCTGGTTTTCTGGTGGTTTATAGGAGATAAGAGTTTCATGGCCTTTCTTGCCTGGGCTGGATTTGAACCACAATTCTTAGATCTCAGCCTCCTGAGTAGGCTGTGATTACAGGCACCAGCGCTCAACTCCAAGCCTTAATTTTAAACTAATAATGGTGGAAGTATTTTTTTGTGTCATTGTATCCTTACCAGAACACCTAACATATGCCAAATCTCTAGTAATCATTGGCTAAAGTTTATACCAGCAGGAAGAGGCTTAAAGGCCATTAGGACAGTTGATACAAATAAAACTAAGGTAGCATTTTCTTTAAAAAATGGAAAGCAGACAGACCAGGAGTAAGAATAAGAAAGTATTTGAGAGTGATCTTAGGGTTTTAAAATCTTCTATTGACTCAACTCAAAATTGTCCATTACAGGTAAGAGTCTGCAGGACATCTAGTAATATCACTACTCACCAGGAGAGGGCGTCACTGGGATCTGGTGAGTAGAGGGGGGGCGGGGGGGGGGGGGGGGGGGGAGAGGGGGGGGAGGTATTTACACAAAACAAAAATATCAAATCCCAAAATGTCCCTGGCGCTTGAGCTGAGAAATCCTAACTTAACTGAATCTTAGCTTAAATGAATGGACTTTTCATTCATTTGATATCGTGACCTTTGTCTTTCTGACAAAGCCCCACCTACATTTCAATGTGGAGTTCAATTGCTACCTCTTCATTAGAGCTTACCCTTCTACCATATCACCAAAGGGAATCAAAAGGAATCAAATGCCTCTTTGTCTGGGACTTGAGTTCCCAAAGCACATCACTTGCCATTTCATTTATCACAAACCCTGGCTATTTGTAATAGTAGTTAAGTATCACTTCAGCTAGACAGAAATCATAAAAATAGCTGCCATGAATGAAGCACTTTCTATTTGCAAGATATTTTGCTAAAAGCTTTAGATGATCTCTTTTAGCCCATTCAAAAGAGCACACATATGAGGTAGTTATTACTATCTCCATTTTGCAAATGAGGAAAATGATCTTTAGAAAGGTTAAGAAATAGATATAATCTAATAGAGCTAGAAAGTGGCAGAGCTAAAAGCTAAGAGAGCTATCAAACAAGCTGTTCTAAGTGCCTACCAAATACGAAGGTAAAGAACCTTTGGTGGGGAATAATCATTTTTCATACTTTTGAACCACAGAGAAAATTTTCATTGCCAGTGGACCCTACCCATGAACAAAAGCAAAGAAGAGGAAAAAAAGTCTGTGTGTTGGGACTCACAGGGCATGTTGCAAGTGGTTAATCAATACACTGTCTAAATGGATTAGCAATTCTTGATCAAAGTCTCAGTAAACAGAAAGGGCTAAGATAAAATGATGTACTAGCTGGACAGGTGGCATATGCCACCAACACTGAGGCAAAGTTTGATACCAATTTGATACCAGCTACATAGTAAGACCCTATTTCAAAATAAAATTATAAAAAAAAAATTAGCTGGATGCTGATGACTCATGCCTGTAATCCTAGCTACTCAGGAGGCTGAGATCTGATGATCACGGTTCAAAGCCAGCCCAGGCAGGAAAATCCATGAGACTCTTATCTATAATAAACCACAGAAAACTGGAAATAGAGCTGTGGCTCCAGTGGTAGAGCACTCGCCTTGAGCTGAGGGACAGCGCCCAGGCCCAGAGTTCAAGTCCTAAAACCAACACTATGTTGAAAATGAACTTTACAACTTCAGGGAGAGTGGGGGGTGGTGGGGGAAGGGAGGAGTTGGGGAGGTGGGGAGGGAAGGGATGGTAGGGCAAAACAAAAGAGAGGGTAAGAATGGTCCATAGGAAATGTACTCATTACCTTACTCATGTGACTGTAACCCCTCTGTATAGTATCTTTATAATAAAATATATTAAAAATAAAAATAAAGAGATGAGGTAGTTATTGGCTAATCAGATGAGAAAGGATGAATGAAACAATGTAGCTGTGGTCAAGTACTCTAGCACAGAATGAGAATTCTGCTATAGACAGCTGAGGAAAAACGTCAGCCGACACACAGGCAGACAGAATGAGCAGGGCCGGGATGATCGCTATGGTCTGTGATTCAGCCATAGCAGAGGGTTTGACAAAAGTACTACAAGGACTCTAGACCACAAGGAGGAAGCTACCGGGACAGACCTAATCATGTGAGCAAGGGTATGGGCAGGGATTGACAGCCAGTTCCATGTACTGTCAGACAAGAAAGGAATTCAAGTCATGAAGCTAGAAGGTGACATGGGAGCCAACTAAATTTAGATGAGGGCAGATAGCGCAAGGCTGAGCCGACAGGCAGCCCTCACTGTGCAAGGAAGAAAGCGTAGTATAGCCCAGACCCAGGGTCCTACTGATGACTCTTTTCTTTTGCCTTTCAACTAGAAAAAAATTGAGATCAGTCTTGGCTTACTTAGTCAGAGTTCTGTTGTTCAGGGGGAAAAAATGTAATGATGATAGAGATTATGTTAGAGACAGAAAAAAATTCACTATAGAACCTGAGTGGGAAATATTAATTGAATGTGGAGAAATGTAACAATTGTAATAGAATTGGGGGAGAGGAAGGGGAAGGGGACTTGTTTCAAAAATTGTAATATTATATTTATATACATATATATATATATATATACATATAGATCCCCTCATCCCCTTCCACCACGTAGAATAAGCAAACCTCTATTATGAGTTGTCAGCCAGGGTGAGCATCTCACAGGGGCGGACTAGGTTAATGGCATGCTGGCTCAGAGCTGGTCCCACCATCAGAGAGGAAATTTCACTATGGTGTCCCAGTTCTCCCTGCCTGAGTCTCCTTTCTCCCTAGAACCACACAGGCAATGGACTCCCATGGCTATTATAACCTAGGCTGGCACATTAAATTACAGGATAGACACTTTATTACCCAGAAGGCTAGTTACCCAGGGGGAAACAAAACCTTCCAGTGGTCCCACCAAATAATTCCTTTCCCTAATCCCCCAGTAGGAATCTCTCACAAATCTTTGAAAATGTTTCCTACTGTGACTTAGCTCTATGGGCTTGAAAATACAGGAGAGGAGACTCCGATTTCACATAATGTGACATCAGGGGGTTCTTCTCAGTTAAGAGCTTCTGTGTGCTCACATGTTCCAAGTACCAGCCATCAATCTGACCTGCCTAGTCCAGAGGCCTGAGTCAAACCTGTTTTTCATGTAGTCTGATAACTGGACTTGTATTGTTACATGAGAGACAATTACAGATGCTCTTAAATAATCCATTTTTCTAATCTGTCATCCACTAGGTTTCCAGCCAACTCTAAGCAGAGAGGAGGAATAAAGCTGATTACACATAGCCAGTAGCTAGAATCATTTAAGCTAAATTAATAGGGACTATAAATAACTTTGCCCTTCCTCTGAAAATGAAAGAAAAAGACAGAGAGGGAGAGAGAAAGATGGTGAGGTTAGCTGACAATCAGAGGAATGCCTATTTTCCTCATTAGGCTGTCAGACCCCGAGTAAATCTCAGATTCATTTTAGAGAAAATATAACTACTCTGTGAAGTTTCTGTGTGCATAATTGGGGCAAGAAAAACCTGTTAACTCAAATTTGGATACAATCCATTACTAGATCACTCATCTTCTTTTTTCTATATGGTAGCTAATTCTACATTACTTTGTTTCAATATGTTTCTTTCTCTCTACCAATGGATTAAATTTTAAATTTAATATGATAGCCTCACTGATTTTTCTACTTTTAATAAGTTATAGACCATTAAAGAAGAGGATTTCTGGTAGAATTTTTTGAAGAAAGTATCATATGTCTTTGGCTCTGATGTCATAAATGATAAGAGGCTTTGTTATCAGAAAGAAAATAACTTCAATGAAATAATGATACAATGATTGCTTCTCACTTAGAAACTTATTGCATCAGGTTGAGAAAACAGCAGTTATTTAGACACATTTTTAGCATCCATTGCTATTGAATGCACACTAAACAAAAACATGCATGAAATATATTGGTTTAGGTATAGTCGCAAAATTCCTCATGTTCAGTGTTAGACTGTTTAGTGATTGCTTTAAAACTCAGTGGTGAATGTCTGTGGTGCTCAATACAGTGTTGCTGATACACATTTGTCTGTGGTGCTCAATACAGTGTTGCTGATACACATTTTTTCCTTCAACAAATCTACAAGAATAACAAAACTAAAATCCTCTGGGGATGAGGCTTACACAATTGCTCAAAGCTAGAGCATTGCCTTTCTCTGCAACCATTTGGCTCCTAGGAATTGAAGCAGTGTTCTGCTACTTTCTCTTGGACTTTCTTCCAGTGTGAGTGTGTGTGGGTGGCCAGGGGTAGGGGGAGTAGTCTGTTTGTATGCTCTGTGCCATTCCTGGAGCCTAAACTCAGGGCCTATGAGCTGTCCCTGAGGTTTTTTGTTCGAGACTAGCACTTTACCAGTTGAAGCACAGCTCCACTTCCAGCTTTTTGGTAGTTAATTGGAGATGAGACTCTCACAGACTTTTCGGCACAGGCTGGCTTTGAACTATGATCCTTAGATCTCAGCCTCCTGAGTAGCTAGAATGATAGGCATAAGCCATGAGTACTGAGCCGTCAGGCACTTGTAGATGGTATATTTTTCTGCTTTTACATATCAGACAAGTATATCACTCTGGTCTAGTCACCAGCAATTTTTAATGCTAATGACCATAAAATACATGAGGCAGAGATGATCAAATTTTCACTTAGAAATCATCAAAGACAGAACATGGTCACTGAACTATCTAAGCTAGAAACTTGTTTCCTAAAGATAAAAGACTTTCTGACTTTCTTGATTTCTAGAGAACCTTCCATTCTCATCCCCAAATGACAATAAAAATCCAAGATTTTTCTCTTCTGGCTTCCTGATAACCACTTTGGCTTAAAACTTGTCTCTTCATAGGATGTTTCCAACCCCCCACCCCAGAGGTGTCATCTGAAATTTAAAGAAGATGATGATTTATTTGCGTCAGCCTTAGGATTCCTGGGGGGCACGTAAAGCTTAGAAAAAAAGGGGTTTAATAAAGTATCACCCAGAGCGTGGTAATGTGTTAAAGCAGAATGAGCTGAGAGACCAGAACAACGTTGCTCCTGACCATTGAGCAACCCCATCTCTAAGAGCTCCAGTGCCTGAGTGCCTGTGTGATGTGCTCTATGGGGGCGAGTGCAACGTGAACTACAGAGGGAGGAAATGTGGGAACGATGGATAGCACGCAAACCAAGTCAACTTTGTTTAGTCCTTCAACCAGTCTATCAGTCCAACGTGTATAAGACTCTAGTAAATACAAGACATAATCTTTGGTGCTTTCTGCAAATTCATCTTGCATAGAAAACACACGTTATTTTCCTGTAACTCAATGATAACTACACTATACCTTCCTGCAAATTCTACCCTTTGATTTTCTAACAGCAGAAAGGCTAACATAGCGTATGATCAAATAGTTACACCCTATTCCCTACCTACATCACCAAAACCTTTCTTAAGGCATGTCATTACATCAGAATGTGCAGTGTTCAGCTCTAGTGTTAAAAATCCTTTAAAGTTTCAGTTATTCTGAATTTTAGCAGCATTGTGAGATTTCTAGCAATAGAATTTGCATTGCAATACATTTCTGATCTTCTACTACAGAACATACGCAGCTCATCTTAATAGGAATTAAGGTTATTCATTCAAACTGCTAAAGATTGCCTTGGTTTAACTCCGAAAGACTTTGATGGGTATCCTTTTATTTAGTTATTTCTGCTGGAAATGATCTAGCACTGAAAAATTAGGTACTTCGTTATTTTCATTTCCTCATTCAGAAACTAGGTTGCAGCTTCCCAAACTCCAAATCAGAAATACCCACCGATTTTTTTTTTTTTTAAGAAATGTTTCTTTCTTCCCTCCAGTGTAGACTTACAAATCACTGGTGCTGTGCTGGATCTAGGCCACCTCTGTAGCCTGCTGAACAGATGATTAGACACAGCATAGGGTTTGCTGGCTTGGCTGTGAAGAGAGGCCCGTGCTCACTGTGCCAACTAAGAGCCTGTGATTTATCTGTTCTGTTTTCCTGCTTTCAGGCCACTTGATTCTTAACTTGTTAAGGCATATGTGTTTGTCATTTCATTGTTTTGGGTCCAGGTGAGGCTCTCCTGCTTGCTGCCTGCTTGGTATACCCTTAGTTGGCAAACAAGCCATCCTCAACCCACAGTCATCTCTTCGAAGTCACTCCACGCTTATCCACCCATAAAATTGTTTTTTTTTCTTTGAAGTCCCCTATGTTTTGTTTTGGTTTGTGTTAGGATAAAGCTGCCTAAAATAGTTAAAATGGACTTTCAGTTGCTTGATTTGTCTTTGAAGCAATCTTTAAAAAAAATCAGAAAGTACCACCTGTACTTTAAGTTAATTTTGTTTAAAGCCTGGATCCTACAATCCCAGCTATTCAAGGGGCTGAAATCTGAGAATGATGGTTCAAAACCAGCCTGGGCAGGAAAGTCCATGAGACTCAAACCTCCAATTAACAACCAAAATTCCCAAATGTGGAACTGTGACTCAAATAGTAAGAGCGCCAGCATTGAGTAGAAAAGCTACGGGGACAGCATCCAGACACTAAGTTTAAGCCCCAAGACTGGCACAAAAACAAAACACACACACACACACACACACACACACATACAAAGCAAGTGTATGCTCTCATCCTTAAAGAAGAAACCATGCAAATGAGATTTACAGTATTAAAATCCTTGGTAAGGGGGGGGGGGGAAGGATGGGAAGGGATGGGAGGGGGAAACAAAGGAGGAGGCTACAATGCTTGATAAGAAATGTACTCATTATCTCGGCCATGTAATTGTAACCCCTCTGTACAGTATGTTCACAATAAAAAAAATTTTAAAAAATAAAATGAAATCCTTGGTAAGGATTTTCACACAGCAGATTTGGGGAGCAATTATCCTATCATGTGAAGCAAGAGAGAAGGTTGGGCAAAGGAACTTGGTATCACATCCTACGATTATTTGCCAACCACTCTGCTCTGTATGCAGAGACTTATAGTCAATAAATTAAATTCTGTTGACAAAAAGGAAAACCTGAAGCCTGTACCTAGGGTCAATCCTCTGAGAATTCATCTCTCAATCCCTCAGGGCTGATTGGGTCCCAATTTTATTCTCTTCTGACTACTTAAACTCTTCAAAGTAGGGAGGGGTGGGGTGGGCATTTATTATTTTAGATTGTGTGCAAACTGCAATTCCAGTATGAAATCAGTTAAAGATACTTAAAAATCAAAGTTAACATGAACAGGATGGCATGCTTCATCCTCCCTCCCCCAACAGGAGCTAATGAATCCTTGTGAATGTATTGTGGCAGAAAGACAGTGGTTGTCAGCAATTACAGTAATGAGCAGAAATCCTCACAAGTGGATACTTTAAAGCAATTATTTTCCATTTGATTCTTTTTCTAAAAAAAAAGTCTCTGAGTACAACGAGGCTTTGATTACCTGGCATCAAAAAATATACATTCTCAGAGGGGTGTTTGCAACGATTATTTTAGTAGAAAGTAAACAGCCACTGTTTGTGAAGGCTTAGTGGTGAGCCTCTTCAAAGTTTAAACCATGGCTTGCACAAAAGGCAAAGCTTTGAAATCATGGACACAGTTACATTGCGTTCCAAACTCCAAAGAGGCACGAACTTCTCTGATACCTGAGATCCTGAGAGCTGTCAGAAATGACTTTTTGTTGATGGTTGTGGGGCTTGAACTCAGGGCCTGGGCATTGTACCTGAGCTCTTTTTGCTCAAGGCTAGTGCTCTACCACTTGAGCCACAGCTCCACTTTCGGTTTTTGAGTGGTTAATATGAGTCTCACAAGGACTTTTTCTGCCCATGCTGGCTTTGAACCACAATCCTCAGAGCTCAGCCTCCTGAGTAGCTAGGATTACAGGTGTGAGCCACCCAGCTTGAAATGCATTTTCTTAATGCTACATTTCTACAAAATTCAAAACTCAGCATCATTTTTGCTAACAATCTCCCCTTGTGCCAAGATTCAACCTTATTCCTCTAATGTTCTTTTTGGCTCCAGGTCTATGGAGAAGCATTATATCAAAGGGATAGAACAATTGAGTTATTTTTTTAAAAAAAAATTTTAAAAAGGTTATCCAAGCACGGGTGGCTCACACCTGTGATCCTAGTTACTCAGGAGGCTGAGATCTAAGGATCCTGGTTCAAAGCCAACTCCGGCTAGGAAAGTCTATGAGACTTTTAACTCCAAAAAGGCTACTCAAAAAAGGCTACAAGTGGAACTGTGGGTCAAGTGGTAGAACACTAGATTTGAGCCAGAGATGCTTAGGGACATTTCCCAGTCCCTGAGTTCAAGTTCCAGGATGAGCTCAAAAAAAAAAAAAAAAAGTTGAGGATTTGTATCAATGTACATTCTCAGAGAGAGGGGTTGTTTGCAATGATTATTTTTGTGGAAAGTAATGCTACTTCCTCCTGATTCCTCCTATTTTTTCTGTTTCATTGATAGGAAAACAACATATATTCCCTTTGGAGAAAATATAAGGAACAGAAAATATCCAAACTATTTAAAAAATCATAATCCCACTCCTAAAGCAATTGTTAATTTTTTCAGAATTTCTTACTATTTTTACACTTTGGTTTGCATACACATCATCTTGTATTCTGCTTTAAAATTTATCATAAGCATATTACACATTCTTAAAATAACTGTATGTGAATATTGGATTAAATATCTGCAGTTATTTCAAAGGAATTATTTCTTTACATAGATATTTTTTACAAGTGAACATTTACAATTTATTTCCATCAAAATAAATTGCCTTATTAAAATATCAGAAGTTAAATGTTTGGTCCTAAAATTAAGAGTATCTATAAAACCGTGTTACATTCACAAATTGCTTCTTGAAACATTAAAACACTGTACTTTCCCCAGTCCCTGGAGTACCCATTTCATGACACAGGCCAATGGTAAAATTTATATCTCATTTTTATTTAGAAGCTTTAATTAATGCAATAAGCCAAATGCTTTTCCAACAGTTACTACTTTGGTTCTTTTTTGGTATTCTTCCATTTCTTTGATCATTTTGCAGATCTGTCATTCTAAAAATACAGTATATGTAATTTTAAAAAATATTATTGTTATCTTTAAGTAGTACAAAGGGGTTTTGATTCAGTACATGTAGCTTTATACTGTTTAAAACTCTTGTATTGATAATTGGTCTATTAACCATCTAGTTATATCTTTGTATTTTCATATTTTCACAATAAAGATTTTCTCTTAGAAGAGTATGTGAATGCATTTTTTAAAAGATGAGAACAAAGAATTTAGGAAACTAATGGTGAAAATCACTCATCTCCAATTTGCTTTCTCTATTTCCATTCACAGGAAACCAAGTTTTACAGTAAAGTGTGTGTGTATAATTCCTTTAGCAGTCACCTCCAAGACTTTCAGTAAGCACTTATGCTAAGATATTTCAAACCTCCTTGATTTCAAACACTACCTATTTCCAGCAAAACATGATTTAATTAACCACAGTGTTCTATAAATCCTCCTATTCTTTCTACTAGAGAATAATTGTCACAATTCATCTCCCAGGTACCTTTATGATTTAAGTTACCTGTTTTACAATTATATTTGTTTTCTGAACAACAAAAGATATCCTTCTCAGTTCTTCCTTTACAAAATAAAGGGCTTAATTCCTACTTTTCACCTAAATACCCTCTACTTCTTAATTTCTTTTTTTAATTATAAAGATAATGTACAGAGGGGTTACAGTTACATAAGTCAGGTAATGAGTACATTTCTTTTTTGAGCAGTGTCACCTCCTCCATCATCTTCTCACAGTATTTCTGCTTCCAACACCCCCTTCTAGCCAAGTTGTATAGTTCATTTCCAAAATAGTGTCTAGTAATTCATTGCTGAATTACTTTACTGTTGGTCCCACTGTTTCTGCAATTCCCCCTCTCCAAACAAGATAAACTTAAATAGAAGACAAAGGGTACAGAAATCAAAAACAGCAACAAAAGAGAGAAAGAGAAAGAAAGAAAGAACAAAAGAAAGAAAGGAAGAAAACTATAAACAGTGTAATAAAAAAGCCTCTTGTTTACATTCTTGAAATTCATTTTGATAAGCATCCTTTTATATGATCATATGCATATAGCTATTGAGCCTTTGTGATCCTCTCTTAAGAATATCTTCCTTTGTTCTCACTGTGTGAATGTTTACAGTCCTTTTATTTAATCATGTCCAAGTGGAATTTTTTACCTTTTATTATCCATTGGGTTTTAATTTCTTTCATCTGCATATTGTGCTACTCTATGTAGTTTAATAGTATTTGTATTCTTGTTCTGAAACAAACTTACATGACCTTTCACTAACATACAGTGATAATTCCAAAATGTCTAGAAACTATGAATGTTCCAGTAATTCTTCCCCAACAGAATTTTTAAATTCAAATTTTCACCCAGTAAAAGGGTATGGGAAAGTGGCCCCAGTAGGTTCTCAGCATGTGTAACTTGTATTGAAGGACTCTAGACTCCTACATAGGAGTCTAGAAATGTTACCAGGGAGGAGGTAAAGCTATAAGGGTCTTTGATAGAGGAGAAAGTGAAAATCAGCTGTGCAGCATTTGGTAAGCATTCTTAGAGGGTGTTAAGATATGCATACATGGTGTGTGTGTGTGTGTGTGTGTGTGTGTGTGTGTGTGTGTGTGTGTGTGTGTGTGTGTGTGTGTGTGTGTGTGTGTGAAAAAGAGAGAAAAAAACGAATTAGGTTGGGTTTTTTGGTTTTCTGCAGAAGAATCAAATAATCAATGAAGTGCAAATTCTTTTGTGGAGGTAGTCTCTCAAGAAGACACAGACACAGAAAAATGTTCTATAAGGAAATAAAAGAAAACTTCCATCACCTGCCAAGTCCAGGGATTATACAGAAACACAAAACCAGGCCACAGGGAACCTTCTTCCCTTCTCTGATTCCTCCTCAGCATTCTGATCTTTGAGAGGTAGAAACAAGCAAACAAGAGAGGAGAGAAAGAGCTATATACACTATAAAATGAAGCAGAAGCAGAAGCAGCAGCAGCAGAAGAAGAAGAAGAGGAGGAGGAGGAGGAGGAGGAGGAGGAGGAAGAAAGGGAAGAAGGAGAAGAAGAAAAGGCCTTTAAAACAAAATTTGAAAATCTAAGTGTAATATGAAACTGGATTTGTAAATACCAAGTCAGTGTCTTGTGACTTACAGCAACAGAATAACTCCACATTCCCTAAAGTGACTACATCTGGTAGAGCTTCATCCAGGTAGAGAAACAGCTAACTTGAAAAAGTAATTTCCATGAAAAAAGAAATGCATAGGGAAGTCACTTGACAACTATTCTTCAAGAGCTATGCTTGTTGAAAGCAGTGAAAATGTAATAGGAAAGTCACAAATGGAGTAAATAAATGACATTTGAAGTCAATTTCAGCCTTACAGTTCTATATTTCTCACATTTAAATTTGTCTTATGTTGGTATCATTCCTTATGTTGGTATTATTTCAAGAGTATATAAAAGACCATATATAATGAATAAGTACAATTTGGTAAAGTTCAATTTGCATGTAAATATTCTTTAAGTCAGGTACAATAAACTTACTTCGGTGTCACCTCTAATATTTTTCAGATGATCAAGATTCCCATTATCTACATATTTTGATGAATTTTGATTAATGTAGAACCAACACTGAAAATTTAATAGAGAAATGAATATATATGCCAATTCCTTAGTAGACTTTTCTTGTAGTTGTGAACTGAAGGTCTCACGCCTGCTATGGTTGTGAGTACTGCTGAACCACAACTCTGGCCCTGTTTTACACTGGTTACTTTTAGGCTAAGGTCTTATTTCCTGTCCCAGCATGTGCTTGAGCTGGGATCCACCTACCTTAGGTTTTCTGCCATTGCTGGGATCACAGGAGTAGTATCACAGCATCGAATTTTGTGACTTTACTGTGAGGGCTAACCTGGAACCACAATCTTCCCCAATTTCAAACTGCCATACAGCTTGGGGTGCTAGATGTAAGTCACTGATCCCAGTTATAGCAAAGGGCTCTTGTGAATGTTTCTGTCCAGTCTGGCCTCAAACTATGATCCTCTTGTTCTCAGCCTTTCAAGTAGCTATGAGCTACAGCTACCTGGCCTGGCTTGTTATTGTGTTTCTGTTTGAGTACAAAGATTTAATCCTATTTATTTATCTTATAATACTTTATAAAAATAAATCCTGTGTGATGATTGTTAAAGTCACATGAAATTATCGATATCTAGTATTGATCTCAATCAGAGACTGCAAAATTTTAGATGGTATGACCAAGACTTGTTAAGTATCACCAGTGAACATGGCCCATTTGTTGCCAGAAAACATAGAGGTCACCCCAGCAGTAAAATGACAATCCAAAATATCACTTTCCTTTTATGCTCTATGGTTCATAGACTCATTATCCTCTGCCCTTCTGAAGAGCCCTTCTCTTTTTCATCCCTTCACACTTCTTAATTTTCAGGCAGGAGTTGAGGCACCTTAAAATAAACCCCATAGATACAACTAAACTGTGGGAAAATAATATATCAAAGATATACTGGGGAGGGGAAGAAAGCAAAAGTGCTAAGCATGAGATTTGATATAATTATTGTGATTGCCTATTCAATTTTCCTCTGCCTCTTTTCAGAGGCAAGAAAACCAGCATGTTGAATACATTGAGTTATTTGAAGAAAGCAAACAAATCTTTAGCAGAGAAAAGGAGACAGACAGAAAAGCCAGAGAAAGAGAAATCCTGAATGAACCAATGAAACTGTATACACAGAACAATGGACTGGGTTTCTTTGACCAAAATTATCTGAGTGAAAACCAAAGCCAAGGACGCCGCCACATTTGAATTCAATTCAGTGAAGGTGACTGTTGAGAGGGTGAGGAAATTTAAATGAATTCTCCGGCTAAGGAAAAGATGAAGATTATCGTAGACAGGGAGCAAACACCATGTAGCTTTGATTGCGTTCATGGCACCTTTGTCAATAGGATTTTAAACAAGAGTTGGTTGACAGACTTAGCTGAGATCGGGTGCTCTAAAAAAAAGTCTAGGGAAATAATACTAGTTGGTATAAGTAAAACAGATGTCCAACACCATATTGGTGATGGGTAAGGCTGACTCGTGTGTTCAGAAAACCATAACCAAGAGACAAAGACTAAGCAGCAACATACGTCAGATTTACAGATGGAAGTTCTATCCTCTCCTAGTTGTCTCTGAAAATATATTGACTGCTATCTAAGCTTTAAGTCAATAAAGTTGCTTTAGCCTGACAACAAGGACCATTTTTTCCAAGTGTCTTATGGAAAAGCCTGGAACTCGAAGTCCTGGCAAATAAACAGCTTCCTTTCCAGAAGCAAGTTTCTGTCTGTACTTGCTTTGGAAACACAGGCATAAAATGTAAACATTTTTTTCAAGTGTGTCCTGCATTCTCTAAGTTGAAAACAAAAGCCTGTTGGCATTTCGCCAGAGCTTCAAAAGTCAAACCCCCAACGTAACCTCCTTTATTGAAGAGAAATTCATTTCCCTTAAAGTGTTGTGATCATGCTAATGTATTTTTAAAAATCAATTAAGCTTAATCTAAGCATCTCCAGAGAGAGGGTTTACTCTTTTTTTTTATCTAAACCACAAACACCAAGCCCTTGGTGGATGCATTTTCATGCTGTGGGGAAAGTGTTATGTCCAAGCTAACTGCTTAAACGTCATCCAGCAGAACTGAAAATGCAGTGTATATTTTGGAGGAGTGAACGTTTGAAAGTCTAATACACCCAGATTAATGGCAGGCTACAGTTATGTACAACTATATTTCATGTGTCAAGAGAGAACTTATTGAGTAACATGAACTTGGCTTGGAGATAGTTTCTTGGCTAGAAATGAAATGTATATCTTAAAATATCTTAAAATAAATAAACAATCTAAAAAGTTATTTTGCATAAGATTCTGAAAGGAGGTCACAGTCATGTTTAGACAGCTGACTAAGGGTTAGATTAAAAACCACACTGTTTACAAACTCCAGTACACCCTCCAGCTGTTTAAATATCCCCCAAAGGTTCAGAAAAAGAAAAATGCAAGCTCACCAAATGGGTTCACCAAGAGATGAAAATTGGCCCAATTGAATCTGTCAAGCACTTACTGCACTGAAGTCAAAAGTTTGTCAGAATCAAAAAAGTCATCTCACCCTAACAAATCACTTCTCTGTCCATCTTTGCGTCTGTGGCTTAAAGTCCTGAGTTATCTCCAAGTCTGTCTTCTACTTAATGAATTCCAGAACGTGTCTCTGAGTCTCTACTGTACGCTATGTACTGTAACACCCTTTAAGAAAGAACCAAAATTAGTTACAAGACACATTTATAGTGAGAAAAAAGACATTTATAGATGAAGTTGCACTTTGGATGAATAATTAAGAACATCAGAAATATGGCTATATATGATGAAAACATGCTACGCATGTGGGAAAACAAGAGGCCAGAATTTAATTATTTAACAGGTCATTTTATAAAAGTTGTTTATAGTAACTGTGATACAATACGCTATCATCTAAGGTTATAGATAATGCTTTCCTTAATTTTCAAGAAAAACTTACAATGTAAATTTGATTCTGAATAAAAGTGAACATGTTAAAGGTTGTCTTATGATATTATTGGAAAAGGAAATAAATATTTAAAATCTCACAAGTTACATACTAACACATGAAAAAATATGCTACCAAATAGATTCAAATCATTAAAAAAATAAAACAACAATAGGTTATAGTTGGTTTGAGAGGGTTTCCTGAAGGAAGTGGTTTTCGAGGCTATGGGAGATAAAATTATTCTGGAATAGAGCAAGATAAATTGAGGATGGTACCAGAGAGACTGGAACAGATATAATAGGAGTTTGTAAGAAGGCTGAGTCAGCAAGACAGAAGACAATTTCCCATATATTGCAAGAGAATGTGAGGGGAAAAAAATGGCTTTTTTTCCCCCTTTCAAAAGGCACTTGTGGAATGGAAGAGAACTGAGCTACAAATTAAATGACATAGATTTTTGTCCTGGTCCTGTTACTTTCAAGATTGTGGTTATTTCAGATAACTTCTGACTCTTCAATTTCCTCATCTGGAAATAAATGACAATAGTCATTATGTGGCCCACCCCACCCCTCAGCTTCCTCTGTAATTGTGAAGGTAAAGTGGTAGGATGTTTCTGGATAAGAAAATGTGAGTTGGGAACTGGTGGCTCACGCCTGTAATTCTACCTACTCAGGAGGCTCTCCAAGGATCACGGTTCAAAGCCAGCCAGGGCAGAAAAGTCTGTGAGACTCTTATCTGCAATTAACCACCAGGAAACTGGGAGTGAGACTGTGGCTCAAATGGTAGAATGCTTGCCTTGAGCTGAAGAGCTCAGGGACAGTGCCTAGGGCCCTGTGTTCAAGCCCCAAGACTGACAAAAAGAAAAAAAAAGTGACATATGAGTTGTGGGCAGAATTTCTACCAGGAACATATTCCTTTCAGCTCTAGCTTTTCTATTATTCTCCTCATTTATACTCACGGCTCCCATCCACATCTCCATCATCATATTTCCCACATCAGTTTTTTGTTGTTGTTGGCTGGGGAAGGGAGAGGTGGGGGCAAGGTTAAGTCACTTTATTGAGGCTCGGAGGTGGAAATATGTTAAAAATGCACAGCAGACAGCAAACTGGCATGGTGACAAGGTGGATCCTTCCTAGAGCCATCATCTCAAAAAGCCCACATCAGTATTTCTAACCCAGACCCAACTACTTGTGACACTAGGAGCAGTCAGAACTTTCCCAAAATTCCAATCTAATTCTGACACCTCAAATTCCATTATTTGTAAGAAATGCTGTCCATTGTCTCCCTAAAAGTCATAGCATCACTTTCTTCAATTTTTTCTATTTATTTTATATACAATGTGTATTAAAATATTTCTTTCTTTACCAACTGTAATTTGTAGGTTTATACTGTGGGTTTGGGCTCAGAAAAATCACAGTTGCATTTTACAGTCACATTTTATCCTAAAGAAGGAATGGCTAATTCAAAAAAAAAAAAAAAGATCTATATCTCATCAAAGAAGTTGTTTAATAGTATAGTAAATGCTTTGCAGCTGGCACTTTGTTGAATAAGTCTATATTCAACCTTTAAACATGGCTAATCATGTCTATAAACAAGAGGAGCAATTTATGAATATAAATTAGGAGCAGTAATAAACACTACAGGGTAGGAGTTGAGGGGGACATTTGCTTTTCATTTTAGATTCTGCATCAACTTTAAATACATTCATAAAGGCACTAGTAAAAATAATCATCTTTAAATTTACTAATCAATAAATGAAACAGAGAAGAGAGGAACACATGAGTCATTCCTTCAGAATACAATTTGTTGACAAAACTCACAGAATAAAAGTTCCCTCAGCTGGACACTGGTAGCTCACATACATAATTCTAGCTACTACTCAGGAGACTGAGATCTGAAGATCCTGGTCCTAAGCCAGCTGAGGCAAAAATGTTCCTAAAACTCTTATTTCCTATTAACTACCAAAAAGTGGAAGTGGAGGTGTGGCTCAAGTGGCAGAGCAGTAGCCTTGAGCAACAAACAGCTCAAGAACAGCACCCAGGCCCTGAGTTCAAGCCCCAGGATCAATACAAAAGTAAATAAACTAAAATTGCTCCCTTATAGGGAAATGTGAAAACTGTTTTTTTTTCCCAGAACAATATTAGCTCAAATTAATTGAACAATGGTGTTTCATTGCGATCATTACATATATGAATCGAATGTATATTGATAAGTGAACTCATACATATTGTGCTTTCTTAATTAACATACCTCCTTTCTCCCTCCCCTTTCCTTTAAAAAAATGGTTTTTAGTGGGCTTCAGGGTGGCACTTTTATACATAGACATACAGTATTATGATAAGGCCTAGACTTCTTTTTCCTGGTGATGATCACAACTTTATCATGTTCATTAAATATTGAGAAGGCCTTTTGTCCATCCATGAAGTATAATCTTTTAGTCCTTTGGAGCCTTGGTTTTGCTGGCTCTCTCACCAGCTCCTATTCTAAAACAGGGAGAGCCTGAACTAGAACAAGGCTTCTCTTAACTGAACTCTGTCACCACTGAGTATCCTACTGAAACATTTCTACAGCATGAGTACTTCTGGTCCTCACCCTGCCTTGCTTGACCTAGAGACACACCAGGATGAAAACACTTCTCATTCATTTTTTTTTTAATTTTATTTTATTTTATTTGAGAACATACTGTACAGAGGGGTTACAATTACATGGGCAGGAAAAAGCACACATTTCTTACCAAGCATTGCAGCCTCCTCCTTTGTTTACCCTTCACCTCCCTTCACAGCCTCCCCCCTCCCCCCCCACCCAATCATACCCCCCTCCCCCCCCCACCGACATTGTAAAGCTGGTTTTGACATGACATTTTGTAATTCTCATTGTTGCAACAGGTCCACCTGAATCCTTAAACGACTTGTTTGTCCCCGTCTCCTCCACATGTTATACTGACATCAAATATAGTGAAAGCGGGGGTTACACTGTGGGGGAGGGACATACAAAGCAACAAAGAAATAATATTATAAATGCGTTAGAAACACATGCATAAAAGAAACAAAAACATTAAAATACATATTTGAGGGTTCGTTTTCCTAACATCACATTCTCTGACTTTTTCCGCTTGACTCATACCTATACTAGATATTGCAAATAAGGGAAACCATGGGACCTATGTTTCTTTGGGCCTGGCTTACTTCACTTAATATAATTTTTTCCAAGCCTTTCCATTTCCTAACAAATGGGGCAATGTCATTCTTTCTGATGGAGGCATAGAATTCCATTGTGTATATATACCACATCTTCTTGATCCATTCATCTACTGAGGGGCATCTGGGTTGGTTCCATATCTTAGCTTTGGTAAATAATGCTGCAATAAACATAGTTGTGCTGGTAGCTTTAGTGTGGCCTTGTTTGTGATCATTTGGGTAAATGCCCAAAAGTGGGATTGCTGGGTCATTGGGGAGCTCTATGTGGAGTCTTTTGAGGAACCTCCATACTGCTTTCCAAAGTGGTTGAACAAGTTTACATTCCCACCAACAATGAAGTAAGGTTCGTTTCTGACCACATCCCCTCCAGCATCTGTTGTTGTTAGAGTTCTTGATTTTTGCTGTTCTAACTGGAGTGAGGTGATATCTCAATGTTGTTTTGATTTGCATTTCTTTTATGGCTAGAATGTTGAACATTTCTTCATGTGTCTATTGGCCATCCTTCTTTCTTCTTCAGAGAAGCTTCTCTTTAAGTCTTTCGCCCACTTACTTATTGGGCAGTTGTTTCTTTGAGGATTTGTTGTTGGGTGGTTTAATTTTTTGAGTTCCAAGTATATTTTAGATATGAGACCCTTGTCCGTTGTATGGCTAGTAAAGATCTTCTCCCAATCCGTGGGCTTTCTATTGATCTTGCTAGCTATGTCATTTGCCCTGCAGAAGCGCTGCAACCTTATACAATCCCATTTGTCCAACCTTTCTTTGATTTGTTGTGTTTCCGGGTCTCTATTCAGAAAATTTCCGCCTGAGCCGAGGAGACCCAGGGTTTCTCCTATTCCATCCTGTAATGTTTTCAGAGTGTCTGCTTTGACTTCAAGGTCTTGATCCATTTGGAGTTGATTCTGGTGCAGGGTGATATATAAGGATCTAGCTTTAGTTTTCTACATGTAGTTAACCAGTTTTGCCAGCACCATTTACTGAAGAGGCTGTCTGTCTTCCATTCTATTGTTTTAGCTCCCTTATCGAAGATTAGATGGCTATAGGTCTGTAGGTTCATTTCTGGGTTTTCAATTCTATTCCATTGGTCCTGAGGTCTGTTCTTATGCCAATACCAAGCTGTTTTGATTACTATGGCTTTATAGTAGAGTTTGAAGTTTGGTATTGATATTCCTCCAGCAGTGTTCTTTCCATTCAGGAGCATTTTTGCTATTCGGGGTCTTTTATTGTTCCATATGAATTTTTGGATTGACTCTTCTATTTCCTTGAAGAATGAGGGTGGAATTTTGATAGGTATTGCGTTGAATTTGTAGATAGCCTTGGGAAGTATTGCCATTTTCACGATGTTAATCTTTCCAATCCAGGAGCATGGGAGGTTTTGCCATTTTTTAAGTTCTGTGTTGATTTCCTTTTTCAAGATTTTAAAGTTTTCATCATAGAGGTCCTTCACTTCTTTAGTTAAGTTAATTCCGAGGTATTTTATTTTTTGTGGGGCTATTACAAATGGAGTTGCTTTCCTAATTTCAGCCACACTTTTCTCATTGTTGGCATACAGAAAAGCCATTGATTTTGGGGGGTTAATTTTATAACCTGCTACTTTGCCAAAGTTTTGAATCAGCTTGAGTAATTTGGGAGTGGAGTCTATGGGATTCTTTAAATACAAGATCATGTCATCTGCAAAGAGGGAGAGTTTTATTTCTTCTTTCCCTATTTGGATCCCCTTTATGTCTGCATCTTGTCTTATTGCTGTAGCTAGGCATTCTCATACTAGATTGAAGAGAAGTGGAGAGAATGGGCATCCTTGTCTTGTTCCTGAGTTAAGAGGAAATGGCTTTAGTTTTTCACCATTGAGTATAATGCTGGCTGTAGGTTTGTCATATACAGCCTTTATTGTATTGAGGAATGTTCCATGGATTCCTAATTTTTCCAAAACCTTCATCATGAAGGGGTGTTGGATCTTGTTGAATGCTTTTTCTGCATCTATTGAGATAACCATGTGGTTCTTATTCTTGCTCCTGTTGATGTGATGAATAATATTAATTGATTTGCGTATATTGAACCAGCTTTGCATCCCTGAAATGAATCCTGTTTGATCGTGGTGTATGATTTTTTGGATGAATTGTTGAAGTCGGTTGGCCAAAATTTTGTTGAGAAGTTTTGCATCAATGTTCATCAAAGAAATGGGTCTATAGTTCTCTTTCTTTGATGAGTCCCTGCCTGGTTTTGGGATGAGGGTTATGATGGCTTCATAGAATGAGTTCGGTAGTGAGCTTTCTCTTTCAATTTCATTGAAGAGTTGGAGGAGAATTGGTGTGAGTTCTGCTTTGAAGGCCTTGTAAAATTCCGCTGTAAAACCATCTGGTCCTGGACTTTTCTTAGCTGGGAGGTCTCTTATTGCTGTCTCTATTTCAATGCTTGATATGGGCCTGTTAAGATAGTTTAACTCATCTTGGTTTAGTTTTGGCATGTCAATATTTGCTAGGAAGAGATCCATTTCTGTCAAGTTCTCAAACTTATTAGCATAAAGTTTTGAGAAGTATTCCCTTATAATGTCCTGAATCTTGGTTGTTTCCGTGGTGATGTTTCCATTCTCATCTCTGAGTTTATTAATTTGGGTGTGTTCTCTTCTTTTTCTGATAAGATTTGCTAAGGGTCTGTCAATTTTGTTAAGTTTTTCAAAGAACCAACTCTTTGTTTTGTTGATTCTTTCTATAGTTTTTTTGGATTCTAATTCATTTAATTCTGATTTAATTTTGATTATTTCTTTCCGTCTACTGGATTGGGGTTTATCTTGCTGCTCTTTTTCAAGGAGGTTTAGATGCATGATTAAATTGCTAGTTTCAGATCTCTCCAATTTGTTGATGTAGGAGCTCAGAGCTATAAACTTGCCTCTGAGTACTGCCTTTGCTGTGTCCCAGAGGAGCTGTGTGTTCATTTTTGTTGAATAGCATGAACATTTGAATTTCCTTTCTAATCTCTTCCATGACCCACTCATGATTCAGCAGTGTGTTGTTCAGCCTCCATGTGATACCGGACTTTCTTTGGTGGCTTTTGGTGTTGAGTTCTAATTTTATTCCCTTGTGGTCAGAGAGAATGCAAGGTATAACGTCAGTGTTTCTGAATTTAGACAAGTTTGCTTTGTGGCCTAAAATGTGGTCTATTTTAGAAAACGTTCCATGTGCTGCTGAGAAAAACGTGTATTCTGATGCTGCTGGGTGAAATGTTCGGTAAATGTCTGTTACTAGTTGATCTATGCAGCTGTTT
Source organism: Dipodomys spectabilis (assembly GCF_019054845.1). NCBI lineage: Eukaryota > Metazoa > Chordata > Mammalia > Rodentia > Heteromyidae > Dipodomys > Dipodomys spectabilis. The sequence goes on from NW_024871423.1 coordinate 403,444, forward strand.
AGATCTGTGGTTTCTCTGTTGAGTTTTTGCCGAGTTGATCTATCTAGTGGGGAGAGTGGTGTGTTAAAATCCCCAACAATTAATGTCTTTGGATCTATATGGGATTTGAGGGAAAGTAGTGTTTCTTTGATAAATTTGGGTGCTCCATTGTTTGGTGAATAGATATTTAGAATTGTAATATCCTCCTGAAGGAGAGATCCTTTAATTAGTATGTAGTGACCTTCTTTATCTCTTTTCACGAATTTTAATTTGAAGTCTATTTTATCTGATATTAGGATTGCAACTCCCGCCTGTTTATGCGGTCCGTTTGCTTGGTAGACTTTGTTCCAGCCTTTAACATTGAAAATGTGTTTGTTTTTACGGGCAAGATGTGACTCCTGCAGGCAGCAGATAGAAGGGTCTTGTTTTTTAATCCAACTAGACAGTGTATGTCGCTTAATTGGAGAGTTCAGTCCGTTAACGTTAAGCGATAGGACTGAGAGGTATTTGGGAGTTCCTGCCATGTTATCTACCTTCTTGGGGGCTGCGAAAACTGGGTTCTTCCTATGGTTCTTGGATTCTCAGTTTGGGTGCAGTTTCTTGGCCTTCGTTGCGGTCTTGTTGGTTTTCTATGTGTAGGACATCTTTAAGAATCTTTTGTAGGGCTGGTTTGGTGGAGATGTTTCAATTTTTCTTTGCTATGGAAGGTTTTTATTTGGCCTTCGGTTATGAAGGAGAGTTTAGCTGGGTACAGTATTCTTGGTTGATAGTTGTTTGTTTTTAGGGCATGGCATACATCATTCCAGGCTCTTCTTGCTTTGATTGTCTCTGCTGAGAAATCTGAGGTGATTCTAATTGGTTTCCCTTTATAAGTGATTACCCTTTTCTCTCTGACAGCTTTAAGGATCTTTTCCTTGTTCTGAGTTGATCCTGTGTGGATTATAATGTGGCGGTGGGATGTCCTATTCTGGTCTGGTCTATTTGGGGTTCTAAAGGCTTCTTGTATCTGGACAGGCCTATCTTTTTGCATGTTTGGGAAGTTCTCTGCTAGGATCCTGTTAAACAAATTTCCTAGACCATTAACTTCTGTTTCTAGGTTCTTCTCTACACCCATTATCCTTCGATTAGGCCTTCTGATGGTGTCTTCCAGGTGTTGGATAGATCTATCATATTTCTTGGACTTGTCTTGGATGGTTGTATGTTCTTTCTCTATAATATCTAGGCTGTCTTCAATCCCTGAGATTCGATCTTCTGCATGGTCTAACCTGCTGTCAAGACTCTCTACTTTGTTTTTTATCTCTTTTCCTTCTAGTTGGTCAGCTTTGATGGCTTCAAGTTCTTTGTTGAAGCTCTGTTTTAGGTCTTGTATGAATTTCTTTACTTCCTTAATTTGGTGTTCAGTGTTTGTCCTCAAATCACTTAGTTGATTGGTTATGGTTTCTTTGGGCTCCCATTCCTTCTGTTGGGTTCCATTCAGCATTCCCTTTGTGGTCTCCCTGACTTCCTTCAGCTCTTTGTTAATGGATTCCATGAATGCCTTTAGTGATCTTTGTGTGTTCTCTACCTGGTCTCTCAATTCCTGTATTACTCTTTGATTAGCTTCCTCCCGTTCGTGGGATTCCTGCAGATCTCTTTGAGTGTTCTCAGCCTGCTCACGCCATTCCTCCCTTTCTCTTTGAGTATTCTCAAGTTGTTCACGCAAATCCTGTATCAGTTTTTGAGTAGCTTCCTCACGCTTATGATATTCCTGTATAAACTTCTGGGATGCCTCCTCTCTCTCCCTGTCATGCTCATACAGAGTCCTTTGTACATTGTCAAACTTTTCATTTATCATGTTTGCCAGCAGTGTTTGTAGAGCTGTCTCATTCATTTTTTAGATCACTGTAAAGTGCTCTATCACTGCAGCCGAATCCCCATCTTTCTGCGTCCTCTTCCCAAACAGCTGGCAGTAAAGGTAGGTGCCACCATGCCTGGCCCATATAAGTTGAGAATGTTTTTATGCAGGTAGCCTTTTGAAGTTGGCTTTTTTTTCTAAGAATTCATCCATGTCATTGTTCCTAGGAGATTTTTACTGGCTATTAATTACAAACTAATTTTCCATGGTAAAGATACCTTCAGTGTAATTTATCCATTTAACAGTTATTTAGATTGCTTGTAGGTTTTGATTTTACTATTGTTATTATGAATTCAACTTCAGACTGTATTTATTTGCACACGGTCTTTTTTCTTAATTTTTGTACTAGTGATTGGGCGTAGGACCTCCCACATACCAGAGAAGAGCTCTACCATCTGCAACATCTCCAGTAGTTCTGACAAACACAATAATGTAACTAAAACAGGAGAAGAGAGAAACTAGAAGAAAAGAAAGAGGAAGGGCTGATTGATGTTTCATGAGGAATATAGGCTAATAGATAACAATTTCAAAACAGAGGAGAAAGCACTGTAGTAAGTGGACATATCAAGTTAACAATGTAAGAAATTCAGTAGCCAATAGAGCAAATGGAGAAACTTTGCAAGGATGACAAAACCATGAACAAGTGACTTCACTGCTAGTCATAAACTATGTCTCCCGTGCCAAAAAGCAGAGGAGCCATTCTCCTATAGTATATTAGGAAGACTTGCCAAAAGCGATCACATCCCAGATTATAAAACCAATTTTACTGCATTTGTAAAAAAAATCAAAATTATACCACAAATGTTCTCCAACCACAATGGGATTATCAATTTCAGGAGGAAAATGGTTATAGACCTGAAAATAACACGTTATTTTTAAATAATCCATAGGGCTCAAGAGAAATTCTCAAAGAAAGTGTATTTGTCTTTGAGGCTGCTGTAACTAACATATCATCATGATGATAAACAGTAATTTATTTTTTCAAAGTTATATATATCTAAGATCAAGATGCCATCAGATTTAGGTCCTGTTAATAGTGCATTGACTTGCAGGTACCCGCCTTCCTAAGAAGAGAGCTCTGGTATCTCTTCCTTAAATTTTTTGTCAGTAGTGGGATTTGAACTCAGGGCTCCTGTGCTTCCTAAGCAAGGCACTCTACCACCTGTGCCATTCTACTAGCCCTCTTTCTTTTTATATCAGGATGCTTATCTCATTGTGGGGACTCCACTCTCGTGACCATGTCTACATTTAATCATTCCCTCAGAGAGAGGCCTTCTTCTCCATTATTGTGACACTGTTGCTTCAACAGATAAAGCAGGGGGAGGGGGTACAAACATTCAGCCCATTAACAAGCAGTTAGAACATAAATGAAAATAAAAATATATAAAAATGTATGGTTACGCCATTAAAACAATGGTTGGAAGAATATTGGTATTACTACGTGCATGTGTTAATTCAAAAGAGAACATTGAGATCAGTAGAAGAAGCTTCCATGTTAGCAAAAAAAATAAAAGGACTGTGGAGGGAAAGAGTGATGTAAACCAAAGCAACCAGAGGAAAGTCAACTTAAAGATAAGAGCAGATAAATGAAATTGAAAGGGAAAGATCAACAGAAAAATGAATAAACAAAAATAAGTCTTTTGAGAGGACTGACAAACCTGCTAATCCTCTGCAAGACTGACTGCACAAATGTATTTGGACCAGGGTAGAGAGCTTGAGGTCTTCAGATTTTGTGACCTTAGATCTTCAGACTTTATGTCTTTAACTCTCTACTTCCATCTAATGTCAGAGTATGGACAATGCAGATAGTTCCTTCTAAAAATGCTCAGAATTTGTTATGAGTTGAATTACCGTTCCTGACACAGAAGCAACAAAGCCTTTGGTAACATCCCCATTTGAAGCAGAGGGCTGAATCGCAAGCTAATCAATCCCTCACATAGGAAGAGTAACATGTTCAGAAACCTCATCTCAATTCTTGGTGGTGTCTTTATTGGAGCTCTCTGCAGTTGCAGATTCTCTCTCTCTCTCTCTCTCTCTCTCTCTCTCTCTCTCTCTCTCTGTGTCTCTGTGTCTCTGTCTCTGTCTGTCTCACTCTCTCTCTCTTTCTCTCTCTCTCCTCTTTCCAGGATCTCTATCCTTTCTTGTGTCTCAAAACATGATCTCAACAACTGCATTCAAATCAGGCCAAATGGAGAAAAGAAAATCTATTTGGCTAAGACGACTATTCATTGGAAGAAAGTTTCCAACTCCCCTGGATGTGTTCTTAAATCTGTCCACCTAACAGCAATTCCATCTGATAAGAAATTTAAAAAAAATAAACTTCAGTTGTTTGGTAATTCTGTTGAGCCATGCCCTCAAGGAGATTAGAACTAAAGTGGAAAGACGCAAAACAAATACACCAAACAGCAGAAAATCTATTACTGAAAGCATGCCTGTGGTACCAGCTGTGAAAACCAGAGAATTTTACAGACAGGGGGCCATTGGGGAGAGATGGTATGGGTTTCTTCGCACGTCAGGTTGTACCTTGTGGAAGAAAACACAAGGTGCTCAGAAAACAGCCCCGTAGTCACACTATCCAAGAAACAGGAGGAACATAGGCACAGAAGACCACTTGCAATGTGGTCTGAGACTCTTGTCACCAAGCTGAGTCCAAACATAAGACCCGGGAAAGTGGAGCAAAGACAGGACAGACGTGAGGGGAGTTGGTGGCCTGCGGGGGCGGTGAATGTGCAGAAATGCACATTAGGCTGGCGGACAAGAGCACCTGGCCCCAGGCAGGCCACCAGAAATAAAAGAGGAGCATAAAATATTGAAAACACGATTGCAATGACTGCACTTAGTGACTGCATGGAGGAAAGGGGAGGGGGCAGAAGACGCACAAGGACTTGAATTTCCAAAATGCAACTAGAGAAGAGCAAAAAAAAGAAACTAGAAACTTAATTGTGGAAGAAATAAGAGGATGAACATTAACTCTGAGGGAATGGTGACACGCTAAATTGATGATCATTTCAACACAGATTAGAGTTCAACAATAGCTCTAGAAACTCTGATTTCTGAATTTTTGTGTATGAACCCAACAAACTGTGTGTATATGTCTTTCCCTCTTCTTCTCCTCCCCCTCTCCCTTTTCCTCTGTCTATCTTTATCTCTCTTTCTCTCATCTTTCCCCTCTCCCTCTCCCTTGGTATCTTTCCCCTCTCTTTCTCCTCTCTCTTTGTTTCTCTCCTTTCTCTTTCTGGCTCTCTCTCCCTCAATCTCTCTTCCTCCTCTCCTCTCGGCTTCTATCCTCTGCCTCCTCTGTGTCTCTGTGTGTCTCTCTGTCTCTCTTTCTATTAAGGAGAAGCAATCACGAGAGAACAGAGTTAATCATCTCTAATGAGTTTATCCAAGTATCCAATGAAGAAGGAAGCAAAAAGATGAACTAGTGCAGGAAGCAAAGGAACAATCTGAGAAAACAGAAAAAAAATTAAAAACTTTTGAAAAGACAAAGCTAACCAATGATACCACCTGCTGTAAGAAAGTAATCAGCTCTGTAGGTTGAGTTACCTACGAGTTTCCAAGGACCAGTAAATTATTCAGATGTATTTTTTCTCATTAGAAAAAAAAAACAATTTTCTTCTGAGAGACAACTTCTCATGAAAATGTATGACAGCTAAAAAGGAAGTTGCATACATTTTTCATAAAAATTCAGGTAATTATATCTTTTGTCTGTAAACTTCTGGAAAATATAGATACTTTATTCATCCCAGTCTCTATATTTTAAAGTTCTAAAGAAGCTTATATTTCTCTTCTAACTTATTCATACTAAGGATTAGGAAATAGAGGTCCAAGATCATCCACAGAGCTGATGGAAGAGCTAGAACAAGAACCCAGCTCTTGGCCAAGCATCAGATTACATGTCTGTAATCCTAGCTACTTAGGAGGCTGAGATCTGAGGATTGTGGTTAAAAGCCAGCCCAGACAGGAAACTCTGCGAGACTCTTATCTACAAAAAACTACAGAAAACAGAAAGTGGTGCTGTGGTTCAAGTGGTAGAGCGCTCGCCTTGAGCTAAATTGCTGAGGGACAGCGCCCAGGCTCAGAGTTCAAGCCCCATGACTGACCAAAAAAAAAAAAAAGGAAAAAAAGAAAGAAAGAACTTGGCTTCTTAGAGGTCCCAGTTCTGTGGCTCTGTAGAAGACTATTCTGCCGTAGGTAGCACTCTTTGCAAAGCATGGTTCTCATGAATAATTCCATGCATTTGTGTAGATGTCTGGTCTTGGAATTGCATTGATAAAAAGCCCTTTTAGGGAAAAAAATATTGCTCCAGGAAAAGGACACAGGCTACCACACTTCAAAGTAACTCACTTTACTAGAATAATATTTATTTTGAATAATCAATGAGTCCATAAGTGATCATCATATGGCACGATGATAATTTTGGCCTCAGAAAGTCCTCATATTTAGAGCTATTTAGTTAGTTGAATACTATTAACAGAATCGCTGAACCATGTAAGCTAGTATTATTGCTAAACCTAGAAAACATTATGATTTTTAATCCATAAATGACTTTTGCCCAAACCTCATTTGCAAGAGAATAAAATGAAAAACAAAATAACATGTGATTTTATACTTTCCCACTGACCTGGCTTTTTGGCAAATATAAACTTATTGATTTCTTGGAAGTTGTTCATAACCATAGTAGTATTGTTTTCCTTCATAGTCTCTGCAAGAGAGCAAAAGGTATTTTTCTTCTTCCTTCTTGAGAAGACACAAGTTTTCATGTATCGTAAGTATGCATATTATATTTACATCAATAAGTAAGAAATGGAGAGTGATATTTCTCTGAAAATATATCCATTCAGTCTGAATACAGACCAAGATTTTTTTTTGTCAGTTGTGGGGCCTGAACTCTGGGCCTGGGCGCTGTCCCTCAGTTCTTCAGCTCAAAGATAGCACTCTACCACTTGAGCCACAGTGCCACTTCTGGCTTTTTCTGTTTATGGAGTAATAAATCGAACCCAGGGTCTCATGCATGGAAGGCAAGCACTCTACCACTGAGCCACCTTCCCAACCCCCAGACCACGATATTTTGCTCTTAATTCCATGCTTTGCCTAGTTTACACAGTACCTACATCTTTTGAGGTTACTGTAGCAAATAAATATTCTGTGGGATGGGAAGAAGGAGTCCTTTATTAATAAAATTGATCCCACTGAGAAGCCAGGCTTCATGTCTTTGCCTAATCATTGCTGGCCACTTTTTTTTATAATTTTTATTATCTTTAAGTAGTTGCACAAATGGGTTGTAATTCAACATTTCAGTTTGTGAGTACAATAGTGCCATTTGCCTGCCACAAAGCGGTGGCACTTAGAAATGGGGAGGAGGCTTAGAATTTGTGTGTTGTAGAAGAAGCAAAATCATTTAAGAAAGGTTTGCCCTTCTAAGTTCATTTCTCATCAAGGAGAAGAAAATTTCCTTTGAGTTATGTATCAGATAAAAATGGGATTTAGGAATCTGTCAACATGGCAGAAAGCATCAATTACAGGGTTGTGACAAGTAATAGAATTACGTTCTGTTGTAATGGCAGGGAATACATAACTGGTATTGTCACTCTTGTTGGTTGGTTCTATCATGCATTTCCTAAATCTTACTCATTTTCCTATGAGGCTGCAATTCTGGTGGAATCACTGTCAAGCATATAGTCTGTTATGAACCAAAACATCATCCTCTGCTTCATGCTTATAGTCTTGTAGTCAAAGAAGAAAATAATCAACAGTGAAATTTCAGATTGTTTACAAATTATTTACAACAAAACTTATATCTATATCTATACCTATATATAATTTGTGAGAAAGACTAGAGACTAATTCACAGCTATAAGTATCTCTCCTGTAAATCTGCACCCAAAATTGAGAAGTTACAATCAGTTTACGCCATTAAAGCTATCCTGTAGAACGTTAAGTCATGTCCATGGGCCAGAATACTCTGAGCATTTTTTAGGAGATAATTTTATTAGTACTGAAAGAATACATGTTCAAAATATATTAAGAAACCAAAGCATATAATATCCTAATACAGTATACATTCATTTACATCCCCTTTTTCCCATCTTTCTTTCCCTTTTCTTTGTCAAGTGAAATGTGTGTGTGAATGCCTAGATCATCTTGAAGTAGAAGCAAAAAACTGAAAGTAAGTAGAGGAGAATGAAAGGCCAAGAAGGAGAAGATAACTTACTTTTTACCATATTACGCTTTGTAAGTTTTCAAGTGTTTATTGTGTCAATGTATTATGGAGAATGTATCATTGACTCAAATAAATAAAAATGGTCATGTTTTTAAAACAGCAACACCTAAGAACTCATTAAAAAATTCACTCAAAGACAAAGTTATTCCTGGTTCTTCTTGCTCTTCACATCCCCTCACCCACCTGCAAGACTCTGTCCCTGTGATTTCATTCACCATGTCCTCATGGCTTCACTTTCCAATCTGAAAGTTTCTGTGTTTGTGATTCATATTTTCTTCTTTTCCTTGGATTCCCACTCATACTTTTAGATTTAAAGTCAGTATTTATTTGCCTATCAAAGAATATTCTTTAATGAAATCTGAGTAATTTTCAAAGCCTTGATCTTTTCTCATTCACCCTGACATCTCCTTCTGAGAATTTTAAATGCTCTCTAAATTAGTCCAGCTTTATCCAGTATTGCTTAAATCTTCCTAAGTCACAGCTCCATGTGAACAACTTAATCCCAATGAAAGTAATATACTAATGACCTGACTATCCATAATTATTTGGAAGGTATATCTAACCCCATACATTGACTAATAAAAATTACCAAACCATAAGAAGTATTTCAGGAATATGACAACTTAGGAAAGCAATATTTCTTGTGGTTTGAATCATCAATCTTTGTGCTTTGTTCTTTTATCCACAGCTTCTATTCACATTTTTATTTCATATTCTCTGCACACCTGAGCCTCCATCAGCTTCAGGGGAGGTCATTTCTCTTAGCTATTGGTTCCCCAAAATTCAACTCCAGCTTCAATTCCTAGTGGAAATGGTTCAGAAGTTGGCATGTCTCAACCACTTTGAGGTTATTAACAGTAGACACCCCGAGGAGTTGAATAACCATACTGCTTGACTTTCCTGTGTAAAATGTAAAGGCAATTTCCTTTCCTTGCACAAATTTTGAATGATGATAGCTTCTGTGTGCAAAGTTGAGCTGAGTTCTTATGTTTAATGCTGAAATAATTATAGCTCACCTTTCTAATAAAGTCTTCTAATAAATCCATTCCAAAGCTACCATTCTCTACCTAGCCTTTACCTTTTGACTTTTTGGTTTCTAGATACTATTTCTTTTAGTAGTCTGAATGAGGAAAAAAGGAAATACCAAAGTATAAGAAATTATTTTCTCAGATCACAGGGCAAACGTAGGTTCCGGGGATGTGGACTCTTTTGGATTGTGAACAGCAACCTTCTTGATATCTCATCATATGGCAAAAACCCCCCAAAATATAGATAGTCCTTTTTGAAAGAGCACTAATCATACTCAGGAGGACCCCAACTTTAATCATCTAATCAACGTACCAGAACCCCAACAACATCTAATACTATGATATTGGGGCCTAGGATTTTAACGTGTGAATGCAGGGGTCATAAACTGGCAGTCTATATATAGCATCATCAGAACAAAATCATTCTTCCATAGTTAATATATCTCTTCTTAAAGGTATCTAGAGCCCTTCTGATTATATGAGATGGAAATGTGAGTTTATAAAGCTAGCCTTCCCCAAAATGACTGAGACCTCCTAAAACAATCTTGGAACAAACACACACAGAACAAACCCTCCTATCTACCATAAGCACCTGCTTCTTAGACCTGTCAGACATAGTTCATGTCTACCCTTCATGGCCCCAGAGCTCAGGGAGAAGAGCTTTTATGCCCACTTGTCATCAGATATTACTAACCCCCGTGAACCAAACTTGATGTTGCTTTTGCTTCACAGGCTCAACCTGTCATCCTCTCCTCTCTGTTCCAGTTCATTCCAGATATGACATTTAATGAAAAAAATCTATAGGACAATGGACATGAACTAAACAGGGTTGATCCCAAAGGAACATACAGGTTTGTAAGACCTCCCTCAAATGAATAAACAAAGAATAATTTGAAGAAATAACAATGATAGTAATTTAACACAGATTTTTATAAGCGCATGTTATTTATGTAAGCATAGATGATTGGCCTCACTCTCTCACTGCATTATATAATATTTTGTTCAGAAATCACAAAAAGTTCTAATGTACTTTTTTAACAGGATCAAAACCCAATCACCATTTTTGAAGCCGTGGACATAATGTATTTTCCCTGCATCATCTGTAAACCCTAAATATAATGCTAGAGAGAGAATAAGCACTTCTTTATTGGATTTATTTTGTGATGCATCATTTTCCTGAGTTCTAATTTAAACAGACCTATGATGGTATTTCCTAAGGCCATATTAAGTTTTCACATCATTGGCCAAAATAACTGGGTGAACAACTGAATGGAGGAAAGGTTTATCTTGGCTCACAGTCTCACGAGGCCCATGGGTTGCTTGGCCCTCTGGGATTGGGCAGAACATCAGGTGGGAGAATAACATGGAGTAGCTTCTTCACCTCCTGGCTGACAGGATGTTTTAGAGTAATACTGGAATGATCCCAGGGACAAAATATCCCAAGGTCCCCTCCTCAGCCCATCCACTCCCAGAAGTTTCCAGAGCCTGCCCAAATACATCCTCTGAACATGCTGGGAAGCTGTTAGCTTGGAATCAATATATAACACAGGAGCCTGTGGGGAATGTCTCATGTTCAAACCATAAAGGGGCTCCCACGACAAAATGCCACAGCCCTGGGGTTAAGACCTAGAAATTTACTTTCTCACAATTCTGAAGCCTTGAAGTGGCAGATGGAGGTGTGGAAGGATTTGGTCTCTACAGAGTGCCCCCTAGTTCTACCTTATAGAGTACCCTCCTTTGTTAAATCCTCTGGTGGTGATTTCCTTTTCCACACATCTGTCTGTGTCTCAGTCTCCTCTTCCTATGAGAACATTAGTCATTGTTGACTCCATCTTCCTTAATTACCTTTGGAAATTTTCAAGATAAGAAATGTGTGAAAATGTGGTCAAGTCGCATGATTTAGTTCATATCATTGACTGAAAATACTTTACAGTCTCATGATAATATTTCATGGGATAGGACTAGGTGACAATTTACATTGAGGTTATTTTCACACATTTTTAACTGAATCTGCTATGGAATGGAGGTTGGAATCCAAGGCCTCTCATTAGTTAGGCTGGCATGATCCCACAGAGCCAGCCCAAACCCCCTGAGCTGTTCTGTATTGCTATTTTGTAACAACATTTCCATGTAGATAAATTTCTGTAAACTATTTATTTAGGAAGGTCTCAATATTGTAATTCCAGTCCTTGGGATGTTGAGGCAGAGAGCTGTGCATTCCAGGCTACTCCGGGCTACACAGCAAGACTAGTCTCAAAAAACAATCTAAGACATCCCAATAATTCTGCTTCTCATATTGGTGCAATTCTGCCCTGACCTCTAAGACTGACTCCCGTCTTGGCCTATGACATTTAAATCTTAACAGACATGAACAAATGTGACATGGAACTTGTTTTTTCAATCTTCTCAGATTTGATTCAATCACATGATTAAGCACAGAATTCTGAATGACGATAAGTGCATGACCCAGCTGTCTCTGACAAGCATCTAATGGCCAACCAACACCTAGAAGCAGAACCAGCCAGTGTCACTGCATTTTTATGAGTAAGCTTTACCATGATCAGCACAAGACTGCCCAGCAACCCAGCCCAACCTGCCAACTCATTGGATCCTGAGCTACATTAATGGCGATGCTCTTATTCAACTAAAACAGTTTGGCTTTAGGTAGGTTTGAACTCAGGACCTCACACTTGTTAGGTAGAAGCTCTACTGGAGCAACCAAATTTTGTAGCAGTCTATGATGCAGCAAGACCTTACCAGTAAAATTATATATCACAATGTACAATGAAAATCAACAAAGATAGGAATTTCAAGGTATATTACTTTAAACTCAAATGAATAAAATTAATATGTGTGTGTTCAACCATGTGCAACAGAGTTGGCAACAATCTTCAGAAATTAAAAAAAAATCTCCAAAACTCAAGAGATAGGGCAATATATATGAGTATGTGCCAACAGAAGAACATTGGCAAAGTTACATCAGAATGATTCAAAAAATAATAAGGGCCTAAGTCACAGTGGCTGGAGTGAAATATGACCACAAGTTATAGGATTCCCTTAGGACTGAGGTAAATTTACACTAATTTGGTAAAGGCTAATAAAGTTAATGCTCAATAATCTGAATCATAAACTATATAAAAGGATGATATGATAGCATTTTCTGTCATAAGAAAGTGACCAAAAAAGTGTGGCTATAATAGGACCTGGCCAAGTGAGCTTTAAGTGATAATGAAAACAATTTGTCAGGATGAGGAGCAAGTGAATTAAAAACTATGAAATGAAGCAAAGAAAAGAATGGAAGAAAGTTCAGTTTTGACTATCAGCTGCATTAGGAGAGGAAAAGGTGAGGAGTGGCAGGAGGTTTGGGAATATTGAAGACTGTGGGCTCTTTGCTGATGATTCAGTTTTGCCAGGCAAGCAATCACCTATGAAAAGCCCAATCCAGCAGCTCTAAGGGGAAGGCTAATTGTTCACTGCTAATTCGCCTAGATAAATTAGTCCGTCTGCTCCAGTAGAAGATAGTGGCACTAAAGCTCAATTCAGAGTCCAATGGCCAGATGGGACATCTCCCTGGGGAGGCACTCAGAGCATAGTCCCACCTGAGACCATGCACCAGGAAACAGAAGAGATGAGGGAACCAAAGATTCAGTGATAAAAGAGCAGAAGAACAGCACGCAGGCTTATCCGTGAGTGCAATCCTATAATATGCTGTCTAAACTGAAGTGATTTTGGGAGCATAAAATGCACCACTAATGGTCATGCTAAGGTTACAGGTTCAAACTTAAACTGTCCTAAAGCTGGAGGAGTCGTGATTTCACAGGTTCATATGTAAGCACACACCACCATCAAAGAAAACAAGGGGGAAAATACTGTAAGTGTAAGAAGCTCATGAGGAAGTGAGAAGAAGACTGTGAGTCAGTCTTGAATCATGTTTTGGGGGAGGCATGGGAGTCCCACAGCCCCACAAGCTCTGGAGAGCCACCACTACATCCAGAAGAAGAGATGCATTCTGGGAACTCTCTCTTGCTTATGAAACAAGGCTGAATAGATAGTGACAATGCTCCTAGTACAGTATTGAAGAAAGTAATGGAATCTATTGATGGCATAATATCCATTTTATCTTCTATAAGTGTTGGAGAGCCAACTCTACTAACTGCTGTGATGGACAAGATGGAGCATATATTTTAGTGGGAAACATCCAGCAAATACAAAAGCATATGTATATGACTAAAAGTACATAATAAGCATCTGCATTTATAGTCATAGTAAAAGCTAAAAGGAGTACAAGGCTATCACAGACAATAGCTGTAGACAGTGAGTAAAACAATAAAGACTTGATTAAGAAAGCCACAAAGCTGGACACCAGTGGCTCATTCCTATAATCCTATACTCCTATAATCCTATAATCTGAGGATGAAGCTTTGAAACCAGTCTGAGCAGCCAAATCTTTGGGAATTTTATCTCCAGTTAATGAGCAAAAAGCTGAAACAGAGGGGTGGTTCAAGTGGTAGAGTGTCAGACATGAATGAAAAGCTGAGCAAGAGGACAAAGACATGAGTTCAGCAAAAGAAAAAAAAAGAGAAAAAGAGAGAGAGAGACAGACAGACACATACAGAGAGAGAGACAGAGAGAGAAGAAAAGAAAAAAGAAAAGGAAAGAGAAAAGAAGAAAACTTGGAGAAGATGACTTTTGAGTTGAGGCTCAGAAATTAAACAGATCATACAAAGATCATGGAAAAAGAATATTCCAGACAGAAGTCATAGCTAATACATTCAGTCCTACAAGAGAAGCAATGTAGCTAGCGCAAAAGGAGTAAAGTTAATAGAAAATGAGAATGGGAGGGGTATTGGGGAGGGGAGATGGGAAGGGATGGGAAGGGGAAACAAAGGAGGAGGCAACAATGCTTGATAAGAAATGTACTCATTATCTTGTCCATATAATTGTAACCCAGCTGTATAGTATTTTCACAATAAAATTTTTTAAAAAACGAGAATAGAGATTTAGGGATAGGGACACATATAACAGAGTATCTGTGGGTCTTATTTGGGAATTAATTAAAGCCTTTAATTTAATTAAAGTAATTAAAATGATACCTTTAAATATAACCCCTTGGTTTATCCCTTAAGGGTAGGTTATAACCGTAAATAAGGAGAATTTGGAAAATAGTCAGTGTTTTATTATTATTATTATTATCATTATTGTGAAAATACCATACAGAGGGATTACAATTACATGGGCAAGGTAATGAGTACACTTTTTATCAAGCATTCTTGCCTACTCCTTTGTTTCCCCTTCCCATCCTAGTCAATGTTTTTATTAATAGTACATCACTGAAGAGATGACTGAGATTAATAAAGATGGTTATGTTGTTTTGTTATGGTTCATATGTTGAGATTTTGAGAAAGGAAAGAATAAGGTCATTTTATAGGGCACTGGTGACTTACACCTATAATCCTAGCTAGTAGGGAGGCAGAGATCAGAAACCTAGTCATTTAAGGCCATCCCAGACAAAAAGTTTGCTAGACTCCATCTGAATCAATAACCGGGACTGCCTGTTATTCCAGCTATGCAGGAAGTATAAATAGGAGGATCACAGCTCAGGTCAGCCCAGCAAATAAAAGCAGGATCCTATCTCAAAAATAACCAGAGTGAATGGGGCTGGAAATGTGACTTAAGCTGTACAGAACCTGCCTAGTAAGTATGAAGAACTGCTTTCATATCCCAGTACTGCAGCCTCCCAAAAAGCCATTTTATTTAGTTGGCACAGTAAACGGAAGTTGAAGGAAATGGGTTTACTTCTATCTTGTAAATATTAAATTTTATATAACTACTAAAAATCCAAATAAAGATATCAAAAAGTAGTTGAGACATGATTCTGAATCTCAAGAGCACAGTCAGGGGGAGAGATACAAATTTCAGAATTATCTAATAGAAATGTCATTAAACCAATGTACTTAATGAGATTAGTTATAGAGAAAGAGCGAATAGAGAAGAGTCAATTGTGCGGCACTCTGAAATTTAGTATGTATTAAAAGAGTCAATCCAGGCATCTAAGAGAACGCAACCAATGAAATAGAAAGAAAAATCTAGTGCCTAGAAGCCAAGAAAAGGTGATGATTTTGTAAAGAGGGAGCAGTCAGCTACATCTACATGCTGCAGAGTGACTGAGCAAGAACAGTACAGAGAAGCAATCTCTGGATTTTTCAAACTAAAGATTAATAACCCTGACATGAACGGCTTCACTAGCATGTGGGGGACATATGCTTCTCTGTAGCAGGCTGGGAAGAGTAAATAATTGGAGAATAAAACTTCATGGGTTTCCAGAAGTGTTGCTGTGCTTCTTATCTACTGCTATTGATTTGTTTGAGATAAATATTTGTACTCAGAGCCCAATCCCAGAGTTTCATTTCCACAGACTGTGGAGTAGCTTAATACAGAGCTGACTCCTCAAGCTCTCCCTTTCTATCATAACCACTTATTTTATTTTGAACCAACACCTACTAATTATATGCATATATGAGGTATGGTGTAATACTTTGAGTAATTTGATGCATATATAAATGTAAGATGAGGAAACCAGGTTCACTAGAATTACCATCTCTTTAAACAGCCCTCCTATCTGTGTTGGAAACCTTCAAATGCCTTTGTTCTAGTTCTTCATAAAGTATTAGCTTGTTGCGAACTGTCAGCTACTGTGCTGTTGACCATTAGAACTTGTGGCTCCTGGATAACTGTAATTTGGTATCTTCTATCCAGCCATCCTCTCTCTCCCCCTTCACTACACATCCTTATCTTCTGATGATTGCTATTTTTCTCTCTTCTATCAGATCTGCATTTTCAGATTCCATATGTCAAGGTGACAATTGTATTTTATTTCACTTGACATAATAACCCCCAGCTCTTGTCATATTGCCGCAGATGATGTGATTTCATTCTTTTATTATGACTGAAGAATATCTTGGTATATATTCACATTTTCTGTATCAATTCACCCACTGATGGACACCTAGACATATCCTGACTATTGTGAATAGTGAGGCAAAAAGTGGGAGAATGCTGTATCTCTTTCATACACTGATTTCATTTGTTTTGGATATGTACCCTTTAATAAGATTGCTGGAACATATAGTAGTTTTTATTTTTAGTATTTTGAAGAGCTTCTATACTGTTAGTCACAATAGTTGTAATTATTTACATTCTGACCAATATTGCATAAGATTTCTTTTTTCTCCACATCCTCACCAGCATTTATTTATTTAATCTTTGATCATAGCCATTTTAACTAAATTAAAGCCAGATCTCACTTTGGTTTTAATTTACATTTCCCTGAAAACTGGTGATGCAGAGCTCGTTCTCTCTCTCTTTCTCTCTTTCTATATAAATGTGTGTGTGAGAGGGGGGGGGAGAGAGAGAATGTTCTGTTGAGAAGGGACTAAGATCATTTGCTCAGTTTTAGGTAATTTTTTTTTTGCTTTTTAGGTGCTGAAATTTTTTATTTAGTTTCTTATGTAATCTGGGTATTACTACTTTCTCAGTTTGATGCATAGTTGCAAATATTTCCTCTTACTCCGTGTTCTGGCACTTCATTCTGTTTCCCCCCCCTTTGCTGTATAAAGCTTTTTAGTTTGACACAATCCCATTTGCCTATTTTTGGGTTTGTTTTCTGTGCTTTTGGGGTTTTCTCAAAGGAATCATTGCCTATACAATGTCATAGTGTTTCTGCTGTTTTCTTCCAGTGTTTTCATAGTTACAGGATTTGCATTTAGATTTTTATCCATTTTGAGGTAATATATGCATGCAGTGAGAGATAAGGATTTCTACACATCGATATCTAGTTTTCTCAGCATAAGAGACTCTCTTTTCTCCAGTGTGTGCTTTTTGACAGCTGTGTCAAAAATTAGATGCATGAATTTATTTCTGGTTCCTTCTTTCTTTCTATTGAAGACTACTTTTTAAATAGAAAGTACCTTAAACTTACATTGTTTTTGAAATCAAAGATTGGCAAATGATGGCCCCATGGATAAAACTCTGGCCCACCAGCTATTCTGTAAATAAAGTTTTATTGATACAAAGCATGTCCCTTAATGTCCATATTAGTTATGATTGCTCTCATATCACAAAGACAAGGTTGAGTAATTGTGACAGAACATGTGGCCCAAAAAGCTGAGATTACTTTTATTTGCTTTCTCCCTTTTTATAAAAAAATATTACCAATACTAATCTAGATTACAAGTCCCTATAATAAATATAGATTCTGGATAAATACTAAGTCTGCATAGATAGAAACAAAAATGGAGAAAATTACAGGACTGAGTTCTCTGTGCTGGATTATGGGCCATACATCCAGCCTACCTATTTTTAGGCAAAGTCCACAACACTGACACCAAGAGTGCTTGAGGACTCTCTACATGTAAACTTTCCCCTAATAAGTCCTATTTTATAACAGTAACCTTCTAATTATAGTGGCCTATGTCTAGGAACCCTTTGTCACAAGAAAGACATTGGTACAACTATTTTTCCCACATGGTATTGAGGCTTTCAAAGAAAATAATATGAGAAGTAAACCGTGAATAATCAGAGAATGCATTTTAGTTATGCATATGGTTAAATAGGTACAACCTACAGCCTTAGCTTTTTTCTAGGCCAGAATTTAATGTTCCAAAAACACACTTGGGTTTTGACTAGGGGTGTTGATTACAGCTGATGGGAAGAATTATTTGACAGGTCCTAGGCACTGAATTGTTTGCACTAGTTGGCACTATAAGTGGTGATGATGCTTAGAGAGAGGACAATATGTACAGAATGTACTTCAGGATAATATAATGTCCCTAATTTGGTACCCAGATTATAGCTTTTCCTTAGTTCTCTACTAGCTACAGACACAATAACTAGTTAACTACCAGCTCCACAACCAATATCTGGAACAGAGAAAATTTTATTAGCAAGGCCTTCTTTATCACTCCTCAAATCTAGTCTGGTTAATATGCAGTCCCAGCGTCCACATGGAGACTTAGTCTTAACAAAATAAACTAAAATTAAAAGAGCAGAAGAATAAAAGCCCTTGCCAAATCTAGAAGCATGATGAATTCATGAGAGAGACGTGCCTTGAATCTCTACAGACATAGTAGAGTATCCATGCTTCCTCTTTGTGGGATATTCAGGTTCCAAGTGTTCCCCAATATCGCCTATTGACTTAATCTTACTCTCCTTGTTGAATGAAGAAGTTGGATATAAGCTTCTGCAATATTGTTCCCTCCTGGAAAATGGCACAGGAGCATCTATGTATAAAGATAAATTGAGGGATGCTGGTGTCTCATGCCTGTAATCCTAGCTACTCAGGAAGCTGAGATCTGAGGATCCTGGTTTGAAGCCAGCCCAGAAAGGAAAGGCAGTGAGAGTTTTATCCACAATTAACCACCTGAAAGGAAGAAGTGGAGCTGTGGCTCAAATTGCTAGAACACTAAACTTGAGCAAAAAAGCTCAGGAACAGTACCCAGGCTCTGAGTTCAAGCTCCATGACAGACAATAGATAGATAGATAGATAGATAGACAGACAGACAGACAGACAGACAGACAGACAGACAGACAGACAGATAGATAGATAGATAGATAGATAGATAGATAGATAGATAAGTTCTAGAATTTTATTTTGTCAGTGACAATGTGAAGCATATAAAGCTCTTTATTCCAAAAGTTCAGAGCCAAGCTCACCTAAACTGTCATTTCCAAACTTAATCTTCTTCCACTATCCCTTCCATGATCATAATTTCTTTCAAATAGAGGGCCAATCTGGTAGAGAAGAAAAGAGAAAGATAGAATCATCTACTCCTGAGATTTTCCTTTCCTCAGCAACAGCCTCTGTAGGAAGTACTTTAGAAATTCAGAAGAAAGCATGCATCCTTGAATTTCACCTAGAGGTTATAAAATGCTCTGATAAAAAGCATATTATCACAATCAAGGAGAAGATAATTTGCTATTCCCATTGAAAGAATTTTAGCTTGAGATTGAAAAGGAAGATGAAATATTTTCAGTTAAAATGGAGAAAATATCAAGAGAGCAGACATTACTTCTTACATAAAAAGAAGATTAACAGTAGATGAAGTGCTCAGTAATTCAAAGAAGAACACATTTAAAATACAAATCCTGTCTCTATTTTTGCAGATTGGCCAATGCCTACAGTGTGGTTTGGGGAGAAAAACATGTCAAGGTGAACTTGATTCTTAGCAAAGATCAATTTTACCTTATAAATATCACTGAAATCTGGCAGTAGAGAATTCATTATGAGGAAAGTGATCAAAAGATGTACCTTGTTCAAAAGAAATCAATTCAGGAAAAACGGAAGCAGAGACACAAAGGGCGAGTGTTTTCCCTTACATATGGAAGCTAGACTTATAAATGCGTAAGTAAATATGTTGGGTGGGATGAAAGTGTATGCAAATACATAAACTGAAATAGGGTAGTTCCAAGGGAGAATTCAAATAGTGTAATCCTTTAGAAAGGCAAAGTCAATGTTCAGCATAATAAAACACCTGGAAATGGGTACTCAAAAGAGGTGGAATGGGTCAAGGGGAAAGAGTAGACAAATAAAGAGGACAAATGAAAGAGGATATAGTCAAGAATCCAACATATATCCTACAAAATTAAGAAAATTTAAGGGATCCAGGTACTGGTGGCTTATGTCTGTAATCCTAGCTACTCAGGAAACTGAGATCTGAGGATGGCAGTTCAAAGCCAGCCCAAACAGAGAAGTCAATAAGACTCTTATCTCCAATAAACTACTCAGAAAAAGCCATAAGTGGCACTGTGACTCAAGTGGTAGAGTGCTAGCCTTCAGCAAAAGAAGCTTAGGGACAGCACCCAAGCCCAGAGTTAAGCCCCAGGACCAACAAAAAAAGAAAGCAAGGAAGGAAGGAAGGAAGGAAGGGAGGAAGGAAGGGAGGAAGGAAGGAAGGAAGGAAAAGAAAGAAAAAAAGAAAAGAAAAGTGAGGGGTATAGGGGAGGGATGGTTAAGCATATTCAAAGGGGTGACACTGATCAAGATAGATTATATTCATAAACCACTTAGTTAATTGGTAACCCCTTTGTACAACTACTTAGAGATAATTTTAAAAAGGAAGCGAAATAAAACAACAGCTTAGGAATTCTTAGAGTGTAAGGCTGCAAACAGTAGTACAGCAATGCCTAGAAATTATGTGAGTGAACAAAAAGAGAGAGACAATTACAGAGAAACAATCCGACTGGGAAAGTTTCACTGTGAGTACATCTCCCTGGGAGTATGTTTCATATATTTTTAATTTTTTTTTTTTTTGGTCAACCGTAGGGCTTGAACTCTGGGCCTGGGTGTTGTCCCTCAGCTCTTCAGCTCAAGGCGAGTGCTCTACCACTTGAGCTACAGCACCACTTCTGGTTTTCTGGGGGTTTATTGGAGATAGGAGTCTCACGGTCTCTCCTGCCTGGGCTGGCTTTGAACCGTGATCCTCAGATCTCAGCCTCCTGAGTAGCTAGGATTACAGGCTTGAGCCACTGGCGCCCGGCTCATATATTTTTAAATGGAGAGCAGAACTTAACTTGAGTTCGGATGGACCAAAAGGACAGATGTTAGAAAGCATGAGAGTCATACTCCCCCTGCCCCGCCCCTCACCACCTGAGAAAAACAGTTAAAAGGAGAGGTTTCAGCCCATGATCAGATGATACCATGGCTTTAGGGCCCAAGGAGAGGAAGCACATTATAGTGAAGACCACAGAGGTCAAAATGTTCACTTCCTGTCAGTCAGAAAGCAGAGACAGAGGTAAGGAACAAGAGTTCAGGAGAAGCACACACCATAGTGGCCTACTTCCTTCAACTACATCCAGCCTTCAAAAGTACAATAACATACTCAAGGAATGACTCCATCCACAGATTCACCCTTTGTGAAGGGAAAGATCCTCAGGATCCAGTCACCTTGCAGTTGTTGGATTCAGCAGGCAGGGACCAAAGTTTCAACATATAAATCTTTTTTGCAGGTGTTGGGAAGGGGGAAGGGGTTGGGGGGAGGAAGTAGGGGGCAATAGTTTATATCCAGACTATAATAGGAAGGAATTGTACTCTCTCTCTCTTGTCCTTTTGTTTCCATGAACTAACTTCTACTCCAAAAAGGTAAAAGTATCAGGAAAATTCATCTTTTCTATACCATTCATTTACTTTCTTTTTGTACTTTAATTTTTTTTTATTGTAAAGGTGACTTTCACAGAGGGGTTACAGTTCCATAAGTCAGGTCATGGGTACATTTCTTTTTGAATAGTATCACCCCTCCCTCCCTCATTTTCTCCCAGTTTTTCCCTTCCCATCCTCCTATTTACTTGCTTACATGAGAAGTATAAACTGACTGGTAGAACTTGAACTGTTAAGAACTGATTTATTATTTTAATTGGAACAAGGGAATCCTAGTAAAAATGAATGCTGATATACTGGCCTCATCCATCTCCTTCTGTGTCTATTTCTCACATAAACGTTTCAAGAATGGAGACTTCAGTTACTTCCACTTTAGAACTCTGTAGAAAATATCAACAGCTCTATTTAAAGTTAATCAGAGTTCAAGGCACATAGCTTAGTTTGGTCTTGTCTTGATTTATTTTTATAGAAATCGAAACCCTACATTCTTTATGATCTAGAGTCCCTAGAGTAGTAATATAGTAATAAATAAATCATAAATTACCTCTTTACCACTTGTGTACGTGTGTGTGTGTGTGTGTGTGTGTGTGTGTGTGTGTGTGTGTGTATGCTGGTACTGGGGATTTGAACTCAAACTCAAATACTCTTGCTTGCCTTTTTCCATTTCAGGCTTATGGTCTATCACTTGAGCTACACTCTCAGTTTTGGCTTTTTTGGTTAACTGGAGATAAGAGTCTCCTGGGTTATTCTGCCTGGGTTGGCTTTGTGCTTCAATGTCAGATCTCACCCTCCAGAATAGCTCTGATCACAGGTGTGAGCCACCAGTGCCCAGCTCATCATCATTTTTAACCTGTCAGACATACTAGAACTCTCAAAATATTCTAGGTTCTTGCCTCCAATTTGTGCTCCCTATATCTTGAGTGAAACCATGCTCCATTTTTTCCCAAGTCTAACTGCCCTGGCCCGAATGCTAACAGGCCAACAATGATTCTCCAAAGTGCCCTTTCACAGAAGAAAAATTGCATCGTCACTCTAAACCCACAGCCAATTATGTTTCCTTCCTAGATCTCAAATTGAATTCCTCTTCTTGTCTCCATCTTTAAAATATGTCTTAACTCAGATTTAGATCAATCTCATCACAGTCACAGCCTTCTAAGTCCTCTTCAAGAGGAAAGACTTCAATTCTATATTTAAATGCTGCCAGGGTAGATTTAAAACTCAAATGTGTTCATGCTATTTCTGATGCAAAACCCCTCGATATAGCTCCCCATAGATAAGCCCAAATTGCAATGTCTGGTCTCTGATTACATCTAATATCCCACAATTTATTTTTACAAGTAAAACTTTAGTTACACCAGAAATGCAAGTGTTTATGTACCTCATGCTGTCTTTATACATTTTATCTTTGCCCATGCTGTCTTCTTTACCTGGAGTGCCCTCTCCTCCCATTGCCATCTTTCTCTACTTGTCTGGCTGTTATTCACCCTTTAGGACTCAGCTCAAGCATTAGGCCAAACCAGACACCCTTCCTCAAAACCCCATTCAGGCCTCGCTTGCATAAAGGGACCTCACTGTTGCCTTAATATGTATGTTCATCTCAACTGCATTTATACTGCAGTGCTTGTATACTATGCATACTGTCCATTTCCACAGACCAGGATGTCTTTGGGAATAAAGAAACTATTATTCATAGTCTGGAGGAGCATAGGCCATGACAACAGTATCAGTCCACAGTTAATGGCCTAAAAAATACTTCTTTAAATACTCCAAATATACAGAGAAAAATGATCATGCAGACACTTATAGCACCACCAATTAGAATCTATCATTATTCATTTCCAAAACTACTTCATCTCATTTCTGTACCCATCCGCCATTCTTTCTTGTTTTCAATGAATTCCAAAGTAAATTGAAGAATGTAATGTATTTCACTTTATATCTATCAGTATGAATATTGTGAAGTATAAAGTTAATTAGTTGCTTATATTACTTTTCTTTTGAGACAAAATATACATATATTGTAATGCATAAGAATTTCATATGTATATAATACATTTAACAAATATATATATACACATGTATTGTAATAGGGATGCCAACATATTCTTCCTTTGAACTGTGATTACATCTTTGTCAAAAAGCAGTTGACTGTACTTAGGATGTTTTAAGAGATCTCAATTCCATTATATTGATCTATATGTATATTCTTTGACCAATACCAATCTGCCTAGTTACCCTACCTACACAGTATATTTTTTTAATTTAATTTAATTTAATTTGTGAACATACTGTACAGAGGGGTTACAATTACATGGGCAGGATAATGCGTACATTTCTTACCAAGCATTGCAGCCTCCTCCTTTGGTTTACCCTTCACATCCCTTCCCAGCCTCCCCCCTCCCCCCCAATCAAAATCCTTCTGCTTCCCGCCCCCGCCCCCCTCTCCCCCCCGCACCTACGTTGTAAAGCTCGTTTTGGACATGACAACTTGTACTTCTCATTGTTGCAATAGGTCCACCTGAATCCTTAAACAACTGGTTTTTCCCCATCTCCTCCACAAGTTATAATGACATCAAATATAGTGAAAGCAGGGGTTATACTGTGAGGGAGGGACATACAAAGCAACAAAGAGATAATCTTATAAATGCGTTAGAAACACATGCATGAAAGAAAAAAACATTAAAATACATATCTAAGGGTTCATTTTCCTGACATCACATTATCTGACCTTTTCCGCTTGACTCATACATATACTAGATACTGCAAATAAGGGAAACCATGGGACCTATGTTTCTTTGGGCCTGGCTTACTTAACTTAATATAATTTTTTCCAAGCCTTTCCATTTCCTAACAAATGGGGCAATGTCATTCTTTCTGATGGAGCCATAGAATTCCATTGTGTATATATACCACATTTTCTTGATCCATTCATCTACTGAGGGGCATCTGGGTTGGTTCCATATCTTAGCTATGGTAAATAATGCTGCAATAAACATTGTTGTGATGGTAGCTTTAGTGTGATCTTGTTTGTAAACAATTGGGTAAATGCCCAAAAGTGGGATTGCTGGGTCATAGGGGAGTTCTATGTGAAGTCTTTTGAGGAACCTCCGTACTGTTTTCCAAATTAGTTGAACAAGTTTACATTCCCACCAACAATGAAGTAAGGTGCCTTTCTGTCCACATCCCCTCCAGCATCTGTTGTTGTTAGAGTTCTTGATTTTTCCCTTTCTAACTGGGGTGAGGTGATATCTCAATGTTGTTTTGATTTGCATTTCTTTTATGGCTAGGGATGTTGAACATTTTTTCATGTGTCTATTGGCCATCCTTCTTTCTTCTTCAGAGAAGCTTCTCTTTAAGTCTTTCGCCCACTTATTTATTGGGCAGTTGTTTCTTTGAGGATTTGTTGTTGGGGGGTTTAATTTTTTGAGTTCCAAGTATATTTTAGATATGAGACCCTTGTCCGTTGTATGACTAGTAAAGATCTTCTGCCAATCCGTGGGCTTTCTATTGATCTTGCTAGCTATGTCATTCGCCCTGCAGAAGCTCTGCAACTTTATGCAATCCCATTTGTCCAACCTTTCTTTGATTTGTTGTGTTTCCGGGTCTCTATTCAAAAAATTTTGGCCTGAGCCAAGGAGACCTAGGGTTTCTCCTATTCCATCCTGTAATGTTTTCAGAGTGTCTGCTTTGACTTCAAGGTCTTTGATCCATTTGGAGTTGATTCTGGTGCAGGGTGATAGATAAGGATCTAGCTTTAGTTTTCTACATGTAGTTAACCAATTTTGCCAGCACCATTTACTGAAGAGGCTGTCTTTCTTCCATTCTATTGTTTTAGCTCCCTTATCGAAGATTAGATGGCTATAGTTCTGTAGGTTCATTTCTGGGTTTTCAATTCTATTCCATTGGTCCTGAGGTCTGTTCTTATACCAATACCAAGCTGTTTTGATTACTATGGCTTTATAGTAGAGTTTGAAATTTGGTATTGATATTCCTCCAGCAGTGTTCTTTCCGTTGAGGAGCGTTTTTGCTATTCAGGGTCTTTTATTGTTCCATATGAATTTTTGGATTGCCTCTTCTATTTCCTTGAAGAATGAGGTTGGAATTTTGATAGGTATTGCGTTGAATTTGTAGATAGCCTTGGGAAGTACTGCCATTTTCACGATGTTAATCTTTCCAATCCAGGAGCATGGGAGGCTTTGCCATTTTTTTAGTTCTGTGTTGATTTCCTTTTTCAAGATTTTAAAGTTTTCATCATAGAGGTCCTTCACTTCTTTAGTTAAGTTAATTCCTAAGTATTTTATTTTTTGTGGGGCTATTACAAATGGAGTTGCTTTCCTAATTTCAGCCACACTTTTCTCATTGTTGGCATACAGAAAAGCCATTGATTTTGGGGGGTTAATTTTATAACCTGCTACTTTGCCAAAGTTTTGAATCAGCTTGAGTAATTTGGGAGTGGAGTCTATGGGATTCTTTAAATACAAGATCATGTCATCTGCAAAGAGGGAGAGTTTTATTTCTTCTTTCCCTATTTGGATCCCCTTTATGTCTGCATCTTGTCTTATTGCTGTAGCTAGGCATTCTAATACTAGATTGAAGAGAAGTGGAGAGAGTGGGCATCCTTGTCTTGTTCCTGAGTTAAGAAGAAATGGCTTTAGTTTTTCACCATTGAGTATAATGCTGGCTGTAGGTTTGTCATATACAGCCTTTATTGTATTGAGGAATGTTCCATGGATTCCTAATTTTTCCAAAACCTTCATCATGAAGGGGTTTTGAATCTTGTCGAATGCTTTTTCTGCATCTATTGAGATAACCATGTGGTTCTTATTCTTGCTCCTGTTGATGTGATGAATAATATTAATTGATTTGCATATATTGAACCAGCTTTGCATCCCTGAAATGAATCCTGTTTGATCGTGGTGTATGATTTTTTGGATGAATTGTTGAAGTCGATTGGCCAGGATTTTGTTGAGAAGTTTTGCATCAATATTCATCAAAGAAATGGGTCTATAGTTCTCTTTCTTTGATGAGTCCCTGCCTGGTTTTGGGATGCGGGTTATGATGGCTTCATACAATGTGTTCGGTAGTGAGCTTTCTCTTTCAATTTCATTGAAGAGTTGGAGGAGTATTGGTATGAGCTCTGCTTTGAAGGTCTTGTAAAATTCCGCTGTAAAACCATCTGGTCCTGGACTTTTCTTAGCTGGGAGGTCTCTTATTGCTGTTTCTATTTCAATGCTTGATATGGGCCTGTTAAGATAGTTTAACTCATCTTGGTTTAGTTTTGGCATGTCAATATTTGCTAGGAAAAGGTCCATTTCTGTCAAGTTCTCAAACTTATTAGCATAAAGTTTTGAGAAGTATTGCCTTATAATGTTCTGAATCTTGGTTGTTTCCATGGTGATGTTTGCATTCTCATCTCTGAGTTTATTAATTTGGGTGTGTTCTCTTCTTTTTCTGATAAGATTTGCTAAGGGTCTGTCAGTTTTGTTAAGTTTTTCGAAGAACCAACTCTTTGTTTTGTTGATTCTTTCTATAGTTTTTTTGGATTCTAATTCATTTAATTCTGATTTAATTTTGATTATTTTTTTCCATCTACTGGATTGGGGTTTATCTTGCTGCTCTTTTTCAAGGAGGTTTAGATGTGTCATTAAATTGTTAGTTTCAGATCTCTCCAATTTGTTGATGTAGGAGCTCAGAGCTATAAACTTGCCTCTGAGTACTGCCTTTGCTGTGTCCCAGAGGAGCTGGTAATTTGTGTGTTCATTTTTGTTGAATAGCATGAACATTTGAATTTCCTTTCTAATCTCTTTCATGACCCACTCATGATTCAGCAGTGTGTTGTTCAGCCTCCATGTGATGCCGGACTTTCTTTGGTGGCTTTTGGTGTTGAGTTCTAATTTTATTCCCTTGTGGTCAGAGAGGATGCAAGGTATAACTTCAATGTTTCTGAATTTAGACAAGTTTGCTTTGTGGCCCAAAATGTGGTCTATTTTAGAAAACGTTCCATGTGCTGCTGAGAAAAACATGTATTCTGATGCTGCTGGGTGAAATGTTCGGTAGATGTCTGTTAAGTCTAGTTGATCTATGCAGCTGTTTAGATCTGCGGTTTCTCTGTTGAGTTTTTGCCAAGTTGATCTATCTAGTGGGGAGAGTGGTGTGTTAAAATCCCCAACAATTAATGTCTTTGGATCTATATGGGATTTGAGGGAAAGTAGTGTTTCTTTGATAAATTTGGGTGCTCCATTGTTTGGCGAATAGATATTTAGAATTGTAATATCCTCCTGAAGGAGAGATCCTTTAATTAGTATGTAGTGACCTTCTTTATCTCTTCTCACGAATTTTAATTTGAAGTCTATTTTGTCTGATATTAGGATTGCAACTCCCGCCTGTTTATGGGGGCCATTTGCTTGGTAGATTTTGTTCCAGCCTTTAACATTGAAAATGTGTTTGTTTTTACGGGCAAGATGTGACTCCTGCAGGCAGCAGATAGAAGGGTCTTGTTTTTTAATCCAACTAGTTAGTCTATGTCACTTAATTGGAGAGTTCAGTCCGTTAACGTTAAGAGATAGGACTGAGAGGTATTTGGGAGTTCCTGCCATGTTATCCACCTTCTTGGGGGCTGTAAAAACTGGGTTCTTCCTATGGTTCTTGGATTCTCAGTTTGGGTGCAGTTTCTTGGCCTTTATTGCGGTCTTGTTGGTTTTCTATGTGTAGGACATCTTTAAGAATCTTTTGTAGGGCTGGTTTGGTGGAGATGTATTGTTTCAATTTTTCTTTGCTATGGAAGGTTTTTATTTGGCCTTCAGTTATGAAGGAGAGTTTAGCTGGGTACAGTATTCTTGGTTGATAGTTGTTTGTGTTTAGGGCATGGCATACATCATTCCAGGCTCTTCTTGCTTTGATTGTCTCTGCTGAGAAATCTGAGGTGATTCTAATTGGTTTCCCTTTATAGGTGATAACCCTTTTCTCCTTGACAGCTTTAAGGATCTTTTCCTTGGTCTGAGTTGATCCTGTGTGGATTATAATGTGACGGTGGGATGTCCTATTCTGGTCTGGTCTATTTGGGGTTCTAAAAGCTTCTTGTATCTGAATAGGCCTATCTTTTTGTATGTTTGGGAAGTTCTCTGCTAGGATCCTGTTAAATAAATTTCCTAGACCATTAACTTCTGTTTCTAAGTGCTCCTCTATATCCATTATCCTTAGATTAGGCCTTCTGATGGTGTCTTCCAGGTGTTGGATAGATCTATCAAATTTCTTGGACTTGTCTTGGATGGTTGTATGTTCTTTCTCTATAATATCTAGGCTGTCTTCAATCCCTGAGATTCGATCTTCTGCATGGTCTAACCTGCTGTCAAGACTCTCTACTTTGTTTTTTATCTCTTTTCCTTCTAATTGGTCAGCTTTGATGGCTTCAAGTTCTTTGTTGAAGCTCTGTTTTAGGTCTTGTATGAATTTCTTTACTTCCTTAATTTGGTGGTCAGCGTTTGTTCTCAAATCACTTAGTTGATTGGTTATGGTTTCTTTGGGCTCCATTCCTTCTGTTGGGTTCCATTCAGCATTCCCTTTGTGGTCTCCCTGACTTCCTTCAGCTCTTTGTTAATGGATTCCATGAATGCCTTTAGTGATCTTTGTGTATTCTCTACCTCGTCTCTCAATTCCTGTATTACTCTTTTATTAGCTTCCTCCCGTTCGTGGGATTCCTGTAGTTCTCTCTCCTCCCGTTCATGGGATTCCTGCAGTTCTCTTTGAGTGTTGTCAGCCTGCTCAAGCCATTCCTCCCTTTCTCTTTGAGTATTCTCAAGTTGTTCACACAAATCCTGTATCAGTTTTTGAGTAGCTTCCTCATGCTTATGATATTCCTGTATAAGCTTTTGGGATGCCTCCTCTCTCTCCCTTTCACGCTCATACAGAGTCCTTTGTAAGTTGTCAAACTTCTCATTTATCATGTTTGCCAGCAGTGTTTGTAGAGCTATTTGGGAACTCTCCTCTGGATTATTCATTATCTGTTCTGACCCCTGATTATCAAGATTGGGAATTGAGATATCCGGATTTGCCATTTTTCTTGTGTTTTTCCGGCTTACTCTGCCCATTTGAGATGAAAATAGCACCAGTTTTGTGCTAGAACACTATCTTAAGGCAACCATCAATCAAAGTTTGCATTTGTACAGTCAATAGTCTACAGATACAATCTAGTTCAACAGATACATCTATTCAACATCAAACAACTATATGTTAATGGGCTTCTAACCGCAGAGAAGAATTTGGAAAACCAGAAATTCTTAGGGTTAGGGAGAGATGTGGGTAAAAAATAGGAATAGATTGGTGTGGGGAGGCACAGGGAGAGTTAACTATGTCCTAATCCCAATATAGGAAATAGGTTGAGTAGGATGCAAGTAGAGAGAGAGAGAAAAAGAAGAAAGGGAAAGGGAAATGAAAAGAGACCAGAAAAAAATAGAAACGTAAAAATTAATATTATTATGGAGTATAAAAGACCATCTATTTAGAGAGGAATGTGAGTATATTAAGAGAAGGGAAGGGACATAGAGGAGAAGTGAAAAACTTAAAAAAATGCTTAAAATATTATATAGGTATAAAGAGGTAGTACTGCTATTAAGGAATTTAAATCTCAGAGGTTTTGAATTGAGTAATAAATTTGTGGATTAAGTGTGTACACAATGGGGGATAGGGTCTACTAGTTAACTACGGGTTTATCTGAGGATGTGCAGGACAAGAGTTAAGTCACATAAAAATCAAAAGAGAGGAAAAGGTGAAAAGGATAAGAAAGGGAGAAAAAAAAGATCAGAAGTTCAGTAGAGCTAGACAAAAAACAAAAAGATAGTTAAGAAAGAAAGAAAAAGAGAAAGAAGACAAGAAAAGAAAGGAAAATGCACATTCACGTATTCCTAAAATAAAAATTATAAGAGGAAAAAAAAGTTACTGGAAAACAATTATTTTTTCAAAAAAGGCAAAAATTAAAGATTAATAAAATTTTTAGAAAAGGAAAAAAAAAATTTTATATATATAAGGTACCAAAAAAAAAAAAAGAAAGAAAAGAAAAGAAGAAGAAAAAAAAAGTTCTTTGATTTTTTTTTTTTTTTTTGTGAGGGGTGGGAAGAATCCTGTATCTCCCTTTTGTCTGTAACCAGCCTCTTGTTGGAGTCTCTAGTCAGCTTGAGGTCCTGTGGCTTGATTGGTTTCTTAAGTCAGTTTGTTCGAACAGGCAGAAAAATGCTCTGCTTTACCCAAGATTTTGAGATCCCCCTCCCAGATTAGTTTAATGGGAGGGTGATCTGCTTTGAGAATCACAAATGAGGGGGATGCAGTGGTGAGGCTAGGTTCTGGGTAGAGTTGAGGCCTTTCAACAATCAGTAGCTTTTCCCTGCGGCTATTTTGTGAAAAAACTCACAGAGCCCAGCCTGAAGCCATTCTCAGGGTTTCTGTTTTTCAATTGATTGTTGAGGATGCTAGATGGAGGGGCAGCCTCTGGCTCTGGTTACCCAGTGAGGAAAGCCATTCCAATGGCTGGCGCCTGAGCTGGGTGACTTTTCCCTGGATGGAGCTGAGTCTGGCAGGTCACTTCGCCGTTAATTTCTTGTGACCTGCTAAATGACTCGTTTTATTCCAAGGCCTGAGTTGGAGCTGGCAGCTCCTCCGAGCTTTGTCGGTATCCAAGATGGAGATCACCGGTGCTGGGGGGGGAGGGGTGGCCTTCCCTCCTCTGCTCCCTGAGAAGGAGTGAGGACGTTGGGCTTCTACTCACGCCGAGTCTTGGATCCTGGGTCGTCTCTGGTCTGCAAACTGCAGGATGAAGATGTCTGCTCCTTGTCGGTTCTTGCTGGTGTTGAGTAGAATCCGCTCTCCTGCTGCGTCTGGCTCCTTCGTCCCAGACTCTTTGTGTGAGCGCTCAGGTATGGCCCCCCCGGCCCTGCTGCCACTGCCACCATGGCTGCTGGCAAGCGCTCAGATGTGTCTTCTTGCCTTGGCTTTCCCTCTCTTGTCTAACTCTCTGTCCTCTGATGGCACACTTGGTGTGATTCTCTGGCTTAGGACTGTTCACTGGAACTCTAAAACTGCTTTCTATGCGAGAGCTTGTTCAGATTCCAGCTTCTCCTCCGCCATCTTCCCTGAACCCCCCTACACAGTATATTTTGAAATTGGTTGTTTCTGAAACCTTTTCTTTCCAGTATAAAAACTGTTTTCAAAACTGGCTGAGATTGGATGGTTTCCCTCATTGGTGCTAGCTAGAATATGCCTATAAATCTGTAAGTAAACACACTGGATGGTAAGCAAGGGGTTGCAAATGAATTAACTGAAGTGCAATAAACTCTATGGAGAGCCCAAATAGTAAAATCCTTTAAGAAGACTAAATCAAAGCCCAAGTACCAGCAAATAGGTACTTGCAAGAGAGGAGGGTAGAGTCAAGGGGAGAGGGGTAAGAAAAATGAAGAAGCAAAGAGGGGAGAATGCAGGCAAGAATTCATTGTATATACCACAGCATTGAGAAGTATAAGGGAAGGGGTGGGCCAAAGCAGGGAGAAGATGTTGAAGGGGTGACACAGATCGAGATGCATTGTACACATACACTGCTCTGTTAAATTGCAAAAGGAAAATCAATACATATGCTAAAATCAAGACAAGCAAGGGAAGGGATGGGTTAGGAGGGGGTGAGAATGTGCAAAGGGCAACATTGATCAAGGTGCAGTTTGTATTCACAAACTGCTTCATTGATGGCAACTCTTGGTACACTACTTCAAGATAAGAAAAATATTTTTGTTAACTAGCTGGAATCAAGTCTACTAGAAAGTAAATATTCTTGGTTTTTTTTCTTATGTTCTTTATTGTAAAAATACTGTACAGAGGGGTTACAGTTACATGAGTAAGGTAATGAGTACATTTCCTATCAAGCATGGTTATCTCCTCCTTTGTTTTTCCCCTACCAACCCTTCCTTCCCCACCTCCCCAACTCCTCCCTCCCACCCTCCCCCTCCCCCCCCCCCCCCGCAAAGTTGTAAAGTTCGTTTCAACATAGTGTCTTGTAACTCATTGTTACAATGGGTCAAATTACATCCTTATTTAAGCATTTTGTTATTCCCTTTCCCCTCCCAAATTATAAAAATGTATATACAAGATGTAGGGTACTGGAATCAAATACAGTGAAAACAGGGATTATACCAGGGGGGAAGAACATACAAATGAAACAAAAAAAAATCACATTGTACATTATAATTACGTTAAAAACAATAGCAAGAAAAAAAAAAAAAACCACTTGTGTCCCTATCGTGGGGTTCATTTCACTTAACATCATTTTATATGGTCAAATGTACATAGCTTTTGAACTCTTCTCTTGAAAGTTATATTTTGTGTGTGGTAAAATAAAAAAGTAGTTGGTTAACATTTTTCTCTTCCAGTCTTTAAACATATTTTTCTGATGTAATCTGTTTTTTTTTTCCTCATAAGAAATCAATAATGATTAAAATTTTCTTTTTTATATAATATGTTTATTTTATCTATCTACATTCATTATTTCTGTTAAATGTTGATTTCTGCTGTTTAACTAGATTTTGCTATGAAGAATTTTCTTCATAGATGATAGCTAAATAGATGAGAGGTACTGTGTAGATAGATATTGTTTAAATGGATGGTAGAAATATAGATCAATGATATTTAGATTTTTAGATATTTAGATTTTTTTCATTAACTTCTCTACTTAATCAGTCTATTGCTCACTAAAGTAAAAAATCTCAACCACCATTTCTATTCTTATCATTGTATCTAAGCTAGAACTGTGGTAAATGCTGTCATGTTTTTGCACAGGGCTCCTATTCTGTATGAATTTGTATTTTCTTTTTGATCTTTATATCCAATCATTTCTATTCATGTTTTTAACTTCATGGACTCTCTCTCTCTTTTAGTGAAGCCCATTCAGTGAAATTTTGAATTTGTTTATTGTTTATTTGTTTATTTATTTATGTTTTATGTATTTTTGCTGGTCCTGGGACTTGAAATCAGGGCCTTGGTACTATTCCTGAACCTGAGCCTGTCTGTGCTCAGTGCCACTTCTGGCTATTTCTGAGTAGTTTATTGGAGATAAGAGTCTCACAGATTTTCCTGCATGTGTTAGTTTCAAACCGTGCTCCTCAGAGCTCATACACTTGAGTAACTAGGATTACAGATGTGAGCCACCAGTGCCCAACTTGAATTTTAAATATCATATTTTCAACTGTAGATTTTTTTATTAAAATTTTAAGTATTTTTCTTATTTCTCTGGTACAACTGGCTTTTTAAAAATTCATTCTGAGTATTTTTTTCATTTTCTTCCATATCATTATAGCATATGCATTACAATTCTTACCTCTTTGAGGTTGCTCTTCATTTACTCTTTCTTTTTTTGGGGGGGGGATCCGGTCATGGGCCTGAACTCTGGGCCTGAGCGTTGTCCCTCAGCTCTTCAGCTCAAGGCTAGCACTCTACCACTTGAGCCACAGCACCACTTCCAGCTTTTTTCTTTTTGCTTCTGTGGCGCTGAAGAATCGAACCCAGGGCCTCAGGCGTGCAAGACAAGCACTGTACCACTGAGCCACCTTCCCAGCCCCTACTCTTTCTCTTAAGATTGAAATTTCTTGGTTTTTCTTTGTAGGCTATGGTTCACTGGATTCTGTTTTATTCCTCTAAGGTGTATTTGTATTGTTAAATTTGTTTATGTAAGTGAGCAACTAGTATGAAAGGCTTTAAATTTCAGATCCAGTTTCTTGGATAACTGTGTCCATTTGATTTTTAAGAAAGCCACAGTCTGCTCAAATATTTATGATTCAGGGCCCAATCGGATAGTTGGACAAATAGCTACAGACAAGTGTAGACTCCTTCACTCTCATTTCATCACTTTACAGAGTCTGAATCATACAGAACTTTGTTCTCTGCTTCTTCAAACTACAAATCATTCAGGGTTTCTATCATAGTTTCAGATTTGACATCTATACAGAGCAAATTCGAGTCTTTATTCAGTTTATAGCCTGGAAAATGGGAACTCACTCACTGTCCTCCTCTTCTAGCAACTGCTGTTTTCACTCCTGAATCTGTGTTCTGTTTCTCTCCATTACCGCTAGCCAATGTTTGTGTTACTTGTTTATCTCCTGTTTATATTTGGAATCTGCAGAAGAATCGGTAGGACAGGAACTTACTCAGATTTGGGGGGGATAACTTACAAGATATAATCAAATGAAAATTTCCTTCTGTTGCCTCAAGATGAGGATTTTCATTTGTTTATTTACTGTATTAAATATATCAAAGTGCCAAGTATTACATATTTTTAGTAGGCAAGAAAAATTCTCTGAATAAATTAGCAGATGGATCATTATTATTCCCCTGGCTTATATACAATCAGCACATACATTTCATGTGGACCTTCGCTGACTTTCTAAGAAATTAAGTACATACTGAGAAGAAATATAACCAAATGTAGTCATGGAATTTAGTATGCACTGTGTGGAAAAGGTACTATGTAATTTGTGGGCAGGGATAGGAGGGGAAAACTGGGGAAAGATGAAGGAAGGGGTGACATTGTCCAGAAAGATTTGTACTCACTACCTCACTTACGAAATGGTAACCACTCTGGATATCACCTTAATAAAAACAATAAATTATATTTTTAAAAAACAGAAGCATAACGCCCAAATCTCTTTACAGATAACAATTGTTAGCATTTCACCATAATTACTTTATCTGTATTTTAAAATTAGAATCCAAGAATTAGATATAAAGAATACTCCCTCAATATATAATATTTTCCTTAACGTTGGACTCCTATGTATAGCTCTTCTTATTTCTATTTTAAAGAATCCTTCATGGCGATGTGGCCAAGAGGGAACGCTACTACACTGTTGGTGGAAATGTAAATGGGTTCAACTACTCTGGAAAGCAATATAGAGGGTCTTCAAAAGAGCTCCCCTGTGATCCACAATCCCACTCCTGAGCATTTACCCAAATGATCACAAACAAGACCACACTAAAGCTAAAGAATCCTTTTAATTGTTTTAATGTCCTAAAAGTAAGAATGGAACAAAAGCACAGGTGGTGATAAGTAGTACTGCTAAAAGAGTTCAGTAGGCAAACAAGTTGGGAAAATAATATACTAAAAAGAACCATATGGTAAGTCTTCTTGGCACTAATCTATGCTATAAATCATAAGCAGAGAAGATAGGACATAATTAATAGTTCCAAACATGTCTGGCTTTGGAGTATTTATCTTGAAATATCTCAGGGGGGCTACTTTTCCTTGCAACACACTTCAGCAGGTACTGAGATGATATAGTCCTGTATTTTTGGTGCAATAATCTAAGCCTTGCAAGCTATCATCTGATAAAGTGGATCAGCACCCTATCACATTAGTCCTCCCAATGGACTATTCGTTCCTTCTCCATTGAGCCTGGATTTCATTTCTACCTTTCTATTACATTTCTCGTAAGTAGAGTCAGCCATCATCCTCTGTTATTTACATGTTGATACAAACATAAAAGAGAATAAAACAGCAGAGTAAAGGAGTGATTAAGAACCTGGAGATATAAAAAGGCAATTGCTTGCACAAGGATTTGCCCAGCATACAGAGCTTTCTTTCATGATTAAACTCTTTTGAAATCCTAAATCAAAGGCATAGCCTATCAGAGAGCTAGGAAGTCCATAATAAGGGGGAGAAAAATGTCACTGATGAGAGCCATCATGGTATTATACTGAGTGCTTTTGACAGCATCTGCTACCTAAGCACATGTAGGAAACTGCAAGACTGGTGAACAAATTTCCTTTATATACACAATTCTACAATGAAGTACCCAGTGAGAAAGGGGAAAGAAAAAAGAAGAAAACAAGCACAGTTGGCAAAGTTAAAGCAAGCAGGATGAATGCTTCCACACCATGCTCAGTATTGTCAGCAACCGGGGGAGGGGGAGACTGGGTGGAAACCATGGTTTTCATTTAGTCCTTTCAGAACTCGATTAATTTTGTTTCTACTTGGCTGAGTAAGGACTATGTAAGGGGACAGGAAAGGGACAGGATAGATATATTTTTTTAATATTCAGTCAAGTCCTGAATTGGCACCAGTAACATTCAAAAGATAACAGCCATGAGGAATAGGTGTCCTTGGGAATCCAGAAATATTTTCTGATCAAGGAGCAAAAAAAAAAATCTCAAGCTGGCTAGACCAATGTAAGCCTGGTTAACTAGCTATGGAAGTTCTGATGATAAGCAGAGTTTCATTATGTGGTGTCCCCATTTATCAGTTTCACTTTGGAATAACTGGTGTGAAAAACAATTTAAGAGTGGTAAAAAACAGTGAGGGCTAGAGAGAGAGAGGCTTAGGCCTTCCCTGGGGGAGTCTTAGGACTTCCTCCTATAGGGCAAAAGAGACAAAGGACTGAAATGCAAGGGACCCTCACATTTAATATGAGCTCCACTAAAAATCGGTACCCATGCTGACCACAGGGTTTGCATGGACTAGCATTTATCATTTTTCTTTCCTTTAAAAAAACACAGAAAATAAGTTCCTAATTTGCTATAGAATATTGGAGTGGGAATACAGAGATGTATTCCTATTAACATAACTGGACCAAACTGAAAAGTAGAATAAAGGGGGGGAAGAATTAACCCTAAAATTCCACTATGTATATATTAATCCTGTGAAACCTCATTTAATATTCATCAATTTTTCCATATTAACATAAATCACACAATTTTAAACTTTTATAAAAATGAATTCCTCTCAGGGATGGTAAAGGGAAACAAAGGAGGAGGCAACAATGCTTGATAAATGTACTCATTACCTTGCTCATGTAACCCCTCTGTACGATATTTTCACAATTAAAAAATATTAATAAAAAATGAATTCATCCATTGCATGCTGTTTTGTAACTTTATTCCACTTAATTATGTATCATAACCTGTTTGTATCAGCAACTATATCAACATTTTAAAGAACTATACTCTTTCATTAAATGTAATGTAATTGTATATCATATTGCACTTGTCTTATAAAGCTCATTGCTGAATAACTAATTTACCACTGTCATAAATAACATATTATATTCATAGTAGCATTTGTATCTTTGCATGCTTATCTGCTTAGGGGAAGCTAAAAACCCAAATATGTATCTACCCAATCAAAGAGCATACATATTTGAAATTTATATACGTTCTTCCAGATTAGGGATTGGGGTGTGGGGTTGGAGGGGAACAGGTGTAATGGTTTGCAATCCTGCCAGAAGTTTAAGTGCTTTGGTGGTGTTTTGGTTCTGTGCTTGGGAGCAGAGATGCTTCTCTCATAGGCTAGAACTTCACCCTTTGCTCTCATTTGGCCTTGATTGTCTTCTAAAGGCCCATGTGGTAAAGACTTAGTTTCCAACGCCTGGCACTATTCCAAGGTGGTAGAAACTTTAGAAGGCCCAGTGGAAGCCAATTAGTTCATAGAGAGCATGCTCATGAAAGGACTATGTGACTCTGGCTCCATCTCTTCCTCTCTTCTCACTTCTTAATGGCCATGAAGTAAGAGCTGCTTTCTGGCTGCTCACTTCTGCAAGGATGAGCTGCTCACCACAGATCCAAAAGCAACCAGCCAAACACACCATGCACTGAGCTCTCCAAAACTGCAACCCAAAATTAACCTTCCCTCTGTTTAAGTTGATAATGTCAGGACACACACACACATATTAAGTCTGAACTCCCTGAGGGCAGAGGCATTCTGATTACTTTCTGTATGCTGAAAAACACTGGAGCTATCTTCAGTTCCACAGAGGATGCCCCAAGAAAGGTTGTGATAAAAAACATAGCCAGTGTCATGATGACGTGGTTTTGTGGTATCAGCCTAACACCATGACTTTTCTTGTATCTTCCACTCTTCTCCCCTATCCTGATCCAACCACACAGGTATTCTTGTTTTTCTTCCATGTATTAAGCATGTATCACAGGGTCTTTGTATCTGTTCTGTCCATTCTTCTGAAATTTTCTTCCCCCTGACATTCGCATAGCTCATTTCCTCTAGACCTAGTTCAATGGTCACCATCTGTGAGGCCTTACTATTTCCACTTACATTTCCCCTATCATCTCCATTCCCTGCCATCATAGGTATGTTCTCCAAAAACATTACATATTTTACTATGTGTTTCTTTTCTGCCTCAACTCACTAGAGCAGAAATTGGTATCCATTCATTTTATTGCTATCTTTCCCTGAACCTAGAAGAGGTATTCAATTAGTACTTATCAAATAAAGAAGTAAGCATATTAAAATACAAAAAAATCAGTAAAGTATCTATCATCAGATAATTAATCTGTGCAACTAAGAATGAGACCACAAGGAGAGAAAGGATACATGTAGACACACAACAATGGTAAAATTCACCCATGAGTCACATTGCCATCATGTAAATTCACTATTTGAATTTGGGAGTGGGAGAATACAGGAGACCTTGAAATTTTTCTAGTCTCTTTGGGGATCTTCAACAAAAAGACATGTTTATAAATGACATATTACCAAGAAAAATGAAATTATCAAGAAGTTAATAGAAGTCAGTATTCAGAAGATGTGACTGGATCAAAAATAAATGAATAAAATGGAGAGTTTAGAAAACAAGACAAAAAAGTTCTAAGAAGGATGTCAAAGTGTAGATGTATGAGATGTGTTTCTTGGGTAGGAGAGCAAACAAAGAGAGCTTTACATTAGAAACTGAGTTCTGAGGAAAATGGCTCAAAGTCAGTCCAAGTAGGAAAGCCCTTGAGACTCATCTCCAGATAACTACCCAAAAAATCCTGAAGTAGATCTGTGATTCAGGTGGTAGAGTACTAACTGTGTGCACAAAAGCTCAGGAACAGCACCCAGGCCTTGAGTTCAAGCCCCAAGACCAGAACAACAACAACAATAACAAAATAACTAAGTGTTGTCAGTAAAAACAAAGGCATTAGGCTGAGGAAAAGGGAAAGGAAATGCCGACTCTGTCCTCAAGGAAACGCAACTTTCTGTTGAGGAGAAATAAATATAAATTCCCATTGTAACACCTGCACGGTACTCCCTAAAAGTGACCTGAGAGACTTTTGCTGGGTGAGCATTTAAGGGGGGAAAGACTTACTGTCAGGAAAGATGGCCACTAGGCTAAATTATGGAGAACAGACACAGAAAAGACACAAGGAAATGCTCACAAGTACAAAACTCTGAAATAAAATACAGTGCTTGCAGAACTGTAGGAAGGGGAATGGAGGTCTGACAGAGAGACCCTGAGCAGAAGGAAGATATAGCTGAGCACTGAGCACACAGGGGTCACCTCTTTCTAGGACACCTCTGAACCCTGGAGTATCCAGGCTCCTTGAATTAAGAAAGGGCTCTAATCTATAATGAACTCGTTTCTGAACATCGCAGATTAAAAGAGAACATGAACCTGTTTAATAAGATCTGAAGCCTTCTTCCAGAATCAAGGGAGTGGAATAAAAAGATGAAAGGTGAGAGTGAGCCCTGAGCCCTCAGCAGGGCCTCAGCACTGACTGCCCCTGGGCCATAGAGAAGGACAGCCCAGCCACAGAAGGCTCTGGGTTAAGGAGGAGGTACTGGCTGCTGCCTCTAGAAAATCCAGGATGCATTATGGAGGGAAATTAGAGAGGCAGAATGGGATGGGGCTTCATTTCAGGTCATTTCCTTTCCTCTTATGGTCCCATCTGTTTTCTCATCATGACTGATTCCTAGCATGTTCCTCTGATGGAAATGGACCTTCATTGAATAAAAAAGAGCTAAATGCAAGACGAATGACAAAAGCCTTCGCACTCTGTGTCATTGATCATCATTGTTTGTTCCTCCATTACAACAAATAGTTGAGGATATGAAAAACAATTGCTCTCCAGACTAAGCATGCGTACAAGACACGTCTTCTTACCTCACTGTTCCATGCATACAGTTTCCAACTGCCTGAGAATCAGAACATGTCTGTTGAATCTCCTAAGAAATCAAATCATGCAGATCAAGCTTGA
Source organism: Dipodomys spectabilis (assembly GCF_019054845.1). Taxonomy (NCBI): domain Eukaryota; kingdom Metazoa; phylum Chordata; class Mammalia; order Rodentia; family Heteromyidae; genus Dipodomys; species Dipodomys spectabilis. The sequence continues at coordinate 443,709 of NW_024871423.1, forward strand.
CAGAGTCTAACCATAATTAGCAAATATATTTTCACCACAAGGCTTTTATTATTTTTTTTTGCAGAGCACATATTAACATCTGACAAGACACTAATCTTCTCCAACCAAGCATGAGTTAAAAGTGATAGTCAGTCAGGCATTGTGGCTCATGCCTATAATCCTAACTACTCAAGAGGCTGAGACCTGAGGATCTCAGTTTGAAGTCAGCCTGGACAGATAAATCGGAGACTCCCTTCTCCCATTAATCCTCAACAAGCTGGAAGTGGAAGTGTGACTCACATGATAAAACACCAGCCTTGAGGGGAAAAAAAGAATGTGAGGTTCGAGTTAAAGCCTTTTCGAGTTCAAGTTCTTTCACTATGAAAGAAAACTAAATGGAAGTATTAGTCTTTTTTGTTGTCAGTACTGTTTGAACTCAAAACCTTGATAGATAGGTACTCTACAACTTGAGTCATATACCTACCCCCTTTTTGCTTTTGCTATTTTACAGATAGGGTCCCATAGCTTTATCTCCAAGACCAGCATCCAACTGAGACCCTCTTACCTATGCCTCATGCATAGCTGGGATTACAGATGTGTTTCTCTGTGACAAACTTATTTGTTGAGATGGAGGATCACTAACTTATAGATTCATAATCCTTCCAATCTCCCCCTCCTAAGGAGCTGGGATAATCGGCATGAGCCAGAATACTCAGTCATCAGTCCTTTTGAAAGGAATAAATGCCTGGATATGATTGTCTACATTTATTGTTATTTCAACATTCATATCAATTCTGGTGGAATAAACCCTAAGAAGGATGGATTTTTTCATTAACCTTCCTCATTTAGGTATAACTATTTTCAGACAAACGATAAGCAAATCAGCCAGCATGAAGATTTCTCTCAGGACCAGAGACTGCTTTTTAAACAATAAGAAGTCTGTGACCCCGAGGACTCTCTTTTGCTCAGCCAGTTGAGCTACTAAAAGCTCTGCTCCAGGACAGAAAATATTTCCTCAAAGCACATATCTCAATAATTTATAACTTCCTCCCAATTTTTCTCATGACCTGTGGTACAGGTTCATGATCCATGAAACAGCTAGCACAACTCACTTCTTAATAAATAGTAAATAAACCCTTTCAAAGCAATGCATGAGACAGTGAAAATAGCAAACCCTCTTAAAAATACCAGAATGCAGTTTAAATCACCTCGCCACTACTCCTTAACATTGTGTCCTAGGGCAAATTTTTACTCTGATATCCAATTAACTAACAAAATGAAAATGTCTCAATAATCTAATTGTCAAGACTGTTGGAAGATGAAAATTTATATATAAAAACTTCCTAACCAATAGGTGCTCAGTATCTATTTGTTGCTTTTACAGAAAGAGAGAAAAAAAAGAAGGAAGGAGGGAGGGAGGGAGGGAGGGAAGGAGGGAGGGAGGGGAAAGAAAAGATGGGGAGAGAGGGAAGGGGAAGGAGGGAGAGGGAAGGAAGGAAGGAAGGAAGGAAGGGAGGAAGGAAGGAAGGAAGGAAGGAAGGAAGGAAGGAAGGAAGGAAGGAAGGAAGGAAGGAAGGAAAGGAAGGAAGGAAGGAAGGAAGGAAGGAAGGAAGGAAGGAAGGAAGGAAGGGAGGGAAGGAGGAAGGGAGGAAGGGAGGGAGGGAGGGAGGGAGGAAGGAAGGAGATAGATGAAGGAAGGAAGGAAAACAAAAGAAGGAAAATAGGGAGGAAAGATGAGAATAACAGAGGGAGAAAGGGAAGAAGGGAGGAAAGAGAGAGAAAGAGAAAACAAAGAAAAAGATAAAAGAAAAATAGGGAAGAAGTTGAGCTTTTAACTGCTTTGTTTTCTTCCTTTTTTTGATATTTGCCTCAAAAAATAATAAAGTTAAAAGAAAGCATGGAGCTGGGTACTAGTGGCTCACACCTGCAATTCTAGCTACTCAGGAGGCATCATGGTTCAAAGTCAGCCCTCATAGGAAAGTCCTTGAGACTCTTATCTCCAGTTAACCATCAGAAAACGAGAAGTGGAGCTGTGGCTCAAAGTGGTACCCTTGAACAAAAGAGCTTAGGAACAGCACCCAGGCTCTAAGTCTAAGCCCTACAAATAACAACAAAGAAAAGAAGAGTAAAGAAAAGATAGAGGGAAGGAAGGGAGAGAGGAAAAAAGGAAGGAAGGAAGGAAGGAAGGAAGGAAGGAAGGAAGGAAGGAAGGAAGGAAGGAAGGAAGGAAGGAAGGAAGGAAGGAAGGAAGGAAGGGAGGGAGAGAGGGAGGGAGGGAAGGAGGGAGGGAGGGAGGGAGAGAGAAAGCATGGGCTCTTGATGTCATACTCTAAGCAACATTGTATCTTAATTTCTTAGCTGTTCACAGACATTAAAATTTTTTCTTCAAATGGCTCTGCAAGAAAGCCTTGAAATTTTATATTGTGTCTTTAAATCACAAGGAAAAAATTTATCCCTTATTTGTTCTAGAAAATTGAAGGGCTAAAGTACTTGAGGCAGTGACCATTTGTTGCTTGTTTCAGAGCAGAGCAACACATGGTGCTAAACCATCTGATTGTGTGCCTTTATAAGACCTGCAAATCCTTAGCTCGGGCTCTCTTCCTGGGCTCCGCTGTGTTGGAGTGTAGGACGAGGCCCGAGCTGCAGCCTGTTTAAATAAAACCTTAAAACAGCTGTAGAGTCTGACTCTCAGTGGTCTTCTTGGTGGGGGTCCTGCGACCTAGGCATAACATATTAGTGGGGGCTCGTCCGGGATCCCCCCAAAGACCCTGAGACCTCAGACTCCAAAGGTAAGACAGCGCTGTCTTTGTTAATTTGTCTTGTCCTGTCATTTGTCTGTTTTACTTTCATTTTCTTTTGTGAGGATGGCTGCTCTGATTCGTAAAAGGTTGTTGAAGTGGAGCACAACAACCCTGGAGGAACTGGGAGACATCCAGATCCTCTTGTGGGGCGGGGGTACTTGGAACCCTGCCGTGTGGAGTGGGGGTCCTTGGAACCTTGCCCGTGTGAATTGTGGGGTGGGAGTCGGTTCAGTGTTGGGCCAGAACTGACCAAGAGGGCCTCCTAACCGAGGCCCAACTCGCCCACTGTGGGTCTGCTCCTTCTGCTGTAGGGCGTGGGTGTCCCATTACAGAAGTCAGCGGACCAATTCGGGAGATCTCCACTTCGTAAGCTTTTTTTTTTCGTAACTGTCAGGCATGCATGTGTCTTGTTTGTACTATTTATTGTTTTTTGGACTGAACGACTGATGGGACTGGAAACCATGGGCACCATCCATCTAGCCCCCTACAAAAAGAAGCTGAAAAAGAGGAAAAGAAAAGGTACCCCCCGGTTTTTCAGGGAGATAACTTGGAAGAAGAAATGTTTCCTCCCCCATATTCCCCTTTCTAGGTTCCTTTTGCAGAACCTGAGAATGATCAAGAGGAGGACAGAGCTATAGAACCCTCAGCACCTGCCCTTAAAGTTTCTGAGGGGCCAGTCACTCGACGACGCCATGGAATCAACCCCCCTTTTGATGCAGCTGTTTTTCCCTTACGTGTCGTAGGTCCTGTGATGCGAATGGTCAACAGCAACTCCAATATTGGCCATTTTCTACCAGTGATCTATATAATTGGTGCACCCAAAATGCCCCCTTTTCTGAGAAACCCCAGGATTTAATTTGTTTGCTTGAAACTATTCTCTTTACTCATCAGCCCACTTGGGATGATTGAAGTCAGCTTTTTACAGGTCCTTTTTACCACCTAAGAGAGAGACCGTATCTGAGAGGTGGCCTGGAAACATATCCCTGGCCCCACAGGAGCACCCATCATGGGTCCTGCCCTGATGGCTGCCTATTTTCCTGAGATCCGACCAACATAGGACTACAATACAGTTGAAGATAGGGAGAGACTCCTCGTCTACCGCCAGGCTCTGTTGGCAGGTCTCAAGGCAGCAGCTCACTGACCTACTAATATGGCCAAGGTTTATGATGTTAAACAGGAAGGAAGTGAAAGTCCGGCAGCATATCTTGAGTGGCTTATGGGAGCTTTTAGTTAATATACCCCATATTATCTTGAGACCCAGGAGTCGGCTCAGATGATTATTATGTTTGCCTATATAAATCAAGCTACACCAGACATAAAGCGAAAGTTTCAGGCTCTAGACAGACTTGGTGAAAAGTATATTAGGGATCTAGTAGCCACGGCAGAAAAGGTTTACAATAAGGGAGAGACAGAGGAGCAAAGACAGAAAAGGAAGGACAGAGAATGTGAAATTGAGCATGAAAAGAGAGACCTGGCCAAAAAGAGAGACCTGGCCAAGGAAAAGAGGCCAGACTTGTTGGACTCGCCACTATTGCATGCTGAGCATACCTGGTTCACAGAGGGCAGCAGTTTCATTCGAGATGGAAAAAGGTGCGCGGGTGCAGCAGTCACCATGGACTATGAGATAGTATAGGCAGAAGCACTCCCCCAGGGAATGTCTGCACAAAGAGCAGAGCTAGTGGCACTAACAAAAGCCCTACAAATGGGAAAAGGGAAGAGACTAAACATTTACACAGTCGGTATGCTTTTGCCACCATGCATGTCCATGGAGCCATTTACCAAGAGAGGGGGCTGCTGACAGCTGAGGGAAAGACTATTAAAAACAAACAAGAAATTTTAAGCCTCATCTAGGCCTTATGGGAACCAGCAAATATTGCCATTATACACTGTCCTGGCCATCAAAAGGGAACTGATTCTATAACCAAAGGAAATAACTTGGCCGATCAGGCAGCTAAGGAGGCGGCCCTCCAGCCCAGGCGGAAGTACTGACTCTAGTAGACTCAGGGCCATGAGCTTTGCCTCCTGAACCTCAGTACTCCCAAGAAGACTTGGCATGGATAAAGAAAATTCCCATGGCCTATAAACCCCCGGTCAGAGAAGGAAACAAAAACTGGTGGAAAACTGGTGAGGGGAAACATATCTTGCCACAAAGATTGGGCAAGGAGATTCTTAAGGTCTCTCACATGGGAACCCGAAGAATGCAGAACTTGCTCTGACACTCACAAGTAAAATTAAGCAAGGAAATCAACTCATTGAGGACACTGTTAAAAATTGTAAAGCCTGTCAGCTCACCAATGCCCCCAATCAACTGGTTACAAAAGGAGCTCACCTCCGTGGAGATAGGCCAGGTGTGTATTGGGAAGTAGACTTCACAGAAATTAAAACTGGAAAATTTGGATATAAATATTTGCTAGTTTTTGTAGACACCTTTTCAGTATGGATTGAAGCCTACCCAACAAAGCATGAAACCGCTAACGTCGTGGCTAAGAAGATCTTGGAAGAAATCCTACCCAGGTAAGGCTTCCCATCCACCGTCGGGTTGGACAATGGACCGGCCTTCATCTCAAAAGTAAGTCAGGGAATAGCCGCGGCACTGGGGACAGATTGGAAATTGCACTGTGCTTATAGACCCCAGAGTTCAGGGCAGGTAGAAAGAACGAATCGGACTTTAAAAGAGACCTTAACTAAATTGACCTTGGAGACTAGTGCAGACTGGGTATCACTCCTTCCTTTTGCCCTGTTTAGAGTAAGAAATTCACCCTATCAACTTGGCTTTACTCCTTTTGAAATAATGTAGGGACACCACCCTCCACCCATTACCCCTAGCCTTCAGACTGAATTGCTTGCTGATTTGGATGATACTGAATTTCTGTGTAAGCTTGACTGTTTACAGCTGGTGCATAAGAGTATGTGGCCCCAGCTTAGAGCATTATATGATTCTGCTTCTATTCCTACCCCCTATTTGTTTAAACCCCGGGACTGGTGTTTGTTCAAAGGCACAACTTGAGATCTCTGGAACCATGGTGGAAGGGACCTTACCTGGTGCTACTGGCTACACCCACTGCCCTTAAGGTGACGGCATTGCTGCTTGGATCCACTGCTCCCACACCAGACCGGCTGACCCCTTTGCCCTGGATGACTGTGGGGAAACATGGGAAGTTTCCAAGCATCCTACCCAACCACTCCGCATACACCTCAAGAAAAGAAAAATGGACTGATCGTTATTAGTATTGTTGTTTAATAGTATGGTTAAGGTCAGAGATGGACAATACCCATTCAAGATCAAAAGCTGTTGGAGTTTAGTTTGGGGCCGGAGCCACAAGATTGTGTCTCAGGACCATAAGTCAAGGGGGGAATGAAGGGTTAAAGTACTTGAGGCAGTGACCATTTGTTGCTTGTTTCAGAGCAGAGCAACACACCGTGCTAAACCACCTGATTGTGTGCCTTTATAAGACCTGCAAATCCTTAGCTCGGGCTCTCCTCCTGGGCTCCGCTGTGTCGGAGCGCAGGACGAGGCCCGAGCTGCAGCCCATTTAAATAAAACCTTAAAATAGCTGTAGAGTCTGAATCTCAGTGGTCTTCTTGGTGGGGGTCCTGCGACCTAGGCATAACAAAAATGTGTATAGCATGCAATTATTAAAACATGGTAATAGAGGGCTGAAATTTTTTAAGTAAACACAGTTAACTAATTCACTGTACATACTTTTTAATTCAAGAGACTACATTTTTTAATTAGCCATCAACTAATTTACCAACTTACTTTTGTAAGTTTACTTTTTACCTACTTTCCCATTTTGAATGAACCAAAGGCATAAAACAAAGCAAAAAAGCAATTGGCATAACAACTGCATTTACCTCAAAGGCTGCTTGATAGAAAGTCCTTTAAATAAAATACAAGCAGCAAAGAACACGGAATCATGAACAGCTAGAATGTAACCTCAGAGAGAATGTTTCTTCCCCATTCCATTTAGGGTTTAAGATTATTTTCCCTTGATGTACATATTTAACCAAACTCTCCTTCAGCATCTATAATAACTGTCCTTCACTAGCTCATAATAAGGTGGCAAGAAAGTAAAAAGATGGGAAAGATGTTTGAAGAACAATCTAAGAGGAAGAGAGCCTTTATGTAATGTGTCAAAGTATCTGTCTGTCTGTCTTGTCTTGTCTGTATATTTAAGGAACTACTCAGCATGAAACCAACTTTTGTCTCCTTCATTTTGGCCCTCACAGAATTTTAGGCCAGTTGATTCACTGTGTTTTGGAACCAAGACATCTATTCTCAAGTCAAAATGAAATCTGTAGTCCATCCCTTCCCAGAGACTTTAATTAGAAAGCACTGACAATTCTTGTCTCTTGAGCCAGTTCTTTGTCTTACAAAGTCTATATTTCAAAATTACAACTAATTTGTGAACTAGATTTTATATAAATATCACTGCTCTATGAATTGGGGGAGGGGGAGAATCTCTAACTCTTTGACATAAAGAAATACAAAAGTTTTTTGGGGGGAAGCTTTAAGATATTTTGCTCTAATGTTGAACTCCAATAAAGAAGTAAAGAAGAAAAAAGGAGTGGAGAAGGAAGAAAGGGAGAGGAAGAAGAGATGGAGGGAAAAGAGAGAATGAAGAAAAGAAGGGAGAGAGGGAGGAAGGAAAGGAAGAAGGGAGACAGGAAGGGAGGAAAATATATAAAGAAAAACTGGACTGTTCCCTATAAGGACAGGGATTAGAAATCCTTTTCCTTCTTTCCCTGGCTTATAGAATAATCAGACTTTAGTCCAAATCCTCCACATGAGCACAGGAAAACTAGGGTACGTCTAGAGGGACTCTATGTAGGCTGAGCATTTAGAAGTCAATGAGTTCAGAGAGCCTTCCCCTTTCTGTATTAGCCTGTTGCCAGAATAAAGAAACTTACAGGTGGCTTATAAGCCCTAGAATCAAGAACTCCTAAGAAAAACGTGAACTATACAACTGAAAAACAGGAAAACATAATGGAGTGAAGAAACTTAGGTGATGGCTCCTAGGGAAAACTCAGAAAGGAGTTAGTCTAATGCATCTACATTTACGAATAAAAACATATAGCATCTAAATTTCTGTCAAGAGAAAAACCATTGAAGGTTGGGCTCTCAGTTTTATCTGTTAATTATGCAGGTATGTCAGGCAGAAGTTGGCACAAGAAAAGGAAACCATTACTATTCCAGGTTTGGGGGCCACTGAAAATGAACTATGAAGTTATAGAATGAAGATTCACTTGAACTTAAGACATATAATATCAAAATCCATTAATCAAAGCAGAAAAAAAAACCCAGAAAATCATTCCAAACCCTAGAGGTGTAAGTTTTACATACATTTATCTGACACGCATATTTATTTAAGAATTAAAAATACAACATAGCTAATAGAGTCTGCCTAAATGCATGTCTTTAAAGGTTAGATTAAACCAGAGATTATGGAAAGCCTATGTCTAAGAAAACAGGAATAGCTGGGTACCAGTAGTGCATGCATGCCTGTAATCCTAACTACTCAGGAGGCTGAGATCTGATTATTGCAGTGAACAGTCAGCAGGAAAGTCCTTAAGACTCTTATCTCCAATTAACCACTAAAACACAAGAACAAAAGGTTGAAGAGGATCTGTTGCTCAAGTCTTGAGCAAAATTGTTCAGGGACAGCACCAAGGCCCTGAGTTCAAATCTCTGGTTAAGGACAAAACAATAAACGAACAAAACACTTGGACAGGCCTCCTCAAATGGGCTTACTATTCAGTGGCTTTTGGAATTTAGAATGCCTCCTGCATGGTAAGTTTATACAGCTACTTCTTTTCCTTTTTATAGGAAAACCCAATTGTCCATCCCCTCGCAAATCCCATTTTTATCTAAAGTGGCCAGTCACATCATCCAGCCCTACCTATCAAACAGGTGAAGTATTACCAGATTCAACAATAAGGAGACCTCAGTTTCCTTGAGATGGACAAATGACAGCAACGTGACTAAGTCTGTCTTGCGACGGATGCTGAATGAGACAGGTCACAATGCATGGTGACTTTGGGCTCTCATTTCCTTATTCCTAACACATGATAGGGCCTGCATCCAAGCCCCAGCACCCACTACTCATCTGAATTACTCCATCCTCCCTCTATGGTAGACCACTCATCTCCTTTACATTATTTGTCCTGTGTTCTTGTCACTTGCAACCTAAGCAAATCCCAATAGCACACCGATACGTTTCCTTAGTTAAACACCCCATGTTGAACTGAGATTTGAAAGAACCACCCTTGATCATATTCTCATTTCCATCATAAAGGCTATGAACAGTGATTTTAAAAATCTGCATTCAGATTTTATCAGATTTGGTCTTTCTGGTAATTATGATATCGTCCTTTGAGATTTAGTATTATGACTGTTGTAGCAGAGGTTAGCAAATGCCAATTTCTGTGTTATAATAATCTGCTCACACCCTCTAGAAATGAAGTTTTGCTTTGCCCTGAGTGCAAATAGCAACATTGGCCCTAACTTGCCTTCTTGCATATATGATATTTTTGAGGTCCTTTATTCATTTGTTTATTTACTTATTTTTGTCAATCATGGGGCTTGAACTCTGGGGCTGAGGCTGTCCCTGAGTTCTTCTGCTCAAGGGAAACACTCTTCCACTTGAGCCACAGTGCCACTTCTGGTTTTCTGGTGGTTTATTGAAGTTAAGGGTCTCATGGACTTTCCTGTCCGGGCTGGCTTTGAACTGTGATCCTCAGATCTCAGTCTCCTGAGTATATAGGCATGAGCCACTGGCACCCAGCTTTTTTGAGGTCATTTGTAACTGGGGGGCGGGGGCAGTGTCATCATAATTGAAATGGAACTATCTATTACAAAAACAAAGATTTAAGCCTGGCTCACACCTGTAATCCTGGCTACTCAAGAGGCTGAGATCTGAGAATCATGGTTTGAAGCCAGCCCAGGCAAGAAAGTCCATGAGACTCTTCTCTCCAATAAATTACCCAGAAAAGCTCCAAAGTGGCACTGTGGCTCAAGTGGTAGAGCACTAGCCTTGAGTTGAAGAGTTGAGGGACAGCACCCAGGCCCAGAGCTCTAGACCCACAACCAGCAAAAGATTTCTAAATGGAAGCTCTACAATAGGACCTGTCCAGAGATAAGTGCCTGTGCCAACTTCCTGTGTGAATGGTGTGAGTGGTACTTCCTGTCTCCTTTTTCTCTTGGTGCTTTGTACTTCCTGTCTCATTTTTCTCTTGGTATCTTGGCAGAAAAACATCTCTGTCATTTCAATTGCCAACTTCTTTCAGGACAATGAAGGCTAACTGGTAGAAATTGACATGGTTTAAAGTTTGTGTGAAAAAAATTCCAAATGACACACATCCCAGTGAGGATTATATTTCTGTCCTAAATTTGGTCCAAAATATTTCATATTTCACCTTTACCTGCCCTTGACAATGAGCTGAAGTCTCCATTTGGTGAGTGCAGCTGTTACTTTTCAAAGTAAGTGATTGTAATATATTGTCATTAATTCAACAAAATGAACATCATGTGGGTCCTCTCACTTGAGGCAATTCTAGAAAGTATGTATGCAAATGACATTGCCACCAATCCACCCTTCTTATCCAGACCTTACCCTTTTCCTCTCCAATCCTGAAGGACTCAAAGAATCTTGTAATATATCCTTTCTAATAATGCTTAATTTCCCTTATCTCGGAGTCCACGAGGGTCTTAGATTCACTTGCACAGAGCTGAGAAACGTAGAGAAAGCAGAGCAAAGAACTGAGGTACAGCTTCCAATGCGTGAAAAAGTTGAAACAAATGTGTTTCATTTGTCCCAGCTCTTCTTACGCCGTGCCTCCAATGACAGTCACATCGCAGAAAATAGAGGAGGGCAAGTATTTTAAAGTAGCTAAACCATTCCTTGTCCTTTAGAATCCTCAAGGAGAAAATGCCAGTGAACTTTTATTAAAGCCTGTTTTATGGCAGTTTATACCAGGGACCATAAAAATGTATCATTCTGTTCAACCCAAAAATTCCACTCCGGGGAATGTGTCCTAAGAAAATAACTCAACAGAAGAAAAAAATTAAAAAAATAAAACTAAGTGCACAATGATGTTATTTGCAGCTACATCTAAGGGAGCAAAGTATCAGAAGTAATCTAGATGTATAGTAATCAAGAATGCATAAATGAATTATTATGTATAATTCAGTGGAATATTACACAGCCATAAAATTATAATGGGACTCAATATACTATTCAGTGGGAAGGTATAAAATGGATTCATCATTATGATCACAACTATAAAAGCTAGGAATGTACTTACAGGTAACATTAGGATGGAATAGAAAAAATAAAAGTAACCATGTTGGGGTTGTAAGGTCATTGGTGATCTTTTGCTGTGTTATTATAATTCAATGGAAAGTAATGAAAAGAACCTTCTTTATCCTTCAAAAAAGAAACAACTTAGTTATTTCCTAAAAAGGTTCAGACTTCATTTCCTGCAAATCACTGTTCATTAAGAATCAGTGAAACATTCCTCAGGAGACTGAAGTCAAACATACTCTGACCAGCATTTCTTCCCCTTTGTCTGGTGCATTAGAAAAATATTAAAGGTATTTGTCACCTTTTGTCATCTAATCATCCAATTACTATATTCCAACAAAAGGTGAATATCCATTTGCCTCCACATATTAAATGTCTCTGGAATTGAGATGTGTGTTCCAACTGATGGCATCCTAAGAGGCTGTCACCAAGGTAACCGTCATGATGAAGTTTTCATTATTGGCACAGTACAAATCTAAGAGCAGTGGAAGAAATGTCCTTCATGGAGGAATGACCACAATTCCACATCTCCCTGCAACAACAAGCCACTTACTTTATTTACACATGTGCCCCAATATGTTAAATAGTGAGAGAAAATTCTATGTCTAAGATCATCTCTAGCAAATATAAAGTTAAAAGAAAGTGTATGAGGTAAGAAATCCGGTGTGACAGTTTAATTGGAACACACTGTTAAATGTGTTCCATAAAATGATGTCACTTAAAATTCCATGCCTGTTATAGGTTCAATAAGAAGTGTGATTGCCAAAGCTACCCATGATGTCCTGGCTTTGTGATGTCATCAGTTATGTCTCCTTCCCCCTATTGGTAAATAGGACTAGAGTTTGCCATACTTCTACTCTCTATGCCAGAGAACTGGAGTGGTAGCTATAGTGAAGATAATCAAATAAAGACAGGCCCTCAAGAAAGCTCTGTGCCCTGGGGCATTAGTTCTTCTTGAAAGCTAAGAGGAGGCATCTGAGGATAAACATCTCCCATTGAGGGGCAGAGATCACAGGGGCAGACTGACCCAGGAAGAGACCTTGGCAGAGGAGACTAAAAATGGAAAGGGACTATGAAATGTCTATTTCATTTCTCTAACGTATTAGCATTATATCTATACTCTATTTTGTATTTCTATAAATATTGCCACTTTAATTAAACAGGAGAAATCCACAGTCTAGTTCTCATGTACTTGGCAAAAATTCTGGCATTACTGCTTACATAAACCCTAGGTTTTTACCAGCCTGATATCTATCTTCTCAGTGAAACCTTTAAAGGGTGTTTATGTACATAGATGAACCAAATACGATTAGCCTACAACCTTTCAGTTTTTGTCTCTCCATTTACAGATGGCAGACATGCTTTAAAACAAAATCTCAGAAGTTACTGCTATTCTTTTGTTATCTTCACTTCACTTTCATAAAGAATATGTGAAAATATATTAAAGATGAGAGCCATCATTAAAACTCTGAAAAGCTATTTTTACTGGCATATTTTTACACTTTTCCTAAAGTTATAGTTGGCTTTATGCAAAACCACCTTTCCAGCAGATCTTTAATTAGACACACAAAAAGATAAGTCTTCTGGATTCTTCCCTATTTGTGGTTAAGTATGGCTGATGGCTAGATTATGTTCTTTCTAAAGATTACCACATTCTTACACAGTTTCATTTAACCAGGAATGAAAAAGAGTTGGTTACTTCTGAAATATTTCTCCCCACAGTTGTTCTCCAGAAGATTGCCAGTAGAATTTCCCAGCTGAAGAATTTATTTCCCACATATATTAAGTTTGAGGGTTGTTCAATCTTGTTTTCTTATTCTAAAGTGTTTTTGGTTAACAGTGCACCATTTTACTACAAAATTCTATTAGCTTCTTTACATTTATAATTTTGATGGTGGCATGAAAGCAATCTGCTCCTCTGCTCAATCCCCCTTTGAAACTGGCTTTTTTGATGACCATAAACTAAGCCTCACCTTGAGAGGTAAAAGTCTTCTCCCACGTCTTTCCCACATATGCTTTCTAACAATTCCCTCTGCTGTCAGGGTTTTGTAACGCAGAACCCTCAACCTCTCTACAGTGAATAATACTCTAGAACCCAAGCCCTGCTTTCCTTTAACTTTCACAAAGATGGTATTTCCTCACATTGACTCAGGCCTACACGCATCACAAAGCCAGAGAGAGACTAGAAAAGGAAGCATGTGTTGCTCTTTTTGTACTGTGTCCTCGTGTTTCACTACCCATCTGTCCACGGAGGGCTTCTGTAACCTTCTGAAAATCCTCCCGAGGCAGACATTCAAGGTGTCACATTTCCTCTCAAAGGGACCCTCCATTTCCACACCAGATCCAGTCTGTCATAGAGTGGACCAAACTGGTTTGCACAGGAGACATCTTTATAGTGCTGCTCTGTTCTTGTGCAAGCAAAGCTGGTGCTTACATCCTGCAGACATCTCCCATTTGGGAGGCCTTCCCGAACATTCCATGAAGAACTCACACACAAACACACACCAAGAGCTCCATCACACACCCCTGCTGTCCCTGCCCCTCCTCGCCCAGCTTCATTTTTGTGAGAGCCCATACTGTTTCATTCATGTCTACGCTTGCTAATTATCTCCCTTCTCTAAAATGTAAGTGCAAAAGAGCACAGGTGGCTCCTTCTGCATTCTTGCTGGGTCTCTGTGGCTGGTTCTTCCTCTCAGGTGATCCTACCTGACAGGAGACAGCAGTCACTGTTAAATGAATGAATGATTGAACAAATGATTCAATTCAGCCTGGGCAAGCACAAAATGGAAAGGTTGGAGGAATGAATTGTAAATTTTCTTCCAGTTCTATTCTGAAATTTTAATCTGTAGATAGACTACTTTTGATATTTATATTATCTATGCCATTTTTTGGAAAATGGTATTCAAAGTAGCTGAATTTGCTGTGCTTCCATATTTGATATTTTTCAAGGGTATCTTGTGTTTGGAAGTGTCTTTTCTAGAATCAAATAAGTGCACATAAAACACAGTAGTAACTCCAACAGGCATGGTGGCTCATACCTGTCATCTCAGCCCTCGGCAGACTGAAGGAGGATGACTGGTAGTTCACACCTAGCCTGGTATAGATAATGAGACCCTGATACAAAAGTTAATAATTAATCTATCAAAAATAATATGGCAAAGTATTCATCTTCATTTTTTCTATCCCCTTAAAGAATTTTCAAGTACAATCCTACATTCTGTTGATTGGAGTATTATCAAAGATAACACTGACTAAATTCCAAATATGAAATATTTAATTCCTACTCAACCACCTCTTGAGGTAGATAACAGAACACATTAGCTGCATTTTATTATTTCACATACAAACAAAAGTGCCAAACAGGGAGAGCATCTTTATGGAGAAACAGGACAGCAGAAAGGGGAATGAGGCAGTGGTTTGATAGGTCCTAGACAACTGGATAAATACTTCCTGCCCCTCACACTAGCTGTCTCCCATTAATGAGGCTCAGATCAATGCAGGAAGGCACAGGCTCAACTCCTCAATAGCAGTGTGCCTTCTGTCTTTGTATGTAAGCAACCTACATGAGGAGTACAGCAGGGACTGGAGCGGGAGACATATGCATGCTAGAATGCACAGTGACGTATGAGAGCAGAGCTTCGCTCTGCTGTTCCAGAATCACCAACTCTTTCCTCCTCTGTTCTTCTCTTGTACTTTGCAGTCCTTAGCAAATGAGAAGCTGCTACCCAGTAAACACAAGAGATGTGCTAGACATTGCTCCATTGTTTTATGTTCCTTACAATAGCCTGTGCCATTACTCACATGACAAGGATGAACTCACTCTCCAGCCATTACAGAATGAACTGCACAGGGGGAAAAAAGGAATGAGAGAGAAACAGAGAAAGAGAAAAGGTTAAACAGATAAATGGAGACAGGGATATACCCTAGACTATGGTCCACCATGAGCTAAGGGGCTCACATCCTACAGTCATCTCAGGAGAGGACCAGGCTGCATATGCTGTCATTACATGGTTTTTGTAAAATCTGACTTTGGTGGTTTCAATTACTGTCCTTTTTCACTCTGATGTCACATTGTCTCCGGCAGGGCGGAGTTGGCATAGTAGTGGCTTTGGTTTTCAGTTAGGAAGTTGGATTTTGAAGATGCTGAGTTCAGTTTCAATAAGACATGTCTAGGGCTGGGAAGGTGGCTCAGTGGTAGAGTGCTTGCCTTGCATGCATGAGGCCCTGGGTTCGACTCCTCAGCACCACATAGGCTAAAAGAAAAAAAGCCAGAAGTGGCGCAGTGGCTCAAGTGGTAGAGCGCTAGCCTTGAGCTGAAGAGCTGAGGGACAGCGCCCAGGCCCAGAGTTCAGGTCCCACGACCGGACCCCCCCCCCCAAAAAAAAGAAAAAAAGACATGTCTAGTCTTTTCAGCCATCTAAGAGTAAAAATGACTTCCAGAAAGACACCTGCAGCCCCCTGTGGCAACTCGCCCAGCAGTTGCCCCAACAGGCATGGCCAGAGTCCCACTGTGATGTTAGGCTGTCCTACAGTTTACCAAGTGCCAGAAACAAGATTTAAATTGTAAGAAGCTGACCTGTGCAACATGTTTCACAGACTATTCTATTTGCATGGATGCATGACCAAAATTAAAATTCTTCCCCTCCCAGGAGTGTAACTGATCATCCAGCATACACAAATATAAACAGATATCATGTTTCCCCCTTTTGTGGTGAGAATCCTTTTCTTTTGATAGAATTTACTAGAATGACTGTGTTTTTCAGGCACCAAACCTGTGCACAAGCCATGTGTCTTATATACCCTAAGATATTAAATTGTATCTTAGAATATCTAACATATGTTGTTCTGATCAAAGTTAGTGTTTCTAAATGGAATACACAAAATTGTTACTTTCTCAGGGGAATAGACTGAAGAAAACAGTGTAACTATTCATTAATAAGTCACAATGGTATGAGATTAATTTGACTGGGACATACTGAGCTGAATAAAACATAGCAGCAACTTAGCATGCATTGAACTACTCTGGCTTATGCTTTCATTGCAGATTCATTTTGCATGTTTCAAAATTATTAATAATGCTAAAATTCAAATGTGAACTGAAGGGAAAATTGGCAGATGTTTCAATCTCACAAAAATTCTCATGCTATCAAAATGGAAGCTACAGCTTGTGAGAAAGTAATATGAACATGAGAAAAATAATTACGTCAAGAGCATCTCAAGTAAGAAATTAAAAAGCAAAGGGCAGAAGGCTGTTATAGTAAAGAAAAAACAGAATTTTGTGTAGGGATAGCAACCATAGATTAATGAGTATTACAAAACCAAATAACATTTAAGAATAGATGCTACCTAAGAAAACTTAAAATTCCTAAATTCTACACAGAAAGCAAAATTTAAGGATATTTTTTGCAATTTGACAAAAATTCTAGACATTTTCATGGCATTACTAATAGAAGGTGGCTATGCTAAAATAAAAGTCTGCAAACAAGTGAATTTTGAGCCAACCATAGTACATAAAAGATTATGATCTACTATCTATAGAAAATTCTATTTACAAATCTTTGTCATTTGAATAAGCAAAGACAAAGCAACTACAACTACAACTAGGCATGCTCCAAGACATTATAGTGTGCTGTCTTTCGGGGTTCAGTGATGATTATATGTCTGTAGATATATGATACATAATGTGATTTTTTCCTTCTAAACAAATATTCATTTGTACATCCAATGATGTTTACAACTTCATATCATTTTTATTAAAGCAAACCAGCCCCAGAAATCATAAAAACATCACAACATACCCTGGAACTGCTCATGTGCTATTGTATTTTTAGACTTTAAGAAAGTTGATTGAGTCAACACTTGGTTATTTGGTAACATTGACATACTGACTCAACTACTGGTAAAAAATGAATTGAATCAAAACAAGTCAGAATTGTATCTTGATATTGAAAGGAATTTTCTAATATGGAAAAAGCTGGTAGGAATAAACATTTGTCTCTGTTGAAGTATTGAGTTCTCTACATTAGTGGGCACAGTCCCATAACGTGATTTAAGGTGTATTTATAAAATGAAACATATGCAACCATGATTGGTTGTTTAAAAAGCCCATTTCACGAGGGAAGACTTCCAGCACATTCTCGTGGACATATTCATAAGCAAGATGATACAAAAACTGATGTTTACCTGTGGTCTGTGGCCAATTCTACCAATGGATTAAGAAGGACAGTTAATGGCCCTTGCAGTAACTACAAGTGTTCGGGTACTGAGAGCAAGGCTGCAGTCAGATAATTCTCCCTTCCAGCTCACTACAGCCTGTACAGATCAGTGATCCTCTTGCTGCACAGCATTGAATGTGGCATTTTGGAGATATAGAAAGCCTTTCGGAGGGACTTCGCTTTGTCCTAAACAGTCTTGACTGTGACTCTTTAGAAAAAAATAATTATTTTCTTTCCTCCATCATCACACAAAAAAAGAAAAGAAAAGAAAAATCAAGAAAGATTCAACAGTAGGAAGACGGTAGATGGGGTGAAATCCTTAAATCAAGATGAAGGTTCGTAAGCTTTCAACCTGGCTCCCTCTGTCAGTAGTTAAAGATCATTAGAAGTGAATGCAGGCATTGCACTGCAAGAACTGACCTTGCTAATGAGTGCGCGCCACTCACAGAAAGCCATTAACAGAGATGACAACTCAGCAATGCTGTGCTCTCCTTCCCATTTTTCATTGTTATGTTGATGAGCAATTGAAATGGCTGTAATTAAAATGATGCTGGATATCTATTTTTAGTTAGATCTGTTCACTGTCAAAACTAAGTATATATGGCAGTATAAAGTAACCTGACAAAGGGAAGAGCAGAAACAGAAAACAGATGGTGTTTTGTAGTCCTGTTGAAGAATCCGGACAAAGTATACATGGTCCATTCTCCAACTGTTTTTCTTTTAACCTATTCCCATGCTCTATGTAATACATGTTATCACTGATGAATTATGTTGTGAATTCATCAGAGAACTAGCGTGTCATTAGGCAATAAGAAAGTACTCCTTGATCTGATGATAAAGTCATATATATTGGCCATTGAGCAAGCATGCGGACTTGAACCTCAGCAACACTGTAGGATGTACTCCCAAGTGGGATGGTAGGAAAGAGGAAGCTGGTGTCATTCTGGAGTTCCTGAACAGATGAGCCCCTGTCCCTAGCTCTGTGGTTCACTACTGTTGTGTGTGTATGTGTTCACATAGTGTTTTGGTGTGCTCTCCAGTGATCCATGTGTTAGAAGTGTGGTTTTCAAATAAGATGCTATTGGGAGAGAACAGAATCTTTGATGAGTGGGTCCAGCAAAGCAATATAAGTATGTCATTGGGAGTCTGCCTTTGGAAAGGTTCATGTAGTTTTCATAGGACCCTGGTGATCTCCTATCAGGATAAAGGATTACAAAAGGGCAACACTAGCCCTTTCCCACGTTCTGGCTTCCTTCCTCACCATATGGTCTGTATGTCATGTGTTTCCTCCCACCACTGATAATACCATCCACTGTCAAGAGGCCCTTACTGGAGATGGAATCGACGAGGTCACCTGATCTTGGAATTCCAGCTTCTAAAACTGAGCTAAAGAATCTTCTTTTCTTCATAGAGCACCCAGACCCCGATACTGCCTTGTGGCAATGGAAAATGGACTAGTACAATCAATTAAGTAGTAATAGTATCTGGGAGCTAAAAGAAATGACTTTTTTATGTCCAAACTGACAAGGCATTCCAAGCAAGGATCCCAGACCTGGGAGCCATCATTTGTTCCTGACTCCCTCTGCTAGGCAGGTGAACCTCCAAGCCATCCAACACACATGACTATCTCCTCCTCACCTCCTGCTGCAGAGAACTGAATCACCTGAGGTATCTGAAACAGTGACATAACAAGACTGGCCCAGGCATCAAGAGGAAGAAGAGATTCCCCTGGTGGAAGCTAATGTTCCTATCAGCAAAGAGTGTACAGGAACACATTCCTGTCATGGTGGTGATCACGATTATGCTGTGCCAACTCATGTCACAACACAGATCTCGCAGTGTCAGTTTGGCTTTCTGGTTCTGCTTTTTTCCAGGAGAAAAGAGACAATCCGGGGCTCTGACAGCAATCCATCATGTCCCTTGTTTCCCTGTTGGAGCAAGACAGGAGAAAACGATGACCTTGAAGCATCTGTGAGATGTAATCTATCTTGTGTGTATTTTTTCTTTGAAAGAGATAGTCCGTAGTACTTACCACTCTTCAAATATCTTTTCTCAGATCTAAGAATCGACATAAATCTATGCTATTAACATAATCTTCACCACTATTACTAACTCCCAGTCCAGATTCTTAGTTTTAGCCTTAGACAGATTAATATATTTAAAGAGAAAATGTGGGAAATTCTTCAAGTCTAATAATTGAAGCTATTTCTACACTGACTTACTCAATGTTAGGAAATCCCAGCTAACATATAGTCATCTGGATAAAAAGCTAGTAAAACAGATCACAACTCATACTTTAAGGTAATAGAAAAATAATGTGTTCTGTTTGTGAAATCAGTACATTAAATACTCAATTAATACTATTTTAGGTAGGTGGATAAAGGAAAATAGTCGTCAGACAATATTTAGATTACCTATCTAACATTTTCCAGGTTAACCTTCTAAAGAAGCAGTAAGAATTTAGCTCTCAATTTGTGCTTAAAGCAACAATATTACGGCCTTTTTCCTATTAGGAAAGCTCTCCTTTCCTATATAGCATTCCTGTTAATAACAACGTGATTCTTACTTACAGAATCACTGTAGTGAAGCAGTTAAGGGTATACATAGCTCATTAGCTATGTGATTCTGGGAAAATAGTTTTCCTTCTCTCTGAGGAACATTTACATAAAGTAGAGAGGATAATAACACCTACTTCACAGAATTGTTAAAGATTTAAATGAGTTAAGTCATGGAAAACAATGAGGACAATGACCAATACTTAGTAGTGTTCAATAATGATCAGCAGAGAACAAGCAGCTGAAGGATCTAGGATCTGGAGGTCTACACTATGGATAGCAACTTTATTTTTTTAATCCAGGCAGTAAAACTTTTTAGGCTATATATAGCTACTACTCAATATTGCCATTGCAATATGAACACAGCCATAGAAAAAACAGCTATAAAAAAAAAAACAAATACAAGTCTCCTTGTCTCCCAAGATAACTTTATGTATAAAAATAGGCAACAGGCTGGACTTTATCTCTGAGCCAAAATTGGCCAATCCTGTTTTAAACTAACAGGTATATTCTGGTTGTTTCATTCTGTACAATCTGGAAATGGAGGTTCTGTGCTATTGCTGGACTCAGTATCCTGCAAGAAACTTTCCTTATTGTTGGCTCAATTTCTGCATGAATCCTTCAAGATTTCCACCTTTCTATTCTTGTCCCCAGTTATAGCCCAGGCGGACCTTCATCTAATGGATGGAGTCATTTGTCCTATGATGGTGCTTATCACCTTGGCATTCTTCTTTAATTCCATGGTATTCATGCATACTGTCTATTAAACAAATTGAGCCATCTATTCACCCATCAATACAAGTCAGTATTAATTCAATGACATTACAGAAAGAAAAAAATCAGAACTTCCTTTATAGCTACATGAAAGAATATCATACACTCATGAATATAGTTAGTTGATAGTTCCTTATGGCTAGTGTTCAAAAGGAAGTAGAGAGTAGTTGATAAAATTGGAGAAGCAGCCTTCTACAGTCAGTCTGAGTTCAATTTTTTGGCTTCCATATATAAACAAGATCATGCAGCATTTGTCTTTATATATTTGACTAACACATTATATATGCCAAAATACTATATTATTCACCTTGAATATACACATTTTTGCCAATCTCAATAAAGCTGGTAAAACTTGATTAGCAGAAACCTACTAATAAAGAACGACCATTGCAAGGAATCTCAGTGGCACCCTGAACATTCTGGGCAACTAAACAAAATGTTTGCAATGATACATACTTTCAGAAAATAAAAATATATATTCATAGCATAGTGAGGGAAAGATTCAATGTGAGGAAATCAAAGAGAAAGTTGTTGAGGAATGATGAGTGACTGGCTTAAGGTAGGACCAAAATCTACTAAAAGATAAAGGAAGAAGCATCAAGACGGCAGAATACAAGCTTTCTTCACTGACTCCATCCATGACTGAGAAGAGTCTTAGTATCACAAGGGAGACAATACTCAGAAGAGCAAAAGAGAGGAAGAACGCCATGATGTTGAAGATTACAATGAAACAGAATGGTGATAGAGTAAATTATGTGTGTGTGTGTGAGAGAGAAAGTGTGTGTTTGTGTGTGTGAGAGTGTTTATGCTGGTACTGGGACTTGAGCCTGGGCATAGTTTCTCAACTTTTTCATTCAAGGCTGGTGCTCTGCCACTTGAGCCACACAGCTCCACTTCCAGTTTCTTTTGCTGGTTAATTTGAAATAAGTGTCTCATAGACTTTTCTTGGAAATCCTCAGATCTCAGTCTCCTAAATAGATAGGATGATAAGCATGAGCCACCAGCCAGATGGGAAATACTTTAAGGTATTACTAGCCCATTCCTTTTGATAAAACTTTGTAATTTATACAAACACAATCTCAAACCTAGTAAGGGTAAATAAAGGTCCTTCAGTCATTGAAACAACAACAACTTGATGTGTTATGATCACTATGATCATTTCAGTTGCTCACTACCAATAGCTGTTCCTGTTTCTATTTTCAGGCTTGATGATGCTATATGTCTTCCTCCCCCTAGATCTGGTAATGTTTCATAGAAAAGGTGCTTTGTCAGCTCTAACTAAAGACTCGACTGTTGGGTTCTGGTCCTTCACTAGTTACTGAGGAATTGCACTGTCACCATGCTCTTGTGAGAGCATGAAGGTGTTGCATGATTCCCTTCCCCCTCTTCCGCATCTGAGTCTCTGTGGAGTCATTTTGGAGCTGGTAAAGTGTCTTGGTGCAGAAGTACCTCTAGCCCCATGAAGAATCCTGTGTTCCTGCATCCACCTGCTGCATACCACCGCTGTTCCAGGTTCCCAAGTAACTATTTTAAATGAAATCCTGCTCTTATGCTTTTTATGGGCTTCAAAGCTTCTTCCCAACATCTTAGGACTGAACGTGTAGATACTGACTTACCCTTAAATCCCATTCTCCACCTGAGAAAAAGGATCAAAAGCTCAGACTGCCTTTTGATCCGTGTGGCACAATGCAGTGCTCAGAGCCCTCAAGCTGATTATAGGTTGCTTGCATTTCTCCTAGGGAATCTTTGTTCAAAAGATGTTCTACCAAACAAAATCACAGCAAACCCTCTTACTCTATTTCTTTTGCACTTCCTCCTACTTCCAAACCTATTCCCACACAGGTAAATTCTGCCTCCCAATATAAGGATAAATATCCACATAGTGCTTTAGGTAATCCTATGGGGAATTAAGATTTGCTAATCCCATGAGGTGGCCACCTTCTGTCTGAACATCCAGTCAAGTCATAAGATGACCATAAAAATGAGTCTCCAATACGGGGATGTTTTATTTATTATTTATCACATTTGGAAGGGCACACAATAATTGCCTTAGTAGCCTAAATATAATTGTAATGGGAAACTGAAGGTTTTCTTGCTATCATTTAAAATTCTTTCCTTCTCTTCTTTCTTAAATTAATCCTATCACTTATTCAGATTCTCTTCATAATCTGTGTAAAATAGCTATATGTCAGAATTCCTACCTTGCAATGGACGAAAGAGGGGCAGTAAGTATTTGGCATGCAACCCATTCAACACCTTGACTCAGAGCCAATAGAGTTCTAATAAATTTTGAGTGCTAAATTCTTAATGTGAAGTTGCTGCCAGCCCACAGAGGACATACATTGTGAGTCACTGGAGAGAAAAATTACAAAGGGTTTGGGTTGGTTGCATTCAGTGGAGTTGATGGCTACAGGGCAGAAAGAGAAAAGCAAGGAAGTGGAGTCCTCGAACAAAAGTACTTCTCTAGATTGTAGTCAGGGACATAGAGGGTGGGTAATAGCCAGCCCCAGAATACCCAGAAGGAACTAGTAAAGTGAATCAAGTTCAGGGTCATAGTGAAGGAGATGAACTAAAAGGAAATGAACTATGTAGTTAAATAATGATCCTAATTTGCAAAGATGGTTTCCAAGGTCATTATGTCCTGCAATGCAAAGCTGAAGGAAATAAAGAAGATTCAAAGTCTAACTGAAGGCAACAGCCAATGCTACAAATAAAAACTAGAGAATGACAAAGTAGTAATGACAGAGAAATACTAGGAGGTGCTATTTAGTGCCCCAAACCCAGCCAGATGTCTAAACACTGGCGGAAGTTGGGAGAAGTTCACCTTTCCCATGCTTCGCCTCTTCTTGCTGTCGTGACTGACACTACCTGTCCATGAGCATGCCTCCATCTATCTAGGAGCATCCATGTCATGAAACCACTTTCTGTCTGGATAGGGAGCCACGCTTTGAATCATCCTAGTGGAATTTTTTTTTTTTTTTTTTTTTTTTTTTTTTTGTCGGTCGTGGGGCTTGAACTCTGGGCCTGGGTGCTGTCCCTCAGCTCTTCAGCTCAAGGCGAGCGCTCTACCACTTGAGCTACAGCGCCACTTCCGGTTTTCTGGTGGTTTATTGGAGATAGGAGTCTCACAGTCTCTCCTGCCCGGGCTGGCTTTGAACCGCGATCCTCAGATCTCAGCCTCCTGAGTAGCTAGGATTACAGGCGTGAGCCACCAGCGCCCGGCATCCTAGTGGAATTAAGATATTTCTGTGGAGGAGGCCAGTATGTAAGGAATAGGCTTTTTTGTCCCTGAAGACACTTACAAGAATTATATCTAGCTCCATTTCTGCTCCTGAAATCTCCTTAATCCTGCACTCTGTTTGAACCATTTGAAATTCCCTTTCAACCACTGTGGGAGAGAAATTAGTCATAATTTCTGTTCCTCCACCACTTAACTCTTCCCAAGATGAGTCCAGCTAGAACATGAAGGTTTCCTCAAACAGCCCTGACTGAGAACTCTATCATGTGAACACTTGCTTATTACTCACCCTTAACCTCTTTAGTATATATCCTCAATCCAAAAGTGAAAATCTTAACTTTGAACTCTACAGCCATGTCAAATGTGCAATCTGATCCATTCAAATGTGTTCTTCCATAAGGAGGTCATGGGAAGCTGTGTGCAAAACCAGTAAGAACCCAGAGATGACAATATTGGCACCGAAAGTCTCTTCAACCAGCATTCCTTCTACTCTTTTGTATTCATGAGATTACTACAGCAAAATGTCAACCAAATATCCACTAAACATGGGACAAGAACACTGCATTTTATTTCATCATGGATAGATTCAATGAAGTTGAAATCAATCAGAAAATACCAGGCAGTAAAAGCATCCTGAAAGAGTTCTGCACAAAACAAAAAGGTTGGCAGCTTGTGCTTTGTGATGCAATATTGATGTTATGGACCAATAAATAAAAAGGTGAAGGATGCTTTGGAAATGCAAACATAAGCAATTCACCCAGGTCCAGAGGGAATTCTGCCAAAGGTGCCAGCAGACATTGTCTGACTCCTGGCTAAATCTACTTTGCCTACTATTTGCTATGTCTATTGGATCAATACTGAACTCTTCCAGGTCCAGCTCAGAGGTGAATCCTTTTCCTTTCCTCTCCCTACTGATTCCCTCTCCAGTTTCCTTTTTATATTCACCAAAGTACATTTTACACACACACACACACACACACACACACACACACACACATATGCAAAGACAGTCTGATGAAAATAAACACTTCAAAAAAAGGGAGAAGGAGGAAGGGGTGTTATGAGACTAATGATGAGCAGGATGAATTTGTTCAGAGTAAACTGTATGCATCAATAGAATCATCACCATAAAAATCCCCTCATAATATTTTACTAATTGAAAAATAAAGTAATTTTTTTAAACAACAGATCCATTTAAAACTCTCAGTCCCTGGCAGCAAAGTCTGGGGGGGGGGGAAGGGGGAGGGCTGGACTCTCTATTTTCTGATTGAATCTGGGTCTTGGCACTGATTGTTGTTCTCTGGTCTTGTGGTCATTGTCACTCAACTTTGTCTGCACACGTGTTCCTAGGCTCCCACTTCATGTGGGCCCCTCTACACTGGGGTCCCGCTGATCTCCTTTGGCTCTAGATTCCTCTGTGCTTTTCTCCTGTTCCCCTGTGAACCTTGCATGCTGCCTTCACACAGGCTGTCCTGACTTCTTTAGACCTGGATATCTGTCTGTCAGAATCACACTTGCCTGGGCAACTTTTGGGGTCTACTGACATTCTACCTTAGTCCCTGCGTTTAGAGCAAAGAGCTTCTGGATCTTAATATGAAATATTTATTCATAGGAGGTTTATGATATTTGCTAAGATTGTGGAGTTCAATAGAAACATAGATCTATATGAGAATCCTCTACTTCATTTGGGGATAAAAATCATAACCATTGAGAAAACCTGAATAAAGATAGAAGTTGAAATATAAAGTGGGAAATATATAGAAAATAATCAAAGAAACTAATGAATACTAAGTGGGATTTTACAGGAATTTTAAAAAACTAAATAATTGCATATTTTACAAAATAGAACACATATTGCTCAGCATAAATAAAATAGATGTTAATAGGCTAGTCTTTGGAACAAGGACTTCTAGAAATCAAGCCACTTAAGCACACATAAAACATTCCCGTGGCAGGACAGTGAGTCATGGCTGCTTCACCTTACGCTGTGATTTCTCTCCTTCTCTAATCTATCACGTCTGCTGTCACCAAAGTTAGTTAGGAGGATCAATTTCTATTGCATGGCATAACTAACTTTACTTCCTTTTCCTATTGTTTGTTTCTGCTGGTTCTCTCCCAGGGACTCGGGGATTAGAGAAGTAGGCAGTCCTCACACGTTTAAGAATAAACTCAGAACCAATGAAATAACAACTCAGTTTTTGCCAGACTGATGGAAATCTTTGTTTCTGTCACAGGCTGACAAATTAGCATAAAAGAGATTATATAACTCTGCTCAAGAAGCTATCAGGGGACCTGAAAGCTATATCAGAACATGCTTTCTGTCACCAGTAGACTCTTCCAGGCAGTGGATAGAAACATTATCAAAAGTCCTATCAATAACCAGTCATGCAGAGGTGGGTTGCATTGAATGTCATGTTCTTGAATCCAGCCCTTGAAAAACACTTATATTTAGGTGGCTGTACAATAGTGTACAAACAGACTTATGCACCAGTGTATTAAACTTGGCTAAAAATGCAAGTGCAGATGTATTTACAAGCCTGTAAGCAACTCTAAATCAATAGATGATTTAGACCCTATAACTCAATCTGGAAGTCTTTCGTATCAACTGCTTATATAAAAGGGGAAGAAAAAAGAAAAGTCATGATGTTTCCATTAGCAGAAAAGTAGGACATGATAACAATGGCTGAAGATATCTGCAGGAGGATGATACAAGCCTCAAAGTGACTAAGTGGAAAGTGGAGAAAGAAAACATCAAACTGGAGACCCGATACAACCATCGAGGTATGCACCCAGAGAATGTTTTGCACAATATGATGCAGGGCTGTTGTCCACTGCTAATTGGTCCTCTAAATATTCAAGGTGAAAACCACAATACATTTTTATATGAGTGGTTGAGAAACCTATGAGTTCTTGGATTTCTTGGAAAGAAAAGTACAAAGGCAAATAAGTTTTTAAAATTTTACAGAAAGGCATAGTGGCACATGCATATATTCCCGGCTCTCTGGGAAGTTAAGGAAGGAAGAGAATAAATCTGAAGCCAGCTTGGGATTGCACAGAAAGATACTGATATATAAATATTTATATATATATATATGTGTGTGTGCACACACATGATATACAAACAGTCCTAAGGAATTCATACACAATGCCCAATCCATGAATTTCCATGTCATATAACTAAAATCTCTACTTTGGACTAACAGGAAAAATGATAACATTCATAACACTTCAGAGAATATGGCTAAGAATAGGGGAGGAGTAATGTGTGTAGACCTACATCCCAAATCTGCAAAAGATACTGGACTCAAATATTCACAGACTAGAGACAGTCTTTGGGATGGTCTGAATACATTATCTCTTTAGTACAAAAATCTACTCAAAAAAAAAAAAAAAAAAAAAAACCCTCTTCTTTGGTACTTGTATATATTCTGCACTCCTCTTTCTTATTTTTTCCTTAACTTCTATCTACTTCTTCCTCTCATCTTTTCATTTATGTTCCCCTGATTACGAGTGATTACCCTTAACTATGAAGTATAAGACAGGGAGCCTGTCTCTCCACAGCCGTAGGAATTTAAGTACAGCAAGCAAGCAGCAAGTTAAGCTTTTTGGAAAGTTTTCTGATTGTCACAACCCATGCTTATTGAATTTTGAATTGCAAGGCTGGGTCACCCAGAGCAAATGAGGAGGATGAAACTGAACCACTCAATGCTAAAATAAGTCATTTATTCTGCTGACAATTGTAGACTTTTCTGTCACAGTTTCCCTGAACCGACCACATTTAGAGAATGGATGAGTGTTTCTATGATGATCTGGAAAAGGGCAACTTTGAAGAGAAGTCATGAGAAAGCCAGACAGAAGAGAATAATCAGAGACAAGATGGCCTTCTGAAACAAACACATCATTTAGAGTATGTTTAAAGCAGCAAAAGCCTGACAACAGCATCAGCTCCCAGGATGTGAAATGCCTTTATAGACACAATGTGAAATCGACATTTGTCATACTCAATCTTCTCAGCCACCTCCAACACGCCCAGCATATTTCAATGGGGTCATTTTCTACCACAAAAGACTAATGAAAATCTTTAAAAGTATTAAAGTATTTTTCAATGCATTTTGAAGGAGCAATGGAAAGTCTTGGTCCCTGGATTGTCCTTATGCACCGTAAAACAAACAAATAAAAATAAGAATTCATTTGAATTGAGTTGCATCAGGTAGTTGGTGAAGCATAGCAAAGCACAGGGAAGAGTGAAGACTGAACACATTAGACCAAGTTTGTTGGCCTATTATTTGAAGCAGACTTTGAAATTTTTTTAATGGGAAACGCTTCCAAGCACTTACTACATGCAAAGCAGTGTTCCATGTTGTAGGCCGATGAGTCTCAAATCTAACAACCCAGAAAAGGTATCTAAATGAGCTTGAAAAAATAAAATAAAAACAGATTCTCCCTGTAACAGTTAGAGTCCCTAAGCTAGAGTTGTAAGCCACTGGGTTTTAAAGAAATATTTCAGGTCATTTTGAAGTTCCTAGTTCAGGCACTGTTCTTCCAGAAACCATAGAATAACTATGACATAACCCTTGGCCTGCTGTACTTTAGAGAACAAATTTTAAGAAACTGCACAAGTGTAGATAAAAATGTGACTATGTCAATGCTAGATAACAGAACGGCAGTGCGAAAATACCATGATGCTGTAAATAATGTTCAGTTTTCACTCTGCCCTTGGACTGAGCTCTGAATAGTGAAGGTCAGGATCCAAAGATTGAGCTGAACAAAATAGCACCTCCTTTCACAAAATTATTCCAGGTCCTAATCAAAATTTAGGTGGCTATCAAAGGCCAAGCACTGTTTGGGGGGAGGGGGAGGGAGAATGCAAGGAAACAAGAAGATTGAGGTGCAACCAAAATGATTTCTCTTATCGTTTTAACTACATAAACGATTCACGAAATTTATAATTAGCACGGAGCTAATGATGAAACAGCATTCATAATAATAGTAAAATCACATTACAAGAACGGGTTCACATTTTTAAAATGTTAACGTCTTCAAAATGTAGTGTTCACTTTAATTTGCCTAACTAAATTGACCACATTTGTCTTATCAGTAATCTAAAACAGATAAATACTGTTGCAGGAAAAAGAAAAGGAAAAAGAACTCTAAGAGTGTAAAATGTACCACAAATTAACCAAGTGTTTGATCAATTATATATATGTATGTATGTGTATGTATATATATATATATATATATATATATATATATAATGTATATATATATATATATATATAATTGCAGGTTCTTCTTGTACTTGGTCCTTAAATCTTGGCCTTTACCTGATCAAGTAGCTTCTGTGACACCCACAAAGCCTGGATAGACTGTGGCTTCAACCAGTAGAGCTCTATCAATCTGTCAACAAGCCAGCCAGACACCAGTGGCTCAAGCCTATATACCTAGCTACTCAGAACTCTGAGATCTGAGGATTGCAGTTTGAAGCCAGCCAGGGCAGAAAGTCCCCATGAGACTCTTAATCCAATTAACCACTCAAAAACTGGAAGTTGTGCTGTGGCTCAAGTGGTAGATCACCAGCCTTGAGTGCAAAGACACTCAAGGACAATACCCAGGGCCACAGTTCAAGCCCCACAACCAACAAAAAAAAAGTCAACAAGCCTGTCTTCTGACTACTTGCTGCTCTTGAATTCTGAAGAGCACTTTAGAACACGCTTCCTCTTTATCTCGACCCCCAAAGGCAAGGAAGTATTACTGTGTGTTATGAGATGCTCTTGTATCTCTTTTCATGCCTATAGA
The DNA here is from genome assembly GCF_019054845.1 of Dipodomys spectabilis. Classification (NCBI taxonomy): domain Eukaryota; kingdom Metazoa; phylum Chordata; class Mammalia; order Rodentia; family Heteromyidae; genus Dipodomys; species Dipodomys spectabilis. The sequence goes on from NW_024871423.1 coordinate 473,370, forward strand.
CTCATCTTTAATCAACATATATTCCACAATAAGGACAATAGCCCTAACAAGGATTTCATTTGCACTTGAAATGTTGTAGCTAATAGCATCTTATTATACCAAGTGGATTATTTTGACATATGAATGAACTAATCAATTATTTTCCTGTCTTAACATTAGTTCATCTTAGCTCTATTCACTTGCAGAAATGCAAGTGAAATATACTTTTTGTTCTGGGAAAAACTTAAGTATAAGAAGAATACCATATTGATGCAGAAAGAACTATGAGGACCAATGTAAAATAATATAAAATGAATATAAAAGTTGTGGTGAGAATATTACAGAATTAAAAGGAAAGAAAAGCTGTAGGAGAACCAAAGTATGGTATATAGGATAGTAGAAAAATGTCTCTATGTCTCAGACACCTTATTTGTTCATGAGGAGAGTGAATCAAATTGGTTTTTTTAAAGAGAGTAATAAACACTCAGAACCACCAGGAAGAATTTTCAAACTTGAAATCAGGCAACTGCAGCAAATATAGGAGGACTGTAGTCTGAGGCTTGCTAGACAAAAGCTTGAAACTCTCTTCGAAAAACATACTAGACATGGGTTCAAGTGGTAGAGCATTTGCCAAGAAAGCATAAGACCCTGAGTTCAAACTCTAACATTGCCCTTCCCTCCACCCCCCCCCCGCTCCCCCTCCGTTGGCAAAAGGATAAAACACATCTTTTCTCCTATTTCCTAGAAGATCTACTCATTGCCAACCCTCCTGCCTTCACAGGAATCCTTGCAGAACCAAGGTACAGCTGGAAAAATGTAGTCTGGAAAGCACTGCACCTAACTCTCATCCTTCCCAAATTTCATCTGAAAGCCATTAAATTAGATGACTTCCAATAACTTCTAGTTCTCATTGTGTGTTCTCAGAAATTTCAGCACCATATTGGAAAACTTTGATCTGTGATCTTTCTCTTTTTTTTTTCTTTTGAGATGAGGTCTTGTAGTTTGGAACGTCTTGAAGTTTAATATACAGCTGAGGCTTGCCTTGGGTTTGCAGTCCTTCTATTCTGCCTCCTAAATGCTGGGATTACAAGTGTACCCAATCACACCTGGTTTGATCTGTGATCTTGTTGTGCTACGGGACAACATTGGGAATCAATGGTTACCCAACAATTCCAGACACACAGGACTGAACTCAAAGTCTTGGACCCGACGAAGCTTTCCTTCTCAAGCCCTGTTCCAAAAGATTCCAGCTCTGGTGCTCTTTAAGAGTGCAAGGATAAACAGAAACTTAACTGTACTCAGGACTCACTTTGAAATACATGAATTCAACACATCAAATATGCCCTCAACTGAACTTCCCTCAGCTGAGTCTCCAAAATGCCCATTGCAGACCTGCTGGATGCCAAAGGAAATACAACAGAAGAGAAATCAGAGTGGAAAGGGTCAAGGGTCCTGAGTGCAGTTAGAGTATCTTACTGGTGCCAATGTCACAAGCATGTGTAACCATGTAACTGCTGTGAATTTCTTCAGTGTCTTGGAAAGGAGGCTGAAATTTAAGCTTCATTAGCCTTACTGTCAATCTCCCTTTGGCTGGAGCCAGGAAGACCAAAGCAAACACTGAAACAAACACTGTGCAAAGTAGATAAAGTGGGATCTGAGTTTAATTCTGCTCCATATCAACCGAAGTGACTCTTAAGGACAAAGTGGGAAAGACTTGCTTCAGATTTACGTGGGACATGTATGTACTACTTAGAAGACTCATATTCCTCTTGTTTGTTTATGTAAATTGTGGGAGGTCAGATTTAACGAAAATCTTCTTGCCTTCTGAGATACACAGACTGTCCAGCGAGAAAGCCCTGCAGGAGCTGTGGCTTTGGAGGAAGTAAACTGCTTTAGGTGATGAGAAGTTGGGAGCCACTTGCTAACTGTTGGGTGTTCCCTGTGGAGGAGGATCCAAAAGACCAGAAGGGAGGGAATGGCTCATCCCATTGTGGCCTGTATGCCCTGCTTTTGGCTTTTCCATCCAGTCCCCTGACACCAGATAAATGGTCATTCCAAGGGAAGACTGAGCGTATCACAACACAACTATGGGATTTTGATGCCTGGAAGAGGAGCTTATTCACTGAGAGCAACTGGTAATAAATTTGGAGTTTAACAAGACAGCCTGGTGAATAGGCAGGAGTCTACAGTCCTGGTCCAGGTAAAACATGGCAAAGCACTAACTGGAGAGAGTGGGCATGGCCGTGAAGATCCTAGACTTGAAACCGCATGGGGAAAAGATGTCGGAAGAAAGAAAGGGTTAGACCCAGCCACTGTCACCCACAAAAACAGACGAGAGCTCCCAGTGCCCTTTTTTAGTCCTAAATTCTATTCACATACTCTTTTAATACCTTGGTGACACATTCTGCCACTGTTAGTGAATCTGTCACTGTTACAAATCCCCTGTCTTTTGTTTCATTTACGTAGAAAATCTGTAGAAGTCTATACTGGCCAAGACCTCATTCATATATAACTGAAGTTGTGGTTTTATGTATGTACCACCTTGACTGCAAATGGACCATGTAGGGAAGTCTCCTCCCTGAATGAACTGACTCTATTCCAGGAAAAGTCCTCCATGATTTTACCATAGCATAGTCATTACACAAAGACCATAAAACCTCTGAAATCCTAGGCTCTGGGCATATGATCTCTAATTAGGCAATCCACTCTGTTCCTTCCTGTTCCTACTTTTACTTTGAGAAACTCCTCAAACTCTATACCTAAGGATTTTTTTTCCCTTTGAGGAAACGAAGAACCTAGTAGGCCCTCTTCCACCATGTCACACAGAAACATCAACACCTTTCCTCTTTAGCCTAGGACAGCACTGGCTGTATCTGACCAGCCTGAGATAACTATGTGTACATCCTCATAGATGTACACACTATAGATCTAGCCTGTCTTTACCCTCAGAGCTGTACTAGAAGTCTTGCCTAGCTTAGAGAGAAAACTGGTACCAATACTATAAGGAACATACAAAAGGGAAGGACCAAATTGGGAGCCTTCCAGATCCAAGAAAATTTGTCATCAGCAGGACAATCAGTTCCAAGTGCCAAATGGATTGCATCTTATGTAATTGAAGTTTTTTCCGTCCTAACAATATTAAACAATCTAAACAACTCCAAAATCCAGTGCCTGCCTGAACCCAGCCTGTCTGAGTTTCTTAGACTCCCCCAAGCAATTTCCTGTCAAGCTTGACAAACTTCAGAACTCCCCTTAATGTACCTGTTAGAGGCTCAAAACTTCCTTCTCTGCCTGATTAAGTCCCCCAAGGGGACAAAGCTGCGTGTTTCAGAACCTTCCTGCTTCAGATCAAGAGCTGAAAAGATCCATCTAGATTGAAAAGTATCAGGAACCAGACAGATGAAATGATCTCTATAAGACATTAAGGGTAGTGTTTAAAAAAAAAGTAGTAAACAAGCCTGTCTATACTTTTCTTCCATACAAGTTTTCCATAAATACTATGGGAAATGGAGTTGTATTTTCTGATAGGGAAACAAAATTGACATTTGTATAATGTTTTCACTAAAAAGAATCACATTCTTATAGATAAAGATATATGTGTATCTATGAATAGATCTTCTTTTTTTTTTTTTTTTTTTGTCGGTCATGGGGTCTGGGCCTGAGCACTGTCCCTGTGCTCTTTCAGCTCAAGGCAAGCGCTCTACCACTTGAGCTACAGCGCCACTTCCTGAATAGATGTTCTTCAAAAGGATGAACACACAATTATTTTAAACATGCACCTCATGTATGGTCACTGTAAAGAAAGCACTATATTCCAGAGTGACTCAACATTCTGGTTTCAAAACCAGGCTCATCCCAATGACATCACCCCACATTGGGTCGGGGGATGGGGGAGGACATAAGAAAGGGACTCATTAGGAATCAGACTGATGAGGCTTTGAACCCAACTTTCAAGCTATGTAAGACTACAGGACACTTATTTAACCTCCCTGGGCATCATTTGAGTAATGGTAATAATCAATCATAGTTATCTATTTCATAAGCTTGTTGTAGTAACTAAGTGAAATAATATGTGAGATACAAGGTAATAAAACCAGTAAGTTAACTGAATTGGGCATATATGTGAAGCCTGGAAGGCCTCACATATAGAATATACATATAGAATTTTAATAATCAATCCTAAATGAAGCCAAGTACTGTTAGTTCACATGGTAATCCTATCAAGTTTGGAGGCTAAGATCAGGAAGATTTCAATTCTAATCAATCCAGGCAGAAAAGCCCATGAGATTCAATCACAACAGACAAAGCTGGGTATAGTGGTATATGCCTGGCATCTCAGCTATAGTGAGAATCATAAACAGGAGGATCACAGTCCAGGAGCATGCCTGGACAGAAAATGAGTCCTTACTCAAAAAGAAACAGTACAGCCGGGCATCAGTGGCTCACACCTGTAATCCTAGCTACTCAGGAGGCTGAGATCTGAGGATTGAGGTTCAAAGCCAGCCCAGGCAGAAAAGTCCGTGAGACTCTTATCTCTGATAAAAGACCAAAAAAACAAAGTAGCACTATGGCCCAAGCAGAAGAGTGCTGCTTGAGCTGAAGAGCTCAGGAACAGTCCCCAAGCCCAGAGTTCAAGCCCCATGACTGACCAAAAACAAAAAACAAAACAAAACAATAAAAAAAAACAACAACCAGTATAGGAAATGGCTGAAAGTATGGTTCAGTGATAGGGTGTTTACCTAGTAAGTGTGAGGCCCTAAATTCAATCCCCAGTACTGGTTTAAAAAAAGATGTCCTGAGTTTGTAGGATGGTAAAAACCTACAAATGAACTATTTCCATAATTTTTTATTAATAAAGTTTTGTTTATTGTGAAAATCTGTTACAGAGGGGTTACAATTACATGAGCAAGGTAATGAGTACATTTCTTATCAAGCATTGTTGCCTCCTCCTTTGCTTCCCCTTACCATCCCTTCCCTCCCATCTCCCCCCAACCCCCTCACCAAAGTTGTAAAGTTCGTTTTTTGACATAATGTCTTGTACATCTCATTGTTGCAATGGGTCCACCTGTATTCCTATTTAAACAATTTGTTTTTCCCTTCCCCTCCACAAATTATACAAACATCAAATACAGTGAAAACAGGGATTATACTGTGGGGGAGGGACATACCAAGCAACAAAGAAATCATCTTATAAATATGTTAGAAACTATAGCAAGAAAGAAAAACCATTTGAATCCTTATCTTGGGGTTCATTTTGCCTGACATCAACTTGTCTGAACATTTCTGCTTGTCTCAGACATATACTAGATATGGCAAATAAGGGAAACCATGGGACCTATGTTTCTTTGGGCCTGGCTTACTTCACTTAATATAATTTTTTCCAAGCCTTTCCATTTCCTAACAAATGGGGCAATGTCATTCTTTCTGATGGAGGCATAGAATTCCATTGTGTATATATACCACATTTTCTTGATCCATTCATCTACTGAGGGGCATCTGGGTTGGTTCCATATCTTAGCTATGGTAAATAATGCTGCAAGAAACATAGTCGTGCTGGTAGCTTTAGTATGGTCTTGTTTGTGATCATTCAGGTAAATGCCCAAAAGTGGGATTGCTGGGTCATAGGGAAGCTCTATGTGGAGTCTTTTGAGGAACCTCCATACTACTTTCCAAAGTAGTTGAACAAGTTTACACTCCCACAAACAATGCAGTAGGGTTCCCTTCTGACCACATCCCCTCCAGCACCTGTTGTTATTAGACTTCTTGATTATAGTAATTCTAACTGGGGTGAGGTGGTATCTCAGTGAAAGAGCAGCAAGCTAAACCCCAATCCAGTAGACTGAAAGAAATAATTATAATTAAATCAGAATTAAATGAATTAGAATCCAAAAAAAAACATAAACAGAATCAACAAAACGAAGAGTTGGTTCATTGAAAAAATTAACAAAATTGACAGACCCTTAGCAAATCTTATCAGAAAAAGAAGAGATCACACCCAAATAAACAAACTCAGAGATGAGAATGGAAAAAACAAGATTCAGAACATTATAAGGGAATACTTCTCAAACCTTTATGCTAGTAAGTTTGAGAACCTGACAGAAATGGACCTTTTCCTAGCAAATATCAACATGCCGAAACTAAACCAAAATGAGTTATAACAACTTAACAGGCAGGCCCATATCAAGCATTGAAATAGAAACAGCAATAAACGACCTCCCATCTAAGAAAAGCCCAGGACTGGATGGATTTACAGTAGAATTCTACAAGGCCTTCAAAGAAGAGCTCACACCAATACTCCTCCAACTCTTCAATGAAATTGAAAGAGAAAGTTTACTACCAAACTCATTGTATGAAGCCATCATAACCCTCATTCCAAAACCAGGCAGGGATTCACCAAAGAAAAGGAACTATAGACCCATTTCTTTGATGAACATTGATGCAAAACTTCTCAACAAAATTCTGGCCAATCGACTTCAACAATTCATCCAAAAAATCATACACCACGATCAAACAGGATTCATTTCAGGGATGCAAAACTGGTTCAATATACACAAATCAATTAATATAATTCATCACATCAACAAGAGCAAGGATAAGAACCACATGGTTATCTCAATAGATGCAGAAAAAGCATTTGACAAGATCCAACACCCCTTTATGATGAAGGTTAGGAATCCATGGAACATTCCTCAATACAATAAAGGCTGTATATGACAAACCTACAGGCAGCATTATACTTAATGGTGAAAAACTAAAGCCATTTCCTGTTAAATTAGGAACAAGACAAGGATGTCTACTCTTTCCACTTCTCTTCAATTTAGTATTAGAATGCCTAGCTACAGTAATAAGACAAGATGCAAACATAAGGGGATCCAAATAGAGAAAGAGGAAGTAAAACTCTCCCTCTTAGCAGATGACATGATCTTGTATTTAAAGAATCTCATGGACTCCACTCCCAAATTACTAGCAGGGTATAAAATTAACCCTCAAAAATCAATGGCTCTTCTGTATGCCAACAATAAGTAAAGCGTGGCTGAAATCAGGAAAGCAGCTCCTTTTGTAATAGAAATAAAATACCTAGGAATTAACTAAAGAAGTGAAGGACCTCTATGATGAAAACTTTAAAATCTTGAAAAAGGAAATCAAACAGAACTTAGAAAGTGAAAAAACCTCCCATGCTCCTGGAGTGGAAGGATCAGCATCATGAAAATGGCAATACTCCCCAAGGCTATCTACAAATTCAGTGTGATACCTATCAATATTCCAACTTCATTCTTCAAGGAAATAGAAGAGGCAATCCAAAAATTCATATGGAACAATAAAAGACCCCGAATAGCAAAAATGATCCTTAACAAAAAGAACACTGCTGGAGGAATATCAATATCAAATTTCAAACTACTACAAAGCCATAATAATCAAAACAGCTTGGTACTGGCACAAGAACAGACCTCAGGACCAATGGAATATAATGGAAAACCCAGAAATGAACCTACAGACCTATAGCCATCTAATCTTTGATAAGGGAGCTAAAAATATAGAATGGAAGAAAGACAGCCTCTTCAGTAAATGGTGCTGGCAAAATTGGTTAATCACTTGTAGAAAACTAAAGCTAGATCCTTATATATCAGCCTGCACCAGAATCAACTCCAAATGGATCAAAGACCTTGGAGTCAAAGCAGACACTCTGAAAACACTACAGGAAAGAATAGGAGAAACCCCTTGTCTCCTTGGCACAGGCTGAAATTTTCTCAGTAGAGACCCAGAAACACAACAAATCAAAGAAAGGTTGGACAAATGGATTGCATGAAATTGCAGAGCTTCTGCAATGCAAATGACATAGCTAGCAAGATCAATAGAAAGCCCACGATTGGGAGAAGATCTTCACTAGCCATACAATGGACAAGGGTCTCATATCTAAAATATACCTGGAACTCAAAAAATTAAATCCCCCAACAACAAATCCTCAAAGAAAAAACTTTCCATAATTTTAATGTTAATATCTAAATGCATGCATCTTCTTTCTGCCTTCTCAAATGAGCTGATCTGCTTTAAAATATGCTTTATGATGCCAGTTTTCCCACTGTTTTTCAGAAAAGAAAACACAAGGAACATGTAAGGACCTTTAACTTGAAGTTGGTTCACAACACACATTCCATACTAGTAAACTTTCCTAGTAAACTTTCCTAGTAAAGCTTTCCTAGTAAACTCCAATGTGCTCCTATGTTTGAACCTGGCCAGAGGGAACCACTGATGTTTATTTCTAGTTCCCAACTAGCAACAGTTTCCAAACTGCATGTGATCCTCTCTTCTCTTACTTTTGCGTGATGGAATTCTAGACAGTGGTTTCCAAACATGGCTGCCTTGTATTACACGAAAACTTTGAAAAACCTTATTGCCTAAATACTTCCCTCCCCACCCCAGAGAGTGAGAGTTAGTTGGTCTGGGGTACAGCCTGGAATTCATTTTTCTAAATTTTCCAGGAAGATATCTGATAGAGGGGCCATTCAGCTCTATGCCAGTGGAGGAGCAGAAGACCCCACTCCAATGTCCCTCCTTCCTCTAGTCATGTTGCTGACACTTCTCTATCCTCTGTATCCTCTCACAGGATGACTTCTCCTCTTCTACTTCTCTGTCCTTCCTTACCTCTTTACTGGGAGCTCCTGAAAACAGAGATTATACACACACACACACACACACACACACACACACACTCACACACTGCGAACAGACCCTGCACACTAAAGATTCTCAAGCAAATTCTCCTTGCAGCAAACTAACCATCGCTATTCCTTTTGCTGCTCTGAACAGAGTAACCAGGCTACAGCAACTCTTTGCAGAAAGTCAGGACATTGATGCTACAAAACTTGAAGGACACCCTGAAAGGCATCCTAGGACTACACGATCCCCTCATCAATCAGTCAGAAATGGGCTGTGGCGTGTCTGGCAGTGATGGTTACTCACTCACACAGCCTTCTTTCCAGACTCTTTGAGTGTGAATATAATTAAAGTCTCTGCATATTACCTCTTTTAGTGTGCCTGGTCCTCTTTCCCGCTCATTGTTCAGATAAGACAAGACTGATGAATGTGAATATGTCTGACGTTAAAGCAGGCAGGAGATAATGAAAAAGGCTGATTGGAAAGTCCTTATCAACCCAGGAGAGTTCTGAGATACAGAGAGCCTGCAGACAACACCGCAGACCTGCCTTCCAAAGTCAAGAAGTAGAGCCGCAGAGGCTACAAACTGCATACCTCTCTCCATGGCTGCCCTTCCATCCACCACACTACCTATGCCCAACTCCAGCAAGACTGATACTCTCCAGGGAGGGAACCTTTGGATCCCGCAGCTCAGTGGCCCCCGAATTCCCAGTGCTTAAACGATTCATAGTACAGGAAACAGAAGTTAACCTCTATACTAAAAGCCCTTTAAAAGATCAAAATTATTTTCAGAACAATTGCTGTTTTCTGCAACTTAATACCAAATGCCTAATGGCCTCTGGCTGTCAAGTCCAGCTTCAAGTTCCCATCTTCTAAACCTCCAGATCTATCTACTTATCACACATCATGGAGATTGTTAAAACTATTAGAATAGTGTGGTGTGCCACACCACAAATATGAATGTGCCATATTTTTTTCTCTTCTCTTGTAACCCTCCTACAAATAGAACAAGGATTAATCTACAACTTACATCCCATTGTTGCCATGAAAGATAGCTTAGACTGCAACAGATCAGTTCGTCTCAGAACAAACCATTCCCACTCCCCATTGTCCAAAGTCTCCTTTCAAGGCACTGTGATGTAGTGATAAGGATTCCTGATTGCGGAGCTCGAGGGCCTGGGTGCAAAGACCATATTCTCTACTCGCAAGTCTTGATATCTTCAGGAAGAGTTAAACTACCATGGTCTCATCTCTCTAGTGTGGGTGAGATAATAGTGCCCACCTCCAAGATTCTTTTCAGAATGACTGCTGAGCTATGAAGATGAGCCTAACACACATACACCAGTGTTATTCCTGAGTCTGAGATGTAGGGTAAGACTGGTTGTGCCAATAACACTCATTGAGCCAATGAGCATTTAGGCACATTTCTTTAGTTTCCAACTGTGAACACTGTCTCTGGTTTACCATCACTACTTCAGGGTTTTTTTTTCCAACTTTCCTTCCATTACAACATTAAAATGGCTACTTCAATCATAGGTTTTTAACTAGTATTTTAGCTAGGAAGTTATTTGCCTTTATGGTATCACATTTTTAACTATATAACATATTTCTCTAAAACATACATCATTATCATACTTTAAATATTGTTTACAACTCATTGATATTTTAATAGAAGATTAACTCCAGGTAGTTTTACATTAAAACCTTTTTTTTAAGGACAGAAGTCATGTTTTCCAAAGTGTAAATAAAAAAAAGCTCCATATAATGAATCATATACTGAAATAAATTAAGCTGGATACTATAAGACAGGGATAGAAAGGAAAAGCTGACATTTTAGGTTCCCTCTAAAATACAGCCACAGAAGTTTGACAAGGACTGTGATAAGCAGACATGTCAATGAACATTACTTGAGTGCATATCGCCAGCCAGGACATTCTTGGAAGTTATTTCCTACTTAGTTGTAACCTGTTCCATTGGGTGGAGAAGTATGGAAAAGACATAGTTTGAGGAGCACTCATTGCTCCTAAGAGCTGTACAGAGGGCTGGGAAGGTGGCTCAGTGGTAGAGCGCTTGCCTTGCATGCCTGAGGCCCTGGGTTGGATTCCTCAGCACCACATAAGCAAAAAGAAAAAAGCCGGAAGTGGTGCTGTGGCTCAAGTGCTAGAGTGCTAGCCTTGAGCTGAAGAGTTGAGGGACAGCGCCCAGGCCCAGAGTTCAGGCCCCACAACTGGACCCAAGTGAAAAAAAAAAAAAAAACAACTCAGAGCTTTACAGAGCAAGACCTGTATTTGTTCACCCATAGTGATGCATCGGTCAACCACTGTATATTCTAGAATAGCTAAGTCTATAGTTTAAAAACGTATCCAAAGAAAATTTTTCCCTTCTGTTTCCTATCATTTGAACTTTTGCCTTCCAGTTTCCCATAGTGATTCACCTCAGAAACTCTTTAAATGGGTAAATCTCCAGTGGGGACACAGCCACTACCAAGTCATGGATACTTATTATTGCAACAGGATGAGTGAAGGTTGGAATACAATCAGAACTTGCTTGGAGAACAGCAACCTGGATATTTATAGTTAAAACCATGTCTGAATGATCAGCTTGAAAGTCTTACATGAGTAGCATGTGCTCTGGCCATTCCCTGTCCTCCACCATTATTTTACAAGAAACTTTTCATTTTTCAGTAGCTTCAGAGTAAACCTGGACCCCAAGCTTGCCATTTAGTTCCATCAACAACTGCTCGACTACACTTATATCTTTTAAGTAACAGGAAGTTTTTAAGTCAGATGAGATTCAATAGATAGTAGGAAATGTTGGTGTATTTTAGGGTGTATTTGATTGGTGTATTTGAAGTGTATTTGATGGATAAGAAATAAGGTATACAATAAGGTATATAAATATCCAATTGTTAATTGGATATTTAGGCTGTGTGTATGTTTTTGTATGTGCTGGATATTAGATACTGCTTAGGGTTACAATAGCACTAAGTGGACATTAGTCATAGATTCTTTAGTTATCAAAGAACTGTGGATATCTTGATTAACAAATAGAAGGCCCTTATAGTCAAATTATGAAGAAGAAGCAGAGTTCTTTTAAATCGTGGCATAGAATGGAATGTGAATAATGTGTCAGATGATGGGCTTTATGCTTGAGCATATACTGTAAAAACTCTCTCATCTATTGTTCCTGCAGAAAGTTACCACAAGTGACAGCTGACAACTAATCTACTGGAGACTCTAAACAGGTTCTCGTTCTGGCAGAACCATCACCCTTTGACTTCTGGCTCCTTTTCCCAGCTTCAAAGCCAGCACTAACCTGATGGCTCACGCTCAAGTCATATCATTCTTTTATGTCCGTGTCTCTCCCTCTTCAAAAATTGTGATTCCACAGGGCTAACCTATACAATCTTGAACAATGTTACTAAATGAGAGAACAAAAACCAGGTGTGGAGAGTGGGAAGGTGGATGCTCACAAGGATACTCTAGAGTCCTCCTAAACTAAGAATTAAAAATCAATATGGCTTTAAGGATTAGCTCCATGGACAAACTATATCAAAATACACATGTTAGTCTGATTCAGGATCATCTATACCATTTCTTACTGTCACTGAAGAAAACAAAAGTGGGGAAAATGTGTTACCCTCTTCTGTATCCACATATTACCTGCAACAAAACTCATGACCAAAAATGGTTTAATCCACTCATCATTCAAGGAATAGTCCAAGCATTGCCTTTCTTTAGGAAGAGCCTCTCCCTGGTCCTGATGCAGAATTTTATTCCTCTTCCTTACAACTGTGTCCCTGGTGCTCTCCTTTCCAGCAGTACTTATCATTCTGTAATGTAATTTCCTGTCTTTGCACCTGTCTTCCCTGCTGCATGATGAGGTCTTTTTAGAGGACAGGGACCATGACTTATACATCTTTGTATTCTGAGCACCTAGATTAAACATGTGTACTGAATGAAAACCTGGGGAGTAAATTGAGAGGATTTTGAACCTCAGTCGTCAGGAAAGATGAGAAGGGGGCATTTGGGGAATGAATCTAAATGCTAGCAGCTTTCAAATTAGAATAATGCACAATAAATCTAAGTCTTGAAGATGCTTTTAGGAGAGGGAGACAGGAAACAGACAGAAACTAAGAAATAACAGAAACTTTCCTTGGATGGACTGCAGATTAGAAAAGCAAGGTCAAAACACAGATAAGAACGTTTGCTATGATTATATACATTGTCAGCAACACTCAGAATAAAAGTGAACATTAGCCGTAAAACTGTATAGCATTTTTTTTTCAGAAAGAGCAGCAGGAATGTTTTAAGCAGATATAACTTTTCAGTCAATTAATAGATGTTAAAAAAAGGTTTTGTGAAACAGTTTATGAAATATTTTAACATTAGCTGACTGGGAAAAAGAACTTGTTTTTACCTTTCCTGGAAATTCAAAATGGATTGTTGCATGAATTTCAAGTTGAATTTGGAACAAAAGACAAAAACTAAAACTTGAGCTAAGCGATCTTCAAGGAGACAGGGAAAAGAGGGGTCAAATAAAGAAAAATTGGAAGAAATAAAACAAATGCAACTCTCTTTGTTGTTTTTATTTTCATAAAGGTCAGTGGCTCCATTGGTTTAAAAGAAAAGCACCTAAAACATTCATCCATAATTACCTGGCTGCAACTTCACCATTTTTTGAGCCAGGTGAAAGGTTTTAGCAGATAATCAAAAGGAGATTTGACTTCATTAAGTAAATTAGTATATAAATAGACAGGCATTAGCGATATTTAAGAAAAACAATGTAGAGTCCCCAATGGCTAACTGAATCTAAATTCATAATAGGGCCTGGTAGCCATTCATAGGTTGGGCTGGGGTTGGGGAGGTCTCTCTGCTCTTGCAAGCATCACATACTGAATTCTGTGGCCCTTGCTTAGCCATGTTCCTGTCCCATCTGCCAAGATAAACAGCCCCTGGACAGTATCATTTTGCTGCCCTTCCCTGACCAATGAGCTGTTATCCACAATCAGCCAGTCAGGACTGAGCATTTTCCGGCCTCTTTCATTTCTATAGGTAGACTAGAGAATCTGGAGAGAGGATGCAGATGCTCTATCTATCCAGTCTCTTCCTTTGTTCCTTTGACTGAGCTTTCATTTACTAAGGCCATACCTTCAACACTATTTTCTTTTCCCTTTTCCTTATTTTGTTGTCGCGGGTAGTGGTTTGCCAGAGGTAGCACTAGAGTTTGAACTCAGGACCTTGCACTTGCCAGACATTCACTCTACTACTTGCTCCAGTCCTTCTTGATGTTGTGATCTTTTTTTTCAAATAGCGACTTGCTTCTTGCTTAGTTCTGCTGAAATTGTAATTTATTTATGTTTCCTATGGGCTAGGATGATAAGTGTATGCCCCACGCCCAGTTTCTTACTAGTTGAGATGAGGTTGTGCGAACTTTTTCTGACTGTCCTGAGATCCTCCTGATCTCAACTTCCTGAGTAGCTAAGGTTACAAGTATGAACCACCATGATAGGCTCTTTTTTTTTTTTAAATCACCGCCACCACCACCACCACCCGGCTTTATCTCCTGAATTCTTTCCTAATGAGCTTATATTGACAAATTGAAAGAGAGGTAGTGGCCTTTTTCCTAAGTAGAGGCTTACACTGTCCCACTGCGGTGGATGAGGTTCATCTCTTCCCAACTCGATTGTGTGTCATCATGTGTCTAGTTTGAAATCAGTAAATTATCAGGGGATAAAATCAATAACCATTACAAATGAGGCTACTGTTGGTTTTCCATGAACCTATTTCCGTGAACCCAGCAACTCCCTGGGTATAGTTCATTGTTCAAACATAACAAAAATCATGTCGAGAGAAATGTACAATAGAAGACTTGAATAACTTCGAGTATAACACACTGCCAACACAGTGCTCCAAATAACTCAACAATTACAAAATTTAGCTTTTCTTTCCATGCTGGATGCTTATCAAACATCTATGAAAATTCAAGGAGGAGAAAGCTTTTAAATTTGTTGTCAAAATTTCTATTTATAGTGAAAAGTTATTTCTAAGTGTTCTACTACTTCATGTTTTATTATTTAAACAGAAAAGCTTAGAGATTACCACTGGATACATTTTGTAGTGTGATATAGAGCAAGGACCAAATCTGCCACAACAAATTGACATTTCCAAGGTATGGCAGGTGAACAAGTCACTTTGGATCAGCTATTTTAAAGAATTGCTAATTTCAAACCATTAGAAGGCTGGATTTGTCTTTCTCCAAAGTATCCTTTGAAAGTGTGCTGGAAATAGCATTATTTAAATAAACAAATTATGCTCTTAAAACTTTAATAAAAAAAACTAGACAATTCAAAGGCACCGCGTACCGAAGTGTAAGAGATTCAAGACTGTCAACTCATTAACTTACATTGCTAGCTTAACTATTGCTCTTGTCCAGTTTTTGTGGTTGTTGTTAGGTGTTTTGTTTTGGCAGGCCTTAGAATATATCTCCCACTGACACAGAGACCTCTTCAGTTAAACCTAGATGAATCCTGGATGGCAACAGTTAGAACTCTTGCACTGTTTTTATCTTATTTCCTTTTGTTTCATTTGGTTTCTATCTTGGGTGCTATCAAACCTCCACCACCACCAAAAGAATACACCTAACCTAGGCTGCTGAGGAATGAAACACCTGGAGTACAACATAGTCACCTTGTGTCCCCACAGACCCCCATAGCCACCAATCCCCAGATGTGTGGGCCTACCCTGCTGTGTTCAATAGAGATGCCCAGCCATTCATTGAACCATAAATTCATGAACAAGCCCAACAGAGACCAGCTTAGCCCGGCCAAATCAGATGAGCACAACACAATCAGAACTAGATGAATGACCAGTTTTATGCAAATAAACCTGTAATGAACTTCTGCTTACGTGGTAATTTTGCAGTAAATTGGGTTATGTCAGGAACTGCTTGGGTCACTGACAGGCAGTGTGATCCATACCATTGTGCTTACTGTAAGGTTCAAATTTCTCTCATCTCACTGTAATGTTTATAATAAATACGGTGGGTATGTAGTGATCACAGCTTACTAAATAAAAACAAATGTTTTCCTCTCACTTTCATTTTTCTGCATCAGTTAAATGAGCCATTGTATCGACATACCTGTTTCTACTTGGAACTGCATATGTATGCAAACCATGCTCTTACTGACATTACACAAATCAAATAATTACCAGAAATAAATCATATGCAAAAACTGAGATGATTATCTCCATTTATTGTCATAGTTGCAATGTTTTATGTTTACCAACGAGATATAAACATAGTTCTATTTCTTTAATAAAGACTGAAATCAACATCATTTCTAATCAAATATTTCTGATACATAGCAAAGTACAAGAGAATAAAGCAGCCCCCACACAACTGTTACTCAAAAGAATAAATGTCAACATTTTTCATATTCTATTTCAGAATATAAACACAAACACATTACAGATGCATGGGAGAAGCATTGTTCTGCTCTTTTAAGACACATTTTATGCCTTTCCTCCCAGACTCTCAGTATATGATTTTACTGAATTTAATGATTCTATTTCCACAGTTTTAGAACTATACTGCATATGAATGCACTTGAATTTTCTATTCATATGTACACATCCACATATATCTACACTATCTAAAAATATATAACTGATGTATTTTAAAATTGTTATCCAAATTGGCAGAAAACAAATCTGCCCCTCACCAGACTCTGTGGATGTTCACGTCTCCACCATTAATAGGTACTTTGAGACTTCTTAATTTCTGTCACTCATTTGCGCAAGACACTGTGTTTGTTATTATTTCATTTCTTGATTAGTAGTAATTTTAAACACTTTCACATGCTTGTTAGCCTTTTATATTTCTCTTCTTTGAATTCTCTATAAGTATTTTTTCCTAGGTATGTCAGTCCTAAGGCTTTAACTCAGGGCCTGGGCACTGTTCTGGGGCTTTTTTTTTTTTACTCAAGACTGGCACCCTGGCATTTGAGCTACAGCTCCACTCCCAGCTTTTTGGTGGTTAAAAAGTCTCATGGACTTTCCTGCCTGGGCTGACTTCAAACCACAAACCTCAGCCTCCTGAGAAGCTAGGATTACAGGTGTGAGCTATCAGTGCCTGACTGGGTTCATATCTTTTGTTCTCACTTGCAAACATTATTTTCCAATCTGCCCTCTTTTCAAACATTCATCAACATGAATTTTCTTTTTTGTTTATATATATATATATATATTGTTTTATTGTAAAACAATAAAGTTACAGTTACATGAGTAAGGTAATAAATACATTTCTTATCAAGCATTGTTACCTCCTCCTTTGTTTTTCCCCTACTATCCTTTCTCTCCTCACCTCCCCAACCCCTCCCTCCCCCCTCCACCCAATTTGTAAAGTTCATTTTCAACATAGTGTCTTATACCTCTCATCGTTACAATGGGTCAACTTGTATCCTTATTTAAGCATTTTGTTATTTTCCTTCCCCTCCCCAAATTATAAAAATGTATATACAAGATGAAGGGCACTGTCATCAAATACAGTGATATGTCCCTATCTTGGGGATCATTTTGTTTAACATCATTTTATATGATCATATGTATATAGCTTGTGATCTTTTCTGCTTGAGGGGATATGGCCAAAAGGGAACCCTACTGCATTGTTGGTGGGAGTGTAAACTTTTCAACCACTATGGAAAGCAGTGTGGAGGTTCCTCAAAAGACTCCACATAGAGCTCCCCTATGACCCAGCAATCCCACTTTTGGGCATTTACCCAAACGATCACAAACAAGGCTATACTAAAGCTACCAGAACAACTATGTTTATTGCAGCCTTATTTACCATAGCTAAGATATGGAACCAACCCAGATGCCCCTCAGTAGATAAATGAATGAAGAAAATGTGAGATATATATATATATATATATTGGAATTCTATGCCTCCATCAGAAAGAATGATATCACCTCATTTGTTAGGAAATGGAAAGACTTGGAAAAAATTATATTAAGTGAAGTAAGCCAGGCCCAAAGAAACATAGATCCCATGGTTTCTCTTATTTGCAATAACTTGTATTTTCTTACTATAAAAGTTATCAGTTTTGAGCCGGTGCCAGTGGCTCATGCCTGTAATCCTAGCTATTCAAAAGGCTGAAATCTGAGGATCACAGTTCAAAGCCAGCCCGGGCAGGAAAGAACATGAGACTCTTATCTCATCACCAAAAAAAGAGCCAGAAGTGGAGCTGTGGCTCAAGTAGTGGAGCACTAGCCTTGAACACAAAAGCTCTGGTACAGCACATAGGCCCTGAGTTTAAGATCCAGGACCAGCACCAAAAAGAAAAGAAAAGAAAAGAAGGTGTATCAATTTTGATGTCATTGAGTTTATTCACTTGTGCTATGTCTGAATGCTTCCTTGACATCTTTTTTTTTAAAAAAAAGATTTAATCCCTATCGAGAGATAATAGTGTATTTTATCCCATGTTTTCTTTTAAACTGGTAAGTTTTGCTTTTTATAGGAGCTGAGGAGGTATCTCTCTGTAGAGTGCTGTCCTAGCATGTGGGAGACTCAGTTTAATCTCCATGATCCCTTGTGGAACAAATGTGTCCTTAGACTAGGCACCACCTCCGGTGAGGAAGAAAGTCTTGAATGTTCAACTAGGGTCATCGTTGCTTTGTAGGCTGCATAGCCTATGGAGGGGTAAGTGCTTATGCGAGCCTGTCCTTATGGGTGGACTTCCTTCCGGCTCTCTCCCTGCATGAATGCTTTAACCTCATCTTTCACAGGATCTGCTATCAAAGAAGAAACCTCAGTAGCCACATTAGTGCGTTCAGTTTACGCTGGTCTGTATGACTAGGATTTTTCTCTAGGTTTCTAGAATCTAGAGATTCTGTTTTCTTTTAGTCACATCACTTTTCTTCAATAACCTTTAAGGGATTTCTTCCACATTTCCGTGTACAAACTCAGGAAGAAGGCCTAGGCACATCAGCTACATCTGCCATGAGGCTGGACATCTCCTTATTGATTTTACAATAAAGGTCATTAGTCACTTAGAAGATTCATTATGTATTGCTCCACAGCAAATTAAAGGAACACTTAATGGCTTCAAGCAACAATACATTCTGTTTATTTCTCATGGTTCCCATGGGTTAGAAATGAAAGAGCAGTTCCATTTATGGACCTGGCTTAGAATCACAAGTTTACCCATGCTTAAACTTTGTGTAAGGCATTTTGCTTCCCCACAAAGAATTTGACCTGACTCCCACAAAGAATCTGAAATTCATTCAGACGCTTGGCTTCATCTTTACATTGTGTGTTCCCGAGAATACAATCTTTGTCCAAAAACCAATTCTTTCATGTTGGCATTGTTTCTGATTGGAAGAGACCCGGGATGTTCAAACCTAGTTGGTCCTTACTACTTTACATATTCTAGTCCCCTCCCCCCTTGGCTTGCCTTTCTGCTCTCATATCAAGAAGAAACCAAGAGCCACCCTTACTATTATGCCCAGAAATTTTCATAACAGGATAGCCACCAACTTGTAAAGTCACCTTTTCCATATGACCCAAGTGGCGGTACTACTAAACTTCCTGCCACTACCTGAGAAGACTTCTCGCTTCTCTAACTTCCAAATCAATTATCTGGACTTTCCTATCGGCCCTTACCTGAAGCCTCCATGAGAAGCAGCTTTGGCCAGTCTCCTCAGCAATTCCTTACCACTCCTCAACTCTTCAATATCTGTTCCCCTCACCTACTAACCAGGGCCTCCCCACATTCTCAGCTTTGCCTTCTGGTAGCACCCCTTTCTCCATATGCTCGTCACCCACTGCTGTAGAGCACATCACACCTAAACTTGGGCTCAAAACAGACTAACTTGCTGGATGCCGGTGGCTCACCTGTAATCCTAGCGACTCAGGAGGCTGAGCTCTGAGGATCGCGGTTCAAATCCAGCCCGGGCAGACTCTTATCTCCAATAAACCACCAGAAAACCAGAAGTGGCACTGTGGCTCAAGTGGTAGAATGCTTGTCTTGAGCTGAAGAGCCAAGGGACAGCGCCCAGGCGCAGAGTTCAAGCCCCATGACTGACAAAAATAAAAGCAAAAAAGAGAATCACTTGCTCTTTTTCAGTTTCTAAGGGCTGGAGATGCAGCGGCCACTCCACTGAGCAGTTCTGGCTCTTGCCTGACTCACTGCTGCAGAAGGAAGCATGGCTACCCTCACCTAAGCTAGACTGGGACCTGAGGCCATGTGACTCTCTGCCATGACATGTTGGTGCTGTTTTTGGTGGGAAGGCTCAGCTTTCCTCCCTGTGGATCCCTGCCTTGCTGGTCTAACAAGGTCATCGGTTTGCTCTACAATGCACAATACATGAATGCAAACAACAGCAGAGGAGTCCCAGTGTCTGGGGGACATTGCAAATTACAACATTCCCCATGTTGGAAATGAGTCACAATTCAGCCCACACTTGATGGAAAGAGAATTAGACTCCACCTTTTAAACAAAACCAGTTCAAAACACTTGCAATGTATTTTAAGCTCATGTTATTCAGGAACTCGACCATCAGCGCATGCTAATAAAACTACACATCTTATTTAGAAAAAAAAGAGACAACCTTTATACTTCTTCAAAAAGTCAGTCTTTGGTACAAATGCCAAAAGTGATATTGCTGGATCATAGGCTAACTCCATGTTTAGTTTTCTGAGGAGTCTCCATGCTGATTTCCCCTGTAAATCTGTAAAATACCATACTGAGAGAAGGCCTCCAGGTCACAAAGGCACATGTTTTCTCTCATAGACCCAAACTACAAACTCCCATACAAACACAGAGACCTAGGCACATATTCACAACATAGTCGAATATATTATATAAAGGTGTGAAACTGCATGGAGTAAACCTTTTGAACCATTAGCAGAAAGTCTAACAAAATAAATATCAAGAAGGTGAAGGTAGATTATAGGGGTGTGTATGGGAGGTGGTAGACGAATGAAAACAGCAATGAATAAGGGAAGAGATAGCCAGAATACTCAATGTCCATATGTGATAAAGGAAGTGGAAACTCTGAAATGAATCTGTGAGGAGAAAACAGACAGAACAGGAGAAAATGATGGAAGGGGTGACTTGAATCTTTGGACACTTCAGTGAGACCTTAAACTTTAAGCTCATTTTACAATCAATCTTTTGAAGTTCAGAAAAAAAATCAATAAAAATAAAAATTTGTAACACTGTAGCAGGCAAAATGACATTAGGAGGTGACAAGAAATAATCTGAGCCTTCAAACTCATAATGCATACCCAGCTCATCATAAAGGGAAAATAAAAGGAAACAGCCCATAAGATAATGATTGTCAAAATGAGCAGGTATGTAAGCAATACAGACTAAAGTTGTCAGTCACATAAAATACAACCATAAGCGAACCACAAACATGGCTGGCATCAGCAAAGAATGCCAAACAGAGCTACCACACAAGCTGCAGAGATATTCAGGAAGTCCCAAATCTCTATTTCCTCCCTGGGAAATTTTCCTCTCATTTGACTAGATGGATACCAGCTAACATTGGAAAATCGCTTGATTTGTGAGTCTCTAAGCTTTTCCACCTCCCTAATTAATTTTGTAACTAATTTCCAACTCTAAGTGAAAATTCATCACATTCATTCACAAAGTAGGGGTTACTTATAATATAAACACCAAACATCCTCTATGCATTCTCTAGCTTAGTAATCAATGAATTAGAAACTCCTACTTAGACTCATTTATCATCAAGATTATAAATTATACAAATGAATGTTTACAAACTTCCTGCAGCTTCCTAGAGGAAGGGGACTGTATTGAATACTTTTTCTTTCTCTGTAGGAATTAAAGGAAGGGTACTTTGATGGAGATTCATCCTTCCATTTTCTTACATAACCTTCCCATTTCTACATTCTACATAGGCACTCACTTAAAATTCTTTCCAATTTATCTGCCTCCTTTCAAAAATTAAACAAAACTTTATCATAAGGCTGTTCTAAGAATATAAGTATACATTGTCTACATGCCCCACTTTAGAATTTTCTTTTATGTCTCCCTTACTACCCTGCAGATTGTTTCTGTGCCCCCCCCCACCAAATACCAACTCTTTTTTAAAGTTCATTAAGCTCAGTTTTGAAGAATTAAAATTTTCATAGGAAAAACAAGCACCATCTTTTTTAATACTAAGTTGTCTGACAATGGACAGACTTGGGAAAACATAATTAGAAAGTCAGCAACTGGAGTGTCTAAGGATTCGTTTTAATAGATGGTAGCACTTAATCAAAAAAAAATCAAACACTGGATGGAAGGAAAGAGGTTTACCTGGTAATTAGAAAAAGAAAATGAGGGCGGAATCCAGGACACTGACCTGTGTACATGCTGTGGTAGTTAACTTCCCTTTCTGGTATTTGAGGAGCTAAATGGAGCACAAAGCAATCTTTCCTTAATTCAACTAAACACAAAATGAACACGCTGACAGCATGGAAAAACTCAGTGAGAGGAGAAGTGTAGAAACATTAGCATCTGGAAGGGCCTGGGAGAGGCCTTAAAGCCATGAGTAAGTTGAAATCAACCACTGAGGACACGTCCTTAAATTCAAAAACAGATACGGAGCTAAGGCTGCGTGAGGTAAACCTTACAAACAATACAAGAGTAGCAAAATAGATGTTTATGACAGATGCATATATTTCTTTTTCTTTTTTGGGGGGTGGGGGGGAGGTCCGGTCATGGTCTTGAACTCTGGGCCTGGGTGCTGTCCCTCAGCTCTTCAGCTCAAGGCTAGCACTCTACCACTTGAGCCATAGTGCCACTTCCGGCTTTTTTTTTTTTCTGGTTATGTGGTACTGAGGAATCAGACCCAGGGCTTCATGCATGCAAGGCAAGCACTCTACCACTGAGCCACCTTCCCAGCCCCAGATGCATATATTTCTTTACAAAACTATTTTAAGCAATATCATAGATGCCTAAGCAAATTGGTATTGGAATATTCATATTAGTGTTATTAATATAAGTTGTTATTACTAGTGATGTGAATGCTATTAATGTTAATATTAATAGTGAAATTAAGAGAAAGTATGGGTACAATCTGGTTAACCACACCCCTGAGAAGTTATCCATCGTGGGGGAATTCAAATAACCAAGGTAAAAAGCAGTAAGCCTGAAACCATGCTTTTAGCCAATTTCTTACCCAGTAATGCTCTCTAGAATATGACTTATCATGTGCCCTGCCCTTCCTCCGTCACTTCCAAGTATTTTCTTCCAAAGGGTAGGATTTTGCGTACTCTGTTCACTGTTACGCTCCCAGTACCTGGTACAGTTCTGTCAGACATGTTCCGTCTCCAGCCCAGATATTGAGGGAAATGCCACTCGCAGCCTTAATGTTCCTCTTCTCTACCACCTCTCACTCTGAGTGGTACCCTTTTCCACCTTGAATTTCTCAGACCCTTCCTAAGACTTTCTGACATGCCACAGTTAAGGAAATGTGACCAGTACCCATCTCACAATCAAATCGGACTTCAGTCACCTTAAAGCTCTTGGCTAAACAGCATATAGAAAAGGTTTCTCAGAAGTCACTATAGAAAGCACCTGTCTACTTCCTGTCTTCCACTGACCAATCAGAAAGGTGGAATGAAATGTCAACAAAGTGGGAATGCTGTAGAAAGTACTAGGCATTCAAGAAAAATTAGGCATCTGGATTCAAGGGTCTTCTAGTAACAGGCTGACAAAGTAAAATGCTGCCAGCTTATATTCTAACTACAAACTGTAATTCAAAAAGCAATCATGAATTCTGATCCTAAGGGCTGAGGATGGTAAAGTGCTTCCCTATCCTGTGTGAGGCCAGAGTTCAATCCTCAGCACCACGAAGAATTAAAATTTAAAAAAAATAAGTAATGAATTAAAATTTTCTTGTGTGATATTCAGAATTCTTTTGTTCCCAGATGTGTTTCACTTTAAAATCGTATTGCATGAAACCAATTTGCCTATTCATATCAGTGTGAGCATGAACTAACCCCACACACTTATTTTTTATCAAGAAAGCACAATAGCAGTCTGGTTCTTTTTCAATAAACTTCTCATGTATACACCTGAAAAACAGTCAGGGATTAAAGAAAAAAAAGTCAACATAAGTGATTCAGGCAATATCTGAAACAATATCTGTATCTGTTAGTTGTTAATTTTGACAGTGTTCAATTTAAAATATTTGCTGAGGTTTAGTTTGCACCTAAAGCACATACTCTTCCCCCCGGCCCAAGATCTACATTCTGAACCAGAAAGAGAACTATTCCTCCCTCCACCTTCTCTCTCCTCAGACCCTTGGTCTCCATGACACAGAATACAAAGGACTGGCATGGATGAGTCTGATAACTCGGTAGTCTTGAGTCAAATGACACAGTAAAAGAAATAAAGAGAAAATAAGTGGCCTTTTGGTAAGGATCTGGGAGGGGGCTGGGACAGAGTACATGACAAAGTACAGAGTACAGAGTACAGAGACAAAACATCTGTCATGCTCTGACTTCCAGGGGTAGTCATAGAATCTGACAGAAACCCATTTTTAAAAAAAGCCCAGTTAAGTTCAGTAGATTTGTACCAAATCAACTCCTGCAAGATCTTAAAAACTGGGGTCTGCTTCAAGTTGACATCTGGGAATGTACATAGACAAAAATCAATCCAGATAATTGGTGAAGGGAGGAGATAGACTATTTGTCACCAGGCTTGAATTGATTCTTCTTCCCTTAAAAATTAATAAATCAGAAGAAGTGTCAAATCTGGAATAGTATTTAATGAGGCAGTGTGCTCATTTCTGGAACATAGTCTTTGACTATCAACTCTATAACAAGAAACAAGTAAAACAAAAGATAAAGAAAAAGAAAAAAGATGAACTGAAGAGAGCTAGCTCTTAGATAACAAGAGATGGCACGTCACAAAATATAACCATAGATCATGAGTCTGCAAGGCATCCGAGACAGCATCTATTTTAGAGGGAAATCAATAATGTGAATAACAAGCTTGTGACTTTTAAAAGTAAAACACATAAGATTTAGGAAAATTATTATGAAATTGAGCAGTTATATGAATATAAAAAGCATAGAATTTCAGAAGAAAAATAAACTCCCAAAATGGAATTCATTTTATCAGAAGAAAATGTCCTCAGCGTAAAGAAAATGAGCCAAGTTTGCAAATCATCTTGTACAAGTGAAAAGAAGAAAAGAAACTCATATCTAGGTATAAAATGGTAGGCTTTGTAAAGGCTGGGGAAATAATCATGTAGTCATCCATCCAGGAAGAAAACATGGTCATCTATAATGGAAAATGCAGTTTTGAGACTGAATTCAGATTTCTCCACAGCCAGGGCTAGTTTTCAGAAGGCCTAGGCAAGAGAATCACCAGTTCAAGGCCAGCCTGGACTACATAGAAAAATCCTATCTAAGAAAATGAAACAAAGCAAAAACAAAACCAAGCTTCCCATGTCTCTAATCTTAGCTACCTGGGAGCTTCAGATCTGGGGATCATGGTTTAACCTGGGGGATTTTTATCTCCAATAAACTACTCAGAAAAAGCTAGAAGTGGCTCCATAGCTCAAGTGGTAGAGTGCTAGCCTTGAGCCGAAGAAGCTCAGGGACAGCGCCCCGGCCCAGAGTTCAAGACCCAGGACTGGCAAAATAAATAAATAAACAAAGACAAGGAATAATGCTTAGGCTTTGATGAAAATAATTGTGAGTCAAGGTAAAAGCTTTGTTTAAGGAAAAGGAAATTATTCAGGAACTTAGTATATCATTGAAGCCCTAAGAATTCAGAGAAAATTTAAAATGGAAGAAACTATGATGTGAAGGAAGTAGTAGTGAGCAAATGGACATAAATATAAAGTTAAACATGGCACAATTAGTGCACATACAAAAATGATTGTTTTCTTTAAGAAAGTTATCTGAGCCAGATACAGAAGTACACACCTGTAATCCCAGCTATTTGAGGCAGAAATAGGGAGGACATAGCATAGGCCAAAAGAAAGGCTCTACCTCAAGAAATAAACTGAGTATGTCAATAATACCTATAATCCCAGCAGCTACATGGGATGCATAGCTAGGGGGATCTGTCCCAAGAGCAATCCTGGGGTGAATGTAAGTGCGAGGCCCTATGTGAAAAACAATTGAAGCAAAAGTTTAGGGTTGTGCTCAAGTGGCAAAGAACCTGTTCAACAAGGGTAAGGCCTTGAGTTCAAATCCCAGTTCTGTAAAAAAAAAATAACAAGAAACTATACAATGTTAAAATAGCAAGTAAAAAATACGTATCTAATCTTTCTTTAAATAGTAATTACTGCATTTGAGTTTGGTACCCTGGGTATTGTATATGTTTATCTGAATCAGGGAAAGGAACAACAAAATGGTGAGAAGGATAAAGGGGAAACCAATCCAGCAGCGGTCCTCACAAGACAACATGGTGGAAATGATCTGTACAGCCTGGGGGAGGGATGGGGGAGGGAAAGAGGGTGAAACTGAGGGGGGGGAACAAGTTCCACAAGAAATGTACTCATTGCCTTACTTATGGAACTGTAACCCCTCTGTACATCACCTGGACAATAAAAGTTAAATTTAAATTAAAAAAGAAGAAATGAGATAGAAGTAAAGGAAGGACAAATAGTTTCACTCACACCAAAAGAAAAGTCAAGCTTAGTTTTTAAATTGACATTTTGCAATAGGATACAGTTTTATTTCTAAAAATTATAAAAAGGTGCACTATCTGGGCTGGGAAGGTCGCTCAGTGGTGGAGTGCTTGCCTAGCATGCATGAGGCCCTGGGTTCGATTCCTCAGCGCCACATAAGCAAAAAGAAAAAAGCCAGAAGTGGCACTGTGTCTCAAGTGGTAGAGCGCTAGCTTTGAGCTGAATTGCTGAGGGACAGTGCCCAGGCCCAGCCCCCCCCCCCATGACCGACAAAGAAAAAAAGGTGCACTATCACCTTTTAAATAGAATATATATTAGAATAGATAAGACATGTAGCACATCTGCATAACGCAAACATTCAGAAAGCTGAGGCAGGGGGAAAGCCTAGGATACATATTAAGATATTTTATCCAAAAGCCAAGAAAGAAGAAAGAGAGAAAGAGAAGGAAGGAAGGAAGGAAGGAAGGAAGGAAGGAAGGAAGGAAGGAAGGAAGGAAGGAAGGAAGGAAGGAAGGAAGGAAGGAAGGAAGGAAGGAAGGAAGGAAGGAAGGAAGGAAGGAAGGAAGAGGAAGGAAGGAAGGAAGGAAGGAAGGAAGGAAGGAAGGAAGGAAGGAAGGAAGGAAGGAAGGAAGGAAGAGGAAGGAAGGAAGGAAGGAAAAAAAGGTGCACTATCACCTTTTAAATAGAATATATATTAGAATAGATAAGGCATGTAGCACATCTGCATAACGCAAACATTCAGAAACCAGACACGTGGCATCCACAGGGAGCAAGTAGTTCCTGCATTAGCAGCAGTGAATTCCCAAGTTCCACATGAAAAGGGCTGCCAAATGTTGCTGCCACACACCCCATGCCCATGCCCAGGAGGTGTTAACTTCGGTGTCATTATTATTATCCATATCTGGTCTCTACAAGTTCAGTGAAAGAACTCATTCTTTTATCTGTGCATGCAGAGAAAATAGCTCTGCTTTCAGATGTTGTCAGTTCTCTCATCAACCTTTTGAAGGTTTTCCTAAGTGGGACACAGCCATGTCAGCTTATGATCTGAGTCAGAAAAGTTAGTGCGATTATCAGGAAGTATTGCGTGCCAAAGTGCCTCACACTTTATGAATGAATGCTTCTCTGGCTGTAAAAGTCATGTGTATGCATTGTGGGAAAGGTACACAACAGAACATAAAAATAGAGAGTAACTCAAAATTACATTAACAGATGCTACTAATTTTCTACTATTTCTTTGCTATTTTATTTCTTAGCAGTTTCTTTTTCCATACTAAATATATACTTTGAAAATATTTTTTAGGCTGTGTTCCACTAACAAATTTGCATACAGCTTTTTATGCTCAGTACCATATGTTGAACAATCAGGGGACTAAATTCTCCAAATATATACTTTATTAACAGCTGCGCAATACAGTATCATATGGCTGTACCATGGTGTATTTAAAGATTTCCTATCATTGAATATTTAGTTTAGTATCAACATGTTCCAGAAATTACAAAGAATCTGTAAGATTTCTCTGCAAGATTTTATATATATGTGTATATATATATATATATATATATATATATATATATATATATATATTTCTCTATTTTACAGAACTTTCTGGAGAACAAGCCAGCAGTTCATAGAATGCTTTATGCTTTAGTCATGAATAAAAATTTGTCCTAAGACATAATGGAAGAATAGAAGTCAGAAGGGGAAAAATGTAATTTCAGTTTCAAGTGCTTTCTTGTTTAACAAGGGGTAGAAATTTAAATTTGAATCCACATTTGCATTCACCTTTGAGGGCAGAAAGATTCTGTGGAAGAAAAGATAGGCTATATCTAGACTTTTGAATTATGCATGGATCAAGAGAAGAGTACTCAAGGGGAAATGTTTGGGCCATCTGAGGCTGACGTCTGGGGGGAAAATGGAAAAGAGAAAATAAGGCAGCATTGTGGGGAGAGGAGGTTGGGACTGGGAACAAGTGAAGGAGATATTTATCAACTGTGTGAGTTGTGTGGCACCCTGTGTTAAAGAAAAGAGTGGCCAAAAGATGACGGAGGTTTTCACTTAAGACAGGAAACAATTCTGGGCAAGACAGAGTTCCCAAGATAAGCTTCTGGCTATAGATAATAGATACATATAGATTATAGATATAGATATATAGATATAGATATATAGATATAGATATATAGATATAAATATATAGATGCAGCTCAAACTGTTTCGTTAAATGGCGACTGCTTTGTGCAACTACCTAAAGATAATAATTAAAAAATTATAATAAAATTTGTTTTAAAAATGCAGTTCAGAGTTAGATCAAGATCCACCACTAGAGGGAGCAAGAAATGTCTGGACCTGCATGCCCTCCGCACAGATGCCAGTGTGGTCTATGGAAGTCCTTATAGCCTTCCAAGTAGCCTTGTGGCCTATAGGCATGGAAAGTTGGGATTTGAAGCGCAAGCAGAGTTAAGAGGGCATCTGGAATCTGTACCAAAATAGCAAATGGAGGTCCTTAGAGACGGGTCTGAGGCTTTAATAGTATACAAGAAAGAGACTTAGTACTTTATGGCCGTAATACAAATATTTCATACAGAATGACTAATAAAGCCCAAGGGCAGGAGTTTATGATTCCTTTGGTTTTCAATTTCATCCACATTGTTTTGACTGTTGTGGGCCCTGAACTCGGCCTGGGCACTATATCTCAGCTCTTCAGCTCAAGGCTAGTGCTCTACCACTTGAGACACAGCGCCATTTGTGGCTTTTTCTGCTTATGTGGTGCTGAGGAATCGAACCCAGGGTCTCATGCATGCAAGGCAAGCGCTCTACCACTGGGCCATCTTCCCAGCCCTCATCCACATTTTTGGACAATGAGCATACAGTCCTTTTAGAATCAGGAAAGATAATCTGACACCTCTCTATTGTATAGTGCTTTCTTGCTTTTAACTGCCCTTATGTCTTCTGAGCCTCAGCCCAATGCTCTTCTCAGGCGCCTCTTCCCACAGATACATTCTCAGAAGGTCATTAATCACGTGCTAATGGCCAATCCAACCGGAACTCTTCAGCCACTTCCCGTTTGTCTCTTAGTCGCAGTGAATGATACTGAGCCCTGCCCCCAGCCTTTCTGAACTCTCTTCTCCTTCTGATTTCTCCAACTCCTCTTTCTTACCTCTCCTCTTACCACCCCATCTACCCCTCTGCCTGCTCCTTGTGCACATTTAGAAGTCACCTCTTCTGAAAATTACTTCTTAGAAGCTGGTGTTTCCCAGAAATCTAAACTAAGTCCATCCTTGCTTGCCTTACACATTATCTCCAGCCACAGCAAGCTGACTTCAACTGGCAGGAGGTATGTAACATACAGTGGCTCATCTAGTAGAGGTGACCTTCAAAGCAGGTCATTTTAAATACCATTCTTCCCTACACAGCAAAATTATTCTTGGTAATTCACCATGAAGTTTATAGATATGCTAAAACTCAATAGTGACCACAGTCATAGACTAGACTTTAAACAAAAACTTTTTTTAAAGGAGAGGATTATAAATTTTCACTTAGTTTTATTTGATGTAGACAATGCAGCATCATGACCCTGCATGTAGTAGTTTTAACCATCACTGTAATTCCATATGTATCTAGGGAATCATCAGAATGAAACCTTGTATTACTCATGTGTGCTTTCAACAAAAGCAATAAATTAATGGATGTTTGATGAGTAGATACATATATATATTTTTTTAATGACTCAGATTGACTCTTCAGCCAGATATCTCTCTTAAACTCTAGATGTACATTGCTGTGGCTATCAGTTAACTGTCCTATGGAAACCTCATTTATGTGACCCTTTCTGCCCCTTCTTCTTTCTATCCTCCACTAATCAATAGCACCAAATTCTGCTGAGTGACTCAAGCTAGACCCTGAGATTCCTGTCTCTCCATTTCTCCCAACAAGACAGCAAATCTGATCCCTCTGGTTCCTAAGTGTTTCTAGAACCCATTCTCCACCTACCTCTTCTTATTTACCTGGACTGACTTGGCACATAGTCATTCTGTACAGAATCATTACAGCAACTACTTGTCTCTCACGTTAGCCTTTCCACACTCTAATCTCTGCCAAGCACACTAAGCTTCCTCACCATACTAAATCATTACTGTGGATATTAAGAGACACATGTAACATCTAGTGTGGTATCTACCAATCTACAAGAAACAAGTCTTTCCTTCCAAAAAAATTGTTCAGCACTCTGCCGCTTTCCAAATATGATGCTCTGAGAGAAAGTAATTGTATTTTCAAGACTGATTTAATGAGCTATAATTTTATGTGCATAAAAGCAAAATTATGCAGATAATTTCAGTTGTATAAATGAGTCCTAATTCTAAATATTTTCAAACTCATTTTTATTACAACCAACAAACATTTACTGGTTGTTAGTTAGTGCACAGACACACAGAGTAATAAATGCTCTATTAACATAGATATAAATAAGTACAAGTTTTTATCATTCCATACTTACATATAACTCAGAATGGTGTAGGATAGAGCATAATAAGTAGCAAATGAAGGATCTTCCATGAAGGATGCACAAGAATAAAGTTAGAGAGAAGGGGAGAGAGAGAAATCCCACCAAACTAGGACAATCAGAATAATACTGTCGAGAGGAGAAGTGAGAGATCCAAGTGTGCTGTGAAGGACAATGTACAGCTATACTCAGATAGGAAATTGGGAAATCTGTGTATTACCGACACTAAAAAGTACCCTCCAATGTGTCAAATTATAATGCTGATAGGATATGTGGCCAGGCTGAATAAGACACCGAATTCACAAACAGTCACAGTGATAATAAAATTTGGAAAGAAAAAGAAACGAGGACATGAGTGAGGGGATGCAATTAAATACCAACTTGAAGATTTCTATGACATGGTCTGCATCCATTGCAGAGCCATGCAAGCGGGCCCTTGGCTTGGCTTGCGTTTGGCTATCCCTTCTCTCCAATCCCTCTTCTACATAGCTCTCCTTTCCAAAACAAAATTTAACTAAGTGCTGTCCTTGTTTGAAGTTTCTTTCATGGTTCTCTAATGAACATACACAAACAGCCAATATGCACATGAAAAGATACTCAGCATCAGCAATCACGATGAAAATACAAGTCAAAGTTGTGTAAGAAACCACCCAGGACCACGTAGGATGGCTACTACCTCCAAAATAAAACAGTTGTTGCCAAGTATTGGAAATGGAGCCACTGTTCACGGTTGCTGTGAATATAAAATGGTGTGGCTACTATGGAAAGCAGCATGGGGGGGGGGGTCCTCAAAAAATTAAAATGAGTTACTATTCGACCAACTACTATACTACTGGAAATGCGACCAAAATTGCCAAAGATGAGGCATGGAAGAGATAATTGGCAAGTCCATGCACACAGTAATACAATCGCAATAACTAAAATGTAGAAGCAACCACTGTATACTAGTGGATGACTGTAGAAACAAAATTCAGTAGATGCATTCAACTGAACACTATATGGCTTTAAAAACTAAAGGAAATGCTGACATAGGCCATGACCTAGGCAAACTTAAATGGCTTTAGCCTATGTGAAATCAATATAAAAGGTACATATTCAAGACTATACTCATAAAAGTACTGAAAATAATCCAATTCATAGAGTCATAAAGTTCAGTGATGGCTGTCAGGAACTGAGAAGGAGGATCTACTGTGTATTTTATTTGATTGTTTTACTTTTTATTATCCCTAAGAAGTTGTACAAAGGGATTTTTGACTCAACATAAGAGTTTGGGAGTAGAATGCATCTTGATCTATTGTTTAATGAGTTCTAGTTTTGTAAGCTGAAAAGAGTTGTGGAGATTGTGTATACGAACAAATATATGTTTCACACTAGTGAACAGACACTTTAAAATGGTCACTATGGTAAGATTTATGATTATGTACATTTTATAACAACTAACGTATATTTTTAAACTTCTCTTCCATAGTCTTTGACCTAAAAGATTCATTTTAAACCCCACAGCCAGCAGACAGAGCTCCCACGGTCTGACTCCTTCACTTGGGAAAAAGGATGCAAACAAAACCAAGAGCATTAAGTTAAGCTTGAAAGAGAGGGAGAGGGAAAGAGAGAGAGAGAGAGAAAGAGAGAGGGGGAGAGGGAGAGAGAGAAAGCAAGAATAGCTTTGTTTTCAGCTACATCCTGCAGTGGTAAGTCAAGAGTAGAATGACGTCTAGAAATAAACAAAAACTGAAGATTTTATAATCCATTAATACAATGCTTCTTTAAGAATCACTTAGTAAAATTACTGTTTATATCACTGACATAATTTTTGAACTGTCATTAAATTTCACAGTAATCATTGTTTTTATGACTTAGGCAACTTATGCAAACAATGTTTTGCAAGCATATAGAACTAAGTAATTTTATAGAGCATCCTAATGTGCATAATAAGGAAGTAAATTCAAAGGTTCATTAGCACCAAGAAGATTCTTATCTTCTCCTTACATAAGACAAAAGTTCTTAATCTAGCCAGGCACCAGTGGCTCATGCCTGTAATCTTAGCTACTAAGGAGGCTGAGATCTGAAATCATGGTTCAAAGTCAAGCCAGCCCGGGGAAGGAAAGTCTGTGAGACTCTTATCTCCAATAAACCACCAGAAAACCAGAAGTGGCACTGTGGCTCAAGTGGTAGAGCACTAGCCTTGAGCTGAAGAGCTGAGGGACAGCGCCCAGGCCCAGAGTTCAAGCCCCATAACTGACCAAAAAAGAAAAAGTTCTCAATCTAGTTTGTAAGCACTTGACTGATCAACCATTAATTTCTATTTTTTAAAGGGCAAAGTCATATTCTGATCTGTTCCCTTCTAATAAGCAGCTTAGGTCTTTCCTTCCTATTTCTCTCCATCATCATCTCACATCACCTGCAGTCACTGGTCTTGTATTCCAGGATACAAGCAAGTTTTCCTTCTTCTGTGTTACCAAAAGGCCCATTGACATGATTATAGTTATTCCTGGTTGATTCTTGGTCAAAATTGTAGTGGCTTATATATCTTCCTCAAAAGAATCCAATCCAGGAGCAGGAAAACAATCTTCATTGGGTCTTTAGCTATTGCCCTAGTAAGGAAGACTAGGTAGTCTTCAATAATGTTAATTATAGCATAGTTAGATAGTTAAACTTGGTAATAAATGGGATATTAAGAGAGCTACATTTTAGGATGATTCATCAGGACAAAACATGGTCTACTTTCTTCCTGGAACCACTGTAATAAATCTCCTGAAACTGAATGGCTATAAACAGCATAAATATCTTATGAAGTTCCAGAGATCACAAATTCCCAATCAGTATACCTGCACTGAAATCAAGGATTTCAGCACTCCTTCCTCTCCAGTTTCTATCACTGTAGCCTGTCATTCTCATTGGCCCATAGTTCCTTTCTCCATCTTCAAATGCCACACTGTGCCAGCTTCATAGTTCTCTTTCCTCCTCTCCCACCATATTCCATCACATTGACTTATCCGCTCCTTCTTATAAGACCATTGAAGATCTTTAACACATCTGCATAAGATTGCATAAAGAGACCGTCACACATTCTAGTCATTAGAACCCGGACGTCGTTGGGGCTGACTGCAGGTAGAGTGGCAGCAGAGCACTGCTGAAGTCTACAGGGCAGCCATTCTACGACTGAAAACCACTCAACTATTTCATAGCAGAAGGAAAATGAAGCAAGGAAAGTGACATATGCTATAAAAGAAGTGACAAAACAGGGAAGGAAATTACACATAGGGAACTAGCAAAATGAGGAGGAGGAAGAAAAAGATGGAAGGGAGTGAAGGGAGGGAGAGAGGGAGGGAGGAAGGGAGGGAGGGAAGAAGGAAGGAAAGAAGGAAGGAAGGAAGGAAGGAAGGAAGGAAGGAAGGAAGGAAGGAAGGAAGGAAGGAAGGAAGGAAGGAAGGAAGCGAGGGAGGGAGGAAGGGAAGGGAGGGAGAGAGGGAGGGAGGGAGGGAGGGAGGGAGGGAGGGAGGGAAGAAGGAAGGAAAGAAGGAAGGAAGCCAGGGAGGGAGGGAAGGGAGGGAGAGAGGGAGAGAGGGAGAGAGGAAGGGAGGGAGAGAAGAAGGAAGGAAAGAAGGAAGGAAGGAAGGAAGGAAGGAAGGAAGGAAGGAAGGAAGGAAGGAAGGAAGGAAGGAAGGAAGGAAGGAAGGAAGGAAGGAAGGAAGGAAGCGAGGGAGGGAGGAAGGGAAGGGAGGGAGGGAGGGAGGGAGGGAGGGAGGAAGGGAGGGAAGAAGGAAGGAAAGAAGGAAGGAAGCCAGGGAGGGAGGGGAGGGAGGGAGAGAGGGAGAGAGGAAGGGAGGAAGGGAGGGAGGGAGAGAGGGAGGGAGGGAGGGAGGGAAGGAAAGCCTAAGCATTAGAAAAACAGCAATGCCTTGGATATTATAAAATATAAGAAAAGAGACCCGGGGTAAGTAGGAACAGCAAGGGCAAGCAGAACATTTATATAAGGTTATTTTGTAGAAAGAAAACTATGAGAACTAGAATGTGAATGAAGGTGAAAAATACAAAGAAGTAGTTCCTGTGACCTAAGGCAAGAGGGTTCACAAAGAGGAGAAGGGGTAGGGAGGGAAGGAGGAGAGGGAGACAAAGAGGGAGAGGTGTTGAGCCTCAAAATAACCTACTATGGGGGGGGGATGACTAAATAATTACTTTTGTAATCGTCAAGGTGATGTACAGAGGGGTTACAGTTACATAAGTATGGTAATAAGTATATTTCTTTTTTTGTTGTTTTTTTTGGGGGGTCCAGTTGTGGGGCCTAGGCACTGTTCCTCAGCTCTTCAGCTCAAGGCTAGCGCTCTACCACTTGAGGCACAGCACCACTTCTGGCTTTTTTCTTTTTGCTTATGTGGTGCTGAGGAGGAATCAAACCCAGGGCCTCATGATGCAAGGCAAGTGCTCTACCACTGAGCCACCTTCCCAGCCCAAAGTATATTTCTTGTCAAACTTATTACCCCTTCCCTCACTTTTCTCCTGCTTTCCCTCCCCCCCACCCTCCCCACCCCCATGTTGTACAGATCATTTACAACATGGTGTGTGTATATCACTATTGCATTGGTTCTCTGTCTCACCGTTCTGTTGTTCCCTTTCCCTTCCCTAATTCAAATAAATGTACATTTTGACTACAAAAACAGGCATACACCTTTTATCCTAACAACTTGGGAGGATAAGAGGTGAGGATTGCAGCTAGAGCAGGAAAATCAGAGACTCTTTAATTCTAATTAGCACCAGAAAAGTCAAAAGTAGAACTGTGTTTCAAGTGATAAAGTGCTAGTCTTGAGCAACAAAGCTCACGGATAGTGCCCAGGCCCTGAGTTCAAGCTCCAGGACCAGCACCTAAAAAAGAGAGAGAGAGAGAGAGAGAGAGAGAGAGAGAGAGAGAGAGAGAGAAAAGATAAAGCAAAGGTCAGAGTCCAATAGGAAAAGCTAAGACATTGAGCAGAATCACTAGTTCCTGGTGCAGGGGAAAGAGCGTTTAAACTGCAAATACACTATCTAGTGACAGAGCAAAAAGCAGCAAGGAGAGATTGAACACAAGACGAAGCTATTTAAATAAGGTGATTATAATGAAAGTCGGGGAGACGGCAGCCACAAGAGAAAAAACTCAGGAAGCTGAATTGCACCAGTCTGAATTTGTAAGTAGTGATAAAAAGAAATCCCATAGCACTGAAGAGAAACTAAATGTTGGACAAGCTTGGTACTAAGTAGCCAAAGAAAGAGAAATACTGAAGAGAGTCTCACAAAAAAGAAATCATCATCATCATGAGACTATGGTCTTGTCTGCCCTGCAAGTTCATATGCTGGAAACAAATCTCCAATGTGATGGAATGAAAAGATGGAGATTTTCAAAGGAAACCCAAGGAACCTATCAACCCTTTCTACCATGAGAGCATGCTACAGCAAGATGATGTTACCTGTGAGACACAAGTCCAGCCACACGCTCAACCTCCTTACACTTTGATCTTGGACTCTGCCGCCCCTAGATCTGTGAGGATATACATTTCTGCAATTTATAAGCTACTCTTTCTCAGGTATTTGATCATAACAGTGCAAGCAGACTAAGACACAGGGGAGTTTGTGTTTCTTCAGGCAAGGGAGTTGGCGTTTAGAAGGAGGAAGATATTTCAGAAAAGAGACAACATGGCTATCTAAAGAATCATAGCATGGAGCAGGGAAGGGTAAGAAGATCACAAGAAGCGGATATTAATTCTGAAGAGATTTCTCCCCTGAAGAAGTGCCAGGAGTCTGACAAACAGAGAACAAGCTTTGTAATCGCCATCACTGAAGTCTTTTCCTTGTAGGCTCCCAGTAATGAAATCAACGCTGGACTGACAACATTCCTCTCACTTGCTTCTCAAGGGCAAAGTCCATATACAGGATTCTGATTTTCTTCTGACTGCAACACATAGAGAGGCACACAGCTTTCCCATCATTCAGACTGAGCAAGAAGTAAGCAATCTCTGCCTCAGAATCAATGCAAACTTGAACACCCCTACCTCCAACGGAGAGTCCAAAGTCCCTGACTTTGGATCCTGCCTGTCTAAATCTGACCACTTTGCCCCATCTGAACTTCCCCCTCTCCAACCTATCATCTTGTCAAAACTAGAAAAATCTGCCAAATGCTTCCATTTAACTAGACCGTAGCCAGCCTTAGTATATATCACTTATTTTCCAGGTGCCAGTGTAACACTCTGAGCCCTTTAACAAAATTTAATCTCCATGTCTTTATTCAGCAAATTGAGGCATCGGTCAATGACCACATGAACTTCTTTTCACAAAGGGAATGAGCTCATTCAGATTAAACACCGCCAAAAGTAAACTACTTTCCTTTAAGAAAGGATTTTTCAGTTGAATTATTTGGGCATTTATTTCAACTCTTGACTCAGCTTTGCCACTTGTTTTAAGAGCTCCTCATTCTGACCCAGTTTCAATTCTGTTCCCATCTGGAGTAACATTACAGATCATGAAGTGATAATCCTGGTAAAGCTGGGTATTAACGCAGGTGTAAAACTAATAACTAATTGGCTGTAGACATTTATCTGGAATGTGATGACCGGGATTATCGGGGTAGGCATGTTTATCTGCAGAATCAACCAGCAGATCTTTCAGGGTCCATATAAAACCATTTCTTAATCATACATGAGTGAAATACCTGCTGACACAGTTGGGTGAGCACAATGGCGCATTCAAGGATGTCATTTGGAGGACAACAGCTTCCAAGCCAGGATACTAGAAGAGAAAAGGGAATATTAAGAACCCCTCTCAATGAACAGCACACACTGGAAAGCTCACAAATCTGCCTGCAGAGAAAGAATAACTTGCAGCATGAACTGAGTCTCGCTTCATGCTGGGATACGCGCACCCTTTCAACTCCTCTTTCTCGCCTTTCAAACAAAAAGCGGAATGAAATCTTTTTAAGTCTCCCAGTGTCATCTTCGATTAGCCTAGCTTAGTGCTGAGTCACCTGTTGATCTACACAAATGGCACCAAAATATGAACATAGTACACACACACACACACACACACACACACACACACACACACACACACACACACACACACATGCTGACCTCTTATCTGAACGGACAGATGTAGAAACATACATCCCAGAATAAATTAGGAAGTAAAAGGAGTTCCAGATGAAGTGAGCCTGGGGAAAATTGTCCAGACATGCTATGGAATATTTTTGTCATCAAAAATATTTTGTCATCACTACGATAACGACTATTTGCCTTATGAGGGTTGGGATGTGTTTGTAACTTTAACTGTCACTATTCCACAATACTGTGAAATATGTGAAATTAATGTAATCATCTAATCTCAATTTAAAAAAAAAAAAAAAGAAAAGTGAGAGAAGGGATGGGTTAGGACCAATGGGTGACAATGTTGTTAGACACCTTATATTCATAGACTGTTTTGTAGAATGGGAACTTCTTTGTACATCTACTTAAAGATAATAATAAAAAGTATTAAAAATAATAATTAAAGAAGATAGACAATTTAGAGGGTAATTAACTTGTACATAGAAGCAAGCATCTCTGAACCAATTAGAAGTTGATATTTATTATAGTCTCTATTATATTTTTGCATTATTGTTTATTATTTAAAAATTATTTGGCTTGCCTTATAGTTCCTGTTTTTCACAAGTGCATACTTGGAAAGACAAAATATTGGAGAGTATGAACCTTGGAATGATAGGGGGGGAAAGGAATGCAAAGACTGCGCTAATCTCCTTTTGAGGCAGTCAGATGGTTCAGCCGGTGTCGCTGAGCAAGGCCTGAGGCCAGGGAGAGAGGAAGCTTCTGCCAGGGCAGAGCAATCGCTACCCCCTGGGAAAAGGCAGCTGCAGGATCTGTGATTTCATTTTTTCTTAACTTCCAAGCAGAAGCCTGCTGAGGCTACAGAGGAAAAGAACAGCCCGAGACAGAGAAACCTGTCAAGTCCATTCCAGCTCACACCAAACATGGTTGTTGCTTTCCAAAAACAAACGCCAAAGGTGACCGACCTATCTCCATCCTTGTGGCAATCATGTTTCCCAGTCACACTGGCTTTTACAACTGAAAATCCCACCACCCATCTCGTAGCCACACAGTACAAGGCAAACACAAGCCAACGCGGAAAAGAGGAATCAACCACATCCAAACAGGGCCTCCCAAAGTAAGAGGTTTGTCGAAATGTTTTCCATGCTTCTCAGCCAGACAAGGAAAGAAAGACTTTCCAGCCAGGCATCAGTGGCTCACACCTGTAATCCAAGCTACTCAAAAGGCTGAGATCTGAGGATCAAAGTTCAAAGGCTCTGCCTGGGCAGAAAATTCCCCTATGAGACTCTAATTAATCACTTAAAAGCTGGAAGTGGTGCTGTAGCTCAAATGATAGAGAGCTAGCCGTGAGAACAATGTGGTTCAGGAACACCATCCAGGCCCTGAGTTCAAGCCCCCAATCAACAACAAAAAACAAGAACCAGAAAGGCTTTCCAGACAAAACGTCCATGTGTTAAATCACTCAGATCACAGACAGCTAACTTACCTTAATCGGGTTTTGATGCTACCTGAGGAGGAGAGATAGATCTCAAACTCAAGTAAAAACAAAAAATATCAGGACTGTGTTCTTTAATTCTTCATATAACTTGGCGGTTGACATTCTAAAATACTCCCAAGAGAATCATGGGTCAGCTTCTTCTACTATCTCCATAGATAATAGCCCCACACACTGGCATAAAACACTGCATCTTCTCATCTCAACTTGTAATCTGTTCATGGATAGAGTATTTTTATTTTGCTAAAGATATAAATATTCAGTGCATGGAAGTAGCATAACAATATCTGTTTCACGTCTTGTTTTTGTTTTTTCCCAATTTTTTAATTATCTTTAAACTGCTTTAACTATCTTTAAGTAGTACAAAGGGGTCTCAAGTCAGCATGTCAATCCACACGTCCATTCTATCTTGATCAATATCACTCTTTCCATCTATTTATTAACAAGGTTTAAGCCTCTTCAAGAGGGATAAACCTGTTCCTTTTAAAACAGGTTGACCCACTACAACAATGAGATGTACAAGACGATGCTATGTTGAAAAACAAACTTTACAATTTAGGTGAGGGGGGAAGGGAGTGTAGGTGGGGAGGTGGGAGGGAAGGGATGGTGGGGGAAAATCAAAGGAGGTAACAATGCTTGATAAGAAAATGTACTCATTACCTTGTTCATGTAACTATAACCCCTCTTTTCCAATAAAAAAAAAATTTAAAAAATAAAAATAAATAAATAAATATAACCTAGTTGATATCTCAAACCTTACTGAATCTAATACAAAGCAGATGCTCAATGAAAAAGGAATATCACTAATAAAATTAAAGAGCTCTAATGGCTAAGTAACTGGTAATCTGCCAGGTGCCGGTGGCTCACACCATAATCCTAGCTACTTAGGAGGCTGAGATCTGAGGATCACCGTTCATAGCCAGCCCAGGCAGGAAAGTCTGTGAGACTTATTTCCAATTAACCACCAGAAAACCGGAAGTGGTGCTGTGGCTCAAGTGGTAGAGCACTTGCCTTGAGCTGAAAAGCTGAGGAATAGCGCCCAAGCCCTGAGTTCAAGCCCCGTGACTGATTAAGAAACAAACAAACAAATAAGATACTTTCTTGAAGCAAATAGTTCTGTGAAATGGAAGGAGGGGACATTATGACTGTCCTCAAAAAGCTGAAAGCTCATTGTATCTAAGAGAAGCTCAGCAGTTGAACTTTTTATTGCTAGAAATGTGCGAGCAGGATCAATATGTGATCTATCTGTGAGACTGAGCAACATCAGAAGAGATTTCTCATGAAGGAGTCACTTCTCTATTCCTAAACACTTCAAGTGGAAGCTGAGTATCAGAAGTCAAGACCACATGGCTAAGGCTAAAGCTATGCCCATGATCAGACCTTTGAATGCATGTGTCTAACTCTTAGCCAAACCCATAAAGGGTTTGGCTCACTTGACGACAAGAGGCTGAGACCCAGAGATTACACAATTTAGTTATGGTCTCATCTTGCATAAAGAATAGTGCAGGATGGGAAGGGTAAACAAAGGAGGAGGCTACAATGCTTGATAAGAAATGCACTCATTATCTTGCCCATGTAATTGTAACCCCTCTGTACAGTATTTTCACAATAAAAAAGAAAAAATAGAATAGTGCAAAACTATATGAAAAATAGACACATGTTCTCAAATCATTAAACATTTGAATGACATGAGGACCCTAACAGTCTCAGGTCTTCTGAGGTCTTCTCAGGTCTCCAGTATCACTGGAATTGGGTCTTTGGGAATAAATGAAAGCAGGAAGTAAATTTCATGTAACCCAGATGTTGATAACAAACCAAGAGTGAAATGCATAAAGGCACACTGAAAAACAAATGACAAGCCCAGTGTTCAAACTCAGATCTCTCAGGCTCTAAATGCCAACCTGTCCCTTATGTATAGTTCTAAGATTCTTCAATGTTGAGCTTGTCCTTCCAAGGAGAAAAATAAAGGAACACTTATCCAAAAAAAGTAAAAGTAGAAGAAAGTTCAAAAGAAAGAAAAATCCTAACATTTAATCTCAGTTTTGCATACGATTCAATTATGTGCCTCCAGGAACAATCTGATACACCTTGGAATTGGTAAAATGAGTTTTACTTTACTGCACTCAAATCCATCCTGTATTCTTTTCTATTCATCAGATTTTCAAGTTAATTAAACAGAAAATACAAGAAGGAAACACTCAGCTATGTTTACAAACTCAACATTAATCCCTTTACTAAAAGTGTTTATGAGAAATATTATCAGCTTCCCCTCTGTAAACTGAGAGGATCACAAAACCAACTTCAGTAGCAGCTCCCGTCTGTTATTGGCTCACAATGGAGAGAGCTCAGGGACTAGAAAGGCTTCCACAACAATTACATTTTTTTAATCATGCTGATTTTTTCTGGATAAAAGGATTTATTTTAATTCTAAATAGAAGCCATTTACAGATTAACATTTGATTTTTATCCTAATAACATGAACCACTTAGCTTTTGCTGAAGGATTTTCCTAATGCATAGAAAATGCCTTGATCCGATTTTAATTATGCCTGATCCACTCCATACAGTTTTCAAATCATCCTTGTATAGGAAATAAGATGACATTACCTCCTGCTTTAAGTACCACAGAAATCTGAACATTAACTTTTTGGAGCTATGGCCACCTTTGAAAGCTTACTGCACTTTATGGACCTTGCCTCTACAAAAATGCACTTGGACACAAAACACACAAACTCTTGCAAATGTCTCCTTATATGATGTGAGAGATGTTTCTTCATGCCAAAAAATGAAAAACAAAATCTTGGTCTGAGTTTCCATTTTCTGACATTTAGCCTGGGCTTGACTCCACCTTCTCTCCTCAAAATCTAACATCTAAATGGTTTTCAAAATGCAACAGACAACCAATAAATTACGTATAGAAATGATGGACAGCCGTCT
Source organism: Dipodomys spectabilis (assembly GCF_019054845.1). NCBI lineage: Eukaryota > Metazoa > Chordata > Mammalia > Rodentia > Heteromyidae > Dipodomys > Dipodomys spectabilis. The sequence goes on from NW_024871423.1 coordinate 515,661, forward strand.
ACTGGAAAGCAATATTTGATAAAAGTCCTTCTTGCATTGTCCTCCTCTGCTCTAATCTAAAACATGAATTATAATCATTCTCCGGGCTCATGAGGTAACCAAGTGATCTCCAGGTACATGACTTGTCTTCCTTGATAATATAAAACTCTTGGATGGGAGAAAAAATGGTTAGAAATGTTTTTATTCTAGATTTGAGGTGAAAAATAATAGCCATAATCAAAACAGGAGGACCCATTTTCTTTAACTTCTAATAAGAATCAAGTCTTCTATTCATCACCCCATGATGAAAGAAATACCAATCATGAAGTGATATCCCAGAATACTGTGTGATTGATTGCAATTTTAAGAAAAAGAACATAATTATACAGAAAATATTTTTCTTTCACAAAGCAGTTACTTTTAGAGAAAAGCGTCTGCTGAACTCTCCCATGAAAAAAACTCTGTGTGAAGAGCTCTTCTCTCAGGAAGTTGGGCTTTTGTTGCTATTGTTTGTTTTCTTTTGCCAGTCCTGGGCCTTGAACTCTGAGCCTGAATGCTGTTCCCAAACTCCTTTTGCTCAAGGCTAGTACTCTACACTTGAGCTATAACACCACATCCAGTGATTAAATTGGAGAAAACAGTCTTTCCTGCCTGGGCTGGCTTCTAACCATGATCCTCAGATCTCAGCCTCCTGAGAAGCTAGGATTACAGGTGTGAGCCACCAGTGCCCAGCTTCAGAAATTTTTGGCCTAACATAATTTTACATAGACTATCCATGCTTTCTCACAAGAAAAATAATAAAATTTTCAGGAGTATATAACTCACTTTCTTCCTTTTATATTTTGAAAACAACTTACTGCTCATGTATGTGTGCTATAGAACTCCATTTCCATTACTTTTTTCTTTAAGTTAGTCTCACGTGGTATAGACCTTACACCTATAGTAGCTCCGTGTGCAAACAGTAAGGAGCCTGGTTTTCTTCTATTCAGGTGATCAGCTGCATATGTGCCTTTCAGTGACTCAAATTCCTCCACAAGCCAAAGACACTATGAATGATAAGCAATAGGTAGCTTAAAGAGTACTGCATGTTTACACACTTTGCACTGTCACACACAAACATGCTCGTCCCTCTTACAGACTCCTGGAAGCAACACTCTTAAAATAGCAGGAGTGTTTATATCCACATTTAAGTGCTTATTGTGATTTCTAAACAGACACCGTTCCTAATCGCAGGTTCCTGTGTGTCACTCTGAAGCCACCATCGATTTTCCTCTAAGTGGTGGAAACGGTTGAAGGATGGAAATGGCTCAGCGTGTTTTCCCCTGTTTTTGTATGGAACACCATGGGTTCTCATCTGGTGTCTTTTTTTTTTTCGTGTGTTCCTCCCATGAAATGTACAGCCATATGAGAGGCGTCATGTCCGCTATAACCAAAAGAAAACTCAAGAAGTCTTGTAAGCCCAGACTCTCCTCCATTAGCCATGGGAGCATCTAGGAAGAAATGGGCTTGGCAAATTGTCAAGCAGCACCCTCTCCCACAGTACCACAATAGCCTTGGCCACTGCATTGCAAACTATAACATCATGTATACAAGATACAACATGTAAGGGCAAAACCGTGAAAGTTATGCAATGTTCTTGAAGCATTGCCTTTGCCCTGATCAATTATTCCTACTTCTTACTTCGTTACATTCCCATTAGAAGGTCAACCTTGCCTTTTGGTGCACTAAAAGGAAAAAAATGTCTGCAACAAAATGATACTAGAACACCACCTCAGTCTTTAAAAAGAGCAAAGGGGCTGGGAAGGTGGCTCAGTGGTAGAGCGCTTGCCTTGCATGCCTGAGGCCCTGGGTCGGATTCTTCAGCACCACATAAGCAAAAAAGAAAAAAGCTGGAAGTGGCACTGTGGCTCAAGTCGTAGAGCGCTAGCCTTGAGCTGAAGAGCTGAGGGACAGCGCCCAGGCCCCGAGTTCAGGCCTCACGACCAGACACCCCCCCCAAAATAAATAAATAGAGCAAAGGGTGACCCAAGTCATGAGAAAGCAAATTATGAGACAAAAACAAGCATCTAGATACAGAAGTCAGAAAGTCTAAGTACCTTCCCCAAAGTTGCACAGTATAGGAATTAGGAAGGACATGGGTTCTAGTCAATGTTCATTTTGTGACATGTTTAAAGAAGGCAAAGTTTGAATCAGAAAGAAGGATTTTAATTTGTGCTTTCTCCCTCTGATTTGTCTCCCTCTCTTCACTTATGCTGCATGTAATGGAGTTTGATTGGTAACAGCTCTATTAACTGTCTGTTGAGAGGATTACAGTTTGATTGTACATAGCAGCCTCTGAATAGTAAGGGACCCTTTCATTCATACCAGCCCCAAACACGGAGAAGGAGAAGTGAAAGATGAACTTTGAGGTTTATCTAATGGAAGACTTTGGGGATGGTAATCTTGTTAACCAAGATAAGCAGCATTCATTTCCATTGCAAACCAATATAGCTCAAAGGAAAACCATATTAAATGAACTGTAAGAGAATAAAAGCTTCAATATACTTGCTGAAAACATTTGCCCTGACTCTGCCTAGTATTGGTAAACAATGGAAAACAAACCATTATCTCTTATCTTCTTGCAGCTCACCAGAGAAAGAAAAGTAGCTCGCTTATACATTATTGCATTTCAGTGTCTGATCCCTCCGCAGACCTGAGGATCTTCCCTAGATCCTGCCACAACCTCCACTGCTTCAGAATAAGCCCATTCCATCTTAATGCAACCTTTGCTGACAAAGGTTGGCTAAACCTTTTCCCCTCCAGAAGTTGTCCTTTCCTATCTCTTAAAAAAAATAGCCTTCACAATTTTTATTCATTCATCATTTTCCAATTCAGTACTCACCACTTTTTAAAATTCTTTCTCCAGTCTTCCCTTTTATTATATCTTTCTTCACAAGAGATGATACAAAACTATCTTATCACCTTGGGAAAATCAACCTTACTACTTAACTTGTTGAAGTCTTTATCTTCTTCCATTCAATTGTAGCAAAACAATTATTTAACCCTGAGGTTTTTTACTCCCCAGGAAGCTTGGGTTTTGAATAATTAGCTGTTAAATTACCCATCTGTGGAAAGACAGAATGTGGTTGTTAACTTTCCCCCTTCAGATTATTCACATGCTAATACCGGTAACATCTTGATACCCCAACAAAATGCCTGTAAATATTACAGGTGCTAAAATTAAATTCTTGCTTTAGGTATGGCATCTTTGCATCTTGTCATGACTCCATGGTTCTTTTTGCTTTAAAAAAAAAAACACTTCTTTAAGAAAGAAATACTGAATTGAATATAGAATAAAAGAACTGAAACTGCAACTATTTAACTGCTGGTTAACAGTTAAAACAGTTATTTCTTTTGGACATAAAGTCCAATGGACTACAGGTAAGTTTTATAGGGAGAGCTCAGTAACATCATCACCATATTATGGAGGTCAGGATCCCTGGGGCAAGTTTGAAGGGCCTCAGGTTAGAGAGAGATTCTGAATAGATGGATAAAGCACCTCTTAGGTATGATTAGATCATGAAAAGATTACACAGTACTCAACAAATGTACTCCCCAAAGGATCATGGAAAGAATACAGAATAAAGAGACTTAGACATTTCAGAGAACAAGCTTAATTAAAGTTTCTTTCAAAATCTCTTGTTTTTGTGGAAGGTAGGTTAAAAAGAAAAAAAAAAAAAACAAGAGTAGAGACTTCTTAAGATCTGTTTCTTTTCTCCATCTTTTACCTGGGGATTTTAAAAGAAAAAGTTGTTTTCTTCTATTCTCCAACCTTCCTGCTTCAAGCACACATAGTTCTCATTAGACCCTTTTCTCCCCAAGCCCTCTCCCTTTCACTGATGACTGTTGCTTAATGCTTTATCTATGTTTTTGTTTTCCCCTTGCAACTGAATGGCATTGCATCCAATATATGCTTCTCTGGTACAGTAAATCACGCTTCCCCCCCATCTCTGCCATGCAGTTAAGTAGGATGTCAGAATTATCTCACAGGTGACAAATTTCCCTTATCTGAGAATGATAGAACTGTCCTTAGCAAAGAAAACACCTCACTGCTGTTCTTAAAGTTCTTGCCACAGTATTTCAATAGTGTTGAATTTAAAGCAAATAGAAAGTCTTTCTTTTTCTTTCTTCCTTCCTTCTTTCCTTCCTTCCTTCCTACCTTTTTCTTTCTTTCTTTCTTTCTTTCTTCCTTCCTTCCTTGAACTCAATGAGTGGGAACTGTCCCTGAGCTTTTTCACTCACGGCTGGTACTCTACCACTTGAGCTACAGCACCACTTCCAACATTTTGGTGGTTAATATAGAGGTAAGAGCCAAGGGATTTTTCTTCCCATGCTAGCTTTGAACATCAATTCTCAGATCAAAGTTTCTTATATCACTAGGATTACAAGCGTGAGCCACAGGTACCAGCACTTTCTTTCTTTCTTTCTCTCTCTCTCTCTCTTTCTTTCTCTCTCTCTTTCTTTCTTTCTTTTCCAGTCCTTGGCCTTGAACTCTGGTCCTGAGTGCTGTCCTTGAGCTTCTTTTGCTCAAAGCTACCACTCTATAATTTCAGCCACAGTGCCACTTCTGACTTTCTTACATAGTTTATTGGAGATAAGAGTCCCATGAACTTCCCTGCCTCTTCAAACCATGATCCTCATATCTCAGCCTTCTGAGTAGCTAGGATTACAGTCATAAGCCACCAGCACCCAGCTAGCCTTTGCCTGAGATTAGTAACCTATGGCTTTGTCGTGAAATGATCCCCTAGATCTCAGGGTTCTCAGCTTCAGAATTATTTGTAGTCACCATGATATGTCCCAAATGTTCCTTTGATTAGAAGCCAAACCAATTCCACAAGAAATGGTATTTCAGAGAAAATTGCTTGTCGTTGGATTTTTCACTAACAGAAATAAAAAGGTTGATGTAGAAAGTTCCAGAGGAACTTGTCTTTCTAATTTGTATGTACCTACACCTACTATGAGAGATCCTACTTCATAATATAGCAAGCCTCCATCCGTCCTGAAACAATGAACAGACACACTATTTCTAGGCAAATAATAAGGCTATCAGACTCCTGACTTTTCTCACCCTCATTTTGAGCCCTTCGCTTCCCCTGTTTTCTGTTTTGTTTCCCGAGTGTCTCCGTTGTAGTCCACACTGTCCTGAGATCATTCTGTAGCCCAGGCTGTTCTTGAACTCACATTCCTTCTGTTTCCCTTTTCTGATCCCAGGTATGCCCACCTCACCCACCCCTTCTCATCTCATTTTATGGACATTGGAGTCCCTTAACAAATACTTCGCTTATCTTTTCTGTGTTCAGATTCAGAAAGAACTAGATATCAATCATAACTAATGGTTAATGATAAAACTGATCTTTACTATGAAATGAATATGCGTGTAAAAATCTTCTAGGCATTTGCATTTTTTTATTTGTTCGTGCATAAGTATGTATTTAAAATAGGTTGGGTTGAGAGAACAAAGGGCTCTCCTTGAAAGTTTATTATTATAGTTTCTAATGATGGATTCCATTCTTGCTAAGGAGACAGAGAGACAATTCTCTCATGATTTTGTGTTCCAAGATTCTCCTAAGATAAAGTTGGCCAAGAGCTACCTGGTGTTCATGAGGATTTATTCCCCAACCTGAACATTCCTTAAAGAGCAGATGTGTAATCATTCATCTTGTAAGCACAATGGTAAGAAAGAAGCCTCCAAATTTTATAGATAGAATTTCCCCTGTAAAATTAATTTATGAATAATAAATATCAGTTATCTTAGCTTACTATTAAGTTGACCTCATTACAAAGATAATCTTTGAGTATTGCTAAAGTCCCAAGGCACAGCAGAAATATACCAGTAGGGTCTCTCTATTCTGGAATAGTAATTATCAAGTATTTCACTACTAATGTCTTCTCATACTTCATCCCATAGATGTCATGTTTGGAAAGATTCTGTCTACAAAGATGGACATATTGAGTATTAATTTGTTTTCCCTTTTCATTAACCTAACAAATACAGCTACCAAGACACTTATGAATAGATCGAGATAAATTTATTAGAACAATGATCTTATATAACCATGTCCCAAGGCAAAAAACAAATCTTGTTTTAGTCTGCACAACTTTGCAGTAAATAAATGTTTCTCTTAGATTTTTTTTCCCCAATCATCAAGAACAGTTCATAAGGCTGGGCTCTGGTGGCTTACACCTGCAATCCTAGCTACTCAGGGGGCAGAAATCTGAGGATGGTAGTTCAAAGCCAGCCCAGGCAGGAAAGTCCAATAAACTACTCAAAAAAAAGCTGGAAGTGGTACTGTGGCTCAAGTGGTAGAGTGCTAGCCTTGAGCAAAAGAAGCTCAGGGACAGAACCCAGGCACAGAGTTCAAACCTCTGGACTAGCAAAGAAAAAGAGAAAGAAAGAGAGAGAAAAAGAAGGAGAGAGAGAAAGAGAGAGAGAGAGAGAGAGGAAGGAAGGAAGGAAGGAAGGAAGGATAACTGAGAGATCCACATTACTTTCCTATGAAGTAAAGACAGAGCTCCAGGGTACATTCTCCCTCTCTTAGTATCTACAAGCTCTCACTCTTCCCAGTAATGGGTTCTGAAGAATAAAGCCATTAAGCTATTGATAGCTGTCTATTTCATTCCCATTTTGTTTACTAATAAAGTACCTGCTTGGGTACCTAGTGTGGTGACATCCCTCAGTGTGGTCCTGATTCTCCCCTACTCCTAAGCTACTCTCACAGAGGATAATGCCTGTGAACCCACCTTGCAAGTGAGTTCACCTGCGAACTTGTCTCCAGTGGATAACTTTGTCAAGATTCTCCAGGTACTTCCATTTGAGATAAATTTTGCCAGAAATCATGGAGGAATACATAGTTACTTCTAAGAATAAAATGACTATCTTAAAGATGTTTTCTCTTTATTTATTGACAAATGATGAGAGCATTTACCATCTGACATCATCTCACTACATGGAGTATGGAAATGTAACCTTGCTTCCCTCCTATAAGCTCCAAAAATAAAAAGACGCATCTTAATCCTACCTAGATACATCTTTACAGTGCTTGTGTGCAAAATGCCATTAAATGAAGCAGGACTAGAACGTTTGACCATTCTAGAAACCATCCACTGCCACTGTATCCATTTGCCCTTAAACTAGGAGTGACCATAGAAAAGAAGTAATTCAATTGGTTTCTGTGACCAGAAAAGGGGTCAAATAATATGCCCCTGAACATTTGCCTGCCTTCCATGAGCATTTTCTCACATCCAGAACTCCAGCCAGACCACTGCCCTTCTCCCCTTTGTTGGACTCACCCTCTCCAGTGCCTGAGCTCCATGAGAGGAACAACTCACTTTCCCCTAGTCATTCGGTTGATTTTCTCTTTCTGAGATACAAGTTTCAAGGCTTCTTGATTAGTGCTAGGTTCTGACTGCTTGTTTTTCCTTTCTGTCCATTCTTAACTGGATTTCCAGGTTAGAGCTGTATCATTTCTGATTGAGCAGACAGAGCTCTGGTATTTGTCCTGTATCTAGTCCACCATCTTGGATTTCCTTGGTCATTCTCTGATTATCTATGGCTTATTTATCAAAATGTTGAAACCTCCTTCACCCACAAGTCAAATGGGCAAAGGTTATGGATTGTGCATCATGCATGACACACGTACCAAGACTCTGCAAGAGGCATACAAGTAGGACATGAAAGACCAAATAAATGAATTATTATCACTTCTATGATTCATAGGAAAAGGAAAGTTATGTTGAGCTTGTGGGAAAAAAACGTCCTGCATCAGCACATCCTCATGAAGACAAAGCTTTCAGCCAGTGCTCAATATCCGTTACCTCAGTTCCTTAAAGCCCATAAATACAAGGAAGATGTAATTTGTGGTAAAACACTAGCCAATACTTCAAAGTAATTGTATGAGGCTTGATGACACTGAGCCTCCCTTCCAAGACTTTTGCACAGATGCAAAACTGCCAGCCAGGACAGGCAGATTTGTTTCCTCTTCTGAGAATAACATAGCACCAAGAGGCCATTTTTCTTTTTCAACAACTGTGCTGCTCAGCACTTATCCTTGCCCTGATCTCTGCCATTCATCAGAGTGCAAAGTTAGTGCCTCCTCCTTATTTACCCTTGCTGGTCAATTTCCCTCCACCGAACTATTTTGTGTATATACAACTCAGCTGGGGTTGTGGCAGTCCCTGTGATCTCAAGACCCTACATTGACATCTCATCCTTCCTGGCCTGCTATTTGACAATTCATCCCCCACAGGGTCCCACAGCAGAATGAGAATCTCTCTTTCTATCCTGGAGAATGAGTGCCACATCTCTTGTGCTCCAAGTCATTTCCTAGGGGAAAATAAAACAAACAATAATGCCCCAACTCCAAAACGAACTAAAATGATTCATTCTTTGGAGCAGAACAGGTATATAACATGTATACATATGTTTCTCTCCAGATTAGACTTCTTAGCTATTCTCTCCCAGAAGTCTCCTTGTACTAAACCTAGGAGAAAAGTTGACTGAATCTAACATAAATGAGCATTTCTAGTTCTGTGTGTTAAAAATATAAAAAAGAGGAACAAAATAACCTTCTGCTAGTTCAACTGGAGCTGCCTTTGTATGAAGGAAGTTGGGTGATTTTGTGTAGAGATTTCTAGTGTCTCTGTGAATTAGCCAGGATAGGGAGGTAGGCAGATGGTTTGTACATTGGCTGAAAACCATGTGTAAGCTCTACAGGCCTCTCTCTCATTCTTTGTCTCCTCCCCCACTCCTTCTTAAGAATCACCGCATAAGAGGCATTAGGGAAGGCAGCATATGGGGTGCTTGCATGCATTAAAACAGAGAAACAACGTGTTGATAACCACTCATGAATTGATGGATGGCCTTAAAGAGCTTCCAGCAATAACCATTTACAGGAAATGTGATGAGGGGTAACGAAAGACAATGTATCACCAGCCTGTGCAGGCTGACCTGAAATAGGGTGAAATGGGACAACTTGTGAAGGAGTAAATAACACGAGTTGTGACTTGAGCAACCAGAGTCACTGCAGTGAGCAGACCAGGCTACAGTAGAGATGAGGCATGTAAGGCATTCTAAGGAATCACCCAGCAAGCGGATATGGCTCTCTGTTGGGTTGTTTATATTATCCACCTTCACTGTACACAAAGAAACATGACATATTGGGAACCACCCTCTGAAGGAAAGAAAAGCTCAAGAAAGAAGAGGGTCTTGTACAACTCTTTCAAGACAGGGAAAGACCTGTCCATGAATGTAACCTTCCATTCTAATCTGAGTCTTAAATATTCAGAGCAAACTGAGGATTCTCTATCTGCCTGGGGCTAACTCTCTAAAGCCATTAAGAACTTAGTGAGCAAGGTTCTGTTCCCCTAGTAATCTTTTCTCATCCATTCCTATACATACTCACACCCACAGTCTCATTCCCCCATACACACTGCTTACACACATATCCTGGCTCCACCAGCTCCTAACACACCTGGAGCTACCTCAATATTACCTGCCTGTCTTTCCCATTGAAAGTGAGCAACTGCTCACTTTTGTTAATATATACTTAGGGCTCATCTAGATGTTTATATGTGTCCCTCAATAAATGTTTACTGGTTTAGAGAAACTTCTTGGAACATAAAACAAATGACAGTCATGTCAGGTGAATCCAGTGTTTTTCTTTTCCTACCCTCCAGTAACTTGTCCCCACTAAGTGTGTACATCTTTGCCCTCTCACCACGTGAGTTATACCTTAAATTGGTACACAGCCTTGCAGTGTAAGAGGTCATTCCTCTCCTCCACCATATCTAGATCAAGGGGCATAGTCAGTCTCTCTCTTTTCTTTTCTTTCTTTTTTTTTTTTTGGTCAGTTGTGGGGCTTGAACTCTGGGCATGGCTGCTGTCCCTGTGCTCTTCAGCTTAAGGCGAGCACTCTGCTGCTTGAGCCACAGTGCCACTTCTGGTTTTCTAGTGGTTTATTGGAGATAAGAGTCTCACAGAGTTTCTTGCCTGGGCTGGCTTTGAACCACAATGCTCAGATCTCAGCCTCTTGAGTAGAAAGGATTATAGGTGTGAGCCACTGGTGCCCAGCTTAGACAGTCTCTTTTTATCTCTAACTTGCTCCTAAATTCTTAAGCAAGTAAGACCCTTGCAGCCCCATCCTTTATGGCTGTAGACATTCATGAGTATGTCTGAGTTTCCACAGGACATATGTTGTAGGCCTTAATTGCAACCAAATGTTATATTAATTGACATTAATCATAATTCTTGCTATTTTACAGAAGAGAAGACATGATCAAGTTCATGGAAAGGTATAGTAGAGAGGTGGACTTCTTCTGGAGAGAGCCATGGCACAAATCCAAGCTGGAGACAAAAACCAAAGCTGAAAATAAAAATATCACTCCTCGCTAAGATGAGCCAAGCATCCTTAGACTAGTACTGATTTTAGATTTGTGCTAGAAAAAAAAAGAGGAACCTGGGATATTTTGTACCACAAAGCAAACAAGAGCTAAAAGGCCCCTGGAACCAATTGAAAGAGTCTACTGGCCAAACTAGGGAGATTCGAGCATCAGAAAGAAAACAAAAGTTGGCCTAATAAGGTCTTATGTGACATCAATAATGAAAGCAAGAGATATTAAGAGAAGGCAAAAAAAAAAATGAAGGGTATGACCTTGTTTGTGATCATTTGGGTAAATGCCCCAAAGTGGGATTGCTGGGTCCTAGGAGAACTCTATGTGGAGTCTTTTGAGGAACCTCCATACTGCTTTCCAAAGTGGTTGAACAAGTTTGCATTCTCACCAACAATGCAATAGGGTTCTCTTTTGGCCACATCCCCTCAGCATCTGTTGTTACTAGATTTCTTGACTATAGCCATTCTAACTGGGGTGAGGTGGAATCTCAACGTTGTCTTGATTTGCATTTCTTTTATGGCTAGAGAAGTTGAGCATTTCTTCATGTGTTTATTGGCCATTCTTACTTCCTCTTCAGAGAAGTCTCTCTTTAAGTCTTTAGCCCATTTATTAATCGGACAGTTGTTTCTTTGAAGATTTGTTGTTGGGAGATTTACTTTTTTGAGTTCTAAGTATATTTTAGATATGAAGCCCTTGTCTGTTGTATGCTAGTGAAGATCTTCCAGTCTGTGGGCTCTCATTTATTGCAGCATTATTTACCATAGCTAAGACATGGAACCAACCCCAATGCCCTTCAGTAGATGAATGGATCAAGAAAATGTGGAATATATATATATACATATACATATACATATACATAATGGAATTCTATGCCTCCATCAGAAAGAATGACATTGCCTCATTTGTTAGGAAATGGAAAGACTTGGAAAAAATTATATTAAGTGAAATAAGCCAGGCCCAAAGAAACATAGGTCCTTGGTTTCCCTTGTTTGCAATGACTAGTACATGTCTAGGACAAACAGAGAAGGTCAAAGGCTATGAACATATGACCACATGCCAAGCAAAATGTACCCTAAGACAGAGACACAAGTGGTTTTGTCTTTCTTGCTAGTGTTTTTAATGTACTTACAATGCACTATGTGATTCTTTTGTTTCTTTTGTATGTTCTACCTCTGTTTTCACTGGATTTGATATCCATGTTCTGCATCTTATATACACATTTTTGTAATTTGGGGAGGGAAAGGGACATTGCAGAATGCTTAAATGGGGATGCAGGCTGACCCATTGTGACGACGAGATGTACAGGACACTATGTTGAAAACGAACTTTACAGTGTCGGGGTTGGGGGGGGCGGGAAGAGTTGGGGAAGTGATGGTAGGGGGAAAACAAAGGAGGAGGTAACAATGCTCAATAGGAAATGTACTCATTACCCTACTCATGTAACTGTAACCCCTCTGTCCAACATTTTTACTATATATATATATATATATATATACGCATATATATATATATATATAATAAGTAAATAAATAAAAAGGTTCTACACATCAAAGAGAGAAGGTAACAGAGTAAAGGAGTAATGTACCTGATGGGAAAAATATTTTCAAACAATACATCTGAGAAGGGGTTAATATGCAGAATGTATAAGAAACACAACACACCTGGAGCAAGTGATTCAAGTCTATAATCCTAGCTACTCAGAAGGCTAAGATACAGGACGACCCATTGTAACAACAAGATGTACACTATGTTGAAAACGAACTGTACAACTTTGTGGGGGGAGGGGAAGAGTCGGGAAGGTGGGGAGAAAAGAGATGGTAGGGGAAAAACAAAGGAGGGGTAACAATGCTCAATAGGAAATGGACTCATTACCTTGCTCATGTAACTGTAACCCCTCTGTACAGTATCTTTACCATAAAAAATAAGTATTTTTAAAAAATGAAGGGAAGGACAGAAGGAAGTAAGAAATGGATATAATTCTATCATAATCCTGAAAACTCATCATGAAAAGAGCTAAGCATGTATCCAGATTTTTCAGCGGAAAAAGTCGCATTCAATTGTAGTTGATAAGGAAATTACCACAGAAGAATGTTTAAGCTTGTAATAAAAGAAAACCCAACATCAACAAGCTCAATACGATGGTGGGATTCAGCAAAAACATTAGGGCAAGCAAAACCATTATGGAAAAGACCATGAGGAAATAGGCTAACCTTACAATTCATAGGGACTATGCCGCCGCCCACTGACAAAAACAGCTCATCACCTTCCCAAAGGAGAGAACCAGCACACTTGTAACCGTGTGGTTGAACTTGGCATTGCTGACAGTGGGACACCCTCGTGCGTACCTACTATTGTCACGCAACGCAGGATACACAGCATCACCTAGGAAACAGTATTGCTCTAAATACTTGAAGCTATCCAGCCATCTAGATTTAACTTCCAATTTAGAAGAAATGCAGATTGGGGAAGCAAGCTAAATGGTATCCCCCAAAAAAACAGCAATCAAACTCAGACTCTGATGTGTTCTACAAGACAATTTTACTGCTACCTTCAAAGGTTTTGAGGGAATGTGTAAGGTTGAGCTAGATGGAGGTGAAAAGGACAGCCAGGTGACACTGACCAAGATTCATTATGCTCCTGAATTGACCTGTTGAATCAAAATCCCTCCGTACAACTAAAGATCAAAAACAAAAGTTTAAAAAGAATAACTCTAAAAATTAATCATCAGTGTTAGAAAAATGTGGTAAGCTTGTCTAGATTTGAAAATACTGCTGAGGGGGGAAGATGGCGGAGGAGAAGCTGGAATCTGAACAAGCTCTTGCATAGAAAACAGTTTCAGAGTTCCAGTGAACAGTCCCAAGCCAGAGAATCACACCAAGTGTGCCATCACAGGACAGAGAGTTAGTCAAGAGAGGGGAAGCCAAGCAGACACATCTGAGCAGCTGCCGCTGCGGCGGCAGGGTCGCAGCGGCGACCACCGCCTCGGAGGCATACCTGAGACGCAGTCTGGGACAAAGGAGCCAGACGCAGCGGACGAGCGGATTCTACTCAACACCAGCAAGAACCGACAAGGAGCGGACAACTTCATCCTGCACTTTGCAGACCAGAGACGACCCGGGATCCAAGACTCCGCGTGAGTAGAAGCCCCGCTTCCTCACTCCTCCTCTGGGAGCAGAGGAGGGAAGGCCACCCCTCCCCCCCCCCAGCACCGGTGATCTCCATCTTGGATACCGACAAAGCTCGGAGGAGCGGCTAGCTCCAGCTCAGGCCTTGGAATAGAGCTAGTCATTTGGCAGTTCACGGGAACTTGGCGGCGAGGTGACCTCACAGACTCAGTTCCATCCAGGGAGGGGTCGCCCAGCTCAGGCACCAGCCATTGGAGTGGCTCTCCACGCTGGGTGGCCAGAGCCAGAGGCTGCCCCTCCCTCTAGCAGCCACCACAATCAATTGAAAAACAGAAACCCTGAGAATGGCTCCAGGCTGGGTGCTGTGAGTTTTTTTTTTCACAAAATAGCCCCAGGGAAAAGCTACTGTTCCTTGAAAGACCTCAACTCTACCCAGAACCTAGCCTCATCACTGCATCCCCCTCTTTTGTGATTCTCAAAGCAGATCACCCTCCCAGTAAACTAACCTGGGAGGGGGATCTCAAAATCTTGGGTAAAGCAGAGCATTTTTCTGCCTGTTCCAACAAACTGACTTAAGAAACCAATCAAGCCACAGGACCTCAAGCTGACCAGAGACTCCAGCCAGACTCTGGTTACAGACAAAAGGGAGATACAGGACTCTTCCCACCCCTCCCAAAAAAAAAAAAAAAAAATCAAAGATCTTTTTTTTTTTTTTTTCTTCTTCTTCTTTTCTTTTTTTCTTTTTCTTGTTTTGTTTTTTTTTCGTTTTTTGTTACCTTATATATATATAAAAAAAATTTTTTTTTTTGCTTTTCTAAAACTTTTATTAATCTTTAATTTTTGCCTCTTCTGAAAAAATAATTGTTTTCCATTAATTTTTTTTCTCCTCTTATAATTTTTATTTTAGGAATACGTGAATGTGTGTTTTCTTTTCTTTTCTTGTCTTCTTTCTCTTTTTCATTCATTCTTAATTATCTTTTTGTTTTTGTTTTTTTTTCTAGCTCTACTGAACTTCTGATCTTTTCTTCTCACTTTCCTATCCTTTCCAACTTTTCCTCTTTGTTCACCTTTATGTGACTTAACTCTTGTCCTGCACATCCTCAGATAAACCCGTAGTTAACCAGTAGACCCTATCCCCCATTGTGTACACACTTAATCCACAAACTTATTACTCAATTCAAAACCTCTGAGACTTAAATTCATTAATAACAGTACTACCTCTTTATACCTATATAATATTTTAAGCATTTTTTAAAAGTTTTTCTCATCTCCTCTATGTCCCTCCCTTTCTCTCAACATATTCATATCCCTCTATAAATAGATGGTCTTTTAATCTCTAAAATAACATTAATTTTTACGTCTCTATTTTTTTTCTGGTCTCTTTTCATTCCCCTTTCCCTTTCTTCCCTTTTCTCTCTCTCTCTACTTACATCCTACCCAACCTATTTCCTGCATTGTGATTAGGACATAGTTAACTCTCCCTGTGCCTTCCCACACCAATCTATTCCTATTTTTTACCCACATCCCTCCCTAACCCTAATAATTTCTGGTTTTCCAAATTCTTCTCTGCAGTTCAAAGTCCTTTAACATATAGTTGTTTGATGTCGAATAGATGTATCTGTTGAACTAGATTGTATCTGTAGACTATTGACTGTACAAATGCAAACTTTGGTTGATGGTTGCCTTAAGATAGTGTTCTAGCACAAAACTGGTGCTATCTTCATCTCAAATGGGCAGAGTAAGCCGGAAAAACACAAGAAAAATGGCAAATTCGGGTATCTCAATTCCCAATCCTGATAATCAGGGGTTAGAACAGATAATGAATAATCCAGAGGAGAGTTCCCAAACAGCTCTACAAACACTGCTGGCAAACATGATAAATGAAAAGTTTGACAACGTACAAAGGACTCTGTATGAGCGTGATAGGGAGAGAGAGGAGGCATCCCAGAAGTTTATACAGGAATATCATAAGCGTGAGGAAGCTACTCAAAAACTGATACAGGATTTGCGTGAACAACTTGAGAATACTCAAAGAGAAAGGGAGGAATGGCGTGAGCAGGCTGAGAACACTCAAAGAGATCTGCAGGAATCCCGCGAACAGGAGGAAGCTAATCAAAGAGTAATACAGGAATTGAGAGACCAGGTAGAGAACACACAAAGATCACTAAAGGCATTCATGGAATCCATTAACAAAGAGATGAAGGAAGTCAGGGAGACCACAAAGGGAATGCTGAATGGAACCCAACAGAAGGAATGGGAGCCCAAAGAAACCATAACCAATCAACTAAGTGATTTGAGGACAAACACTGAACACCAAATTAAGGAAGTAAAGAAATTCATACAAGACCTAAAACAGAGCTTCAACAAAGAACTTGAAGCCATCAAAGCTGACCAACTAGAAGGAAAAGAGATAAAAAACAAAGTAGAGAGTCTTGACAGCAGGTTAGAACATGCAGAAGATCGAATCTCAGGGATTGAAGACAGCCTAGATATTATAGAGAAAGAACATACAACCATCCAAGACAAGTCCAAGAAATATGATAGATCTATCCAACACCTGGAAGACACCATCAGAAGGCCTAATCTAAGGATAATGGGTGTAGAGGAGCACCTAGAAACAGAAGTTAATGGTCTAGGAAATCTGTTTAACAGGATCCTAGCAGAGAACTTCCCAAACATGCAAAAAGATAGGCCTGTCCAGATACAAGAAGCCTTTAGAACCCCAAATAGACCAGACCAGAATAGGACATCCCACCGTCACATAATAATCCACACAGGATCAACTCAGAACAAGGAAAAGATCCTTAAAGCTGTCAGAGAGAAAAGGGTAATCACTTATAAAGGGAAACCAATTAGAATCACCTCAGATTTCTCAGCAGAGACAATCAAAGCAAGAAGAGCCTGGAATGATGTATGCCATGCCCTAAAAACGAACAACTATCAACCAAGAATACTGTACCCAGCTAAACTCTCCTTCATAACTGAAGGCCAAATAAAAACCTTCCATAGCAAAGAAAAATTGAAACAATACATCTCCACCAAGCCAGCCCTACAAAAGATTCTTAAAGATGTCCTACACATAGAAAACCAACAAGACCGCAATAAAGGCCAAGAAACTGCACCCAAACTGAGAATCCAAGAACCATAGGAAGAACCCAGTTTTCGGAGCCCCCAAGAAGGTAGATAACATGGCAGGAACTCCCAAATACCTCTCAGTCCTATCTCTTAATGTTAACGGACTGAACTCTCCAATTAAGCGACATAGACTGTCTAGTTGGATTAAAAAACAAGACCCTTCTATCTGCTGCCTGCAGGAGTCACATCTTGCCCGTAAAAACAAACACATTTTCAATGTTAAAGGCTGGAACAAAATCTACCAAGCAAACGGACCGCATAAACAGGCGGGAGTTGCAATCCTAATATCAGATAAAATAGACTTCAAATTAAAATTCGTGAAAAGAGATAAAGAAGGTCGCTACATACTAATTAAAGGATCTCTCCTTCAGGAGGATATTACAATTCTAAATATCTATTCGCCAAACAATGGAGCACCCAAATTTATCAAAGAAACACTACTTTCCCTCAAATCCCATATAGATCCAAAGACATTAATCGTTGGGGATTTTAACACACCACTCTCCCCACTAGATAGATCAACTCGGCAAAAACTCAACAGAGAAACCGCAGATCTAAACAGCTGCATAGATCAACTAGACTTAACAGACATTTACCGAACATTTCACCCAGCAGCATCAGAATACACGTTTTTCTCAGCAGCACATGGAACGTTTTCTAAAATAGACCACATTTTAGGCCACAAAGCAAACTTGTCTAAATTCAGAAACATTGAAGTTATACCTTGCATTCTCTCTGACCACAAGGGAATAAAGTTAGAACTCAACACCAAAAGCCACCAAAGAAAGTCCGGTATCACATGGAGGCTGAACAACACACTGCTGAATCATGAGTGGGTCATGGAAGAGATTAGAAAGGAAATTCAAATGTTCATGCTATTCAACAAAAATGAACACACAAAATACCAGCTCCTCTGGGACACAGCAAAGGCAGTACTCAGAGGCAAGTTTATAGCTCTGAGCTCCTACATCAACAAATTGGAAAGATCTGAAACTAACAATTTAATGACACATCTAAACCTCCTTGAAAAAGAGCAGCAAGATAAACCCCAATCCAGTAGACGGAAAGAAATAATCAAAATTAAATCAGAATTAAATGAATTAGAATCCAAAAAAACTATAGAAAGAATCAACAAAACGAAGAGTTGGTTCTTCGAAAAACTCAACAAAATTGACAGACCCTTAGCAAATCTTATCAGAAAAAGAAGAGAACACACCCAAATTAATAAACTCAGAGATGAGAATGGAAACATCACCATGGAAACAAGCAAGATTCAGAACATTATAAGGGAATACTTCTCAAAACTTTATGCTAATAAGTTTGAGAACTTGACAGAAATGGACCTCTTCCTAGCAAATATTGACATGCCAAAACTAAACCAAGATGAGGTAAACTATCTTAACAGGCCCATATCAAGCATTGAAATAGAAACAGCAATAAGAGACCTCCCAGCTAAGAAAAGTCCAGGACCAGATGGTTTTACATCGGAATTTTACAAGGCCTTCAAAGCAGAGCTCACACCAATTCTCCTCCAACTCTTCAATGAAATTGAAAGAGAAAGCTCACTACCGAACACATTCTATGAAGCCATCATAACCCTCATCCCAAAACCAGGCAGGGACTCATCAAAGAAAGAGAACTATAGACCCATTTCTTTGATGAACATTGATGCAAAACTTCTCAACAAAATTTTGGCCAACCGACTTCAACAATTCATCCAAAAAATCATACACCACGATCAAACAGGATTCATTTCAGGGATGCAAAGCTGGTTCAATATACGCAAATCAATTAATATTATTCATCACATCAACAGGAGCAAGAATAAGAACCACATGGTTATCTCAATAGACGCAGAAAAAGCATTCGACAAGATCCAACACCCCTTTATGATGAAGGTTTTGAAAAAATTAGGAATCCATGGAACATTCCTCAATACAATAAAGGCTGTATACGACAAACCTACAGCCAGCATTATACTCAATGGTGAAAAACTAAAGCCATTTCCTCTTAACTCAGGAACAAGACAAGGATGCCCACTCTCTCCACTTCTCTTCAATCTAGTATTAGAATGCCTAGCTACAGCAATAAGACAAGATGCAGACATAAAGGGGATCCAAATAGGGAAAGAAGAAATAAAACTCTCCCTCTTTGCAGATGACATGATCTTGTATTTAAAGAATCCCATAGACTCCACTCCCAAATTACTCAAGCTGATTCAAAACTTTGGCAAAGTAGCAGGTTATAAAATTAACCCCCAAAAATCAATGGCTTTTCTGTATGCCAACAATGAGAAAAGTGTGGCTGAAATTAGGAAAGCAACTCCATTTGTAATAGCCCCACAAAAAATAAAATACCTAGGAATTAACTTAACTAAAGAAGTGAAGGACCTCTATGATGAAAACTTTAAAATCTTGAAAAAGGAAATCAACACAGAACTTAAAAAATGGCAAAACCTCCCATGCTCCTGGATTGGAAAGATTAACATCGTGAAAATGGCAATACTCCCCAAGGCTATCTACAAATTCAACGCAATACCTATCAAAATTCCACCCTCATTCTTCAAGGAAATAGAAGAGGCAATCCAAAAATTCATATGGAACAATAAAAGACCCTGAATAGCAAAAACGCTCCTCAACGGAAAGAACACTGCTGGAGGAATATCAGTACCAAATTTCAAACTCTACTATAAAGCCATAGTAATCAAAACAGCTTGGTATTGGCATAAGAACAGACCTCAGGACCAATGGAATAGAATTGAAAACCCAGAAATGAACCTACAGACCTATAGCCATCTAATCTTCGATAAGGGAGCTAAAACAATAGAATGGAAGACAGACAGCCTCTTCAGTAAATGGTGCTGGCAGAACTGGTTAACTACATGTAGAAAACTAAAGCTAGATCCTTATATATCACCCTGCACCAGAATCAACTCCAAATGGATCAAAGACCTTGAACTCAAAGCAGACACTCTGAAAACATTACAGGATGGAATAGGAGAAACCCTGGGTCTCCTTGGCACAGGCCGAAATTTTCTGAATAAAGACCCGGAAACACAACAAATCAAAGAAAGGCTGGACAAATGGGATTGTATAAGGTTGCAGAGCTTCTGCAGGGCAAATGACATAGCTAGCAAGATCAATAGAAAGCCCACGGACTGGGAGAAGATCTTTACTAGCCATACAACGGACAAGGGTCTCATATCTAAAATATACTTGGAACTCAAAAAATTAAACCACCCAACAACAAATCCTCAAAGAAACAACTGCCCAATAAGTAAGTGGGCAAAAGACTTAAAGAGAAGCTTCTCTGAAGAAGAAAGAAGGATGGCCAATAGACACATGAAGAAATGTTCAACATCCCTAGCCATAAAAGAAATGCAAATCAAAACAACATTGAGATATCACCTCACTCCAGTTAGAACAGCAAAAATCAAGAACTCTAACAACAACAGATGCTGGAGGGGATGTGGACAGAAAGGAACCTTACTTCATTGTTGGTGGGAATGTAAACTTGTTCAACCACTTTGGAAAGCAGTATGGAGGTTCCTCAAAAGACTCCACATAGAGCTCCCCAATGACCCAGCAATCCCACTTTTGGGCATTTACCCAAATGATCACAAACAAGGCCACACTAAAGCTACCAGCACAACTATGTTTATCGCAGCATTATTTACCATAGCTAAGACATGGAACCAACCCAGATGCCCCTCAGTAGATGAATGGATCAAGAAGATGTGGTATATATACACAATGGAATTCTATGCCTCCATCAGAAAGAATGACATTTCCCCATTTGTTAGGAAATGGAAAGGCTTGGAAAAAATTATATTAAGTGAAGTAAGCCAGGCCCAAAGAAACATAGGTCCCATGGTTTCCCTTATTTGCAATATCTAGTATAGGTATGAGTCAAGCGGAAAAAGTCAAATAATGTGATGTTAGGAAAACGAAACCTCAAATATGTATTTTAATGTTTTTGTTTCTTTCATGCATGTGTTTCTAACGCATTTATAATATTATCTCTTTGTTGCTTTGTATGTCCCTCCCCCACAGTGTAACCCCCGCTTTCACTATATTTGATGTCAGTATAACATGTGGAGGAGATGGGGACAAACAAGTCGTTTAAGGATTCAGGTGGACCTGTTGCAACAATGAGAAGTACAAAATGTCATGTCAAAACCAGCTTTACAATGTCGGGGGGGGGGGGGGGGGAGGGGGGGTATGATTGGGTGGGAGGGAGGGGGGAGGCTGGGAAGGGAGGTGAAGGGTAAACAAAGGAGGAGGCTGCAATGCTTGGTAAGAAATGTATGCATTATCCTGCCCATGTAATTGTAACCCCTCTGTACAGTATGTTCTCAAATAAAATAAAATTAAATTAAAAAAAAAAAAAAAAAGAAAATACTGCTGAGAATACATTTATATATATATGAAAGGAAAATATTAAAACCCTTAAGAAATAAAGTACTCTATTTGTAAATGACATGATTTCAGAATAAGGAAGTGAACAAGGTCATCAAATACAAATCCAATAGGTGAAAATAAATTGTATGTCTATATTAACAATGACCACACATAAACTGACATTAGAAACACAGTATCACTCACAATTATTCCAAAGAAATAAGATATTCAAATTAACTTATCAATAAGTGAAGAGAGGAAGGGTGGAAAAATACAGTCATAATATTCAAGGTATATATGTGAAAATGAAACTAGGAAAACTGGGGATGGATGGGGAAGAGAGAGACAGGGAAGAATGAAGAAAGATATGACACTGATCAAGATGTGTTGTATTCACAAACTGACATGCTGAGTTGAAAATCCTTTGTAAAACTACTTAAAGATAACAAAAACATTAAAGCTTTTGAAAAGTAAACAAGAAAGGATTTATATTTGCAGGAAACCCAAATAAATGGAGAAACATACCATGTTCTTGGATTGGAATACTCAACATTATTAATGTTCACTGAATGCCTACTTGTTCTAGGCAAATATCCTGGATGTTGTGGGTACTTCTAATTATTTCCTTTTCTTTGCTTATTTTCTTCATTAAAATAACTGTGCAATGTTTAAAGAAATAAATCAATCCATGTCTCTATAATGAATATTACCAGTCACTTTAACGATGACTTTTAATGATGTGAAATGACATGGGGAAATGGTCACTTTAATAAAGCTTGTGAAAGTTAATGATGAGTAAGTGAACCACAGACAGATAAGTTAACAGGCAGTATAAGTTATTAAAAGAAACTTCCTAGAAGTATTTGATGTCTGAAGAGCTGAGGGACAGTGCCCATGCCCAGAGTTCAAGCCCCATGACCGACCAAAAAAAAAAAAAAATCAAGAAGCTTCTTTGCTAGGTGCCGGTGGCTCACGCCTGTAATCCTAGCTATTAAGGAGGCTGAGATCTGAGGACCATGTTTCAAAGCCAGCCTGGGTAGGAAAATCCATGAGACTCATCTCCAATTAACCACCAGAAAACTGGAAATGGCACTAGGGCCCAAGTGGTAGAGTGCTTACCTTGAGCTGAAGAGCTAAAGGACAGCGTCCAGGTGCAGAGTTCAAGTCCCATGACAGACAAAGAAGTATTTGATGGTTTTGATTTCTCCTTACGCTATTTTATATTTTCTCAGTTATTTTATATAAAATCTCTCTGCTAACATTTCAAATCAGAAAGCAAAAATATTACGATAAGCCTTGCACCTCATGGATGGGGACTGGTTCATTTCACCACCAAACATGGGAGAGCCTCTTATCTATAGCGCTCTCAACTGGATCCAAAATTCTTTCTCCCATACTGCATTGATTTGGATTTTAAAAAAAATGTTGCCTTTACATCAACTCCTTGTCTAATACTCTCATTCTGACCTCCTTGTCCTAGGACAAGGCTCTGTCCTGTAGGCTCTGTGCTCTGGTCAGACCCCTTACCATTTCTCTCTCCAGCAATGGCCCTGTTCTTTAGACTTCTCATCCACCACTTCCACAGGTGGGAATAAGTAAATGACCTTCTCACACAGAACGACTTTTAGATCTTTTCCCAACGGTATCCTCTGACCACAATCACTTCTCTCAAAAGCAGTGATTGCCTCTCCTGGCCTGAACTCCTCTATTCTTTTGACAACGGTATTATTAGAAAGACTAGCTGCCCCTTCAGGACCAGTTGTTGTGGATAGTTTTCTTCCTAGCCTACTTTCCTCATGAACAACTACTATGAAGTTGGTGAAATATTCACTCAGCCAGTTCTCATCCTCCTGTGATATTACTTCAAGAGGTGCATGAACACAATCATATCCATAAGAATAAAAAAGATCTTTGTCTGTCTCTAGTCTATTTTGTCACATAGCAACAATAAACTAGCCTTGAGAATAATATGAACTAAATGATTTGCATTCATTGTGCACTTGTCAAAAAGATATGACTTAGGTCTAATGTCAAGTCAGCACATCTCTAAGGCAAATAAGGTAGTATCAGTTATGTAGAGAATTGAGATTATGTTTTATGGGTCTGTTTGGGTAACTCAAGCCAAGAGGTAGTTTATAGGGAGAATTAAAATTTATCAGAGCTAAGGGAGATGAGTTACCCATGAAATTCTGAGTCCTATTCAAAATTACTTAGCAGGAAAAGAAACAGAGAGACTAAAAATATTCTAAGATGAACAGAATATTGACCTAGAAATATTATAGAGGTAATGACATTCTGTTCTTTAAAAGTTTATAAAACAGGTAAACTTTAGCTTATAATGAGTTTTGCTGATAAAATGTTGCCTAAGTGCTATCTTCTGGCCTTTTAGACATTATCAGAAAGCCTTTTCCCCCAGATTAAGTGGAAACCAAAGCCGACAAGCCATTATCTGTTACATAAAGTTCCAGGGCCATTTTGGAAGTGAGAAGGGAAGAATATTTGTAGAACAGATTAAATTTAAAGTTATTAAGTTGCTATCAATATATACAAGATGCTGTGATAAACAGACCTTAAGTCACAAACTAATGTTATTTTTCCCCCTAGAACATCACTTGATATCAAAGACAAGCAGAAAAATAAGCTTTTTATCCTTGCAAACCTATGTCAAGAAACTGATCTTAACTCTTCCCTCACTTGGCACAGCACCTATTTTTTTTTTTTAAAACAACAAGAAGTTATTTTTTTCCCTTGTTTTCCAATACTGTGGTAACCCTGGCAGTAGGTGGATTCTGGTCCAAATCTTTCCTTAGAGCCCCTGTGTGTAGCTCTCAATCCTGCTGCACCCATCAGAGGAAGATTATAGATACAGTGTCAGGCAAAGCACATCAATATTCACTGCACTGGTGCCAGATAGGAAAAGTTCACTCTACCCCTTGACTGAACCTCTTTTGACAAAATCATTATTGTATATGAACATGAACAATTCCAATAAACACAGAGAGGAAGAATTTAACTTCTCAGTTAACTCAAGCTGCACGATACAGTTTCTAAATAGATTAGTGCTGCTTTATAACTGACAAGGTAAAGAAATGAAAGACCAGTTTCATGCAGGTAGAAGAATCGACCTTAGTGCATTGTCGTCATTTATGGCGGTGCTTCTCTCCTAGTACTTCTTAATAAATACATAAACCCCCACAGAGCAATGAGGTAGGATGATATTTCATTTGGGTTGTACATTTCAGTCTATTTAGCATCCCCCAGGCTCCATCAACTAAGATTTCTCCCAGCCAAAGTGAAAACCCGAGTTTCCCTGGACATTTCTGTATGCCCTCCAGGGGGTGCTACTAAACTTCCCTGTGGGGGATACGTGGTGAACAATTAGGATTTATGTCTAATGTCATGGTCAGCGATTGAACCATGCTCCACATCCTTCCCCTCATGTGGTAGAGCCACCTCAGCCAGACATTGTGCTTGACCTGCAGCTGGAATAGCACGCAAGTGCCACCATGCCCCACAAGCTTGCTGTGATGGAGTCTCACAAATTTCTTTTTGCCAGGGCTAGCCTTGAATTCCCCGCCCCCATCTCTGCCTCCAGAGTAGCTAGGATCACTGTCTTCAGGCACAAGGCTTGGCTCATACTCTCTTTTTAAAAAAAAAAAATAGACTTATTTATATAAAATATAATTAAGAGCTAAATCAAGGATAAAAAGCAAAACGTTTTTCTTTAAAAAATACATGGAAACTTTCTCTATAGTAAATGCCTGCATTCAACAAATCTAAAATGTGTTGATTTCTTGTCCTTCCTCTAGGAGAAAGCCACAATCAATCATCTAAAGATTGATGTTAACACCAAAGGGTATCTCCAGCTTTTTATACAGACTCTTGTCTCAGATGACAAATGACAGTAGTGGATGGCTGAACAAGAAAGATCCAAAACTGAAACTTAGCTCATTCAGAAGAGAGGATCAAGCACCAACCAAAGGCAAAAGCAAGAAGGCAATATGCTGTACAGGACTGAAGAAGGAAAAGCATTTCAGGCCTACACCCTGCAACCTAGTTATTAATTCAGATTTCAGCCCAGTGAGAGGTCTGTTCCTTGGATTTGAATTCTAGGTTGGTCATGAACTGGCTGAATGTTCTTAAATGAACCACTTAACAACCCTCATCTGTGAAACAAAAGCACTGATGTAACTAAGGGCATGAATTAATGGATGTAAAAGACAAAGAAGAGTGAGTGAGTCATCGTACATACGCATACTAATTATTGCCATAGGACGATGCTAAGGTTTGTGACAGAGACAGCAGGATGGAGGGACATGAGCATCTTGAGTAAGACAACACATCAAAACAATAGTTTGAGAAATTATTTCATGACTCAAACATTTCACTCACTTTGAAAATAAAAATAATCAAAAAGGAAATAGTGGGGAAAGGAGACGATTTGAGAGACAATTCTCTTTGGAGCAAGTGGCACTAAGTGTCCTATGCTTTCCTTCTGGAGAAAGGAAGAGAGAAGCCTTCCATGTTGGCCTCAGGTCTGTCAGGGGATCTTCCCATGGGACCCTTCAGAAAGGTGCATCATAAATGTGGTCTGATTCCCACTCATCAAGAGATGAGCATGCTAAGGTCTCCAGCGGAAGAGCCAGCACCAAGAGAGTGGGGGAGTTCTGCCTAACTCTCCCAGAGTTTGTCAAGAAAGATGAAAAACTCATGGGCTAGAAATGGACCCTGCAGGAGAACAAGGCAGCATCTGAGAGGTAGAGAGTTTCAGCCACACCTGAATAGATATCACTTAGCGTTGGGGTAAGAGTTCACTGAGCAGCTCAAGCAGGAACTGGTCAACTTTTCTTTTCCTTTTCCCCTGATTTTGGTAAGAACGATTCACATGAAATCTACCCTCCCAACAAACTCTAAGCCTGCAACTCATTATTAATTACAGGTAAAATACTGTGTAGAGGATCTCTAAAGTTAATTCATCTTGCTCAGTTGACTCAGATGAAAGAATGATCATTGACTAGTAACTCCCCATTTCCTTCTCTCCTCAGCCTCTGAAAACTCCCATTGTATTCTTTGATTGTATTAATTAATTTGACTACTTTAGATACAAGGGAAACAGTACTATATTTGTCTATGACTTGCTTGTTTTGCTTAGCAAAACACACACAGTTTGTACATACTATCACACATTACTATCACACATTTCCCCTTACAGGTAGAAGCTAGAATTAGCTTATAGACTTACAAGTAATTATGTTGGTATGCAAGTATATACAAATTCATTAACTAAAATATGGTAGATGTGAGGGAGAACTCAAATAGTGTAACTTCTTAGAAAGGCAAAGGCAAAGTTGAGCAAATAAATACCAGGAAAGAGGTGCTTGAAAGGGATGAGTTGAGGTCAAAGGGAACGGGTAGACAAATGAAGAGGAGAAGAGGAGGGAAATGCAGTCAAAACTTTAACAAATAGCCTACAAAATTAAGAACAGTGAGTGACAGTGTGGGGAAGGGAAGGCTGGGTAAAAATGTTGAAATGTATTCATATACAGCTTTGTTAAGTGGCAACTTCTTTGTACAACTACTATCATTTTGAGATGGAAAACAAAATTTTAAAAAGATACAATAGTATTCCATCGTGTAAATGGTAAGCTTCCAATCATTACCAACACTAACAAATAAAAATCTAATCATCCGGGGCTGGGAATGTGGTTTAGTTGGTAGAGTGCTTGTCTCGCATGCATGAAACCCTGGGTTCGATTCCTCAGTACCACATACAAAGAAAAAGCCACAAGTGGCTCAAGTAGTAGAGTGCTAACCTTGAGCAAAAGAGACTCAGGACAGCATCCAGGCCCAGAGTTCAAGTCCCAGGACTGGCTAAAAAAAATCCAATCATCCTATCTATTCACCTCTTCTCATTACATATGCCCACGACCTTTGACAGCCTGCGAGGCGTATAACGGCTGCACATGGCAAAAGAGATGACTCAAGCAAAAGAGAGCAAACACCAACAGCCCTGAGGACCACTGCTACTATAAGGTTTCTCTGACGCCCGGGCACACAGAAAGAAGAAAACGAGTATTTGAGGATAGGTCTAAGTGAGTATTTCAGAGGAATTAGTATCTACTTCGTAACTATTCTACTCCTAGAACTGCAACCATTCTTTGTGACGATACCTAAGAGAATCCAAAAGTCATTCCTCCTGATGATAGAATCAAGAAATGATCAAAATACAATTTTCAAACAACAGCAGGTGACAAAACAAATTTGCATTTTTATTACTTCACGAGTCGTGCTTAAGCAAACTATTAGTTTCACGATTTTTATTATTCCTCGGTCATCCCACTAAGAGACTCAGTGACTAGGTTAGTCACTGAAATAGGAAAGTAACAGTCAATTGGCGTATTTATCGATTTATTCTTCTTTAGTTTCTTTCAACCTATACCAGAAGGTAGCTTCTAGACTATCTGGTTATTCTACTGTATTAGAGCATCAAAGTGTGGTCAGACATGTTATGAGTGGGTACTTGATATTGTTTCTTTTTCTTTTTTTTTTTTTTTGTTGGTTGTGGGGCTTGAACTCTGGGCCTGGGCGCTGTCCCTCAGCTCTTCAGCTCAAGGCAAGCACTCTACCACTTGAGCCACAGCGCCACTTCCTAATATTTTTTTCTTTTTCTTTCTCTCCTTCTCTCTCTCTCTCCTTCCTTCCTTCCTTTCTTTCCTTCCTTTCTTTCTTTCTTTCTTCCTTCCTTCCTTCCTTCCTTCCTTCCTTCCTTCCTTCCTTCCTTTCCTTCCTTCCTTCCTTCCTTCCTTCCTTCCTTCCTTCCTTCCTTCCTTCCTTCCTTTCCTTCCTTCCTTCCTTCCTTCCTTCCTTCCTTCCTTCCTTCCTTCCTTCCTTTCCTTCCTTCCTTCCTTTCTCCCTTTCTCCCTTTCTCCCTTTTTCTTTGTCTGATGCCTGTTCACCATAGCTGAAGCTGGATTTTTGGTAGTCAATCGGAGAAAGGAGTCTCACAAACTTTCCTGCCCAGACCAGCTTCAAACCAGTCCTCAGATCTCAGCCTCCAGAGTATGTAACTAAGATTACCAGCATAAGCCACTGGAGCCTGGCCCAAATCTTACTTTTATAACTATAACTACATATATATTTCTCTTTTCTTTTCTTTTTTATTGTAAAGGCGATGTACAGAGGGGTTGCAGTCACATAAGTAATGAGTACATTTCTTTTTTAACAGTGTCACCCCTTCCTTGTTTTCTCCTACTTCCCCGCTACCAACTCCTCTCCTCCCCAAGTTGTCAAGTTCATTTCCAACATAGTGGCTTGTGAATATCGCTGTTGGCTTGGTTCACCCCTTGTCCTTTGTCTCACAATTTTGTGATTCCCCTTCCCTTCCCAAAGTCAGATAAACATACATACAAGACACAGGGTACCAAAATCAAAAACAGCAACAACAGGGGATAAACAAAAGGGGGGAAAATGAAAGAAGAAAGAAATACTGACACACACCACATTAAAAAAAACTCTTGGAATACATTTATAACTATGTATTTTTAACCATTAAACACAGAAACCTTACACCAGGCACTGGTGGCTCATACCTATAATCTAAGTTACTCAGGAGGCTGAGATCTGAGGATTGAAGTTCAAAGCCAGCCCAGACAGAAAAGTCCATGAGATTATCTCTAATTAACCATCAGAAACCCAGAAATGGAGCTGTGGCTAAGTGGAAGAGCACTAGCCTTGAGCAAAAGAGCTCAGGGACATCACCCAGTCCCTGAATTGAAGCCCCACAACCTAACAAAAAAAAGATAGAAAATAAATATTTACAAACAAGGAAATACTCTCTAGATGACAAAGGGAAAAAATTAAATAAGTGGTATACATACAAGAAATAAAGATCAAATACCATCAAAATGTACATTAAGTTCAAGCTTTCAACCATAAATGACTATTGAATTTAATGAAATAATCAGTCATATTAATCTTCATTGATATAATACATTTTAAAAATGGTAATAAATGTTCAAAATAAGATAGCCAAACAGAGCCTTAAGTTCAACATTCTGGAAAACTATATGGATATTTATCTAAAAGTGACAAAAATAAACTTTCCCTCACATATGTGAATCCTGGGGGAATTATATTCAAATAACCTAAGACAAAATATTGAAAACTAATAAGAAGCATCTCATTTGGTGCAAAATTTCAGTTAAGGACCATCAATTTTAATGTTATATTTTTCAGCAACCATAAGACATACTGTTACCTGCAGCAAAACTTATGAAAAATTCACTTGATATGGGATCTCAGATTAAAAATATAATAAACAACAAAAGTTCAGAGAAGTAATATGAGAAAAATTCAGTATGCATTACCATGAATTGAAAGCAAATTTTCCTACTTCCTAGCATGAATAGAATCAGAAATAGTATAAATAGAAATAAAGTCACTTGAGTTAGGATAAAACCAATAAAGCCAAAAGAAATCTTATGGGTTTCTGAAATTTTGTACTACCATTGGTTACATTCATTTAAAAAATTGAAGAGTAGTGATTTTCCTAATTTCCTAATAAAAACTAATTTACAAAACACTTTTCAAAGAACATTTTAAGCAAATGACTGAAATACATATATATAATTTACATGATTTATATATCATACTTTTCTTATGAATATCTGGTGTTTATTTCATATATATTTCACATATATACATTCATATATATATATTTCTTCAAGAGGTGAATTAGGTTGAACACTACATGGGGTATAGTTTTTCAGGTATAATCAAAGCAATTACAAGCTATGTGCTGGTGGCTCACATTTGTAATCCTAGCAACTTAGAAGGCTGAGATCTAAGGATCACGGTTCAAGGCCAACCCAGGCAGGAAAGTCTGTGAGACTCTTATTTCCAATTAACCATCAGAAAACTGGAAGTGGAGCTGTGGCTCAAAGTGGTAGGCCACTAGCCTTAAGCACAAAGAGCTCAGGGATAGTACCCAGGTCCTGAGTTCAAGCTCCACAACCAACTGAAAAAAAATTTACAGTTTCTGAAATATCATCTATAAGCAAAGGAACGTAGAAGAGCAAGACCAAATATAAATTCTCAAATATAAATATGTCAGAGTATACAAAATGAAAACTGCAACCTCAAAATTTAAAAAAAAAAAACTCTGTTGAAAGAGAAAGAGAACCTAGGAACTATAATCCTACCTACTCAGGACACTGCAATTTGAGGTCAGCCCAGGTAGAAAAGTCCACAGAACTCTATCTCCAATTAACTAGCAAAAGGAAAAGGAAAAAAAAAAACTAAGTTAGACTGGCAGTGTGGCTCAAGAAGTAAAGTGCCAGCTACAAGCAAACTAAGAGACAGAGACAGAGAGAGAAGCAGAGAAAAAGACAGAGATTTCTACTGTGAAATGAGTCTCAATTATTTCACCCACATACATACTCGATTAAAGGTCAAAAATACGCAGTTTGCTTTTGCTCTGTTCCTAATGAATTTAGTGTCCTCTTCTCTGCTTTGACTTTGAAATATAGTGAGTTCTTGTATTTTTCATATGCCTTTTCCCTTTAGAATGTTTTTGATGGTACTGGACTCAACACAGGGCCTCCTATTTCAGCCATGTCCTGTCCCTTTGCTTTCAGTCTGGTTTTAGCCTTTCACTAATGCCCAGGTTAGCCTTGAACCAAGTACCTGGGATTATAAGCATGCACCACCGTATCTGGGTCATCCCTTGCAATTCTTCATTTTTCAAAATGTAAAGTTGTTCATGGTCTAAATCACTCTTTATATGATGGTTCCCAAAGAAAATTAATTCTTCCATTGACTTAATCATTCATAGATTCATTTGATTATCATTCATTTCTTCAGTAATTACTCTTTCAGGACTTGAGGTTGTATTGCTAGATTTAAGGTTAAGTATTGTTGCCTCTGTTCCCACAGAGAAAATAGATAAGAGTTAATTGTTTGATATAGAAAAGGAAAGATGAGATTATCCACATGAGCTTCTAAACATCTCGTTTTAAAGGCACTGTCTCCCCAGCTTAGTGATAGAGAGGTGATTGATGTCTTAAGGAACACATGGTCCATATTACTTATGCAGCTGACTCCAAAGTCAACAATACAAATCAATTGTCCTCGGGTTGCTGCGGCTAAGAATAATACCAATGCTGCTCACACCTGCAATCAACCAAAATTTACCTATTAAACTCCTGAATGATAGGCAAAGGAAGGTGCAAGATAGATACTGATTTTAGTTCCCACCCAATGAAGAAAAATTGCTTGAAGATACTAAATGACATTGAGCTCTGGGAAATATCTCATTGGCAAAGTAGAGCGAGGGGAGAAGGAAAGCAATGGATGGAGGGTAAGTAATATCAAAATATATTGTGTCTGTTTACGAAGATGGCATAGGAAGCTGGATAAGAGCTGTTAAACAACAGGAAGACAACCAGACTATATAATATATGTGCATATAAACTACCATTGTGCAACCCCTTTATATAAAAGTAATATATGCTGCAAAAATGGCAGGAAAGTAATATAGACTTCTGTTGGGAATGAGTACTAGAGGAAGAGCGAGGCGCATTGGAGAGGGTGGATGAAGGTAAACAGAGTTGAAGTACTTTACACACAGAAATGAAAATGAAATGATGAACCCTGCTGATATTGTTTTAACAAGTGGGAGGAGAATACAGGAGAATAACAGAGGGAGGGGTATACCATATGCATGTATAGAAATGTCATACATTCCCTCTTGTGCAATAAAGGAATGCTAATAAAAATGTTAATTAAAAAATACCTAGTTGACCTTACAAGCTAATTAAATCTGGAGCAAAATTGTTTTCAAATCAACACAAATATGCCAAAGACATAAATTATAAGTAAAAAGAATATTAAAGACAAGGAAATTGACTTCGACTCCAGAAGGCACACATCAAGATACAAACTTGGTTACAACTGGAGCCTGGGCCTTCCAGTTCTCAGTATCTCAGGATTCTGGACCTGGACATTATACTCTAGCGGCTAATCTTATTTAAATACAAAGGAATAAACCTATTTTTCCTTACTTTCTGATACTTGCTGGAGCATACGTTTTTGAAATGTGAGTCATCAGTTTATGCATCATTATGTACCTAGGGAGAAAAAGCAAGAGTCCTATGTCTTACAAGAAAAATGTATTTTCCCCAAGTTTGGTTGGTAATTTGGATATGCTTCTCCTTGAGAAATCAATTACTATCAAGGGCTTTCCAGCAATGGTGACTACATTTCACAGATGGCACACTAAAATTGAGTGTCTAATATCTGTTAAAAAGATTTTTGATTGAAGGTCTTTGAGTACATTCATATTCCTGTAAATGGTTTCAATCTGCATCTATTTCTTCACACCTGACCTTTGCACCTGAATTTTGTTTCCCTCTTTACTGGAACTGCTCTTTGGTTTCAGAACCATAGACCTCAGGACAAGAAATTTCCTAGAATTAACCAAAAGAGTGAAAGACCAAAGAAATTTAAGACTTCATTTTAAAAAAATCAGACAAAATTTACAGTATATATTTACTATGATACACAAAATAGAGGCTGGTAAGTTTTTAAACTTCACCATCCACCAGGGATACATGATTATGCCTTTCCTGACAGGCACACATAAGAGGAAGAAGAGAAAGAAGTACTTGGATAAATTTAAACATCCCGGGTCGACTTCAGAGCTGCTATTCTTCATTCCTTTATTTAACAATTACGTGTAAAACACCTTGGAGTCCTGAAAGTGTGGAACATATCACTGAACAAAACAAACTCCCTGCCCACATGGACTTTTATTGGGAATGATGGGAAAGTTTTACAATACAATGTAAGTCTGACAAATTATTTAATGATATCATGTGTGGGAATACGTTACATGCTAATTAAAGAGAAAGACTCAAGCGAAGTAAATGGCAATAGGAGAGAAGGAGTTTAGTGCAATTTGTAGTATTAAAATGAGTAGGGCAAAAGCTGGGTGGCTCACGCCTGGAATTCCAGTTCCTGGAGAGGCTGAGATCTAAGGATTGTGGTTTAAAGCCAGCCCAGGCTGACTCTTATCTCCAATTAACCACAAAAAGCCAGAAGTAGAGCTGTGGCTCAAGTGGTAGAATGCCAGCCTTCAGAGAAAAAGCTATGAGACAATGGTCAGGCTCTGAGTGAAAGTCCCAGTACCAACAGCAAAAATAAAACACCAAAAACAGAAAACGGAAAGAATGGGGCAGGGGCAGGAAGACAGACTTACTGAAAAAGATTTGAACAGTTGCAGCAACATATCTACACCAGAAAGATAAATGACTCGACTATTGTTAGAAACCTTAAAATTGGTCATATAAGAGTAGGATAGAATTGGAATCACTAGAGACTCCAGAGGAGAAAGGGAGAAGGAAATAGAGGCAGAAGGAGAAAGGCTATACCAAAATATGGTCAGAGAGAAGGGAGTCATTCCAATGTTCCACAGCACAATAGCATAACTCTAGTCTGAAAGAAAACTACCCTCAGAAGACCATGAGGAGCAAAGAGGTTTACTGCCAGCAGAACTGACAAGGCCAAGTTCCCGCCAGGGGAAGAGGAAAATGGCCCTGTCTTGTCTTTCAAGAGGACTCTTACACAGAGGCCGGAGGTGGAAGGGCCCTCATCTGACCTGCAGGTACCGTCATCGAGGGTGGGGCTCAGGTCTGGGAGGGGCGTTTTGCCGACTTACATAGTCTACAACAGTTTATTCTACAGGTTAAAATAACTAGAGGATAAGAGTTGGAAGATTCTCCACAGAGAGAAATATTCGAAGAGAAGGAAAACTGATGTGATCATCACACATTATATACATATGGCAAATTATCATACAGTATCTCATAAATAAATATAAATATTAGATTAATTAAACTTTTGACAAAAACAACAGAAGCTGTCTAGGTGATGAACATTCCAAGGAGAGCCTCTAAGCAGAAGATACAGGGCATGTCCGGAGGAAGAGACTAGGGCAAGAAGAGGCTGAGGTGATCATGGAACTCAGATCTGGTGGGATCTCGGGACTGGTTTTTGAGGGTAGGAGGTGTCATTACTGACTTGCATAGAACAGGACTAGTCTGTTGTTATACTGGAAATGGTCTAGAAGATGTCCAAAAGAAAAGAATTCACTTAGGCAGCTCCTGCTATGGAGGTGAGTAAAGAGGATGACTTGGATATGGAGGCTTACAGTTAACAGGGAAGAAATACTTGAATACTGTATAGAACTTGAAGACTTTCTGTTAAAAGCTGACTGCAACTGCCATTCAATGAACCCGATTTTTCACTTTTTTGGAGTAAGGGGAGGGATTCGTTGCATAAAGTTCAAGTCTCATAGCACAGAGGCTAACTCTGAGATACTTTGTAGACCTTCAAATAGAACTACTTTGAGAAGATCATGATAGACAATTCTAGAATCAATGAGAACATTATAAGATAAGGGAAGAAATGGAAGAATCATTGTTTAAATATAATACTTTTAAGAGAATAAAATAAAGTGAAATCCCCAAAGGAGTTTGGAAACATAGAGTAGAGGACCAAAATCTGAACCATAGGGTTCTGTAAAATCATGAGCCTGAGAGAAAAGAAGAAAGCCAGGCATGAGACTGAGACTGAGAAGGAATAGCTAATGAGCTGAGTCAAGTAAAGACTCACCAGTGAGTGAAGTGTATGAAGGGAGAGAAAGGAAAGTATGCTTCCAATGGGAGAAGGCCTGCAGATCTCTAACAGAATTGGCAAACTGCAGGTCATTGGTGGCCCTACTGAAAGGACTTCTAGTAAAATTTGTAGACATGAAAGCCTGATTGGAGTAGTTTAAGAATTCATGGGAATTTTCTAGGGAAAAATGAATTCTTGCTGGAAAAGAATAAAGAAATGCACTACCTGATAGAGAAAGTGGAATGGGAGTAGATGTTGTGTTGTGTTGTGTTATGCTGTGTGTGAAATAAATGGTGGTGGCAATCATCTAGTGAAGAAAGCCAGGAACCATGAATAGAGAATAAAGAACTCTTTGACCAATACCAATAACTTGGCAAAACAAAATGGGAACTTATGAACAAGTGAAACAACTAACTTTAGACAGACCCAAAGATGCTTTATATAGGAGCAGACAAGGAAACAGAGGTGTAGAAGAAGGTGTTGGGAAGAAGGTAAATCGGATGTGTGCTTCTAAAAATTCTACTCTGATTGCTTCTCTCATCTCAGTGGAATATTTATCACCTAACCACAAGACTATCGGAGGAAAGGAAATATAGTACGCAACAACCTAGTCACACCAAGAGCCTTCTAGAAGTTTATGGTCATGAGTCTGAAGTGAAAAATAAGATATCATGATTCTCTGCCTTTCTCTAGACATATTCAGTTGCTTGGGGGTAGGCTTAGAAAGGGAGAGAAACTGTTTATCCTGGATTGTGTCTTTGCCAACACCAAGGAAGAAGGAAGGGAGGTTATGTTGAATGCACAGAGAGATGATGATGATGATGATGATGGACTTTGATATTAAAACTTGAGGACTAGAACAAACCAAAAGCCATAAGTATCATCTGCCCTTCTGTCTTCATCTTAGCTTACATTTGAAAAACAAGACTATTTTTCCACATTTTCTGGGAACTCTCAACAGCAACTAGAATTATACCCATGATGACTACTCAATTAATATGTATTGATTGTCTAGTCACTTATGGGTGCGAAAATATAGCAGGTTCTCCAATCTTCAGTGATCACTCCAAAGATAAACCCCACTGGATATGGCAGATGGTCTATCGTTTTTTATATTTGAAACACCATATGTCAAGTGCCAACGCTCTTTACTTACTTAGCTTCATATTTTCAGGTTTGGGTGATAATATACATGGTAGCACCTGTGCTTCAAAATGTGCCATCCAGAAGCTTCTATTTTCTCTTGCCCATATACATTCACCACCTTAACCAGATGCTCCCTATTTCCTGCTTCCTCGGCACATGGTTTGGCCATCCTGAGGTGGTACTTGTGTCACAGGCTCTTATGTAAAAACCCTGGTCCAGGGGCCCTGAGCTGCCATCTGCCAGGTCCCTTTCCTCATTTCTTAGAGATCACTTAATTCCTAGCTGCTATTTCCATAATACTTGAAAGATGAACTAATTGGCTGCCTTCCCATTGGCTACTTCATCACGGACCTAGCTATGTCTCCGATCTTCCCGAGGAGAGTTTCTGCATGCCATCTGGGTTTACCCACTTAGGAACCACGGTTGACACTGGTCAAATAATAGATCACTTGAGTTCTACAGCATCGATGCAGATGACACTAATCTTGCTTAGAGCAGGTAAACATGAAAGCTCTGGGACATTTGGATCCCAAGTCACTCCCATATGATGTTCTCCAAGGCACTTGAGAAAAATCTATTCAAGTATCTATCACTGTAGGATGGAGGCCTTCAAGTTGCTAAGCTAAGGATGAGGCATATTGCCTGTGATTCCAATAAGAATATTTCCCATCCTGTCTCATCATTTAGTCTGTATTTCTTTCAGGTACAGAATCAGTGTTAGCAAATGCACTAGCCTAATTTCCCTATGACTTCATGGAGGGAGCTGAAATACTTCCAATTATAAATTTTAAGATGTCAAACATGGACAGAATGAGATGACATCCTAAAATGCAGTGAATAATTACACTTCAGGGTCCATGTTCTGCTTTATTCGTGGCTATCAATAATTAATAAATCATAGTAACAGGTATGTACAATTGTTGTTTTTTAAGAAAGGATTTCACCACACAGTCCAGGCAGATTCCAAACTTTATATCCTCCTACCTCTACCTCCTAAGTGCTAGGATTTTAGACACATGCCACCAACCCTGGTAGACAAAATGTTTAATGCTACCAAATACACGGAGTGTGAAAGGCCATGGAATTAGACACAGGTTCTCCTGTCAATGATCAATATCTAAGAGAAAGTACCAACAAATACTACAATATAGTCCTATTTTACAAACATGTCTAGGCTAGAATTCTCTAAAATCTCCTGGATATTGAAGAGTATGCCATTATTGAGTTTTTTCTTGATGTAAAACAAAATGAAAATATACTACCAAACAGACGATTGGAAGTCATAATTTAGTCCCAAATCAGGAGTCCCGGCAATAGACTCATTGATCCATATTCTATCTGTGGACATATAAGTCCCTAGAATTACTCTAAGAGTCATTAAACCCTTAGTTCTTTTACTCCTTTACAGTTCTGGCCTGATAGGATTCTATGTTTTCTAATAACTTCTTTCCAGACATCTGCAAGTTAGCAATCTGATACTGCATCCTTAGCATAAGTCATCTTCATATAAATAAAACAAGCAACTCATACACACACACAATTACACATTCAGAACAATTGTTCCCACACAAGAAAGTGGAAATCAACTAAAGCAAAACATCCAACATAAATGGGATTCATTCTGTAGAGTGAGTAGGTGGCTGTCTACAGGCAAATTTGGGGGTTATTTAGACTCTTACTTTTCAATCATCAATTAATTTTGGTACTTCCTAAACTGAGAAAGAAGACCTTAGGCTGAAGGATCAGAGGTCAAGCTTTATGTGCAAAAAAACAAGAGTTTGGTTTAGCAAACAAGCCTAAACATTTACGCTTGATTTTTACAAACATCTGTTGGAGAGAAAGGCGGAGGCATGCGAGTTGGCTGTGAAACAATACAGAAATCAGGTTGGTATGTGCATGTGAAACAAGAATGCATTCTCTCCTCAAGACACTGAGCGAATAATGTCATTGCTCCAGAACCATCCTGGGAACCGATGAGAGACAAAAGTTCCAAGAAACTAGAATTTGATCTCTTTCTATGATAAAACACATTTTTCAGGCTGATACTTTGACAGTTTTTACCCTTGATTATCACCTCAGGTGGGAAGGAATTCAGGTGTTATGAATGGCCACAGGAAAAGAGAAACTTAAGGAAACTTAAAACTCAAAGACATATCCAGTTGTAAGTACTTTTGTTTATCCCTTTGTTTTCAAAATGAAGAAGACATTGTGTCTATGTGTAATGATGGCAGAAGAAAATTCAGTGAAAGTTATTGAACTATCAGGGGAGCAAGAAAAGAGCAAAATATAGGGAGATGGTGAATGTGACTGAAATATAATGTGTATGTTCATGTGTGTAATACCACAGTAAAATCTCTTTGTACAATTAACACAAACTATTGTTTTAATAAAAGAAGATAATAAAACAGACTCTGAGCTAGGCACAGGTGGCTCACGCCTGTAATCCTAACTACTCAGGAGGCTGAGATATAAGGATTACAGCCAGCCCCAGCAGGAAAGGCCTTGAAACTCTTATCTCCAATAAACCATTCAGAAAACTGGAAGTGGTGCTGTGGCTCATGTGTGATAGCCTAGAACTGAAGAGCTGAAGGACAGCGCCCAGGTCCAGAGTTCAAGCCCCATGACCGGCAAAAAAGAAAAACACAGACTCTGTTAAAGAGCAGGTATCAGCAAAGAAAGAACAAGAATGGTGAACAGAGTGAAGGAAGGTAAATATGGTAGAAACACTTTGTATGTGTGTATGAAAATAGAGTAACGAAGCCTGCTGAAATTGTTTTAAGAAGAGGGCAAAGGGAATGAGGGAAAGTGAAGACAAAGGGGGTGCCTTGATGAAGGTACATTGTATGCACATATGAAGACATCACAATGAAACCCCTCTGTACGACTGGTATGTGATCATCTAAAAACAAATGTTTTAAAGAATGAAAACTCTGGTACTTTATTCCTAGTAGGCCAGTTTCCAGTCTTGCTGACAAAACCCCTCAGGAAGGTGAGACAATTGAAATCTGGGTAAATGTGTCCCCCACCTAACCCACTGCCAAGGACAGTTAGTCACCACACAAATTGAGAGGCAAAGAACTGTGTGCTTTACCACTGTTGCTAAATGGGATCTTCTAAGACGTCCTGTCTCCTTTGAAGCCAGCATCTACTAATTAACCCTTCCATCTGTCACGTCTTTCCCCACTTCTAGTCAAGAGACGTATCACAATCCTAATAGCTGTGACTTCAGCAATCCTCCTGCTAATGATACTTTTTGTTTCCATTCCCATTTGCTAAAATGTTTTCCTCTAATTCAGTGACCTGAACAGAGATATTAGGAAAAGCAGAAAACATACGTTCAGAAACTCATTAAAAAATATCTTCGTGCAAAATGAGAGTGACATGCATGAGGAGAATGAAGAGAGGGAAGGATTAATAAAGAGTCCTTACAGCAGCTGTCAGTCTGGCTTTAGCCCGTGGTAGACTGGGAAAGGAGGTAGCTGTTGAGGAGCTGAAAAACAGTAGGAGCTACTCAAACCAAATGTGAAAATAACCTTGTACCAGCACCACCATCTGCTGTGCAGGGATCATCTGTAAAAAGAAATTCAGCCTCGTCTTTATAGAATTCCTCTTCATATGAAATTAAATGTGGTTTCTGTCTTTAGCTGAAAAGCACTGAAAGTAGATTTACAAGTACAATATCTTTGGAAATGTGTCCACCTGGAGTTCTAATACAAGCAAGTTACTGATCGTTATTGAGGTAGATTGTTCTCTCTAGTGAAGACTAAAACTCAAGAGTAGGCTGCTCCTATCAGAGGAACTATTTTCCTGTTCATTGTCCTTAATCTAATGAGTACATCTAGGCTTTCCTCTATAAGCCAGAGATTGCTGGAAAACTACTCAGAGGTAATAAATCAAAGGCAGTTGTCCTTAAGATCTCGGGTCAACTATCACATATTCAAAAGAAGACTATCAGCCTTTTCCCTCACAATAGTCCAGACAACTTGTATCCTTAAGACACCCTTAGAGATCACAACTGACCCATCACAGATGAATGACAGAGTTTGGACACAGGAGCTTGCTATGCCCTGCCCTGTGAAGGCAGAAACTAACCGCTCACTATTGTATCTCAGCTGCACTCATATCAGTAGGTTGGCATATCAGTAGGTTGTCAGGCAATAATGAATTACATATGATTTTCCTGGTGGGCCTAGAGAAAAGAATATGTAGAATCTACATGAATGTGTGATCAACGAACCATTTCTTTCCCTTCTTCTCTGGCTTTTTAAATCATGGAGGAAATGGTCAAAATCCATTAAAACTATCCCCAAACCCAACTCTGTCATGGTATCCACAGAGGCGTGTCATGGTGGGAGTTCTGCCTGCCTGGCATCTGTTTGTACTGACAATTTATTACTCTCCTGCAAAGAAAAAAAAACCACAAAGCTCCTGAATTTTTAATTCCAACAAGACTCTTCTTGTTTATTGTAAAACTGCAAAAAGTAGCTCTAGTATACCCATTCAATTCTGTCTTTATACTCTTTACTTGGGTATTACACCTATTCATTTCAGTCCCTTTCTGCTAGTCCTATAGGAAACACTGCACACACACACACACACACACACACACACACACACAGAGTTTCTAAACCATAAGGACTTAAAGATGCTGCACATCAGAGGGCTGAGACCTTATTAAACGGGTAAATTTTTATTTATACAGATTGTATAAATATAACCAATTTACTACATCCATATGCATATGTGTCTAAATAATTGTGTTTATGTATATTTTGAAGCATATAATCCATCCCATCTACTTAAAAACTAAAAAAAATACAAATTTTTTAAAATCCTGTTTATACGATATAAAGGAATCTATTCAGCTTACCAATTGGTCATTTTTCTAGCAAATGGAGCCATCTTGGTATTTTTTCCACGATGTAACATAGGAT
This sequence comes from Dipodomys spectabilis, assembly GCF_019054845.1. NCBI lineage: Eukaryota > Metazoa > Chordata > Mammalia > Rodentia > Heteromyidae > Dipodomys > Dipodomys spectabilis. The sequence continues at coordinate 556,482 of NW_024871423.1, forward strand.
AATGATTTTTATCATTAGCAGAAAAAAAAGTGTTTTGTTTTAACCCAAGCAACTTATCTAATACGCAATTATCTGAATCTATCTTTTTTTTTCAATCAGTTATTTTGACTCTAACCAAAAAAAAAAATCTCTCAGCTGCCTTCTTTACCAAGAGTTCCTCTCAGTGTTGGTTCCTAGACATTTCATTTATCAATTCATTTGGCCATCTTTTAGCACCCTCTGAAATGTATCACAAATAGTGTTGGTATTCTGTGGGCTCTGAGAACCCCTTCAAAGAAATGAAGAGAGTCCCAGAGGACTTGTATTTTTCTCCACAGTGTTTCCAAATCTAAATATTTCCCTTTTCCTGACATCTGAATAAAATAGACATCCATCTTATAAGAAGAAACATCCAGTGGCTTCCCAAACAACATCGTTGGCCCTTGTCTCCTCCTACCCCAAAGGATTCCCTCCTTTCTCCCTGATCACCTGTAGAGACAGCTGCTTTCCCTGTATCATCCTCTCCTGTATCCCCAGAGGGGGCTTGCTCACTAGGCAGGTTTTAGACTCTTAAGCTAAGCAGCTTTACTAAAATCTGAGGCTAGCCTAAGGGAATGACAATGCAGAAAAGGGGGAAAAAATCAAAATCAATAGCATTATGCTTAGAGACCTGAAGCCTTATCTCAGACCTCAACCTGACAACCTCAGGAACCCAATAAACCAAGGAAGAAAATTCCCAACTTACTTCATAATGAACCTCTTTGTCCTCATTCCCTTTCCTTCTGCTGGACTTCAGGCTTCCCTTCCCATAACCTACTGTTTTCTCTGAGATTTTTCTTCTTTGTTGAATTCTGGCACAAGTATTAAAACATAGAAACACGTTAAGTCAACATTTTGCTCCAATAATTAGGGGGGAGGGGCTCCCTCTTACAGTCTCCATGTTTATCAGACGCTATGTCAATTTTGTTTAGGCCAAAAATTATTCATCCCCAAAATAATGATAAACTTTGAATGATTCAGTGGACATCATTGGTGGATTTAGAAAAGGAGAATGACTATTCTGCTTCCAGTAGGACAATTGTATCAGATTCTTATCAGCTCAGCTTTAAGAAGGCTTGCTAAAATGTTTTCATAAAAGCTATATCCATAGAGCAGGTTTCTCAAGGAAGCACCTGTTGATTAATTTCTTAAATCAAAATACAGTCATAAAATCTATTGTCAGTTTAAAAAAAGAAAATCCAAGAAGAAACAATCTAGTCTCTCATTATCCATGTCTTATATAACATTTTGGTACAGGTGGAAGCTAGTTTGGTATCTTAGAAAATCTATTTATGCCTGTGTTTAAACTTTATTTTGTTTTCTTTTCAAACTTCTTTGGTGGTATTTCCAGGCGACTTTGCTTCAATAACAAAGGTAATTGTTTTTTCAAACAACTTGTTTTCTTCTTTTGCTATATTTGTTCCTAGTGATTCAGTGCTAAGAGAAAAATGTACTGTGCTCTGTCATATCAAATGTTGGCACTCATTTAAGAAAATAAAGTTTCCCATTTTCTTTGAAAGAGAACATCTCTTCATTCCTTCAGTAAGCAACACAATGGATACATATCTTAAAGCAGTTTGTAGCAAAGAACAGAGCATGTTTGTCAATGTGGATTTGACCCACAAATACAAAGTATGGATCAGAAGAATGTTACATTCATTTTAGCACAGGAGCCTTTTTATCCCTTGATGTCATCTAGGTGCTTCTTGGCAGTGTTTGATAGAAGTTTATTAGCTCCATATACAACAAAAACTCTTTATATAAATAAAGGGATGTAGACGTTCTTCAAACTCTTTATTGCCTCTTATATTTTCCTCTCCTTGTCTGGCACTGCATGGAAACATATTACTGACGCCAAGGACAATGAGGTGAGTTATTGTCAGATATAGACTTTGTTTTCCTTTTCCTTTCCTTTGCTAAATTAAACATTTCTCATTCCCTCTCCTTATTTTGACACTTTTATTAAGGAATATATAATGCACAAAGAAGTATATGCAATATTTATGCATGGTTTAAAGAGAGATGCATACCTGGATAGCTTAGCATTCTTCCTTGCTTAATGGAACTTTTAAAACATCTAGATGACTACTAAGGAAATAAGAATGAAGACATTAAGTCCAAAGGAAAGACTACATCTTAAATCCTTCTGAGAAATAAATTAAGAACAGGGCATAAGACTTTGGAAAAGATGTCTCATCTAATTTTAGAGGGAAAAACTAACTTTCGCTTCCTTGCTTTAAAAAAAAAAAAGCTCTATTCTTTCCCTACAATTTTGTTGATCTAGTTCTCATTCTCTTGACCTTCTTTGGTGTTAGATAATTGATACTCCATCAACAGGCAGCACATGTTTCTAAGACTTGCTACTAACATGAAACCTGCCTGACCAAGCAGAGGCATGAAGATACAAAGTCGTTTCCGACTGTACCAACCACATATATTGAACAGTTTCAACAAAGAAAAGCACATCCGGAGACAAGGGCCCAGTCATATGCCCAGCGCTTCCTTTTGCCCGTAGAAACTCCAGTCCTGCTTCTGCTAAAGAAATCTCTACCTTGAGGTATTTTCTAGTATACATCATGTAAAAGAGCTTTTATTTGTATTTCTACCAATTTGCTTCAACTATTTTTAGTTCAGCAAAGCTAACATTCCAAAATTTATCCTTCCTTCAAACATATCACCTTTCCTACCCCCAAAGAAGTATGCTTGGCTTTAAGGATGGGATTGGCAGCACAAGCAAGCAATGAACCCAAGATGGAGACTCTCTCTCACCAATCGCAAGACAATTGTCAAGGAAGCAATAATATCTTGCCATGCCCCAAACTGTTGTCTACGCTATCTGGAGTCACTGGGATTTTTCCCAGCCTTGTCTTTTGAAACTTCCTACTCTGAATCTTTCTACTCCCTCCTCCAACAGATTTTCTCTTCTATACATTCCTCTGTCAACCAGAAAGAGGGGCAACCATCAGACAGGAACACTGTGGAGAAGAATGGATTGCTCACTCCCTCCCTGTCAAGCCAGTACAGTCCCACATTGCATGGGCACCAACAACAGAGCCTCAGTCTGCTATGCAGAAAGGCAGAATTGGCAAGCATAAGCATACAAGGCACCAAGTTTTCGCAGACTCTTTAAGTGGAGATTCTTGGAAATGAGTTGAATCCCTGTATTCTACCATTGCATGTTCTGAATTCCACTGAAGGGAATTCACCTGTTCAAGGTCACAGGGTTAGTGTGAAGGCAAAAACTGGAATCTGATTCTTGTTTCAGACACGTTCACTGAGTATTGATCGGTAATGATGACAACAATGGTAAATATAGCCAATATTTATTTATTCACTATGTGTCAGGCATGATTTTATAACTAAGCATTGGAGCTTAAAATCCTTACTCTATGGTTATGAGAGAATGCTGATTACTACTTTTACAGATGAGGAAACTGGAATGCAGAGAGATTACAGAACCACCAGTGAAAAACAGGAGCAGGATTTCATTCCCAAAAGTTTTATTGCATGCCTACAACTTACAAATGACTGATATTTTCACTGCTGTATGATATACTAGCAGAGTGCATTTTTCTTAAAGCTCCATTTATTCCATTTAAAACATTATCCTTTATCACAGTACTTAATCTTACTTTAACTTATTTTAGAATAATAAAAATGCCCTTTCTTTGATGAGAAAATAGTGCGAGTCCATGGTAGTTAGCATTTTATGAGTTTCTATTTCTGCATTTGGAAGTTGTTTGTGCGAGTGAAATCGCAGAGTTGGGAAACACCTCTTTGCCTTATCTGTGTCCCGTTAGAATCGGAACTCAGTGGCTCTCATGCTTCTTCTGAAGGCTCTGAGGAACATGTGATAGGGAAAGGAATAACCAACCTTTATGTCCTATCTTTTATAGTCAAGATTCTTTTAATTGCAATTAAGTGGCCTAAGTAATAAGTATATAGGTTAAGGCAACCAGAGCATCTGAAGATCAAAAACTCAATTTGTATCTCTTTATTTCCTGATGTTCTCACTTCCATTATGTGCCATGCAATGACATTGTGGTAAAGGATGGAGCACACACAGGACCTAGCGTGGCCCTATAAGATGATCTCACCCCATGGTATCACTGCCACCTCAGCTTGTGCAGAGACAGTGTGATGACCCCACATTGCCAAATGAACCTAATACCTCATTTCTCAGCCTTTACCCTAGTTGTTAAGTGACATCATGACTGTATTAAATTGATTCTGAGGTTTTGTGGGGGCAAAGTGGCCTTCCATGCCTTTGGTTCCTTCTTCATGTTCAACATCACAAGGGAAACATGTCGCTCATAGTTCTGGCACAGGATTGTCTTTGACTAGACACGCTCACATCTTTACCCATCCATCCCTTCAGACATCACTACAACCAGGCGGCAGGCTTACAGCTTTCGGCCAGTTTTTATCTTAAGACTCAGCACCCAAAGCAGTTCTTCATCTGAGAGTAGATGGAAACTGGTTCTCAAAAGGGAAAATGAACCCTTGCCAAAAGAAGAAATAGTGGATAGCTGATAGTCAAACCCCATATATCTATCACTCACCTAACATATGTCATTCTTTTGGCCAGATGCTGTTCACTCTTCCCCTCTACCATAAACCTTAAGGTAAAATAAAATACACTGGTGGGTTTCAACTATGGCTTAATCCCGGGATCAGTAACCACCTTTCCCAACCCATTCACATAGAGCAGCGAAGCACTCCAGACTAATAGCTACTGCCTCTCAATCTAACAGGAATTAAAGCTTCCTTCAGGATTTGTTCCTGCTTTCCCCATCACAGTAGAAAAAGCTAAGATTAGAGACCTTAATTATGTCTTACCTCGGGGTTCAAGAGAACAATCTAATCTAGGAAAAGTCTAAACAGTTGTTGACCCAATAGAGAATAACATTTCTCCTAAATTAAGATTTCTCTGAAGTGTTGAATATCTAGTATCCATCCTTCCCAGAATATGCCTTTTAGTCCTAAGAAAAACATTTGTCAATTAATGGTACAAGAGAGCCTGGGAAGAAAAGGTCTACATCACGGATATATGCGAGAACAACATTTTTATTTACTCTAGAGCAAACTCAGTAATCACCATTGCAATGCTTCATGAGTGCCAAGAAACTGTTGTTTCAAACAGTAAATCTGTCCAATCGAAATTAAGGGTTCAGATTCGTAAACAGTGCTTCTCTCAAAACCTAAATCAAGACCATCATGTCAGATATCACCAGGCCTCCAGACTTTGGCTGCAAATAACAGCACTTTAATAAAACATAAAGCTGTGACTGGATTGAATAGAGACGAGATCTGAGAACCATTCGTCTACAGTCTTAATGTTAAAAACGATTTTCATTATTTTCCAAGGAAAATGCTCCATGTGTGGAGAAAAAAATAATAGCCATAAAGATGAGAACAATTCAAGGTTTCCATGTTAATATAAAAGCACACTAGTCACGCTCAATCTTGGCTGTCACCCACTATCCATCAGAACAGGACATGGCCTTTCATGGAGAAATGCCAATGTGACACATTCCTCAGAGATTGTCCCCCCAGTGCACCCCACCAGCCCTCAACCACTCACCATCTCCTTACCACTCCAGAAAGATTGGGGTCCACTTCCTCCTTCCAACCCTTATCTCTAACTATATCTATAGTAATGGGTTGTATCACTGAATGCGTTCATTCTTGTCCTGGGGCCCTAAGGTAAGGAACTTCTCATCCCGGAATTTCAGTTTCCAGGCATTCACAATTGGAAAAAGGGAGCCCAGATATTTATGGACGTAAGTGGGAATCTGTAGGATAACCTGTCACAAAATAACTCAGGTCTATCATTTGGCTTCTTGGGGCGAAACATTTTCCTGATGGGGTTGAGAAGAGAAAAAAAATCTTTTGCCAGAACTCTAATTCTTCTTTCACACAGGGTGTGTCAGGGCATTATCCTAGTTAGGTAGCTTTAATCACCTCTTAGGAAACAAACAAGCCCCAACGTTGGTGAAGCTTTGCTGACTGTCTTTGGGATATGAAGTTCTTCACTATTCTAGTCCTCAACTTCATGTTTTTGCTATAAGAACATTAAAGGATAAAAATCATTCTCAATGTCTGGTTACAAAGTTCAGTAAGCGCTAAGTTGTATGAAAAACAAACAAACACTAGAATAATACAGGTCCTCACTACATTGTTGAATAGCCCCCTTCAGCCCTCCACTTACAAGAACATTCAGACGGGGATAAACTGGCAGATCTACTGCAGACTTCTGTGAAAGAAAGGCTTTAGGCAAATTAGACTTATCAGAATTTATTTGAGCAAAGGATAAGAGGTGCAGAGAGATCCACCCAGCAATGTCAACACAGAAGGAGTCACCTGACTGGCCACAGTTAGCTGTATGTCTCTGTTACAAGGGCATGGCACGTTGTGATCTGCTGCTTGTAATTTGCTAAAACTCAGCTATGCTTGTAAATGTGTACATACTAAGTTTGATTGTAAACCGTTACATTAAAACTCACTTTTAGAGGGCCTTCTTTTTTTAAAATTTTATTTTATTTTATTTGTGAACATACTGTACAGAGGGGTTACAATTACATGGGCAGGATAATGCGTACATTTCTTACCAAGCATTGCAGCCTCCTCCTTTGTTTACCCTTCTCATCCCTTCCCAGCCTCCCCCCTCCCCACCCCCGATCCCAATCCTTCTCCTCCCCCACCCCCTCACCGACGTTGTAAAGCTCATTTTGGACATGACAACTTGTACTTCTCATTGTTGCAACAGGTCCACCTGTATCCTTAAACGACTTGTTTTTCCCCATCTCCTCCACAAGTTATACTGACATCAAATATAGTGAAAGCAGGGGTTATACTGTGGGAGAGGGACATACAAAGCAACAAAGAAATAATCTTATAAATGCGTTAGAAACACATGCATGAAAGAAAAAAACATTAAAATACATATCTAAGGGTTCTTCACATAGAGCTCCCCTATGACCCAGCAATCCCACTTTTGGGCATTTACCCAAATGTTTACAAACAAGACCACACTAAAGCTACCAGCACAATTATGTTTCTTGCAGCATTATTTACCATAGCTAAGATATGGAACCAACCCAGATGCCCCTCAGTAGATGAATGGATCAAGAAAATGTGGTATATATACACAATGGAATTCTATGCCTCCATCAGAAAGAATGACATTGCCCCATTAGTTAGAAAATGGAAAAACTTGGAAAAAATTATATTAAGTGAAGTAAGCCAGGCCCAAAGAAACACAGGTCCCATGGTTTCCCTTATTTGCAATATCTAGTATATGTATGAGTCAAGCGGAAAAGGTCAGATAATGTGATGTTAGGAAAAAGAGGGCCTTCTTTTTTATTGAACATTTCCAGCCCTTCAGAAAAGCCTGAACTGGAGGCATAGCTCAACTGATATAGTAGTCCTGCCTAGTAAGCACAAACATGAGTAGTACAAAAGGAACAACAGAGGAAGGGAGGAAGGAGGGGGGATAATCTGTGTTAAACCATAACCTAACATCTAGACACAAACATCAGTATAACTCACACCACTTTATTCTTAATAGTCTTATTTCTCACATTGAAAATTTGAGATACATAATTGTCAAATTGCACAGAGTCAAAAAATCGTCCCTTGAGATCTCAAATAACTGCAAGCAATGCCCAAGCTCAGAGGAGAATAAGACTTTTTATTCCTAAATAAAAGTTCTGAACTACCTTCTCAATGACATTTGTTAAGAACTTTACCCAAAGGTTTTGGAAGAAGTCCAATCTTGATATATAACCCAGAAATCAATTTCATGTGAATGGTAAGTCTGCTACATTTAGGGCATAGGTATAAGTGGCCATGTATTAAGCTACACTTCATCACACAGGATATGGAATTCTCACGGGAACATTCTTTCATTTTAAAGTCAGGATCTTAGGGAAGTTTATATTCCAGCATAACCTGGCACACAGAAAAGTGAGTGCTTAAAATATTTCAAGCAACCAGTTGGTTATAAACACAAAATAGGTCTCTAAAAATAAGCATAAAAGACCAGAAGCTTTTGTGTGTCTATAGCAAATAATTTTCTTAGCTTTTCTGACATTCTTGTAGCCATACTGTTGAAAATCTACAATTAGAACATGATTCATTTGCCCATGACGGTAATGTAAGAGCCCCTGTTTGTGTTTTTCTTAGAGACCTCCTAGGGTGATAGAAAATGTAACATCCAAATTAAGATTATAAACCCTCCCCCTCAGAGGATACTTTTAGAAACCTAGATTTTCTCTTTCCTTCAAATTGTACACTAACAAAGGTAATTACCAGTAAAAATTTCCAGGCCTAAAATACAGCCAAGTCAGCCTAATAATCTAAATGTTACTTACATTACAACACAAATGAAAATCATGCCAGGAACCAACATATATTTCACGCACTTGATTTGCTCTTGTTATTGTTTGTCCTATACAACAGTAGCAGCAAAAGCTTCGTACTTAGCGCTCCTCTCTAAGAAGTCAGAGGTCTCAGTCTAAGAAGCTCATGAGAATCATCTGGAAAAAACAACCTTCCTTCTTTCTTTCCATCTATCCTTCCTTCACCCATCCTTCCTTATTTCTTTCCTTCTGTCCTTCCTTCTTTTTCTTTTTCTTTTTCTTCCTTTGCTCTTTCTTTTGATCCTTTCTTTCTTCACTCACTTATTCTAGTAGTATTTAGGGCTCCATGCTTGTTATACAAGTGCTTTACCTCTTGAGCTACACCCCCATTTCATTTGCTTTTATAGTTTGTTCCCCAGATAGGTTTTCCTAGTGTTTTGGCCTATGCTGGCCCCAGATTACAAATTTCCTATCTCCGCCTCCCTTGTAGCTGTGATTACTGACATAAGCCACCCTGGAAGAAACTTTACATTCTAATAACTGGACCAATTGTTCAAAACCTCTGTACATGAGACTCAAGGTGAGTGGCTTTTAAAACATCCAGATGACATCAACATTCTCCATGGATTATGGGAAACCACAATGAGGTAAGTATATGTGCAGAAAAATAAAATACATTGGCTACTATAAATAGCTTAAAACTGTGATCAAATGAAATTCATACTTTTCTTCCTTTCTACCTTAGTAACTATAAGGTACAGAAATGAGGATGTGAAGGAAGATTGGGCACTAGAATGGAGGACCATGAATACTGGAATAGAACTATAAGATTCACTGAAGGTTTGGGTGCAGTGTTGTGACATGATTTAGAGGATATTTTAGGAAGACTAGTCTGCGCACAATAATGGGATGGATCAGGATGGAGAGAATAGAGTCAAGGAGACCAATTAAGAGGCAATTAGGGTAGCTCAGACTTGAGGTGGCAGTAGCCTAAGCAGCAGTGGGAACGGAAAATAACCCTAACCATTAACTAACTGCTGAAGGAATGGGGGTGGGAGGGAGGCGGGGAGTGGAAAATGTAAGGACTCAAGCCAAGTCAGAAAGATGTAAAGATGTCAAAATGAAAAGAATTTGAAAACACTTTTGATTGTGTTTTGCTTGAGAAACAGCTAGAAAAAAAATTACGAGGCATCCAGAAATACAAGTCCAAGCATTAAAAGGGAAGACAAGAAGGACAATTTCAAACATTTTCTGATCTGAGTGCAGGGACAGCACCCAAGCCCAGAGTTCAAGTCCCATAACCAACCAAAAAAAAAAAAAAAAAAGCCAATCCATACTCATCAGACTTGATGGCAGGAGGGAAAGAAAGAAAGAAAGGAAGGAAGGAAGGAAGGAAGGAAGGAAGGAAGGAAGGAAGGAAGGAAGGAAGGAAGGAAGGAAGGAAGGAAGGAAGGAAGGAAGGAAGGAAGGAAGAAAGAAAGAAAGAGAAAGAAAGAAGGAAGGAAGGAAGGAAGCAAGTGACCGTGGAGACCAGTGGGAAGCAGCACTTCTTCCCTAATTAGTGGGAAACACAGGACCTCTGCAGGAGGATGCAGATGCTGGAATGAGAAGGGCAGGGCAGTTCACTTCCTGTACTGCCAGGGGCAGGAAATGTTGGCCCCAGTAACTAAAGTCTACTCATGGACCCTTCCCAGGCTAGACTTCTAAGGCATTGGTGTGGGAATCTCTACAGATAAAACGAACTAGAATAAACACTGAGCGCAAAAATTATATCTTGATTGGAACATTAAATGTTAGTACAGATAGGAAAAAAAACTACCAATACATAGTAAAAAGTTTCACATTTGACATCTCTAAGACAAATCTGCTAAGATTTGTTCAGAAGTGTAATAAATGCCAATTCCTACCACAGAATCACTGTAGTAGTTTTCCATTGCTATTATAAATACCTGAGATAACTCAACCTACAAAGAGAACAGGTTCATTTTGGATCACTGTTTCAGATATTTTTCCATAATCAATTGCTTTTGTGGCTTGGGCTTGTAGTGAAGAAATACATCACTTAGAGACAGTACCCAGGCCCTGAATTCAAGCCCCATGACACCTCTCTCTCTCTCTCTCTCTCTCTCTCTCTCTCTCTCTCTCTCTCTCTTTCCTCTCTCCTGTCTCTCTCTCTCCTCTCTCCTGTCTCTCTCCTCTCTCTCTTCCTTTCTCTCTCCCTCTCTCTCTCTGTCTCTCTGTCTCTCTCTCTGTCTCTCTCTCTCTCTCTCTCACACACACACACACACACACACTCACACACACACATACACACACATCTTGCAGAAGGAAGCCACTCACCTCATGTCTAGGAAACAAGAGAGGGGGAAAAAAAGGAGGAAGAAATGGGAATCATTCAGCTTTAATGATACACTCTAACACATGGGCCTTTGGAAAACATTCTGGATCCAAGATCAAGCAACCTCAATTTTCTCAGTAGATATCAGCACTGTTATAACTATCGGGAAAGTATAACTTCTCTGCTAAAAGGTAGTCCTTATGCTAAAATACTTAGAAGCCAACAGTGAAATATTGTTAAGTTTAAATGAACTAATTTATAAGTTATATTAACTTTTAATGTTAAATGATTATCATTGAAACAAAAATTAAGTGGCTATATGTAAATTTTTTATTTAGAATTTGCTTAAAAATCTCTTTCTGCCTTCTTTAAAGATTAATGTGATTTTTTTAGCCATTCTTTATTCTTTCCTTTCTAGGAGATTGGTATGCAACATTTTTATGTTTATACTTCATATTTTATTTGTGTACCTTCAAAGTCACCATATATTGTTTTCTATACTTTAAGTAAATAATATTATACTATGAATCAACCTTCTTATCTATACTCACAATAATGTTTTTATATTATTACTCATTTTTGCTGCTCTCTATTACTCCATTGTTTGAATAACTAGTTTATTAGCCCATTTTTTATCTAGAGTCACATGTATTATTTTCTTTCATTTTTTTCTATTTCAAGTGGTTTACATATGTCCTCTGCACAGATTTAAAATTTTCTGAATTGCTCTACAGCATGAGAAAGTAGGCACATTTAACAAACTAGAAATAGAGAGCGTGATTAGCTTTCAAGTGAGATGCTAGACCAAGACACAATGCAGCATAATACATCTACAAGTGATTTTGCTGCCTTTTCACCCATACTGGGTGAAAAGAGATTGACCAGTTTCTCTTCCATGTTGTAGATGAGGAGCAATGTCAGGCAACCTTCACACTTTTCTATGTTTTTACATGTGCTATGTAAGTCAGGGTCCAAAACAATCATAGCATCTATTATCAGCCACTTGCCTACGCCCTCTAGCTCAAACAGCATTAAGACCCATTGCACTTCCCTATTTGGACATCGGACTCTCTTCATTGTTGCCAGTTATGAAACCCAGCTTCCAGTTTGCCCTTTCTCTAACTAACTACTATACTCAATATGTGCTACAGAGCTGATCTCACTGGTTCCATTGCTGACTCAAACTGTGTCCTGGCCACTCCAGGATTGTGCCTTAGGTCAACTTTCCCTGTCTCCTTCGATCCAACTGCAATGGTTATCCTGCTCTCCCATCTGATCCCTCCCCTCTGTCATACTAGTCGTCAAACAGTGCCATTAACTGCCATGTCAGTACAAGGCCCAAAATAAGAGAAGCAAGTAGCAAGGGGGAGATGGAAGAAAGGAAGGCTACAAAGAGGGCAAGCAGGAGAAGTAATATAATTATCGACGAAGAAAAATATCTAGGCAAATGCCAGTGGAAATGGATCATTTCACATTTACTAAATCATCACATAGAATAACATTGTAACAGACATGTATATCAAATAAAAGAGTATCATAAGATGGGAGGGAAAATGGAGGTGGAGAAAATGCAATTTTCCAAAGATTATTCTAAAAGTATTAGCCTACACAGGCCAGTAACCCCAGAAGAAAGCAAATTGTGTTATCACATAATCACTTTCCTCAGTTACAGGATTTTATATCTTCATATCCAGTGCTTAAAAGAATAGATCATTCCTAGGATACATTTTTTTCAATACATAGAGAAAAGATTAAAAGTGACACAATTCATGTTATAAATCTTACAAACCCAATTCTGGCCCCCAAACCCAACAACAATAACAACAACAAAAAGGGTTTCAAACAAGAAAACTAATACACCAGTCTAATTTTTGTAAATATCACATGAATTCTAATTAAAATACAAGACATCCAATTTAATTTAACTTAAATTATTAGCCATGATCGAAAATATATATATATATATATATATATAAGCAACAAGCCAGCAAGACATAAACCATGAGCTTACAATAATATATGCAGAACTGACACTGATAATATCCTCAGCTCATCCATAATGAGCTCTCCTAAGCCTAGAGCCATCACACTTAACAATGAAATATTGCTGATGTCTCCATTAAGATGAAGCAAAGAACCTGAGCCCTAGAAGCACCACCATTATTTGACATTATTCTGGAGGAATTAACAAGTTAAAGGCACAAAACAGAAACAAGAAACATAAATCTTAGGGGAGAAAATATAAGTATCGTACTTTGCAGACAAAAATGGAGAGTATGCCCTAAAATTCCATCATCAATTGAAGATCACTTTGAATATAAACATTAAAAAAAAAAAACTTATCACCTTTATGTATGACAGTAATCACCATTTAGAGAATATAATGAAAGGAAGCTCCTCTCTGCATTACAGTAACAAAAAAGATGGAATTACCTAAGGATAATTTTTTTATTTTAAAAAATAAGACCTACAAAGGAGTGATGTGGAAAGGGAGGGAGGAATTGTGAACAAGGACAATCATGTTATTCATATACACTATGTGGAAAATGACCTGTGTAACTTGTGGGCAGGAACGGCAGGGGGGAATTGGGGGAAAGCGAAGGAAGGGATGACATTGTCCAAAAAAGAAAAAAACGAAAGATTACCTGACTTATAAAATGATAGCCCATCCACTACTTTAATAATAACAAAATTATATTTTTAAAAAAATGAGACACATGAAAAAGAACCAAACTTTACTGAAAAACTCTGTTGTACAGAAAGAGCACAAAAAAATAAGAAGAAAAAAATCCCTCAATATGTTCATGAGCCAAAGATATCATCCTTCATTAAAAAATAAAAAACAAATCACTGAAGCCATAGTCTTAAAAGTAAACTTCATTAATGATCAAAGAAATAAGAGATCCAAGTCAAGATGGTACCATATTTCACCTATCCAATAAAGGAAGCTTTTCTTTCTTTGATTATTTCAGTTTTCATGGTACTACTACTCCACACTAAGGAGGAAAAACATTTTGTTGGGTATTTTCACATACTTCTGGTGCCAAAATAACTGGATCAATCTTGCTGAAAAACAATTTATCATTAGTTTTCATAATGATAGGGAAATTCGGGATATATCCACAACATTTGATCTCAAGATATCTATAGCAAGTATAGAGTAAACAAGGCAGGGAAGGACCAAAGGCACAACAATTACAAATGGCTTAGCACAAGATAGTGTACTGATAGGCTGATATACACCCCCACTGAAAATCATGTTTATATTTCATTGAGAACTACTTATATATTGTTATAAGTCTGGCTACAAAGTTATATCAATAATATAAGCTCAACTTGTTTGTAAATGAAGATAAAAACTGTGAAACTAATATACCCACATTAGGAATGTTGGATCACACCTGTAATCCCAGCTCCTCAGGAGCCTGAGATCTGAGGATCATAGTTCAAAGTCAATCAAGGCATGAAAGTCCATAAGAGGCTTATCTCTAATTAACCAGCAAAAAGCCCGAATCAGAGATGTGGTTAGTTGGCATAGCACTAACCTGGAGCGAAAAAGCAAAGAGACAGCACCCAGACCCTGAGTTCAAGCCCCAGCACTGGCACAAGAAAATAAAAAACAAAACAACTAAATATAACCAAATTTGATGAATAGGGGCTGTCTATTTTTACTTAGTTATAATTTTTGCTTCCTTCTTTCTTTTCTATTACATTATTTTATTTATTTTCTTTCTATTATTTTAACTGAAATAAAAAACATAGAGCAAGCATTTGTTACTGTGGATTGGGAGTTTGAGTACTCCTTAGATGGGACTGTAAGTTTTCTAACACGACATATTATTTTTATGTAAATTTTCTGGAGAGTTTTCCTGATTGGTTTTTGAGAGGTTCTGTCACGTTAGAATATTAAAGCCCATTCATTTAAAACAGTCAGAAAAGGAGTCATGTATCAACCACACTTTAGGTTTACCTCATTTCCTTAAATTACAAACATATGACAGTTTACATATCATTACTTATAAAAACTAAACCTTGCCACTATTTTGTTTGTTTGATGCTCAAATAGAAAAACTCTTAAGATACTCATGAATATCTTTCTTATTTAAGTTAGCCCTATGACTAAAACCGTTATCCCATAAATATTTAATGAGCATCTATCAAAGGAAAGTTCTATGAAGAATGAAAATCTGTTCTGGATAAGAACTTTTAAGTTCAAGAAAGAGTAAATGAGGAAAATATGACACTCGTTCACATGATCATTTGTTTACATGTGTATGTGTCTGTGTCCATGTAAGTATGTCGGCATTTTTATTGATGCCTTATCTTACTTGAAAAAATATTTAATCATGCCAGGTATTGGTAACTCATGCCTGTAATCCTAACTACTCAGGAGGCTGAGATCTGAGAATCACAGTTCAAAGCCAACCAGTGCAGGAAAGCCCATGAAACTCTTGTCTACAATTAACACCAAAAAGCCAGAAGTGGAACTCTGAACTCAAGTGGTAGAGCACTAGACTTAAGCAAAAATATGCTCAAGACTAGTGCTCAATACTATGTGTCTATGTCTCTGTATATCTGTATACAACTCTATCTATCTATACTATACTATACTATAGCTAAAGGCAGATATATCTATACTATATCTATATAAATATATATACTATATCTATACTATATATCTATATATCTATAATATATACCTTTACTATATATACTATATATCTATACTGTATACCATATATCTATACTATAAATACTATACTATAGCTATATCTATACTATAGCTAAAGGCAGATATATCTATACTATAGCTGTATAGATATATATACTATATCTATACTATATATCTATATATCTATACTATATATACTATATATCTATATTGTGTACTATATATCTATACTAAAGGTAGATATATCTATACTATATCTATATAGATATCAATAGTATATCTATAGTATAGATATAGCTATAGCATAGTATTTATAGTATAGATATATAATATACAGTATAGATATATAGTATATAGTATATATAGTATAGATATAGTATATATATCTATACAGATATAGTATAGATATATCTACCTTTAGCTATAGTATAGATATAGCTATAGTATAGTATTTATAGTATAGATATATAGTATACAGTATAGATATATAGTATAGATATATCTACCTATATCTATACTATAAATATATCTATAGTATCTACCTGTATCTATACTATAAATATATCTATAATATATCTATATAAATATATCTATAGTATAGATATAGGTAGATATATTTTATATCCATCTCTAGATAGATATCTATATAGTATATAATATATAGTATCTAAATAGATAGATAGATAGATAGGTAGATAGATAGATAGATAGATAGATAGATAGATAGATAGATAGATAGATAGATAGATAGATGGTATATAAAATATAGAGAGATAGATATACTATATTCAAGCTATCTATCTATATCCATTGTAAGCACAACATAGTGACATAAAGTAAATTTTTAAATAAATAGATGAGTCAATTGGTACAAAAGCTAAAAGGTAGAAAAAATAAGACAAAGCCAGGAAAGGAATCAACACTTCCCATCCATGCCAAGGTTTTAAGTTTCCCTGAGTTTAACAAGGCAGCATCCAAGGTCTGTTACCAGATACTTAGTACAGAGAAGATAAAAGAGCCAGTTACTCCAGGAAGCCCAAGTGCTGCTCACCCCAACATGAAAGGCAAAGTTTTCCCATGGGTCCTCTGTAATATATTGAGCATCCTCACAGGATTCAATAATGAGCAAGAATCTCACGTAAAATACCAAGCAAAGTACATGCACCATAGTCAGTATCCCTGGGTTTGTCCTCACCAGACAGCATAGTTAAAAATCTCAATATTCCTTTCCACTCCCTCCTGTTATTTTTTTTTCTGTAGCACTTATTACCAGCTTATGTTTGTATCTTATTTTTCATCTGTCCTCTGCCTACTGGCTTAAATATAAACCCAATGATGGGAGAGATTTTTGTCTGTCTAATTCATCTGTATTTCTGAGACTTAGAAAAGTATCTGGCACATACAAGTTGTTTTGTATATATTTATTGAATGAACGATTATAATCTTTATTATTATGAACAATGGGGTTTCAATAGGTCAGTTTACGAGGGCAATGCATCTTGATCAATGAATGGCTGCTTTCATTATTCTCTCCCAACCCCTTCCATTTCCTCAAGTTACCTTGTAATATGTCATTACAGGGATTTGGCAGGATTTACAAAATGCTTCTGTATAATATTCCTTGAGGTCAGCAGAGGATAAAATTAAAACCTAACTAAATCAATTCTATAAAAACCAAAACACTGTAGCATCTGAATGTAGTTGTATGTAGTCAAGATATGAATTTAGTGAGAGCTAAAGAAATCAATAAACTGCACACTTTTGGACAATCCTTCATAAGCATAGACTTGATCATCAGGATGAAGCTTTAGACCAGGGCTATATTCCCTCAAAGCAGATGAAAAACAGGCATCCTGGGAAGTTTAAGACTGTGTGTTTTGGCTGTGTGCTGTTGGGTCACATCTATAATTTTAGCTACTAAGGAGGCTGAGATGTGAGGATCACAGTTTGAAGCCAGCCTGGGCAGGAAAGTATATGAGACTCATCTCTAAATTACCAAAATGGTAATGGTCAAAATGGTAGGGTGCTATCCTTGAGAGCAAAAGTTCAGGGATAGCGCCCAGGCCCTTAGTTCAAGCCCCACAACCAACAACAAACAAACAAGCAAACAAACAAACAAACAAATAAATAAATAAATTGACTGTATGTTTTGGTTCAGCTAAACTGGGTAAGAAATTAGAACAAGGAATCTTGACCATGAAAAGTTTTTCACCTTCCAGGAAAGTCAAAGAGATAATACACAGACAAAGCCAAAAATCTATTTTTATGATAAGTATGTCTCAAGTGTTGCATGGGGCATACTTATACGGAAAAAAATTTTTTTACTCATTGTTGATCTAAATCTGATGGTAACTGGCTTCATGTATTTTTACTTGCTCCATCAAGCAACTTCAATCCCAGACAACCTGGTGCTAATAACTACTGAGAAGGGTGAAGACCCAGCTCCTCACCCCAAAGGAAGATAACTCTGAAGGTTCACCTAATTTCAGAGTTCCCAGGGGAACTGTGAGGTTGCCACAGAGACTTTGTCACCAACCAACTTCCCCTCTGCTTGCCTGTGCTTCTTTCTCTCCCTTTAACCATCAGTAGTGTCGAACACTTGATAGATTTCCTGCATACTCATCCTTCTATAGAGTTTGCTTCCCTGGAAAACCAGACTCAGACAGTGCCCTAGGAATAGGTGAAGAGTGCGGGGGTTGTTTGGCTTTGATTTTATCTTTGTTTAAAGAGGCGAGGGCCTGTGGAGAATGAAGAGGCTTGTGAAAAGAAGAAATGTGTGACAGGCAGGCTAGATTGGGATGGAGATGACTACTTGGGGAGCACTCCAAGCCGCATGGATGGGGGACAGGGAACAGTTTGGCTGTGCTATATCAATGAATGGCAAAGGCAGCAGAGGCTCATTGGAGAGCAAGCCGCAGTGCCAGCTGGGAGGCGGACAGACACAGGACAGCTCAGTGTTGTCAGAGAGATTAGTTCATCTCATGATGACTACTGCTTATAATTTAGAAGTAAATACCTAGAAAGGCTCAGTCATCTGATGTTCTCTAGGGTGGAAGAGCATGAAGTCCAGGCTAATGAAATTCCTCGCCTTACACCAGAGTTTCCTCAAGCTTTCCACCTGTGCAATAAGAGCACGGGGAGATGAGCCCCCCCGGGCACTTTCGCAACTACAACGTCCTAGGAGGTCTTTAAATACTGGCACAAATGATGCCTTTCACTGAAGGTCAAAATCTGACCCAAATCTCAACCTGACACTAATCCCAATCTGACACTTATCAGGTGCCAGCAGGGTTGCATTCTTTTTGGAGGTGCTGATAATGAATTTCCTTACCTCCTCCGGCTTCCAACGCCATCCATATTCTTCGTGGTCCAACTCCTCCCGCTGTTTTTATGTAGTATTGGATATTGAACCCAAAGCCTTGCACTTGCTCTTCCACTTTGGCCATACCCCAGTCCTTGGGGACTCTTGTTGTTGTTGCTTGTTTGATTGTTTGCTTGCTTAGATAGGGTTTCCCTAACTTTACTGTGGTGCCCTTGAATTTGTGATCCTTCTATCTCTGACTCCTAGTAGCTGAGATTACAGTGGCATGCCACCACACCTGCTTGCTTTTCCCTCAATTTTATCCCAGTGGCAAAGCACCTCTCTGATAACTCTTCCATCATCACATCTCTTTGTGATCACAGAAAGGTTCTCCACTTTTTAAAGATTCATACAATTAAGCCAGGCACTGGTGGCTCACACCTGTAATCCCCAGGAGGCAGCCCAGGCAGCAAAGTTCATGAGACTCTTGTCTCCAATTAACCACCAGAAAAACGAAAGTACAGCTGTGGCTCAAGTGGTAGCGTGCTAGCGTTGAGCTGAAGAGCTGAGGGACAGCGCCCAGGCCCAGAGTTCAAGCCCTACAACCAACCAAAAAAAAAATCATGTAATTAGATTAGGACCATGCAGATAGCCCAGAAAAATCTAGAAGGTAATCACATCTATAAAGTTCCTTTTGCTGGGTTGGGAAGGTGGCTCAAGTGGAAGAGCACTAGCCTTAAGCTGAAGAGCTGAGGGACAGCACCCAGGCCCAGGGTTCAGGCCCCACGACCGGATCTAAAAAAAAAATTTTTTTTTCTTTTGCTAAAGAAGATTCTAGGGATTGGGAGTGAAGGAGGAGAAGCAATGAATCTTATTCTACCAGTCTAACAAAATATTCTTCCTCCTCCTGGGGTAAATCATTAGAGTCAAAAATAACTCAATAGTTTTTAAAAATACAAGTATACCAGGTAAGAACAATAAACAAAATTGCATTCAATTTCTTTTCCTATACTCAACTTCTCCATTGGAAAGATGTAGGTTTTGCATTTAAATTTGACTAAGGTTAATTGGTTTATATTAGATCAATGACTAGAATATTTTATCTCATAGCAGAAACCATGCAACCTTTCCCCAACATTCTGCATTAATTAGAGCAATGTTCTACCAATGCAACTGCTAATCTGAGATCTCAACAGTCATATGAAAGTTGCAACTTTGTATAGTCAATAAATTATGTTAGTACTTAAAAGAATTTTCCTGAACTTCGAACCACATCCTGTATTGATCTGAATGAGAGATAACTTTCTCACACATAACAAAATCCTCCTAAATATTAGATTACTCTAACTTCAAACTCTGAGCTATGGAAATAGCATTTTTCTCTATGAAATAAAATTTATGTCCTAACGCTATGAATACCATATTTACATTCCTCATCAAGATAAAGTAGTGGATAGGAATGAGGAATGTCTTCCCCTGTCTGTTTACTGAATATTAAGGTAATCTTTCACTTGGGAAAGCATACGAGTTCTAGAAAAATGAAAGTTATCCTCTATCTACTTTTTATAAACATAAAGAAGGATGTTCTGTTCCTAGATCGGTTCCAAACCTTTGACTTTTAAATTTTTTCTTAAGAAAACTATGTGCAAATGTTTTATTCAACAAGGAGCTTTTGCACATAAATACAACCAAAATTTATAAGAACTTTCTTGGTGAAAAAGGTCCACAATGCTCCCATTCGATTTTCTAAAACACTTAAGAAAATTAAACTTTGGAGACTTGAAATTTTTAATATAAATTTATATTGTAACCTATCTAAGATGCTCACTCTCCTCTGAATTTCCTACTATCATTCCTTCAAGAACTCACAGGAAGCTAATGTAAATAATGTGAAAATGGGTCTCAGCATACCTAGCAGAATAAATCCAAAGCCCACAGATTGGAAGAAGATCTTCACTAGCTACACAACAGACAAGGGCCTCATATCTAAAATATACCTAGAGCTAGAACTATTAAACTTCACAAAAACAAATCCTCAAAGAAACAACCACCACATTAATTAGTGGGCTAAAGAATTAAAAAGAGACTTCTCTAGAGAGGAAATAATAATGGCCAATAGACACATGAAGAAATGTTCAACATCTCTGGCCATAAAAGAAATGCAAATCAAAACAACATTGAGAGCCGGGTGCTGATGGCTCACACCTGTAATCCTAGCTACTCAGGAGGCTGAGATCTGAGGATAGTGGTTCAAAGCCAGCCAAGGCAGGAAAATCCATGAGACTCTTATCTTATCTCCGATAAACCTCTCAGAAAAACAGAAGTGGCACTGTGGCTCAAGGGGGAGAGCACTAGCCTTGAGTTGAAGAGCTGAGGGACAGCACCCAGGCCCAGAGTTCAAGCCCCATGACCAACAAAAAAAAAATTGAGATTCCATCTCACCCCAGTTAGAATGGTCATTATCAAGAAAACAAATAATAACAGATGCTGGCAGGAATATGGACAAAAGAGAACACTACTACACTTCTTGTGGGAATATAAACTGGTATAGCCACTCTGGAAAGTAATATGGAGATTCCTCAAAAGATTAAATATAGAGATCCCCTATGATCCAGCAACCCATTCTTGCATTTACCCAAACAATCACAAACAAGACCATACTAAAGTAGCTTCAATGAACTATGTTCATTGAAGCATTATTTACCATAGCGAAGATATGGAACCAACCCAGATTCCCCTCAGTAGATGAATGGATCAAGAAAATGGGGTATATATATACACAATGGAGTTCTACGCTTCCATCAGAAAGAATGACATTGCCCTAATCCTAAGGAAATGGAAAGACTTGGAAAAAAATCATATTAAGTGAAGTAAGCCCGACCCAAAGAAATATAGGCTCCATGGTTTCCCTCATTTGTAATAATTAGTATACATCTAGGATAGTCCTAGAAGAGGATCACAATAGCTCAATAGCTATTTACATATGACTATATAAAATGATGTGAATCAAAATGAACTCCAAGATATGGAGACAAGAGGGGCTTTCTGTTTGTTTTTGTTTATTAATTTCTGTGTGAAGTTATATTTTCTTTTGTTGTTTTCTTTCCTTTGGTTTATCCCCTGTTATCACCATTTTTTATTTTGGTACCCTGTGTCTTGTATATTATGGTTATCTAATTTGGGGAAGGGAAGGGAAATAACAAAATGATGAGACAAAGGGCAAAGGGTGAACAATACAACAGCACTATTCACAAGACACTATGTTGGAAAGGAACTTTACAACTTGGGGCGGGAGAGGAGTCCGGGGTGAGGGAAAGTGGGAAAAAACAAGGGAGGGGTAACAATGTTCGACAAGGAATGTGCTCATTACCTTCTGTATAAAACTGTAAGCCCTCTGACAGCACCCTTACAATAAAATAAAACAAACTTAAAAATAAAGAAAATTAGTCTCAGAGAGGTGTTATGAAAAGGAACGTAAGAGGAAAGGAGTATCAGGAACTGAGGTTTCAAGAACTGAGGTGATCATGACTATACCACTCTAAAAATACAAGTGTTGCTGGGCACTGGTGTGTCTTTGCTGCTAAGCTGAGAATGTCTGTGAATCCTCCAAAGGATTACATTTCAACGCCAGTCCCAGCAGAAAAGTCCATGAGCCTTCATCTAGCAAAAAGCCAGGCTAGAGGCATGATTCAAGTGGTAGAGCACCAGTCCTGAACAAGAAAGCTGAGCAAGGATGAGGCCCTGAGTTCATCCCAATACTAGAAAAAGAAAAAGGAAACAGATAATAACAACAGATGCTGGAGGGGATGTGGCCAAAGGGAACCCTATTGTGTTGGTGGTGGGAGGGAAAACTTGTTCAACCACTTGGGAAAGCAGTATGGAGGTTCCTCAGAATACTCCACATAGAGCTCCCCTATTACCTAGCAATCCCACTTTTGGGCATTTACCCAAATGTTCACAAACAAGACCACACTAAAGCTACCAGCACAACTATGTTTATTGCAGCATTATTTACCATAGCTAAGATATGGAACCAACCCAGATGCCCCTCAGTAGATGAATGGATCAAAAAAATGTGATATATATACACAATGGAATTCTATGCCTCCATCAGAAAGAATGACATCACCCCATTTGTTAGGAAATGGAAAGACTTGGAAAAAATTATATTAAGTGAAGTAAGCCAGGCTCAAAGAAACATAGGTCCCATGGTTTCTCTTATTTGCAATAACTAGTCTAAGTCTAGGACAAGCAGAAAAGGTCAAAAGTTATGTACATATGACCATATAAGACGATGGTAAGTGAAATTAACCCCAAGATAGGGACCCAAGTGGTTCTTTCTTTCTTGCTATTGTTTTTAACCTATTTAAAATGTACTATGTGATTTTTCTTTTGTTTCTCTTGTATGTTTTTCCTTCACAGTATAACCCCTGTTTTCATTGTATTTGTGTTGGTGCGCTACATCTTGTATATACATTTTTATAATGTGTGGAAGGGAAGGGAAATAACAAAATGCTGAAATAAGGATACAGGTTGACCCATTGTAACAATGAGATGTACAAGACACTATGTTGAAAACAAACTTTACAACTTGCAGGGGGGAGGGAGGAGTTGGGGAGGTGGGGAGGGAAGGGATGGTAGGGGAAAAACAAAGGAGGTAACAATCCTCAATAGGAAATGTACTCATTACCTTACTCATGTAACTGTAACCCCTCTGTACAGTATTTTTACAATAAAAAACATATAAAGGAAAAAGCACTAAAACAAGACATCAGTACCTAGAGTAGCTCCTGGCATGAAACTAAAACTCAACAAATATGTATTGAGTAGTGAGGCTCTTATTTTCTATTGCATGTATTAATATCATAGCTACCAGAAAGAGGTTACAGGTAGGGCTGTTGAAAATTTGAATTATCACATCTCAGCCACAATTAGGTATATTATTTGAAGAAAGTTACTCCAACCTTCCAGATTTGATTCCTCAGCTGAAAAAAGGGAGGAGCTGGCTATAGTGAACCATTTCCATCAAATGCAAGTCTGTGATTTCTAGAACAGGAAAAGGAATGCAGTTGTTATGATACTGTCTGGTCATAGCCAAGAGACAAATTTTGTCCTACTCCTACTTTCGGTGGCTATAACACTTTACCCTGTTTTACAACCTTAGTTCCTCTGATTCCAAAGTCAGTCAGTAAAGAAACAGCACCATCATTGACAGCCAGATTGCAGGCCTCTAATTGTAGACATATATAAAATAATACTGCCCTCAACATCCACTCCCAAACATGGTTTAGCTCCATGCCTCTCTTTTTTGCGGGGGTAGAAGGGATGCGGTAGTATGGCACTAATGAAGTCTCAGGAATACCATTCAGACATAGCTTCTCCATGTTCTGAACAGATGTTGAACTTTAATCCTAGTGGACACACCTATGTAACTGTGAGCTATTCATCATCAGAAAACCAAGAGAAAGAATCATTTTCCAGCTCAAAGTTCATCTGGGCAAAACATCCCCAAGTGCATTCTCCATTACCCACACTGAATAGATGTGAACAAAAAGAAGCTCATTTCTCTCATCTCTGTCAGGGAACTCTGGGGTCAAAACAGCAAGTTTCTCACAAACAGACTTAAAAAAATAGAAAAGAAAATCATAAACCATTGATAGGGTCATGTTCAAGGAAAGAAAGCATTTATTTATATCAGTTTCTGATTTGCCTTAAATGAAAGATAGAAAAACTCTAGTATCTTTTACCACATGTCTCCTAAGGATACCAAAGCACACAAATATACAAATACACACAAATTATGTTCAGAAGTTGTTACTAAAATCGATTAATCCAGTTCTTCAATTCTCAGGCTCCTGAGAGCTGAGTGAATAACATCATAAGTAAAATAACATTTTAAATAAAAGATTTTAAATTCAAACCAAAGAAGCAGAGGTGCAGGCAACATTCAAGTCTATCATCCTACCTCATTTTTAATGATCAGTCGGTACCCATTATAAATACTCATTGAATTCTACATCTTCCTTAAGGGGGAAAAATGTAGGAGAGGAAAACAGGTTATTATCTTACTCCATAGACATTATTTTTTCAAGTAGGTTCCAGAAAAAAGAACTTCAATTCATTAACTTTAAAATATGCTGAAAAGTTAAATTAGTGGCAAAAACATAACTCTTGAGTCTAATTTATCAACACAGAATCTAAGTACACAGGTTTCAGGAGGTGTAAGTCAACAAAGTTTGACTTTTTCCCAAATTAGGAATCAACAAATTCTTCCAGAACTAAAACTGACTAAAACCAATTTCAAAAAAATATAATGATAAATATCAAATCATAGCCATGGTTACCAACTTGAAGTCTCTTAGGGTTTACACTCTACGCAGAAAGGTCATTTGGCTTTTTTCTATATAAAAGATTAAACAAGGTCATGGAACAGAAGCCTTCTGTGATGGAATAGCTCTTTGAGAAGATTGTGAGACTCGTCAGCTCTGAATATTCTGGAGCTTTGCTTCCTGAAGACAAACAAAAGGAAGATTTTGAAGCCAGTCTAAAGTCTAGCTTTAGACTTCACAAAATGATCTCCTTCAGATCTTAATTATAGCTCAAGTCGAATAATCAACTGAGAGAATTAAGTAAATTCCATCTCATTAGGTAATGAAGGACATTTTGCAGAACAACAGTCTATTAAATCTTTATTATTCAAAACAACCATATGGCCAATTAGGAACAACAGACAGAATAAACCAATAGGAGTGGAAAAGTCCATGAAGTAATATATACATATATGTACATATATATATATTTCAAATTTCACAATTAAACAGGGTATGTGTGTGTGTGTGTGTGTGTGTGTGTGTGTGTGTGTGTGTGTGTGTGTGTCTGTGTCTGTGTCTGTGTGTGTTTGTATGTATGGTTGTTGTATAAGGCAAGAATTAGTAAATATAAATGGAAGTAATATCCCCCAAATAAGATCATTTCCTTTAGGAAAGCACTCAGAAGGATTCATGAGGCAGGAATGTCTCACTACTGGAGGCAGTAGAGAACATTCAAGTGGAGAAAACCCTCTGGGAGCAAAGAAAAGCTAGGAAAATGCAAAGGTGTTCAGAAAACAAGCTGAGTAAAGAGGCAACGTGAATTTAGGATAGAAAATAAGGATCAGTACCAAAAAGACTGCTCGCTTTTTTCTAACATTGATCACCCCCTTCTTTCTTAGTCATAAAGCCCTGAACTTACCTAAAACCCTTCCTGCCTCACTAAGGGACTACTTCTCATCCTGTCTAGATGTTGGGTATAAACCCAGAACTATGTCTCATGGCCAATGAAACGTTACCGAAGTGTCACATGGGATATCTAGCTATCCAGTTGCCAAGTAGAAAAAAAAGTATCTTATCTTCCCTTCTCTTTTTCCATTGTGTATTTAGTACTCGTTTGTGAACTCTGAGCAGCCATTCTAGACCATGAGGAGATATGAGACCTAGAACTGCCTAGGACCCTGAATACTTCACCTACACACACACACACACCAGGCTTGGCCTGTCTACTGATGGTCTGGCTTTACATTAAAAACAAAAGAGGCTGGGTTGCAGTTCAGTGGCAAAGCATTTGCCTAGCAAGTGCAACATCCTAGGTTCAATCCCCAGTACCAAAAAAGATTTAAAAAAAAAAAAAAGAAATGATCTCTCTATTGTTCAAGACTTTGTTGTATTAGATTTTAGTGTCATGTGAGGCCAAAGCAAAGCCTGATAGATTTTCAGAAAAATATAAGCATAAATGATGATAAATAACCAGCAAAAGCAGTGCTGGGGGCATGATTTAAATGGTAGAGCACCAGCCTAGACAGCTCACAATCCTGAGTTCAAACTCTAGAAAGACCTAAAGTATATATCAGCAGAACCACACACACACACACACACACACACACACACACACACACACACACTATAACAGTAAGCAAAAAAAAAAAATGTGCTCATTCCTTTAAGTTGTTCAGCCAAGTTTTCCACTCATCACTTTCTTGACATTCTTAAACCCAAGCAACACTGCTCTGCTCCATTTAAATAATGTTTACCACGAACTAGCCCTGGAGAAATCATCTTCAACAGCATCATCAAAAGCAATTTTCCAGCATGTGGTTTTGGTGTAAGTCATTAATATTTTTGCTTTGGCATGTTGCAATTACAGCTAGACAGGAATGTGGTATAGAATTAATCAAGACATAGTAACCAGGTCAGCTTCAAAGGACTCATTCGTTCTAGTGGGAGATTCCATCCAGGACAGGGAAGGGTAGGCTATTAAACTTAACTTACAAAAAAGAAAAAGGAAAGAAAAGGAAAGAGCTGCCCATCTCTGAGCAGATGTAATAAAAGCCTAAAGCATGTGAATGGATTAACAGGGGCAATGGTGCAGTGGGGTGAAATCCACATACTTACTTGCCGCTTACTCTAGAGTAAGGGCAGGAAAGAAGGTTGCACAGTAGGAACTCCACGAAGGAGTCACACAGCAGAAAATAGAAAGGAGCAGTGATGACATGGAATGTGAATTCTTTGCCCTGGTGTCAGCAATTTACCAAGAAGTGAGGAGATTAGCAAAGCCTACCTTATTGGTCAGCCAGCTCTGTCCTCCTTAGTGACTCCAGATGTCCACCAACGTTCAGAAGTTTGTCGACATTCGCTGGTGACTCTCTGAGAAATCCCTTTTTGACATCTGAGGGTTACAGGAGAGAGAGAGAGAGAGAGAGATCAATCCTGTTGAACACATGGCAGCTTCAGACCATGACAATGACTGAAGTTGAGGTCTCTTGTTCACTCCCCCCCTCGCTTAACACATTAGGCGAAAGCAAGACCTATACTTCTCTTACAGTTGGAAAGCATTTCTATAGATATCTGTGGTTCATAACAACAGCTCAAAGGAAACACACACAAAAAAAAAAAAACCCTGAGTCACAGTGAATTCCATTTAATTCACGACCTTTAATGAGCAATTTGGGTGTGTGCAAGGTCTGCGATTCATGGTGCTGGCTGGGCTAGATACGCTTGCTATCGGAAGGTCAGAAGGAAAAGGGAAGAAGAAAAGAGAAGTAAACCTACATAAAGATTGACAGAAGCCAGGGAGTATAAAATACACTAAAAATAGTGGTCTGGTATGGACAAATATCAGCCATCTTTGAACACTTAGCAGGAAAGAGGAGGAGACAGCAGTCAAGAGAGAAAAGCAGGTGAGATTCATGTGCTGCAGCAATCAAATACCAGGCAGGTAAGTTGTAATTGGATTCAATGGGAAGTCAGTGAAAATAACCGTGCAAGCTAACGATGAAACTTGGACTTTATGAAACCTAATCTGATAGCAATGTATAGGTGACCTGGAAGTGAAAATGCTTACAACTGGACAGACATGTCTGGAGAAAGCTTATGAAGTAATACATAGGATTCTCTTATCCTCTTTCTCTTTTTCTTACACACACACACACACACACACACACACACACACACACACTTCTCTGTCTCTGTGTCTCTCCAGCTCTCTCTCTCTGTGTCTGTGTGAGTGCTTGTCTCTGTCCTTCTCCATCCATCCTTCCCAAGCTATTTCTAAGGAGAGGCTTTTTCCCCCTTCCTTTTGGGTGTAACACATGACAGGCTTTTCTATATGGCTCTCTGTGCAGTGGCTGGTTAGAGAAATCCACGTGCACAACACTTAAGGGGCCCTACTCCTTCTCCCGCAGCTGCCCAGAGACACCCCAAAACAAATGTGTGTGACTGAGGACAGAAAGCAATAACCCTTCCCACAGCTGCTGAATAAATTGCCTATTAGCAGCCTCACACCATTTCATGCCAGATCATGTAGATTTGGGTCTTGTGAATGACCAGAAAAAAAATCTTATCATTAAATGACGTTCTATAGCAAATCCCTAAGCATTTTCTTGTTATTTCTGAAAGCTGCTCCTCTGTCTCCAGCTTATTCTTGAACTTTCTGAGAGCTGACAGAATCAAAGATGAGCAAGTAGTTCCTCCTCTCTGTATTCTGTTCCTCTGGGGAAGGGCCTCGCAGGGCCTTGGGTTCTATATTTTAGCACCACAATTTAAATGCAGATTTTTAACTCCCAAGTTGAGCAGCCAGCAAAGAGCTTCTGACTTGATTAAAATACTGATGCATAAATTTCATACTTAACTTTTTTTTCTTCTATAACATGAACCCAGCTAAGTGGAAAGGTAGTGAGGAGATGTTTTTAATGAACTTTCAAGTCATGCATGAAGTCCCAAAGATGCTGATTGTGTAGACCAATTATCTGTGTAAATCTTAACGGGGCAGAAATATGACATTCTGAATGTCAATGTTAAGCACGTCTCTTACTGGCATAAGCCCATAGACCGGTAACACATATAACTTCTTGGTCCTATACACATGGAAAAGCCAGAACAGCTGGAAAACAGAAGATGCAATATGGGTCGGCTGTTCAGCTACCCAGTGTTTTGGACTTGGGGTTGGGGAGACATCCTAAGCATTTTTAAGCCTCAATTTCATTAGTTATACAAATACAGAATGAGCTAGGTGCCGGTGGTTCACATCCATAATCCTAGCATTTCAGGTGGTTGAAATCTGAGGATCACAGTTTGAAGCTCACCCAAGAAGGAAAGTCTATGAGACTTATCTCTAACTGAACACCAAAAATCTGAACATGGAGCCATGGCTCAAGTAGTAGAGTGCCATCCTTAAGCAAAGAAAAAAGCTAAGGGACAGCATCAAGGCCCTAAGTTCAAGCCCCAAAACCAGCATGAAAAAAATTAAAAGACATGGAACCAACCCATATGCCCCTCAGTAGATAAATGGAACAAGAAGATGTGATATATATATATATATATATATATATATATATATATATATATATATATATATATATATACACACACACACACACACACACAATGGAGTTCTATGCTTCCATCAGAAGGAATAACATTGCCCCATTCGTAAGGAAATGGAAAGACCTAGAAAATAATTATATTAAGCAAAGCAAGCCAGGCCCAAAGAAATATAGGTTTTATGGTTTCCCTCATTTGTAATAACTAGAATATGTCTATGATATTCTTAGCAGGGGTTCACTATAACTCAATCGCTAAATGCATAGGACCCTATATAATGAAGCATATCAACATGAACTCCAAAAATTGGAAACAAGAGGTTCTTATTGTATCCTGTATGCAGCTATTTCTATTTTTTCTTTCTGTTTTAGTTTTCCGTACCCTTTGTCTTGTATATAAACTAATCTGATCCACGGAAGGGAAAGGGAATCACAGCAACAGCAGGACAAAAGGATGATCTAATACAACTAGACACTGTGTTGAAAACAGACTTTACAACTTGGTGGGGAGGGGAGCGGGAAGCGAGAGAAAATGAGGGAAGGATAACAGTGTTTACAAAGAAATGTACTCATTCCCTTATTTATATAACTGTAACCCCTCCCCATTTATCACCTTTACAATAACTTTTTTAAAAGCCTAATAAATAAAAGATTTACTAAGAGAGGATGAGACAGACAGACAGAGAAGACTGATTGCCATGATGAAATGAGCTCAGACTACAAAGCACCTGAAACAGTAATCACACAAGAGGAGCACATGCCTGCCCTGTGTACATCTGGGTGTGAACTCACATCACCTTGCCAATCTGGTCCTCCTCTGAACCATCTTCTTGCTTACAAAAGTGGAAAAGAATACATCAAACGAGCTCCTGAGTCCCTTCAGGTCCGAAGAATGAAGACTCTTGTCTAAGCATCACAAACCACCAAATAGTATGAATACAAATGCTGTCATTGTAGGCCAACGGAGACAGGTGGTCTGATATACGGAAGATGTGTAGATAGCAAATAACCTGAGGAGTGAAACAGATGCAGAGAAGGGAGAAAAGCAAGCAGAATGGAGCTATTTCTTCTGGATTTCCACAAACTTCACTTTAAGGAAAAACAAATCACATAGGTTTGAGGAGGTATGGATGTGGGGAAAGAAACAGAAAACAAAAATGAGGAAATTAAATCAAGAGGCTCACTATTAGCATTAAATATAGATGAAACATATAAAGCAAAATGTTCAAAAGAAGCAGCAGAAACTCATATAGCAAACCCCATATGCCAGCAACTCTTCTTTCTCACTAAAACCTTTATCATGGACCCTAAAGCAACCTTGAGATTGGAGTACAATAACTTGTTCTTGCTCTCCTCTCTCCTTCTCTCCTTTTCTCCCTCTCTCCCTCTCCCCCTTTCTCTCTCTCAAAATAGCAAATGTACTTCTAACTGTATTTGGGTTTCTTTACAATACCTAGGCAATCACAGAGACCAAAAGAATGAATGTGGCTTGGATGAGCTTGTTGGTGAAGAATATAAAAATTCACAAGGGCTGTCCACTCTTACTCCTATGAGAGCTAGAGGTGTCTTTATTTTATTTTTTTAATGTACCTAGATTTTCTTGGGAGTTTGACAAGATATAAAGCTAATCACAAGCAAAATGAAGCACATGGCTTTCCAGGAAGTGCACCAAAGACATTCTTGGCATTTTGTCATTGATATGCACAGGAAAATGTTAGCTGTAATGAATTCGGGTAGAACAATGATATGAATGCCGGTTGACCAAAGGAAGGGTTACCCTGGATTGGCAACATGACCAGAGAAAAGTATGATTGTTTGACAAAATATAGACATAATTAGAAAGCTTATATAGCTCAATGAATTCATATTTTCTAAACTGCCTTGACAAGTTATTACAGATCTTACATGTACAAAAGAGCCATTTAAAGTGCAAGACAGAACAATAGGTTTTAATGTGATAGAGAAGGAAAATAGTTATTATGATTCAGATTCTACATTATAAGGTATAACTTTAAAGAATAGCAACTTTTGAAATTTTGGTGTAATAGCAAAGAAAAATAACCACAGTTAGATGACTGTAGTCCCCTTTCTTTTCCAAGTGCATATCAATATAAGACCAGATTTTCTTTGTGTGTGTGAATTAGAAGTGGCTCCACAGATTGAATGTAGAAGCAGACACTAGAATCCAGTGACTTCTGTTAAATTATATGTTGAAGAAATCTGCAAAAAATATATATTATATAAAACCAGTCTTTTCAAATGGCTCATTAAAAGTGTTATTTGTGAACTGGACACCAGGGGATTATGCTTGTAATCCTAGCTACTTAGGAGGCTGAGATCAAAAGATTTCAGTTCAAAACTAACCCAGGAAGAAAGATCTGCTAGACTCCATCTCCAGTTAACCAGCAAAAAAGCAGGGCTGGAGGCATGGCTCAAGTGGTAGAACAAGCCATAAGCAAGTTAACTGAACATGAGAAGGAAGCACTGAATTTAAGCCCTCGAAAAGTGTCACTTGTGTTTTAAATTGTTCTTTTTAAATATAAGTAATTAGCTGAGCACTAGAGGCTCACATCTGTAATTCTAGCTACTCAGGAGACTGAGATCTAAGAATAAGAGTTAGAAGCCAGCCTGAGCAGAAAAGTCCATGAGACTCTTCTCTCTAACCACCAGAAAACAGGAAGTGGCACTATGGCTCAAAGTGGGAGAGTGCTACCTTAAGACAGTGCCCAGATCCTGAGTTCAAGACCCATGGCCCACAAAACAAAAATAAATAAATGTAATTATTTTTTTACACTTCTCAGTTTTAATGTCTAACTCAATACACATAAAAGATATGTAAGTCATCAACCTATTTCTTAGAGTCTTCAAAAATCTTTTAAAGTATAAAGGATACTGAGGCTGGGGTTGTGGCTCAGTAGAAAAGCACTTGACTAGTGTGTGTATAGTTCTCGATCATCCCCATGGGGAGAAAAAGAAAAATGTGTAAAGGATTCTAACACCGAAATATTTGATAGCTACTTCACTAAGAGTAGTAATCTCAAAGTCAAAGAATCCTTACCACCTTCTTCTGTTTCAGTATTCGGTACATATATACCAGTCTCTGCTAGGTCGGAACCCAGATAGCTTGGCTAGCTAAGGTTTCCCAAGCCTTCTCCTAAAAGGTTCCACTAAATTCCATGAAAGACTTAGAGTGAAGCTCTTCACCAGAAAAACAGTCATCCAAAGGGAATCTTTTTCTGATGTACCACTTGTATTTTAATTCATTTTAGAGCTAATCTTCCTGCTTTCTTGTGAGAACAAAATTAAATTTGAAATAATTTGAATACCCCACATGGATGCCTTTGCTCAGTTCAAATGATTAAAATCTCTACAGATGATGATTTATGAACTTTTAAAATAGTAAGATGTCATTAAGTTTTGTCAAATAATCGGAGCAGGCCTAAAAGTTAATAAGATACTTTTTAAAGAAAAAAAAATATCTTCAATCTATTTGTGGTTTGTTTCTCCTGTTGGGATGAGTGGGGTTTTTCCCCCTTTATTATCAGAAAAGCAAATGGCCAGTTATGGCCACCAAAAACCACAGAAAAGAAAATTATAATGCAACGGTTCCAGAATAATCCTGCGTTAATTCTCTGGTAATGTTTCCCTTCAGCAAACGCTGTAAATGCAGATCTATTTATATGGGTTCCTTCTGTGCATTTTTTATCATCTCTTTCTTTCAACTCAAGAAGATAGTATGAATACCAAACTCCCCACAGGCTTATAGCCACCACATTCCCTACCTTCCTTTCCCATAGCCTCTCTATTTCCTTGTTCATCAAACTCCAATCACACTTGCCTGAGCTCTATTATCCACCTTGCCAACTTCCCTACCTCTAAAGCTCTACATTTGTTTCTTCTGCCAGGAGAATCTGTTCCTTGCAAGTCTGGGTCCTTCTCATCCTGCTGTTTGGGGCTCAGCCATGTTTTCCTCCAGTAGCTTCCCTGACCACCCTAATCTAAAACAATCTTTCCTCTAGCTCTCACTTAAAACTCTTCACCTCTTTTTCTAAGGACAATAAATAACTAAATAAATAAATAAATAACACTTCTTCCCCTCTATACCTAGGGACTCCATTCATTCTCCTTTTTTTGGCCAGTCATGGGGCCTGGGCACTGTCCCTCAGCTCTTTAGCTCAAGGCTAGCGCTCTACCACTTGAACCACAGCGACACTTCCTGCTTTCTCTGTTTATGTGATGCTGAGGAGTTGAACCCAGGACCTCATGCCTGCAAGGCAAGCACTCTACCACTGAGCCACCTTTCCAGCCCCTCTTCACTCATTCTTAATGGAAGGTCCTCTGTGTTTCCTACAGGATGTTAAAAATGACCTTCTGAAGCAAAATGTCACAAAGGAATGATCCACAAGACTCGGAAATTACTTAACAAGGCATTTTTTTTTTTTACTTCAGCAGAAGAGTGTGTAACTGACAAGAATCTGACTAGGAAGCGCAGTGGGCAGGCAGTCCACCCAGGCTGCCTCCCTAACCTGTGGCTGCACCTTATTCCAACTGCTCAGAATTTATGTTTATACTCTTCCACAACTGGCTAGCTTGAAGTTGGCTCAAAAGTTTGCCTGAATAATCCCAAAAGCAGAACACTTGGCCAAAGAAGAAATTAGTGACAAAACAACCCTCTATTCATAAAAGGATATAGTTTAATTGAAATAACTTTTTATTTCAATAAGATTTCATAAGGTTGACTAAAAGAACAGCTACACAATTGAGGTTATGTAACAATTTAGGAGATAGTAGCTGCCCCCAATGCGGCATTGCTGATGGCAAGCACACATTTCACAGAAAAGATCTGAATTTTTTGCCAGTCCTGGGGCTTGAACTCAGGGCCTATGCATTGTCCCTGAGCTTCTTTTGCTCAAGGCGAGCACTCTACCACTTGAGCCACAGTACCACTTCTTGGCTTCTTCTGCTTATGTAGTACTGAAGAATAGAACCCAGGACTTTATGTATGTTAAGCGAGAACTCTACCACTAAGCCACACTCTCAGCCCAAGATCTGAATTCTTACAAGACCATCTCCCACTATAATAATCCAGAGTATTCCCATTAACCATGCTGCTAAGCGGTAACACAGTGGCTCGAGTCCAAATCAGTCAGCCCTAGAGCTGCCTTCCTGCCTTCATTTCACTGCCTCTTTTCTAATGAGGGATGATGAGCTGTACGTTCAGTCCAAAGCTGGCTCTCTACTTTAGGCTTAAACTATCTTCTATAAAACAGCTGAAAAGACCTTTTGACTCTTTTAGTTCCTTGCGACTAGGACTTTTTTCTTTTACCTTCTAGCCTTGCCACTAAAGTATAAACAGAAGTCGACTGTGTTTTAATCAATTTTTCACCTTATTTGACCTGCAATTAAGGTGTCTCCTGGTTCCATTTTTCTCAGTAACGCATGACTAACTGAAGCTGTTGAGGAAATGAATAAGAGCTGCACCAGTGTTATATTTGATGACATTGCTGTTCTTCCCCCCTGTGGGCCTCCAGGCAGGCTTTGAAAGATCCACAGCACCATTTACAATCACAAAAACCCAGATGAGATTCATTCACCCTTAGAGTTCTTGCCCATATACTCCATTCCTGTTGCTTTTCATCTTCTGGTTTTTATAACCTGTGGATTCTCCTAAACTTCTTGGGAAACATGTAATGGTGTTTAATTTTAATTCTGCGGCTATAATGGATTTTGCTGATTAAAAACAGAGGCCTCTTGAAGCAGTACCTTAATCCTCTTTAAAAGCAGAACTTAGGGGACTCTGCAGCTGTAAATTGTAAAAACTAAGGCAAGATTAAAATGTACACGTGCATTGTACATAATTATTTGAGCTTAAACAGCCATACAAATGCATCTTTGTGATAACTGAAATATTAGAGGTATGAGTCTTGAAGGTTGGTTACTCTTCTCAGGTTTTAGCTTATAATAACAATACAAATCACTCTGAGGGGAAAAATTAACCCCTACCGACCTCTTCTTGGATCTAGAGATAAACATAGATAAATAAATAATAAAGTCAGTATTCCCATGGGCATTCTGATACTTGCTCTTATAGACCCTTGTCTTTTCTTTCAGGTACTTACTAAAAGTTGTAATCATTCAGGCTATTCACCATCACCAGACTGTAAGTCAGCCTTATGTGTATTTCTATCGTGATCATAATCATAGCACAGATGACCAAAGTTTCTAGTTTGGAACTGTCCCTATTTGGGACAGTCATGCATGCAAATAAACCACTCAGTCATAAACAAATGTAAACAGTTGGTCCCTCTATTCTAGCACCTAATTCTATGATGTTTGTGAATAAAAGACTGGGTATAAGGAGTAGCACCCAGCATCATACTTTTAAAGAGGTAGCACAAGCCAAGAATAAAATCATGCAGAGGATAAGAACACAACTACAGAACAAGACAGAGAAGATCCAATTCAAGCTCTCTTACTTACCAGCCATGTGGCCTTGGATAGCTTAACCTTCCCATGTCTCTTTCTCCTTGTTGATAAAATAGGAAATTAACTAGACTGGCCACAAAGGGCCATTGAAAACTCTACTCAATCAATGCAGGTAAAGCACTCTACTCAGTCAATGCATGTAAAACCCTGAGAACACTGCCAAGAACATTAAAAATTATTTCTCAGACACATCTATAGGAGTGGATCAAGAAAATATGACATATATGTATACATACACAATATAATTCTCTGCATTTATCAGAAAGAATAATAGCGTACCACTCATAAGGAAATGGAAAGACTTAAAAAAAATTCTGTTAAGCAAAGTAATCCAGACACCAAGAAACATAGGTTGCATGGTTCCCCTCATTGGTGGCAAGAATGTGCCTATAAATCCACAAAGAAATACACTGGATGGTTAAAAAAAATAAACTGGGACATGATAAATTATACATCTCTCCAGGCATTCATACACAGTGAGACCAGAGAAGGACATTCTTAGGAGAGGATCACAAAGGCACAATAGCTATGTGAATCTGATCATATAAAATAGCATTTACTTTGTTGCTATTTTTGTTTTTTTTCCTTTTGTCTTGTTTGTTCATTTATCTGTCTTTGGGAGGGTACGTGGGGGACACAGAAATGATGGGAGAAAGGGTAAACAAATGCAGCTGTGGTAATCACTAGGCACTATGTTGAAAATGAACTATACACTTGTCAGTGAGGATGGGAGGGAAAAACCAGAAGAGAGGCAGGTAAGGAGTGATATTGTCCAAAAAGAAATGTACTCTTTATCTGACTTATCTAATTGTAACCCCTCTGTATACCACCTTTACAATAACAATAAAAAGCACATTTAAGCCGGGCGCTGGTGGCTCACGCCTGTAATCCTAGCTACTCAGGAGGCTGAGATCTGAGGATCACTGTTCAAAGCCAGCCCGGGCAGGAGAGACCGTGAGACTCCGATCTCCAATAAACCACCAGAAAACCGGAAGTGGCACTGTAGCTCAAGAGGTAGAGCACTCGCCTTGAGCTGAAGAGCTGAGGGACAGCGCCCAGGCCCAGAGTTCAAGCCCCACGACCGACAAAAAAAAAAAAAAAAAGCACATTTAAAAACTCCATGGCACTTGGTCCATAGGAAATATTAAATTTTATTTTACTTTAATGATAATGGCTAGGAACAACAGCATATCAGATTACGAACTAAGAGAAAGTGTTCTTCAGTTTCTCTCACTTCTTTCTTCTGTGTTTGTCAAGAACCAAATCAGGGAGCTCTCTCCTGTTAAGCTCAGGGTAGCTCCACCACCATGGTACAGCATTCAGTTCTTCCAGACAGCCACCATGTTGTCTGAGTGCATCTTTCCTTGGCTCATTAGTATGCACTTTGCATCCACCCCTGCCTTTGCCCCGTAACAGCACTGACTTGCTGGTTGCTAATGAATTCATTTGTGCTGATATGCCTCTTCCCCATCCTTCTTTACTTCCCACACCCAAGGATTTAATTTTCAAGGGGAACTTCCAGAAGTGTTGTGTCTCTAAATCCAGGGGAACTAATCTGTAATGATTGGGATTTAGGCTATGTGGGAGGGAAGAGAGAATGTGCAAGCAGGGTCATCTCAATGGCACCGCACTCATCACGAGGAAGACAAACCGCCTGCTACACGAAGAATTCGTTTTGCTGCATGCTCTCTCCACAAATTCTTGCTTTGAGACACATATTCATCACTGATTATTCAGTGTGTTCTGGTGGTGATTATATTGGGAAGTTGCTAACAGATGAAGACTTATCTTTTACCCTTGAGTGAAAGGACAAGGAAACAAACTCAGAGAGCTAGTTAGTTTAGAGAGAATAGAAGCTTTCAAACCCTCGCCTACTTACAAAGGGAAATTTCTGCAGGATAACAAAGCCTCAAGTCGGATGGCTGAAGGTTTTTTTAGCCTTGCCTTGGGCACTCAATGCCAGCAAAAGCACACTCAGAAAACTTCCTATTCTTTACATACATACATACATACATACATACATACATAGATAATAAACAGATGGATGAGAGAGAGATAAGTAGATAGATATCCCTGACTTCCACTGTCTTCAGAAATCTAAAGTAAATCTAATAATATAAATATTACCAAAGAATTGGTGGATTTAGGGTAATATATTGCCTTGTTAATTTGTTCTTTTGTTGCTTTAACCTGAAGGTAATTTATATCTCAGGGTAATTTGCAACTCAAATATTTATGAACAGCATACATGCCACCCCCTCAATTCATACCCCACACATGCCCACTTACAGTCAGAAAAGGGAAGAATTTAGTATCAATAGTTAGCCAGCCAGGCTTTCCATGGCAGGATTTTTACAAAATACTGCCTTGCTTATGTCTCATACTTCTGATCGCAACTTAAAGATATGCCATCTTTAGGATTCAAATTTTATGAAGAAAAACATTTAAAATCTCACGATGACACCTGATGAGCACCCCACCCTTCCAAGAGTCCTTGGTGAAAACTGATACAAACAAGAATGGCCCTGGAAACTCCAGGGACAAATCCCTCCCTTCTGTTCTTAGCAAACGTGAATAAATCTTCCTCAAGGACTTGCCTACAGACTACTGACAACAAAAATGAATGAGTAAGGAAGAATTATGTACAAACTCGGAAGTCAGCAACATGACCCTCTACTAGAGCAACTGGTTAACACACACCAGCAAACTGCACTCAGAAAATGCCTCTGGTGTACAATCCAGTTATGTGAACTGTAAGGTAAGGCCTTCTTCCTCTCCTTCAGTTTTCTACAGACAGAGACAACCAAGGCATGTTGTCTAATCCAGACCAGTACAGACAATTCTTCATGGGCAATTCCACTGGAGACCTTTAAATTCTTCCTTCTTTTCTAGGCTGTGACTGAAGCTGAAATGTCTGTTCATTCCTTTTCCTTGGGCTGAGTTTCTTGTAAATTCCCTGAAAGCACCCAAGAAGTGGTAACACATTAATCCAGTGTCTATCATCATTGCCCCCTTCTCTTATGCTATAGAGAATGAAGTGAAAGGGAGATCAGAGTTCTCTAAGATGTAAAAGATATAGCACCTGAACAAGTAGTATCTTTGCTGCTGTTGTTTTTAATGTATTATGTGATTTTTTTTGTTTCTTTCATATGTTCTTCCTCCATGGTCTAACCCCTGTTTTCACTGTATTTGATTCCGGTGCCCTGCATCTTGCATAAACATTTTTCTAATTTGGGGAGAGGAAGGGAAATAACAAAATGCTGAAACATACAAGTTGACCCATTGTAACAATGAGATGTACAAGACACTATTGAAAATGAACTTTATAACTTTGGGGTGTGGGGAGGGAGGAGTTGGGGAGGTGGAGAGGGAAGGGAGAGTAGGGGAAAAACAAAGGAGAGGGTAACAATGCTCTATAGGAAATGTACTTATGTAACTGTAACCCTTCTGTACAGTATCTTTACAATAAAAAATATCAAGAAAAAAATTGAGGGTGAAGTCATGGGAAGAAGAGCTGATAGATTCAGAAAGGAAGGGTGGGCAAATGCAATCATTAACATGCATATGTTCAGGTGGTACAAGGTAAATTGAGGGAATAGGGGAAGTTGAGAGAGATGGAGAAGAATATACTCATAAACTGACATGTTGAATTGAAACCACTTTGCACAACTACTTAATGTTAATTAAAAATAAAGTGATACACTGGCTTATTTCTAATAAAAGTGGAATTATATACACATATGCTGGGTGAACTTTATCCCTTCCAAATCCAAAAAATCTTAACCCTCCCCCCATAACTGCGAATGAATCTGTATTTTGAGAAAGGGCCTTTTCAAATTGAATTGAGGCTGAAAGGACAGTGCCCTAATTAATGCATTCCAACTGCCCTTCTGTTAGAAGACAGAGATATATAAGCACAGAGAAAAGATGTGATGAAGAATCAAGAAGTCTTCTCTAAGCTAAGGATAGAGGCTTCAGAAAAAGAAAAAAAAAAGCATGCCTACTTAAACTTGGACTTCTAGCCTGCATGAGAAAATAAGTCTTGGTTGTTTATGCCACCCAGTCCATGATATTTTGTCACAGGATTCTGAGTTAACTAATACTGCAGGATTGCACTTACATGCAAAGATAATATGGAATTTCGTTTACTCCTAAGTATGGACACCATGTCTTAATATCTCAGTGTCCAATAGTGAGAGCTCACAGCAAGTCTACACTCTACATCCCTGTAGCCTAAATGAAGTGCAGGGGATACGCTAAGTAAGCAAGCTAAGCACACCCAAGTATATTTTAACGTTCTGATGGAAAGATCAACAGTGGAAGAGAGCCAGAAGTACATGCCCTTCTTTAGCTGGTTGTTTGTTACTCATTATTAACGTCACACGGTTGACTAGCATTCAGACAACTCACTCAGAGAATGAAGATTCCAACTTCCGCTACAAAACACTTTACTTGCCTTAAACCACTAAACATTTCAAACGATTATGTCTTTATTTCCTCTGCCTGTACGTGTGTGTGTGTGTGTGTGTGTGTCTGTGTGCCCATCTTCTTTTCTCTCCATTCTCTGTTTTCCTTCTCTTATTCCATCTCTATCTGGGTCTCTCTCTCTCTGTCTCTCTCTGTGTCTCTCTCTCTCTCTTTCCCTCTCTCTCTCTCTCTTTCCCTCTCTCTCCCTCCCTTTCTTTCTCCCTCTCCCTTTTCTTTTTCCTTTCCCACTCCCCTTTCCTCCATCCCTCCCCCTCTCTCTTTATAGAAGAAAACTTACATTGCAATAAAGAAATTATACCAAATAAAAAAGTACAATTGTGTGAGGCTGTTGTAGATTCTTACAGACAAATCCATGTTTTTTTTTTTATGTCAGTCACTTCAGCACACATCAAGAACTCTAGTTTTCAAATCTGTATATCATGACTTGGATGATAGTTTATGTCTTCCAAAACATAGACTCCCATATACCTACACAGCTGAATAATTAATGCCCCATGCATAAATATTATCACTACCTCTCTCTAGTTATCTTCAACCAATGATTAGAACAAGTTGGTGTATGTATACCCAGCTCCCTCACCATTATGGATAACAGCTCTACCGTGCAGGTTAACAGCCATGTGCACACAGGAGTAATATAGGTCTCTCTTTCTGTATCATTTTTCCACTCATCACATTCCAGATAAACTACCTGTATTTGAATCCTTAATTCAGAATCTGATTTTGGACAAAGCCAAACAACAGGATAAAACAGAGCTGTTTAGAATCTTGGCTCTACCACATGAGATTAGGCAACTTAACCATTTCTGATGGTCACCATTCCTCTATATCTAAATAGAAATGGTCAAATAGCTATGTTGCACATTTAAATAAGAGAATATCTGTGGAGCACTGACATATATACTATACCTAGAGCAAGTTGGCATTTCCCTTTTAGATTCCCTTAGATTTGCTATGGCACAGACCACCCCCACCTTTTAATAGCATAAAACAACAATTTTATTTAGCTCCCAATTCTGAGTCAGAAATTTCAGCTGGTGTCAGTGGATGGTTATCTGCTTACTGATACAAATGGGAGCAGCAAGCAATCAACTGAAGGGTTGTGCATTTGGGGCCAGAGTGACTGAACTATATGTCTCCTGTGAACTAAAATGCTAATGCAGGCTTTGTGTGACAGCTCATGTTTCCAAGAGAACAAGAGGTAACAGGTGTCTTGCAAGGGTCTATTATACCCTTTCTGCTATTGTCTATGTAGCCAAAACAAGCCCCATGGCATAGTTCAGAAATAAAGAGCAAAGAAATATTCCAGTTTCTTCTTGGAAGATACCATCAAGTCATAATGTGATGATGTAAATACAGGGAGAGTGGGAATTTGTGGCCATATTTGTCATTTGCATCTGAGGGTGGCTTCCTTATGGTGTCTGAGGACCACCACAAATTACCAGTGGGATCCTTTCTAGATCCTTTCTGGGTATCTTGCTAGATAACTGAAAGAAAGATTGGCAATCATCGATATAAGGTCATCCCTAAGCAGCACCTACTAAGTAAATTTAGGAAATAAATATAAGTGTAGTTTTATCTCTGATCAACTAGAAGTTTTTGGAAGATGGTAAATATAAAATGTTTGAAAATCCAAAAACAGAGTCATGATATTAAATCAATTGCTCAGCTTGGTAGCATCTTTTGAACTATCATCGACATCATTGTAATCATCTCTGAGGTGAAGGTGCATTCTTCTGCATACAGGCATTCACACAAAAGACATTCTTGAAGAATCTCTCTCAAGATACAATAATACTCAATCCAGGGAACCATTTTACTGTCTTTCATCAGAGACCAACTATTTGCAAATCCAAAGATTATTACAAGAAAGCTAACCATCACTGCTGCTTCCTCAGGAAAGCAAATCATTTTTCTAAGTCAATCACAGGTCATAATCATTGCTCATCTTCATTTCAATAGCAATTACCTTTATACAATTCCTTACAACCCCCTTTATAAAACTCTGCTTGATAAAAAAATTCTAATAAAAGAAGAAAATATAAGAAAATATTATAAATAACCTCAGGGTTAACATTGTATGGAGGATTCAGTAATATTCCTGATTCCTAAACAAAATTTTGTCTACTCAATAAAGCCCAGAGATGCTTGGGGCACAGCCATGAGACTGAAAAAATACTTATGCTGTTGTAATTGCATTTGTTTCCTAATAAACTGCTACGCACATCGGATATTGTGTTCAACTCCGAATAATTAGGATAAAAGAATTAAGGTTTGAGATCCTGCCTCTCAGGAAGTTACTACCCAGAAGAGGACCTGAGAGGGAAGAATCCCTGCTCCTCCCTGTCCATACCACAGGATCCCTGAACAGCCAGAGTGAGACTCACAGATGTTTTCTTTCTTTGGAATATTTTTGTTATCTTTAAGTAGTTGTACAAAAGAGTTGCAGTTTATGAATGCAATGCATCTGATCAGTTACCCCTTTTCAACATTCTCACAATGTTTTCTCTATATGTGCAGCCAGACTCAGGGCCAAGCCAAGGTGAATTAATTCTAAGTGTTAACTCTCCGCTATACCTAGACAGAACAAAGGGACTCCTCTCCAAGGCTTAGCTGAAGTTTTTGTCAATCACATGTGATAGGTTAAGCCAAATTCCAGGCAACTTTGTGTTCAGCTCAGTTGATCCAAAAACTACACGGGAAAAGAAGCCAGCCCCAAGACTTAACCATCCAAACCAGGATACACTTAGTTGTATCAGGACAAAGGCATAAACCAGGGCTGCTCCCAGTTTGGGTAATTTATCTGACTGACTATTTTTCTCTGGCCTTATGGTTAGCCCAGGCAATGACAGCACAAGACTCAGATCTAACATATTACAGTGCCTTGTTAGCATCCAACAGGGCTCTAACAAGGTATGTACACAGTGCCTTGTCCTTTCATATTGAAGGTCACATCCATGACCCTTCATATCAAAAGCATGTGAGTAAAGCTGACAGTGTC